>NC_142028.1:129953679-130578451 GCF_982192425.1 Myodes glareolus
TTGTAAATGCTGTCCTTTCAGAGAAAATTACTTTCCTCTGAGAGTGCCTTAAGCTACTTACAAGCATTCAACAGAAATTCACATGTGTTTCTCTGAAAGAGGAGCAGTCTGTTCCAACACTTCAATTCACTGTGTGAAGTGAATGGGGTGTTGCTTCACTTTCTAAATGCTGTCCTTTCAGAGAAAATCACTTTCCTTTGAAAGTGCCTTAAGCTACTTACATGCATTCACAAAAAACTCATATCCGTTTATCTGAAAGAGAAGCTGTCTGTTCCAACACTTCAATTCACTGTGCGAAGTGAATGGAGTGTTGCTTCACTTTCTAAATGTTGTCCTTTCAGAGAAAATCACTTCCCTTTGAAAGTGCTTTAAGCTATTTACAAGCATTCAACAGAAATTGACATGCATTTCTCTGAAAGAGAAGCAGTCTGTTCCAACACTGCAATTCACTGTGCGAAGTGAATGGAGTGTTCCTTCACATTATAATGCTGTAGTTTCAGAGAAAATCACTTTCCTTTGAAAGTGCCTTAAGCTACTTACAAGCATTCCACAGAAATTCACATGCATTTCTCTGAAAGAGAAGCAGTCTGTTACAAAACTTCAATTCACTGTGCGAAGTGAATGGAGTGTTCTTTCACATTCTAAATGCTGTAGTTTCAGAGAAAATCACTTTCCTTTGAAAGTGCCTTAAGCTACTTACAAGCATTCAACAGAAATTCACATGCATTTCTCTGAAAGTGAAGCAGTCTGTTAAAACACTTCAATTCACTGTGCGAAGTGAATGGAATGTTGCTTCACTTTCTAAATGCTGTCCGTTCAGAGAAAATCACTTTCCTTCGAAAGTGCCTTAAGCTACTTACATGCATTCACAAAAAACTCACAACCGTTTCTCTGAAAGAGAAGAAGTCTGTTCCAACACTTTAATTCACTGTGCGAAGTGAATGGGGTGTTGCTTCACTTTCTAAATGCTGTCCTTTCAGAGAAAATCACTTTCCTTTGAAAGTGCCTTAAGCTACTTACATGCATTCATCAAAAATTCACATCCGTTTCTCTGAAAGAGAAGCAGTCTGTTCCAACACTTCAATTCACTGTGAGAAGTGAATGGAGTATTGCTTCACTTTCTTAATGCTGTCCTTTTAGAGAAAATCACTCTCTTTTGAAACTCCTTGAAGTGACTTAAAAGTATTCACAAGAAACTCACATCTGTTTCTCTGAAAGAGAAGCTGTCTGTTCCAACACTTCAATTCACTGTGCGAAGTGAATGGAGTGTTCCTTCACTTTCTAAATGCTCTCCTTTTAGAGAAAATCACTCTCTTTTGAAACTGCCTTAAGCTACTTACAAGCATTCACAAGAAACTCACATCTGTTTCTCTGAAGGAGAAGCAGTCTGTTCCAACACTTCAATTCACTGTGCGAAGTGAATGGAGTGTTGCTTTACTTTCTAAATGCTATACTTTCAGAGAAAATCACTTTCCTTTGAAAGTGCCTTAAGCTACTTACAAGCATTCAACAGAAATTCACATGCATTTCTCTGAAAGAGAAGCAGTCTGTTCCAACACTTCAATTCATGTGCGAAGTGAATGGAGTGTTCCTTCACATTCTAAATGCTGTAGTTTCAGAGAAAATCACTTTCCTTTGAAAGTGCCTTAAGCTACCTACAAGAATTCAACAGAAATTCACATGCGTTTCTCTGAAAGAGAAGCAATCTGTTCCAACACTTCAATTCACTGTGCGAAGTGAATGGAGTGTTGCTTCACTTTCTAAATGCTGTCCTTTCAGAGAAAATCAGTTTCCTTTGAAAGTGCCTTAAGCTACTTACATGCATTCACAAAAAACTCACATCCGTTTCTCTGAAATTGAAGAAGTCTGTTCCAACACTTTAATTCACTTTGCGAAGTGAATGGAGTGTTGCTTCACTTTCTAAATGCTGTCCTTTCAGAGAAAATCACTTTCCTTTGAAAGTGCCTTAAGCTACTTACATGCATTCACAAAAAATTCACATCCGCTTCTCTGAAAGAGAAGCAGTCTGTTCCAACGCTTCAATTCACTGTGCGAAGTGAATGGAGTGTTGCTTCACTTTCTAAATGCTGTCCTTTCAGAGAAAATCACTTTCATTTGAAAGTGCCTTTAGCTACTTACAAGCATTCAACAGAAATTCACATGCATTTCTCTGAAAGGGAAGCAGTCTGTTCCAACACTTCAATTCACTGAGCGAAGTGAATAGAGTGTTGCTTCACTTTGTAAATGCTGTCCTTTCAGAGAAAATCACTTTCCTTTGAAATTGCCTTAAGCTACGTAAAAGCATTCACCAGCAAGACACATGCGTTTCTCTGAAAGAGAAGCAGTCTGTTCCAACATTTCAATTCACTGTGTGAAGTGAATGGAGTGTTGCTTCACTTTCTAAATGCTCTCCTTTTAGAGAAAATCACTCTCTTTTGAAACTGCCTTAAGCTACTTACAAGCATTCACAAGAAACTCACATCTGTTTCTCTGAAGGAGAAGCCGTCTGTTCCAACACTTCAATTCACTGTGCGAAGTGAATGGAGTGTTCCTTCACTTTCTAAATGCTGTCCTTTCAGAGAAAATCACTTTCCTTTGAAAGTGCCTTTAGCTACTTACAAGCATTCAACAGAAATTCACATGCATTTCTCTGAAAGGGAAGCAGTCTGTTCGAACACTTCAATTCACTGTGCGAAGTGAATAGAGTGTTGCTTCACTTTCTAAATGATGTCCTTTCAGAGAAAATCACTTTCCTTTGAAATTGCCTTAAGCTACTTACAAGCATTCACCAGCAAGTCACTTGCGTTTCTCTGAAAGAGAAGCAGTCTGTTCCAACATTTCAATTCACTGTGCGAAGTGAATGGAGTGTTGCTTCACTTTCTAAATGCTCTCCTTTTAGAGAAAATCACTCTCTTTTGAAACTGCCTTAAGCTACTTACAAGCATTCACAAGAAACTCACATCTGTTTCTCTGAAGGAGAAGCAGTCTGTTCCAACACTTCAATTCACTGTGCGAAGTGAATGGAGTGTTCCTTCACTTTGTAAATGCTGTCCTTTCAGAGAAAATTACTTTCCTCTGAGAGTGCCTTAAGCTACTTACAAGCATTCAACAGAAATTCACATGTGTTTCTCTGAAAGAGGAGCAGTCTGTTCCAACACTTCAATTCACTGTGCGAAGTGAATGGAGTGTTGCTTCACTTTCTAAATGCTGTCCTTTCAGAGAAAATCACTTTCCTTTGAAAGTGCCTTAAGCTACTTACATGCATTCACAAAAAACTCATATCCGTTTCTCTGAAAGAGAAGCAGTCTGTTCCAACACTTCAATTCACTGTGCGAAGTGAATGGAGTGTTGCTTCACTTTCTAAATGCTGTCCTTTCAGAGAAAATCACTTCCCTTTGAAAGTGCTTTAAGCTATTTACAAGCATTCAACAGAAATTCACATGCATTTCTCTGAACGAAAAGCAGTCTGTTCCAACACTTCAATTCACTGTGCGAAGTGAATGGAGTGTTCCTTCACATTCTAAATGCTGTAGTTTCAGAGAAAAGCACTTTCCTTTGAAAGTGCCTTAAGCTACTTACAAGCATTCAACAGAAATTCACATGCATTTCTCTGAAAGAGAAGCAGTCTGTTCCAAAACTTCAATTCACTGTGCGAAGTGAATGGAGTGTTTCTTCACATTCTAAATGCTGTAGTTTCAGAGAAAATCACTTTCCTTTGAAAGTGCCTTAAGCTACTTACAAGCATTCAACAGAAATTCACATGCATTTCTCTGAAAGTGAAGCAGTCTGTTAAAACACTTCAATTCACTGTGCGAAGTGAATGGAGTGTTGCTTCACTTTCTAAATGCTGTCCTTTCAGAGAAAATCACTTTTCTTTGAAAGTGCCTTAAGCTACTTACATGCATTCACAAAAAATTCACATCCGTTTCTCTGAAAGAGAAGCAGTCTGTTCCAACACTTCAATTCATTGTGCGAAGTGAATGGAGTGTTGCTTCACTTTCTAAATGCTGTCCGTTCAGAGAAAATCACTTTCCTTCGAAAGTGCCTTAAGCTACTTACATGCATTCACAAAAAACTCACAACCGTTTCTCTGAAAGAGAAGAAGTCTGTTCCAACACTTTAATTCACTGTGCGAAGTGAATGGGGTGTTGCTTCACTTTCTAAATGCTGTCCTTTCAGAGAAAATCACTTTTCTTTGAAAGTGCCTTAAGCTACTTACATGCATTCACAAAAAATTCACATCGTTTCTCTGAAAGAGAAGCAGTCTGTTCCAACACTTCAATTCATTGTGCGAAGTGAATGGAGTGTTGCTTCACTTTCTTAATGCTGTCCTTTTAGAGAAAATCACTCTTTTTTGAAACTCCTTGAAGCGACTTAAAAGTATTCACAAGAAACTCACATCTGTTTCTCTGAAAGATAAGACGTCTGTTCCAACACTTCAATTCACTGTGCGAAGTGAATGGAGTGTTGCTTCACTTTCTAAATGCTGTAATTTCAGAGAAAATCACTTTCCTTTGAAAGTGAGTTAAGCTACTTACAAGCATTCACAGGAAACTCAAATACGTTTCTCTGAAAGAGAAGCAGTCTGTTCCAACATTTCAATTCACTGTGCGAAGTGAATGGAATGTTGCTTCACTTTCTAAATGCTCTCCTTTTAGAGAAAATCACTCTCTTTTGAAACTGCCTTAAGCTACTTACAAGCATTCACAAGAAACTCACATCTGTTTCTCTGAAAGAGAAGCCGTCTGTTCCAACACTTCAATTCACTGTGCGAAGTGAATGGAGTGTTGCTTCACTTTCTAAATGCTCTCCTTTTAGAGAAAATCACTCTCTTTTGAAACTGCCTTAAGCTACTTACAAGCATTCACAAGAAACTCACATCTGTTTCTCTGAAAGAGAAGCAGTCTGTTCCAACACTTCAATTCACTGTGCGAAGTGAATGGAGTGTTGCTTCACTTTTTAAAGGCTGTCCTTTCAGAGAAAGACACTTTCCTTTGAAAGTGCCTTAAGCTACTTACATGCATTCACAAAAAACTCACATCCATTTCTCTGAAAGAGAAGAAGTCTGTTCCAACACTTTAATTCACTGTCCAAAGTGAATGGAGTGTTCCTTCACTTTCTAAATGCTGTCCTTTCAGATAAAATCACTTTCCTTTGAAAGTGCCTTTAGCTACTTACAAGCATTCAACAGAAATTCACATGCATTTCTCTGAAAGGGAAGCAGTCTGTTCCAACACTTCAATTCACTGTGTGAAGTGAATGGGGTGTTGCTTCACTTTCTAAATGCTGTCCTTTCAGAGAAAATCACTTTCCTTTGAAAGTGCCTTAAGCTACTTACATGCATTCACAAAAAACTCATATCCGTTTATCTGAAAGAGAAGCTGTCTGTTCCAACACTTCAATTCACTGTGCGAAGTGAATGGAGTGTTGCTTCACTTTCTAAATGTTGTCCTTTCAGAGAAAATCACTTCCCTTTGAAAGTGCTTTAAGCTATTTACAAGCATTCAACAGAAATTTACATGCATTTCTCTGAAAGTGAAGCTGTCTGTTCCAACACTTCAATTCACTGTGCGAAGTGAATGGAGTTTGCTTCACTTTCTTAATGCTGTCCTTTTAGAAAAAATCACTCTCTTTTGAAACTCCTTGAAGCGACTTAAAAGTATTCACAAGAAACTCACATCTGTTTCTCTGAAAGAGAAGCCGTCTGTTCCAACACTTCAATTCACTGTGCGAAGTGAATGGAGTGTTGCTTCACTTTCTAAATGCTCTCCTTTCAGAGAAAATCACTTTCCTCTGAGAGTGCCTTAAGCTACTTACAAGCATTCAACAGAAATTCACATGTGTTTCTCTGAAAGAGAAGCAGTCTGGTCCAACAGTTCAATTCACTGTGCGAAGTGAATGGAGTGTTGCTTCACTTTATAAATGCTGTCCTTTCAGAGAAAATCACTTCCCTTTGAAAGTGCTTTAAGCTATTTACAAGCATTCAACAGAAATTCACATGCATTTCTCTGAAAGAGAAGCAGTCTGTTCCAACACTTCAATTCACTGTGCGAAGTGAATGGAGTGTTCCTTCACATTCTAAATGCTGTAGTTTCAGAGAAAATCACTTTCCTTTGAACGTGCCTTAAGCTACTTACAAGCATTCAACAGAAATTCACATGCATTTCTCTGAAAGAGAAGCAGTCTGTTCCAAAACTTCAATTCACTGTGCGAAGTGAATGGAGTGTTTCTTCACATTCTAAATGCTGTAGTTTCAGAGAAAAACACTTTCCTTTGAAAGTGCCTTAAGCTACTTACAAGCATTCAACAGAAATTCACATGCATTTCTCTGAAAGTGAAGCAGTCTGTTAAAACACTTCAATTCACTGTGCGAAGTGAATGGAGTGTTGCTTCACTTTCTAAATGCTGTCCGTTCAGAGAAAATCACTTTCCTTCGAAAGTGCCTTAAGCTACTTACATGCATTCACAAAAAACTCACAACCGTTTCTCTGAAAGAGAAGAAGTCTGTTCCAACACTTTAATTCACGGTGTGAAGTGAATGGGGTGTTGCTTCACTTTCTAAATGCTGTCCTTTCAGAGAAAATCACTTTCCTTTGAAAGTGCCTTAAGCTACTTACATGCATTCACAAAAAATTCACATCGTTTCTCTGAAAGAGAAGCAGTCTGTTCCAACACTTCAATTCATTGTGCGAAGTGAATGGAGTGTTGCTTCACTTTCTTAATGCTGTCCTTTTAGAGAAAATCACTCTTTTTTGAAACTCCTTGAAGCGACTTAAAAGTATTCACAAGAAACTCACATCTGTTTCTCTGAAAGAGAAGCCGTCTGTTCCAACACTTCAATTCACTGTGCGAAGTGAATGGAGTTTTGCTTCACTTTCTAAATGCTGTCCTTTCAGAGAAAATCACTTACTTTTGAAAGTGAGTTAAGCTACTTACAAGAATTCACAGGAAACTCAAATATGTTTCTCTGAAAGAGAAGCAGTCTGTTCCAACATTTCAATTCACTGTGCGAAGTGAATGGAGTGTTCCGTCACATTCTAAATGCTGTAGTTTCAGAGAAAAGCACTTTCCTTTGAAAGTGCCTTAAGCTACTTACAAGCATTCAACAGAAATTCACATGCATTTCTCTGAAAGTGAAGCAGTCTGTTAAAACACTTCAATTCACTGTGCGAAGTGAATGGAGTGTTGCTTCACTTTCTAAATCCTGTCCTTTCAGAGAAAATCACTTTCCTTCGAAAGTGCCTTAAGATACTTACATGCATTCACAAAAAACTCACAACCGTTTCTCTGAAAGAGAAGAAGTCTGTTCCAACACTTTAATTCACTGTTCGAAGTGAATGGGGTGTTGCTTCACTTTCTAAATGCTGTCCTTTCAGAGAAAATCACTTTCCTTTGAAAGTGCCTTAAGCTACTTACATGCATTCACAAAAAACTCATATCCGTTTCTCTGAAAGAGAAGCAGTCTGTTCCAACACTTCAATTCAATGTGCGAAGTGAATGGAGTGTTGCTTCACTTTCTAAATGCTGTCCTTTCAGAGAAAATCACTTCCCTTTGAAAGTGCTTTAAGCTATTTACAAGCATTCAACAGAAATTCACATGCGTTTCTCTGAAAGGGAAGCAGTCTGTTCCAACACTTCAATTCACTGTGCGAAGTGAATGGAGTGTTCCTTCACATTCTAAATGCTGTAGTTTCAGAGAAAATCACTTTCCTTTGAAAGTGCCTTAAGCTACTTACAAGCATTAAACAGAAATTCACATGCATTTCTCTGAAAGAGAAGGAGTCTGTTCCAACACTTCAATTCACTGTGCGAAGTGAATGGAGTGCTTCTTCACATTCTAAATGCTGTAGTTTCAGAGAAAATCACTTTCCTTTGAAAGTGCCTTAAGCTACTTACAAGCATTCAACAGAAATTCACATGCATTTCTCTGAAAGTGAAGCAGTCTGTTAAAACACTTCAATTCACTGTGCGAAGTGAATGGAGTGTTGCTTCACTTTCTAAATGCTGTCCGTTCAGAGAAAATCACTTTCCTTCGAAAGTGCCTTAAGCTACTTACATGCATTCACAAAAAACTCACAACCGTTTCTCTGAAAGAGAAGAAGTCTGTTCCAACACTTTAATTCACTGTGCGAAGTGAATGGGGTGTTGCTTCACTTTCTAAATGCTGTCCTTTCAGAGAAAATCACTTTTCTTTGAAAGTGCCTTAAGCTACTTACATGCATTCACAAAAAATTCACATCCGTTTCTCTGAAAGAGAAGCAGTCTGTTCCAACACTTCAATTCATTGTGCGAAGTGAATGGAGTGTTGCTTCACTTTCTTAATGCTGTCCTTTTAGAGAAAATCACTCTTTTTTGAAACTCCTTGAAGCGACTTAAAAGTATTCACAAGAAACTCACATCTGTTTCTCTGAAAGAGAAGACGTCTGTTCCAACACTTCAATTCACTGTGCGAAGTGAATGGAGTGTTGCTTCACTTTCTAAATGCTGTCCTTTCAGAGAAAATCACTTTCCTTTGAAAGTGAGTTAAGCTACTTACAAGCATTCACAGGAAACTCAAATACGTTTCTCTGAAAGAGAAGCAGTCTGTTCCAACATTTCAATTCACTGTGCGAAGTGAATGGAATGTTGCTTCACTTTCTAAATGCTCTCCTTTTAGAGAAAATCACTCTCTTTTGAAACTGCCTTAAGCTACTTACAAGCATTCACAAGAAACTCACATCTGTTTCTCTGAAAGAGAAGCCGTCTGTTCCAACACTTCAATTCACTGTGCGAAGTGAATGGAGTGTTGCTTCACTTTCTAAATGCTCTCCTTTTAGAGAAAATCACTCTCTTTTGAAACTACCTTAAGCTACTTACAAGCATTCACAAGAAACTCACATCTGTTTCTCTGAAAGAGAAGCAGTCTGTTCCAACACTTCAATTCACTGTGCGAAGTGAATGGAGTGTTGCTTCACTTTTTAAAGGCTGTCCTTTCAGAGAAAGTCACTTTCCTTTGAAAGTGCCTTAAGCTACTTACATGCATTCACAAAAAACTCACATCCGTTTCTCTGAAAGAGAAGAAGTCTGTTCCAACACTTTAATTCACTGTCCAAAGTGAATGGAGTGTTCCTTCACTTTCTAAATGCTGTCCTTTCAGAGAAAATCACTTTCCTTTGAAAGTGCCTTTAGCTACTTACAAGCATTCAACAGAAATTCACATGCATTTCTCTGAAAGGGAAGCAGTCTGTTCCAACACTTCAATTCACTGTGCGAAGTGAATGGAGTGTTGCTTCACTTTCTAAATGCTGTCCGTTCAGAGAAAATCACTTTCCTTCGAAAGTGTCTTAAGCTACTTACATGCATTCACAAAAAACTCAAAACCGTTTCTCTGAAAGAGAAGAAGTCTGTTCCAACACTTTAATTCACTGTGCGAAGTGAATAGAGTGTTCCTTCACATCTAAATGCTGTAGTTTCAGAGAAAATCACTTTCCTTTGAAAGTGCCTTAAGCTACTTACAAGCATTCCACAGAAATTCACATGCATTTCTCTGAAAGAGAAGCAGTCTGTTCCAAAACTTCAATTCACTGTGCGAAGTGAATGGAGTGTTCCTTCACATTCTAAATGCTGTAGTTTCAGAGAAAATCACTTTCCTTTGAAAGTGCCTTAAGCTACTTACAAGCATTCAACAGAAATTCACATGCATTTCTCTGAAAGAGAAGCAGTCTGTTCCAACACTTCAATTCACTGTGCGAAGTGAATGGAGTGTTCCTTCACATTCTAAATGCTGTAGTTTCAGAGAAAATCACTTTCCTTTGAAAGTGCCTTAAGCTACTTACAAGCATTCAACAGAAATTCACATGCATTTCTCTGAAAGAGAAGCAGTCTGTTCCAAAACTTCAATTCACTGTGCGAAGTGAATGGAGTGTTTCTTCATATTCTAAATGCTGTAGTTTCAGAGAAAATCACTTTCCTTTGAAAGTGCCTTAAGCTACTTACAAGCATTCAACAGAAATTCACATGCATTTCTCTGAAAGTGAAGCAGTCTGTTAAAACACTTCAATTCACTGTGCGAAGTGAATGGAGTGTTGCTTCACTTTCTTAATGCTGTCCTTTTAGAGAAAATCACTCTTTTTTGAAACTCCTTGAAGCGACTTAAAAGTATTCACAAGAAACTCACATCTGTTTCTCTGAAAGAGAAGAAGTCTGTTCCAACACTTTAATTCACTGTGCGAAGTGAATGGAGTTTTGCTTCACTTTCTAAATGCTGTCCTTTCAGAGAAAATCACTTACTTTTGAAAGTGAGTTAAGCTACTTACAAGCATTCACAGGAAACTCAAATATGTTTCTCTGAAAGAGAAGCAGTCTGTTCCAACATTTCAATTCACTGTGCGAAGTGAATGGAGTGTTCCTTCACATTCTAAATGCTGTAGTTTCAGAGAAAAGCACTTTCCTTTGAAAGTGCCTTAAGCTACTTACAAGCATTCAACAGAAATTCACATGCATTTCTCTGAAAGAGAAGCAGTCTGTTCCAACACTTCAATTCACTGTGCGAAGTGAATGGAGTGTTGCTTCACTTTTTAAAGGCTGTCCTTTCAGAGAAAGTCACTTTCCTTTGAAAGTGCCTTAAGCTACTTACATGCATTCACAAAAAACTCACATCCGTTTCTCTGAAAGAGAAGAAGTCTGTTCCAACACTTTAAATCACTGTCCAAAGTGAATGGAGTGTTCCTTCACTTTCTAAATGCTGTCCTTTCAGAGAAAATCACTTTCCTTTGAAAGTGCCTTTAGCTACTTACAAGCATTCAACAGAAATTCACATGCAATTCTCTGAAAGGGAAGCAGTCTGTTCCAACACTTCAATTCACTGTGCGAAGTGAATGGAGTGTTGCTTCACTTTCTAAATGCTGTCCGTTCAGAGAAAATCACTTTCCTTCGAAAGTGTCTTAAGCTACTTACATGCATTCACAAAAAACTCAAAACCGTTTCTCTGAAAGAGAAGAAGTCTGTTCCAACACTTTAATTCACTGTGCGAAGTGAATGGGGTGTTGCTTCACTTTCTAAATGCTGTCCTTTCAGAGAAAATCACTTTCCTTTGAAAGTGCCTTAAGCTACTTACATGCATTCACAAAAAATTCACATCCGTTTCTCTGAAAGAGAAGCAGTCTCTTCCAACACTTCAATTCACTGTGCGAAGTGAATGGAGTGTTGCTTCACTTTCTTAATGCTGTCCTTTTAGAAAAAATCACTCTCTTTTGAAACTCCTTGAAGCGACTTAAAAGTATTCACAAGAAACTCACATCTGTTTCTCTGAAAGAGAAGCCGTCTGTTCCAACACTTCAATTCACTGTGCGAAGTGAATGGAGTGTTGCTTCACTTTCTAAATGCTCTCCTTTCAGAGAAAATCACTTTCCTCTGAGAGTGCCTTAAGCTACTTACAAGCATTCAACAGAAATTCACATGTGTTTCTCTGAAAGAGAAGCAGTCTGGTCCAACAGTTCAATTCACTGTGCGAAGTGAATGGAGTGTTGCTTCACTTTATAAATGCTGTCCTTTCAGAGAAAATCACTTCCCTTTGAAAGTGCTTTAAGCTATTTACAAGCATTCAACAGAAATTCACATGCATTTCTCTGAAAGAGAAGCAGTCTGTTCCAACACTTCAATTCACTGTGCGAAGTGAATGGAGTGTTCCTTCACATTCTAAATGCTGTAGTTTCAGAGAAAATCACTTTCCTTTGAACGTGCCTTAAGCTACTTACAAGCATTCAACAGAAATTCACATGCATTTCTCTGAAAGAGAAGCAGTGTGTTCCAAAACTTCAATTCACTGTGCGAAGTGAATGGAGTGTTTCTTCACATTCTAAATGCTGTAGTTTCAGAGAAAAACACTTTCCTTTGAAAGTGCCTTAAGCTACTTACAAGCATTCAACAGAAATTTACATGCATTTCTCTGAAAGTGAAGCAGTCTGTTTAAACACTTCAATTCACTGTGCGAAGTGAATGGAGTGTTGCTTCACTTTCTAAATGCTGTCCGTTCAGAGAAAATCACTTTCCTTCGAAAGTGCCTTAAGCTACTTACATGCATTCACAAAAAACTCACAACCGTTTCTCTGAAAGAGAAGAAGTCTGTTCCAACACTTTAATTCACTGTGTGAAGTGAATGGGGTGTTGCTTCACTTTCTAAATGCTGTCCTTTCAGAGAAAATCACTTTCCTTTGAAAGTGCCTTAAGCTACTTACATGCATTCACAAAAAACTAATATCCGTTTATCTGAAAGAGAAGCTGTCTGTTCCAACACTTCAATTCACTGTGCGAAGTGAATGGAGTGTTCCTTCACATTCTAAATGCTGTAGTTTCAGAGTAAATCACTTTCCTTTGAAAGTGCCTTAAGCTACTTACAAGCATTAAACAGAAATTCACATGCATTTCTCTGAAAGAGAAGGAGTCTGTTCCAACACTTCAATTCACTGTGCGAAGTGAATGGAGTGCTTCTTCACATTCTAAATGCTGTAGTTTCAGAGAAAATCACTTTCCTTTGAAGGTGCCTTAAGCTACTTACAAGCATTCAACAGAAATTCACATGCATTTCTCTGAAAGTGAAGCAGTCTGTTAAAACACTTCAATTCACTGTGCGAAGTGAATGGAGTGTTGCTTCACTTTCTAAATGCTGTCCGTTCAGAGAAAATCACTTTCCTTCGAAAGTGCCTTAAGCTACTTACATGCATTCACAAAAAACTCACAACCGTTTCTCTGAAAGAGAAGAAGTCTGTTCCAACACTTTAATTCACTGTGCGAAGTGAATGGGGTGTTGCTTCACTTTCTAAATGCTGTCCTTTCAGAGAAAATCACTTTTCTTTGAAAGTGCCTTAAGCTACTTACATGCATTCACAAAAAATTCACATCCGTTTCTCTGAAAGAGAAGCAGTCTGTTCCAACACTTCAATTCATTGTGCGAAGTGAATGGAGTGTTGCTTCACTTTCTTAATGCTGTCCTTTTAGAGAAAATCACTCTTTTTTGAAACTCCTTGAAGCGACTTAAAAGTATTCACAAGAAACTCACATCTGTTTCTCTGAAAGAGAAGACGTCTGTTCCAACACTTCAATTCACTGTGCGAAGTGAATGGAGTGTTGCTTCACTTTCTAAATGCTGTCCTTTCAGAGAAAATCACTTTCCTTTGAAAGTGAGTTAAGCTACTTACAAGCATTCACAGGAAACTCAAATACGTTTCTCTGAAAGAGAAGCAGTCTGTTCCAACATTTCAATTCACTGTGCGAAGTGAATGGAATGTTGCTTCACTTTCTAAATGCTCTCCTTTTAGAGAAAATCACTCTCTTTTGAAACTGCCTTAAGCTACTTACAAGCATTCACAAGAAACTCACATCTGTTTCTCTGAAAGAGAAGCCGTCTGTTCCAACACTTCAATTCACTGTGCGAAGTGAATGGAGTGTTGCTTCACTTTCTAAATGCTCTCCTTTTAGAGAAAATCACTCTCTTTTGAAACTGCCTTAAGCTACTTACAAGCATTCACAAGAAACTCACATCTGTTTCTCTGAAAGAGAAGCAGTATGTTCCAACACTTCAATTCACTGTGCGAAGTGAATGGAGTGTTGCTTCACTTTTTAAAGGCTGTCCTTTCAGAGAAAGTCACTTTCCTTTGAAAGTGCCTTAAGCCACTTACATGCATTCACAAAAAACTCACATCCGTTTCTCTGAAAGAGAAGAAGTCTGTTCCAACACTTTAATTCACTGTCCAAAGTGAATGGAGTGTTCCTTCACTTTCTAAATGCTGTCCTTTCAGAGAAAATCACTTTCCTTTGAAAGTGCCTTTAGCTACTTACAAGCATTCAACAGAAATTCACATGCATTTCTCTGAAAGGGAAGCAGTCTGTTCCAACACTTCAATTCACTGTGCGAAGTGAATGGAGTGTTGCTTCACTTTCTAAATGCTGTCCGTTCAGAGAAAATCACTTTCCTTCGAAAGTGTCTTAAGCTACTTACATGCATTCACAAAAAACTCAAAACCGTTTCTCTGAAAGAGAAGAAGTCTGTTCCAACACTTTAATTCACTGTGCGAAGTGAATGGGGTGTTGCTTCACTTTCTAAATGCTGTCCTTTCAGAGAAAATCACTTTCCTTTGAAAGTGCCTTAAGCTACTTACATGCATTCACAAAAAATTCACATCCGTTTCTCTGAAAGAGAAGCAGTCTCTTCCAACACTTCAATTCACTGTGCGAAGTGAATGGAGTGTTGCTTCACTTTCTTAATGCTGTCCTTTTAGAAAAAATCACTCTCTTTTGAAACTCCTTGAAGCGACTTAAAAGTATTCACAAGAAACTCACATCTGTTTCTCTGAAAGAGAAGCCGTCTGTTCCAACACTTCAATTCACTGTGCGAAGTGAATGGAGTGTTGCTTCACTTTCTAAATGCTCTCCTTTCAGAGAAAATCACTTTCCTCTGAGAGTGCCTTAAGCTACTTACAAGCATTCAACAGAAATTCACATGTGTTTCTCTGAAAGAGAAGCAGTCTGGTCCAACAGTTCAATTCACTGTGCGAAGTGAATGGAGTGTTGCTTCACTTTATAAATGCTGTCCTTTCAGAGAAAATCACTTCCCTTTGAAAGTGCTTTAAGCTATTTACAAGCATTCAACAGAAATTCACATGCATTTCTCTGAAAGAGAAGCAGTCTGTTCCAACACTTCAATTCACTGTGCGAAGTGAATGGAGTGTTCCTTCACATTCTAAATGCTGTAGTTTCAGAGAAAATCATTTTCCTTTGAACGTGCCTTAAGCTACTTACAAGCATTCAACAGAAATTCACATGCATTTCTCTGAAAGAGAAGCAGTGTGTTCCAAAACTTCAATTCACTGTGCGAAGTGAATGGAGTGTTTCTTCACATTCTAAATGCTGTAGTTTCAGAGAAAAACACTTTCCTTTGAAAGTGCCTTAAGCTACTTACAAGCATTCAACAGAAATTTACATGCATTTCTCTGAAAGTGAAGCAGTCTGTTAAAACACTTCAATTCACTGTGCGAAGTGAATGGAGTGTTGCTTCACTTTCTAAATGCTGTCCGTTCAGAGAAAATCACTTTCCTTCGAAAGTGCCTTAAGCTACTTACATGCATTCACAAAAAACTCACAACCGTTTCTCTGAAAGAGAAGAAGTCTGTTCCAACACTTTAATTCACTGTGTGAAGTGAATGGGGTGTTGCTTCACTTTCTAAATGCTGTCCTTTCAGAGAAAATCACTTTCCTTTGAAAGTGCCTTAAGCTACTTACATGCATTCACAAAAAACTCATATCCGTTTATGTGAAAGAGAAGCTGTCTGTTCCAACACTTCAATTCACTGTGCGAAGTGAATGGAGTGTTCCTTCACATTCTAAATGCTGTAGTTTTAGAGTAAATCACTTTCCTTTGAAAGTGCCTTAAGCTACTTACAAGCATTAAACAGAAATTCACATGCATTTCTCTGAAAGAGAAGGAGTCTGTTCCAACACTTCAATTCACTGTGCGAAGTGAATGGAGTGCTTCTTCACATTCTAAATGCTGTAGTTTCAGAGAAAATCACTTTCCTTTGAAAGTGCCTTAAGCTACTTACAAGCATTCAACAGAAATTCACATGCATTTCTCTGAAAGTGAAGCAGTCTGTTAAAACACTTCAATTCACTGTGCGAAGTGAATGGAGTGTTGCTTCACTTTCTAAATGCTGTCCGTTCAGAGAAAATCACTTTCCTTCGAAAGTGCCTTAAGCTACTTACATGCATTCACAAAAAACTCACAACCGTTTCTCTGAAAGAGAAGAAGTCTGTTCCAACACTTTAATTCACTGTGCGAAGTGAATGGGGTGTTGCTTCACTTTCTAAATGCTGTCCTTTCAGAGAAAATCACTTTTCTTTGAAAGTGCCTTAAGCTACTTACATGCATTCACAAAAAATTCACATCCGTTTCTCTGAAAGAGAAGCAGTCTGTTCCAACACTTCAATTCATTGTGCGAAGTGAATGGAGTGTTGCTTCACTTTCTTAATGCTGTCCTTTTAGAGAAAATCACTCTTTTTTGAAACTCCTTGAAGCGACTTAAAAGTATTCACAAGAAACTCACATCTGTTTCTCTGAAAGAGAAGACGTCTGTTCCAACACTTCAATTCACTGTGCGAAGTGAATGGAGTGTTGCTTCACTTTCTAAATGCTGTCCTTTCAGAGAAAATCACTTTCCTTTGAAAGTGAGTTAAGCTACTTACAAGCATTCACAGGAAACTCAAATACGTTTCTCTGAAAGAGAAGCAGTCTGTTCCAACATTTCAATTCACTGTGCGAAGTGAATGGAATGTTGCTTCACTTTCTAAATGCTCTCCTTTTAGAGAAAATCACTCTCTTTTGAAACTGCCTTAAGCTACTTACAAGCATTCACAAGAAACTCACATCTGTTTCTCTGAAAGAGAAGCCGTCTGTTCCAACACTTCAATTCACTGTGCGAAGTGAATGGAGTGTTGCTTCACTTTCTAAATGCTCTCCTTTTAGAGAAAATCACTCTCTTTTGAAACTGCCTTAAGCTACTTACAAGCATTCACAAGAAACTCACATCTGTTTCTCTGAAAGAGAAGCAGTATGTTCCAACACTTCAATTCACTGTGCGAAGTGAATGGAGTGTTGCTTCACTTTTTAAAGGCTGTCCTTTCAGAGAAAGTCACTTTCCTTTGAAAGTGCCTTAAGCCACTTACATGCATTCACAAAAAACTCACATCCGTTTCTCTGAAAGAGAAGAAGTCTGTTCCAACACTTTAATTCACTGTCCAAAGTGAATGGAGTGTTCCTTCACTTTCTAAATGCTGTCCTTTCAGAGAAAATCACTTTCCTTTGAAAGTGCCTTTAGCTACTTACAAGCATTCAACAGAAATTCACATGCATTTCTCTGAAAGGGAAGCAGTCTGTTCCAACACTTCAATTCACTGTGCGAAGTGAATGGAGTGTTGCTTCACTTTCTAAATGCTGTCCGTTCAGAGAAAATCACTTTCCTTCGAAAGTGTCTTAAGCTACTTACATGCATTCACAAAAAACTCAAAACCGTTTCTCTGAAAGAGAAGAAGTCTGTTCCAACACTTTAATTCACTGTGCGAAGTGAATGGGGTGTTGCTTCACTTTCTAAATGCTGTCCTTTCAGAGAAAATCACTTTCCTTTGAAAGTGCCTTAAGCTACTTACATGCATTCACAAAAAATTCACATCCGTTTCTCTGAAAGAGAAGCAGTCTCTTCCAACACTTCAATTCACTGTGCGAAGTGAATGGAGTGTTGCTTCACTTTCTTAATGCTGTCCTTTTAGAAAAAATCACTCTCTTTTGAAACTCCTTGAAGCGACTTAAAAGTATTCACAAGAAACTCACATCTGTTTCTCTGAAAGAGAAGCCGTCTGTTCCAACACTTCAATTCACTGTGCGAAGTGAATGGAGTGTTGCTTCACTTTCTAAATGCTCTCCTTTCAGAGAAAATCACTTTCCTCTGAGAGTGCCTTAAGCTACTTACATGCATTCACAAAAAACTAACATGCGTTTCTCTGAAAGAGAAGCAGTCTGGTCCAACAGTTCAATTCACTGTGCGAAGTGAATGGAGTGTTGCTTCACTTTATAAATGCTGTCCTTTCAGAGAAAATCACTTCCCTTTGAAAGTGCTTTAAGCTATTTACAAGCATTCAACAGAAATTCACATGCATTTCTCTGAAAGAGAAGCAGTCTGTTCCAACACTTCAATTCACTGTGCGAAGTGAATGGAGTGTTCCTTCACATTCTAAATGCTGTAGTTTCAGAGAAAATCACTTTCCTTTGAACGTGCCTTAAGCTACTTACAAGCATTAAACAGAAATTCACATGCATTTCTCTGAAAGAGAAGGAGTCTGTTCCAACACTTCAATTCACTGTGCGAAGTGAATGGAGTGCTTCTTCACATTCTAAATGCTGTAGTTTCAGAGAAAATCACTTTCCTTTGAAAGTGCCTTAAGCTACTTACAAGCATTCAACAGAAATTCACATGCATTTCTCTGAAAGTGAAGCAGTCTGTTAAAACACTTCAATTCACTGTGCGAAGTGAATGGAGTGTTGCTTCACTTTCTAAATGCTGTCCGTTCAGAGAAAATCACTTTCCTTCGAAAGTGCCTTAAGCTACTTACATGCATTCACAAAAAACTCACAACCGTTTCTCTGAAAGAGAAGAAGTCTGTTCCAACACTTTAATTCACTGTGCGAAGTGAATGGGGTGTTGCTTCACTTTCTAAATGCTGTCCTTTCAGAGAAAATCACTTTTCTTTGAAAGTGCCTTAAGCTACTTACATGCATTCACAAAAAATTCACATCCGTTTCTCTGAAAGAGAAGCAGTCTGTTCCAACACTTCAATTCATTGTGCGAAGTGAATGGAGTGTTGCTTCACTTTCTTAATGCTGTCCTTTTAGAGAAAATCACTCTTTTTTGAAACTCCTTGAAGCGACTTAAAAGTATTCACAAGAAACTCACATCTGTTTCTCTGAAAGAGAAGCCGTCTGTTCCAACACTTCAATTCACTGTGCGAAGTGAATGGAGTTTTGCTTCACTTTCTAAATGCTGTCCTTTCAGAGAAAATCACTTACTTTTGAAAGTGAGTTAAGCTACTTACAAGCATTCACAGGAAACTCAAATATGTTTCTCTGAAAGAGAAGCAGTCTGTTCCAACATTTCAATTCACTGTGCGAAGTGAATGGAGTGTTCCTTCACATTCTAAATGCTGTAGTTTCAGAGAAAAGCACTTTCCTTTGAAAGTGCCTTAAGCTACTTACAAGCATTCAACAGAAATTCACATGCATTTCTCTGAAAGTGAAGCAGTCTGTTAAAACACTTCAATTCACTGTGCGAAGTGAATGGAGTGTTGCTTCACTTTCTAAATGCTGTCCTTTCAGAGAAAATCACTTTCCTTCGAAAGTGCCTTAAGATACTTACATGCATTCACAAAAAACTCACAACCGTTTCTCTGAAAGAGAAGAAGTCTGTTCCAACACTTTAATTCACTGTTCGAAGTGAATGGGGTGTTGCTTCACTTTCTAAATGCTGTCCTTTCAGAGAAAATCACTTTCCTTTGAAAGTGCCTTAAGCTACTTACATGCATTCACAAAAAACTCATATCCGTTTCTCTGAAAGAGAAGCAGTCTGTTCCAACACTTCAATTCAATGTGCGAAGTGAATGGAGTGTTGCTTCACTTTCTAAATGCTGTCCTTTCAGAGAAAATCACTTCCCTTTGAAAGTGCTTTAAGCTATTTACAAGCATTCAACAGAAATTCACATGCGTTTCTCTGAAAGGGAAGCAGTCTGTTCCAACACTTCAATTCACTGTGCGAAGTGAATGGAGTGTTCCTTCACATTCTAAATGCTGTAGTTTCAGAGAAAATCACTTTCCTTTGAAAGTGCCTTAAGCTACTTACAAGCATTAAACAGAAATTCACATGCATTTCTCTGAAAGAGAAGGAGTCTGTTCCAACACTTCAATTCACTGTGCGAAGTGAATGGAGTGCTTCTTCACATTCTAAATGCTGTAGTTTCAGAGAAAATCACTTTCCTTTGAAAGTGCCTTAAGCTACTTACAAGCATTCAACAGAAATTCACATGCATTTCTCTGAAAGTGAAGCAGTCTGTTAAAACACTTCAATTCACTGTGCGAAGTGAATGGAGTGTTGCTTCACTTTCTAAATGCTGTCCGTTCAGAGAAAATCACTTTCCTTCGAAAGTGCCTTAAGCTACTTACATGCATTCACAAAAAACTCACAACCGTTTCTCTGAAAGAGAAGAAGTCTGTTCCAACACTTTAATTCACTGTGCGAAGTGAATGGGGTGTTGCTTCACTTTCTAAATGCTGTCCTTTCAGAGAAAATCACTTTTCTTTGAAAGTGCCTTAAGCTACTTACATGCATTCACAAAAAATTCACATCCGTTTCTCTGAAAGAGAAGCAGTCTGTTCCAACACTTCAATTCATTGTGCGAAGTGAATGGAGTGTTGCTTCACTTTCTTAATGCTGTCCTTTTAGAGAAAATCACTCTTTTTTGAAACTCCTTGAAGCGACTTAAAAGTATTCACAAGAAACTCACATCTGTTTCTCTGAAAGAGAAGACGTCTGTTCCAACACTTCAATTCACTGTGCGAAGTGAATGGAGTGTTGCTTCACTTTCTAAATGCTGTCCTTTCAGAGAAAATCACTTTCCTTTGAAAGTGAGTTAAGCTACTTACAAGCATTCACAGGAAACTCAAATACGTTTCTCTGAAAGAGAAGCAGTCTGTTCCAACATTTCAATTCACTGTGCGAAGTGAATGGAATGTTGCTTCACTTTCTAAATGCTCTCCTTTTAGAGAAAATCACTCTCTTTTGAAACTGCCTTAAGCTACTTACAAGCATTCACAAGAAACTCACATCTGTTTCTCTGAAAGAGAAGCCGTCTGTTCCAACACTTCAATTCACTGTGCGAAGTGAATGGAGTGTTGCTTCACTTTCTAAATGCTCTCCTTTTAGAGAAAATCACTCTCTTTTGAAACTACCTTAAGCTACTTACAAGCATTCACAAGAAACTCACATCTGTTTCTCTGAAAGAGAAGCAGTCTGTTCCAACACTTCAATTCACTGTGCGAAGTGAATGGAGTGTTGCTTCACTTTTTAAAGGCTGTCCTTTCAGAGAAAGTCACTTTCCTTTGAAAGTGCCTTAAGCTACTTACATGCATTCACAAAAAACTCACATCCGTTTCTCTGAAAGAGAAGAAGTCTGTTCCAACACTTTAATTCACTGTCCAAAGTGAATGGAGTGTTCCTTCACTTTCTAAATGCTGTCCTTTCAGAGAAAATCACTTTCCTTTGAAAGTGCCTTTAGCTACATACAAGCATTCAACAGAAATTCACATGCATTTCTCTGAAAGGGAAGCAGTCTGTTCCAACACTTCAATTCACTGTGTGAAGTGAATGGAGTGTTGCTTCACTTTCTAAATGCTGTCCGTTCAGAGAAAATCACTTTCCTTCGAAAGTGTCTTAAGCTACTTACATGCATTCACAAAAAACTCAAAGCCGTTTCTCTGAAAGAGAAGAAGTCTGTTCCAACACTTTAATTCACTGTGCGAAGTGAATAGAGTGTTCCTTCACATCTAAATGCTGTAGTTTCAGAGAAAATCACTTTCCTTTGAAAGTGCCTTAAGCTACTTACAAGCATTCCACAGAAATTCACATGCATTTCTCTGAAAGAGAAGCAGTCTGTTCCAAAACTTCAATTCACTGTGCGAAGTGAATGGAGTGTTCCTTCACATTCTAAATGCTGTAGTTTCAGAGAAAATCACTTTCCTTTGAAAGTGCCTTAAGCTACTTACAAGCATTCAACAGAAATTCACATGCATTTCTCTGAAAGAGAAGCAGTCTGTTCCAACACTTCAATTCACTGTGCGAAGTGAATGGAGTGTTCCTTCACATTCTAAATGCTGTAGTTTCAGAGAAAATCACTTTCCTTTGAAAGTGCCTTAAGCTACTTACAAGCATTCAACAGAAATTCACATGCATTTCTCTGAAAGAGAAGCAGTCTGTTCCAAAACTTCAATTCACTGTGCGAAGTGAATGGAGTGTTTCTTCATATTCTAAATGCTGTAGTTTCAGAGAAAAACACTTTCCTTTGAAAGTGCCTTAAGCTACTTACAAGCATTCAACAGAAATTCACATGCATTTCTCTGAAAGTGAAGCAGTCTGTTAAAACACTTCAATTCACTGTGCGAAGTGAATGGAGTGTTGCTTCACTTTCTTAATGCTGTCCTTTTAGAGAAAATCACTCTTTTTTGAAACTCCTTGAAGCGACTTAAAAGTATTCACAAGAAACTCACATCTGTTTCTCTGAAAGAGAAGAAGTCTGTTCCAACACTTTAATTCACTGTGCGAAGTGAATGGAGTTTTGCTTCACTTTCTAAATGCTGTCCTTTCAGAGAAAATCACTTACTTTTGAAAGTGAGTTAAGCTACTTACAAGCATTCACAGGAAACTCAAATATGTTTCTCTGAAAGAGAAGCAGTCTGTTCCAACATTTCAATTCACTGTGCGAAGTGAATGGAGTGTTCCTTCACATTCTAAATGCTGTAGTTTCAGAGAAAAGCACTTTCCTTTGAAAGTGCCTTAAGCTACTTACAAGCATTCAACAGAAATTCACATGCATTTCTCTGAAAGTGAAGCAGTCTGTTAAAACACTTCAATTCACTGTGCGAAGTGAATGGAGTGTTGCTTCACTTTCTAAATGCTGTCCTTTCAGAGAAAATCACTTTCCTTCGAAAGTGCCTTAAGATACTTACATGCATTCACAAAAAACTCACAACCGTTTCTCTGAAAGAGAAGAAGTCTCTTCCAACACTTTAATTCACTGTTCGAAGTGAATGGGGTGTTGCTTCACTTTCTAAATGCTGTCCTTTCAGAGAAAATCACTTTCCTTTGAAAGTGCCTTAAGCTACTTACATGCATTCACAAAAAACTCATATCCGTTTCTCTGAAAGAGAAGCAGTCTGTTCCAACACTTCAATTCAATGTGCGAAGTGAATGGAGTGTTGCTTCACTTTCTAAATGCTGTCCTTTCAGAGAAAATCACTTCCCTTTGAAAGTGCTTTAAGCTATTTACAAGCATTCAACAGAAATTCACATGCGTTTCTCTGAAAGGGAAGCAGTCTGTTCCAACACTTCAATTCACTGTGCGAAGTGAATGGAGTGTTCCTTCACATTCTAAATGCTGTAGTTTCAGAGAAAATCACTTTCCTTTGAAAGTGCCTTAAGCTACTTACAAGCATTAAACAGAAATTCACATGCATTTCTCTGAAAGAGAAGGAGTCTGTTCCAACACTTCAATTCACTGTGCGAAGTGAATGGAGTGCTTCTTCACATTCTAAATGCTGTAGTTTCAGAGAAAATCACTTTCCTTTGAAAGTGCCTTAAGCTACTTACAAGCATTCAACAGAAATTCACATGTGTTTCTCTGAAAGTGAAGCAGTCTGTTAAAACACTTCAATTCACTGTGCGAAGTGAATGGAGTGTTGCTTCACTATCTAAATGCTGTCCGTTCAGAGAAAATCACTTTCCTTCGAAAGTGCCTTAAGCTACTTACATGCATTCACAAAAAACTCACAACCGTTTCTCTGAAAGAGAAGAAGTCTGTTCCAACACTTTAATTCACTGTGCGAAGTGAATGGGGTGTTGCTTCACTTTCTAAATGCTGTCCTTTCAGAGAAAATCACTTTTCTTTGAAAGTGCCTTAAGCTACTTACATGCATTCACAAAAAATTCACATCCGTTTCTCTGAAAGAGAAGCAGTCTGTTCCAACACTTCAATTCATTGTGCGAAGTGAATGGAGTGTTGCTTCACTTTCTTAATGCTGTCCTTTTAGAGAAAATCACTCTTTTTTGAAACTCCTTGAAGCGACTTAAAAGTATTCACAAGAAACTCACATCTGTTTCTCTGAAAGAGAAGACGTCTGTTCCAACACTTCAATTCACTGTGCGAAGTGAATGGAGTGTTGCTTCACTTTCTAAATGCTGTCCTTTCAGAGAAAATCACTTTCCTTTGAAAGTGAGTTAAGCTACTTACAAGCATTCACAGGAAACTCAAATACGTTTCTCTGAAAGAGAAGCAGTCTGTTCCAACATTTCAATTCACTGTGCGAAGTGAATGGAATGTTGCTTCACTTTCTAAATGCTCTCCTTTTAGAGAAAATCACTCTCTTTTGAAACTGCCTTAAGCTACTTACAAGCATTCACAAGACACTCACATCTGTTTCTCTGAAAGAGAAGCCGTCTGTTCCAACACTTCAATTCACTGTGCGAAGTGAATGGAGTGTTGCTTCACTTTCTAAATGCTCTCCTTTTAGAGAAAATCACTCTCTTTTGAAACTGCCTTAAGCTAC
This sequence comes from Myodes glareolus, assembly GCF_982192425.1. NCBI lineage: Eukaryota > Metazoa > Chordata > Mammalia > Rodentia > Cricetidae > Myodes > Myodes glareolus. The sequence continues at coordinate 129,977,570 of NC_142028.1, forward strand.
TTACAAGCATTCACAAGAAACTCACATCTGTTTCTCTGAAAGAGAAGCAGTCTGTTCCAACACTTCAATTCACTGTGCGAAGTGAATGGAGTGTTGCTTCACTTTTTAAAGGCTGTCCTTTCAGAGAAAGTCACTTTCCTTTGAAAGTGCCTTAAGCTACTTACATGCATTCACAAAAAACTCACATCCGTTTCTCTGAAAGAGAAGAAGTCTGTTCCAACACTTTAATTCACTGTCCAAAGTGAATGGAGTGTTCCTTCACTTTCTAAATGCTGTCCTTTCAGTGAAAATCACTTTCCTTTGAAAGTGCCTTTAGCTACTTACAAGCATTCAACAGAAATTCACATGCATTTCTCTGAAAGGGAAGCAGTCTGTTCCAACACTTCAATTCACTGTGCGAAGTGAATGGAGTGTTGCTTCACTTTCTAAATGCTGTCCGTTCAGAGAAAATCACTTTCCTTCGAAAGTGTCTTAAGCTACTTACATGCATTCACAAAAAACTCAAAACCGTTTCTCTGAAAGAGAAGAAGTCTGTTCCAACACTTTAATTCACTGTGCGAAGTGAATGGGGTGTTGCTTCACTTTCTAAATGCTGTCCTTTCAGAGAAAATCACTTTCCTTTGAAAGTGCCTTAAGCTACTTACATGCATTCACAAAAAATTCACATCCGTTTCTCTGAAAGAGAAGCAGTCTCTTCCAACACTTCAATTCACTGTGCGAAGTGAATGGAGTGTTGCTTCACTTTCTTAATGCTGTCCTTTTAGAAAAAATCACTCTCTTTTGAAACTCCTTGAAGCGACTTAAAAGTATTCACAAGAAACTCACATCTGTTTCTCTGAAAGAGAAGCCGTCTGTTCCAACACTTCAATTCACTGTGCGAAGTGAATGGAGTGTTGCTTCACTTTATAAATGCTCTCCTTTCAGAGAAAATCACTTTCCTCTGAGAGTGCCTTAAGCTACTTACAAGCATTCAACAGAAATTCACATGTGTTTCTCTGAAAGAGAAGCAGTCTGGTCCAACAGTTCAATTCACTGTGCGAAGTGAATGGAGTGTTGCTTCACTTTATAAATGCTGTCCTTTCAGAGAAAATCACTTCCCTTTGAAAGTGTTTTAAGCTATTTACAAGCATTCAACAGAAATTCACATGCATTTCTCTGAAAGAGAAGCAGTCTGTTCCAACACTTCAATTCACTGTGCGAAGTGAATGGAGTGTTCCTTCACATTCTAAATGCTGTAGTTTCAGAGAAAATCACTTTCCTTTGAACGTGCCTTAAGCTACTTACAAGCATTCAACAGAAATTCACATGCATTTCTCTGAAAGAGAAGCAGTCTGTTCCAAAACTTCAATTCACCTTGCGAAGTGAATGGAGTGTTTCTTCACATTCTAAATGCTGTAGTTTCAGAGAAAAACACTTTCCTTTGAAAGTGCCTTAAGCTACTTACAAGCATTCAACAGAAATTTACATGCATTTCTCTGAAAGTGAAGCAGTCTGTTAAAACACTTCAATTCACTGTGCGAAGTGAATGGAGTTTTGCTTCACTTTCTAAATGCTGTCCGTTCAGAGAAAATCACTTTCCTTCGAAAGTGCCTTAAGCTACTTACATGCATTCACAAAAAACTCACAACCGTTTCTCTGAAAGAGAAGAAGTCTGTTCCAACACTTTAATTCACGGTGTGAAGTGAATGGGGTGTTGCTTCACTTTCTAAATGCTGTCCTTTCAGAGAAAATCACTTTCCTTTGAAAGTGCCTTAAGCTACTTACATGCATTCACAAAAAACTCATATCCGTTTATCTGAAAGAGAAGCTGTCTGTTCCAACACTTCAATTCACTGTGCGAAGTGAATGGAGTGTTGCTTCACTTTCTAAATGTTGTCCTTTCAGAGAAAATCACTTCCCTTTGAAAGTGCTTTAAGCTATTTACAAGCATTCAACAGAAATTCACATGCATTTCTCTGAAAGAGAAGCAGTCTGTTCCAACACTTCAATTCACTGTGCGAAGTGAATAGAGTGTTCCTTCACATCTAAATGCTGTAGTTTCAGAGAAAATCACTTTCCTTTGAAAGTGCCTTAAGCTACTTACAAGCATTCCACAGAAATTCACATGCATTTCTCTGAAAGAGAAGCAGTCTGTTCCAAAACTTCAATTCACTGTGCGAAGTGAATGGAGTGTTCCTTCACATTCTAAATGCTGTAGTTTCAGAGAAAATCACTTTCCTTTGAAAGTGCCTTAAGCTACTTACAAGCATTCAACAGAAATTCACATGCATTTCTCTGAAAGAGAAGCAGTCTGTTCCAACACTTCAATTCACTGTGCGAAGTGAATGGAGTGTTCCTTCACATTCTAAATGCTGTAGTTTCAGAGAAAATCACTTTCCTTTGAAAGTGCCTTAAGCTACTTACAAGCATTCAACAGAAATTCACATGCATTTCTCTGAAAGAGAAGCAGTCTGTTCCAAAACTTCAATTCACTGTGCGAAGTGAATGGAGTGTTTCTTCATATTCTAAATGCTGTAGTTTCAGAGAAAATCACTTTCCTTTGAAAGTACCTTAAGCTACTTACAAGCATTCAACAGAAATTCACATGCATTTCTCTGAAAGTGAAGCAGTCTGTTAAAACACTTCAATTCACTGTGCGAAGTGAATGGAGTGTTGCTTCACTTTCTAAATGATGTCCGTTCAGAGAAAATCACTTTCCTTCGAAAGTGCCTTAAGCTACTTACATGCATTCACAAAAAACTCACAACCGTTTCTCTGAAAGAGAAGAAGTCTGTTCCAACACTTTAATTCACTGTGCGAAGTGAATGGGGTGTTGCTTCACTTTCTAAATGCTGTCCTTTCAGAGAAAATCACTTTTCTTTGAAAGTGCCTTAAGCTACTTACATGCATTCACAAAAAATTCACATCCGTTTCTCTGAAAGAGAAGCAGTCTGTTCCAACACTTCAATTCATTGTGCGAAGTGAATGGAGTGTTGCTTCACTTTCTTAATGCTGTCCTTTTAGAGAAAATCACTCTGTTTTGAAACTCCTTGAAGCGACTTAAAAGTATTCACAAGAAACTCACATCTGTTTCTCTGAAAGAGAAGACGTCTGTTCCAACACTTCAATTCACTGTGCGAAGTGAATGGAGTGTTGCTTCACTTTCTAAATGCTGTCCTTTCAGAGAAAATCACTTTCCTTTGAAAGTGAGTTAAGCTACTTACAAGCATTCACAGGAAACTCAAATACGTTTCTCTGAAAGAGAAGCAGTCTGTTCCAACATTTCAATTCACTGTGCGAAGTGAATGGAATGTTGCTTCACTTTCTAAATGCTCTCCTTTTAGAGAAAATCACTCTCTTTTGAAACTGCCTTAAGCTACTTACAAGCATTCACAAGAAACTCACATCTGTTTCTCTGAAAGAGAAGCCGTCTGTTCCAACACTTCAATTCACTGTGCGAAGTGAATGGAGTGTTGCTTCACTTTCTAAATGCTCTCCTTTTAGAGAAAATCACTCTCTTTTGAAACTGCCTTAAGCTACTTACAAGCATTCACAAGAAACTCACATCTGTTTCTCTGAAAGAGAAGCAGTCTGTTCCAACACTTCAATTCACTGTGCGAAGTGAATGGAGTGTTGCTTCACTTTTTAAAGGCTGTCCTTTCAGAGAAAGTCACTTTCCTTTGAAAGTGCCTTAAGCTACTTACATGCATTCACAAAAAACTCACATCCGTTTCTCTGAAAGAGAAGAAGTCTGTTCCAACACTTTAATTCACTGTCCAAAGTGAATGGAGTGTTCCTTCACTTTCTAAATGCTGTCCTTTCAGAGAAAATCACTTTCCTTTGAAAGTGCCTTTAGCTACTTACAAGCATTCAACAGAAATTCACATGCATTTCTCTGAAAGGGAAGCAGTCTGTTCCAACACTTCAATTCACTGTGCGAAGTGAATGGAGTGTTGCTTCACTTTCTAAATGCTGTCCGTTCAGAGAAAATCACTTTCCTTCGAAAGTGTCTTAAGCTACTTACATGCATTCACAAAAAACTCAAAACCGTTTCTCTGAAAGAGAAGAAGTCTGTTCCAACACTTTAATTCACTGTGCGAAGTGAATGGGGTGTTGCTTCACTTTCTAAATGCTGTCCTTTCAGAGAAAATCACTTTCCTTTGAAAGTGCCTTAAGCTACTTACATGCATTCACAAAAAATTCACATCCGTTTCTCTGAAAGAGAAGCAGTCTCTTCCAACACTTCAATTCACTGTGCGAAGTGAATGGAGTGTTGCTTCACTTTCTTAATGCTGTCCTTTTAGAAAAAATCACTCTCTTTTGAAACTCCTTGAAGCGACTTAAAAGTATTCACAAGAAACTCACATCTGTTTCTCTGAAAGAGAAGCCGTCTGTTCCAACACTTCAATTCACTGTGCGAAGTGAATGGAGTGTTGCTTCACTTTATAAATGCTCTCCTTTCAGAGAAAATCACTTTCCTCTGAGAGTGCCTTAAGCTACTTACAAGCATTCAACAGAAATTCACATGTGTTTCTCTGAAAGAGAAGCAGTCTGGTCCAACAGTTCAATTCACTGTGCGAAGTGAATGGAGTGTTGCTTCACTTTATAAATGCTGTCCTTTCAGAGAAAATCACTTCCCTTTGAAAGTGTTTTAAGCTATTTACAAGCATTCAACAGAAATTCACATGCATTTCTCTGAAAGAGAAGCAGTCTGTTCCAACACTTCAATTCACTGTGCGAAGTGAATGGAGTGTTCCTTCACATTCTAAATGCTGTAGTTTCAGAGAAAATCACTTTCCTTTGAACGTGCCTTAAGCTACTTACAAGCATTCAACAGAAATTCACATGCATTTCTCTGAAAGAGAAGCAGTCTGTTCCAAAACTTCAATTCACCTTGCGAAGTGAATGGAGTGTTTCTTCACATTCTAAATGCTGTAGTTTCAGAGAAAAACACTTTCCTTTGAAAGTGCCTTAAGCTACTTACAAGCATTCAACAGAAATTTACATGCATTTCTCTGAAAGTGAAGCAGTCTGTTAAAACACTTCAATTCACTGTGCGAAGTGAATGGAGTTTTGCTTCACTTTCTAAATGCTGTCCGTTCAGAGAAAATCACTTTCCTTCGAAAGTGCCTTAAGCTACTTACATGCATTCACAAAAAACTCACAACCGTTTCTCTGAAAGAGAAGAAGTCTGTTCCAACACTTTAATTCACTGTGTGAAGTGAATGGGGTGTTGCTTCACTTTCTAAATGCTGTCCTTTCAGAGAAAATCACTTTCCTTTGAAAGTGCCTTAAGCTACTTACATGCATTCACAAAAAACTCATATCCGTTTATCTGAAAGAGAAGCTGTCTGTTCCAACACTTCAATTCACTGTGCGAAGTGAATGGAGTGTTGCTTCACTTTCTAAATGTTGTCCTTTCAGAGAAAATCACTTCCCTTTGAAAGTGCTTTAAGCTATTTACAAGCATTCAACAGAAATTCACATGCATTTCTCTGAAAGAGAAGCAGTCTGTTCCAACACTTCAATTCACTGTGCGAAGTGAATAGAGTGTTCCTTCACATCTAAATGCTGTAGTTTCAGAGAAAATCACTTTCCTTTGAAAGTGCCTTAAGCTACTTACAAGCATTCCACAGAAATTCACATGCATTTCTCTGAAAGAGAAGCAGTCTGTTCCAAAACTTCAATTCACTGTGCGAAGTGAATTGAGTGTTCCTTCACATTCTAAATGCTGTAGTTTCAGAGAAAATCACTTTCCTTTGAAAGTGCCTTAAGCTACTTACAAGCATTCAACAGAAATTCACATGCATTTCTCTGAAAGAGAAGCAGTCTGTTCCAACACTTCAATTCACTGTGCGAAGTGAATGGAGTGTTCCTTCACATTCTAAATGCTGTAGTTTCAGAGAAAATCACTTTCCTTTGAAAGTGCCTTAAGCTACTTACAAGCATTCAACAGAAATTCACATGCATTTCTCTGAAAGAGAAGCAGTCTGTTCCAAAACTTCAATTCACTGTGCGAAGTGAATGGAGTGTTTCTTCATATTCTAAATGCTGTAGTTTCAGAGAAAATCACTTTCCTTTGAAAGTACCTTAAGCTACTTACAAGCATTCAACAGAAATTCACATGCATTTCTCTGAAAGTGAAGCAGTCTGTTAAAACACTTCAATTCACTGTGCGAAGTGAATGGAGTGTTGCTTCACTTTCTAAATGCTGTCCGTTCAGAGAAAATCACTTTCCTTCGAAAGTGCCTTAAGCTACTTACATGCATTCACAAAAAACTCACAACCGTTTCTCTGAAAGAGAAGAAGTCTGTTCCAACACTTTAATTCACTGTGCGAAGTGAATGGGGTGTTGCTTCACTTTCTAAATGCTGTCCTTTCAGAGAAAATCACTTTTCTTTGAAAGTGCCTTAAGCTACTTACATGCATTCACAAAAAATTCACATCCGTTTCTCTGAAAGAGAAGCACTCTGTTCCAACACTTTAATTCATTGTGCGAAGTGAATGGAGTGTTGCTTCACTTTCTTAATGCTGTCCTTTTAGAGAAAATCACTCTTTTTTGAAACTCCTTGAAGCGACTTAAAAGTATTCACAAGAAACTCACATCTGTTTCTCTGAAAGAGAAGCCGTCTGTTCCAACACTTCAATTCACTGTGCGAAGTGAATGGAGTGTTGCTTCACTTTCTAAATGCTGTCCTTTCAGAGAAAATCACTTTCCTTTGAAAGTGAGTTAAGCTACTTACAAGCATTCACAGGAAACTCAAATATGTTTCTCTGAAAGAGAAGCAGTCTGTTCCAACATTTCAATTCACTGTGCGAAGTGAATGGAATGTTGCTTCACTTTCTAAATGCTCTCCTTTTAGAGAAAATCACTCTCTTTTGAAACTGCCTTAAGCTACTTACAAGCATTCACAAGAAACTCACATCTGTTTCTCTGAAAGAGAAGCAGTCTGTTCCAACACTTCAATTCACTGTGCGAAGTGAATGGAGTGTTGCTTCACTTTCTAAATGCTCTCCTTTTAGAGAAAATCACTCTCTTTTGAAACTGCCTTAAGCTACTTACAAGCATTCACAAGAAACTCACATCTGTTTCTCTGAAAGAGAAGCAGTCTGTTCCAACACTTCAATTCACTGTGCGAAGTGAATGGAGTGTTGCTTCACTTTTTAAAGGCTGTCCTTTCAGAGAAAGTCAGTTTCCTTTGAAAGTGCCTTAAGCTACTTACAGGCATTCAACAGAAATTCTCATGCATTTCTCTGAAAGAGAAGCAGTCTGTTCCAACACTTCAATTCACTGTGCGAAGTGAATGGAGTGTTGTTTCACTTTCTAAATGCTTTCCTTTCAGAGAACATCACTTTCCTTTGAAATTGCCTTAAGCTACTTACAAGCATTCAACAGAAATTCACATGCATTTCTCTGAAAGAGAAGCAGTCTGTTCCAACACTTCAATTCACTGTGCGAAGTGAATTGAGTGTTGCTTCACTTTCTAAATGCTCTCCTTTTAGAGAAAATCACTCTCATTTGAAACTGCCTTAAGCTACTGACAAGCATTCACAAGAAACTCACATCTATTTCTCTGAAAGAGAAGCAGTCGTTTCCAACACTTCAATTCACTGTGCGAAGTGAATGGAGTGTTCCTTCACTTTCTAAATGCTGTCCTTTCAGAGAAAATCACTTTCCTTTGAATGTGCCTTAAGCTACTTACAAGAATTCAGCAGAAATTCACATGTGTTTCTCTTAAAGAGGGCAGTCTGGTCCAACAGTTCAATTCACTGTGCGAAGTGAATGGAGTGTTGCTTCACTTTCTAAATGCTGTCCTTTCAGAGAAAATCACTTTCCTTTGAATGTGCCTTAAGCTACTTACATGCATTCACAAAAAACTCACATCCGTTTCTCTGAAAGAGAAGGAGTCTGTTCCAACACTTCAATTCACTCTGCGAAGTGAATGGAGTGTTGCTTCACTTTCTAAATGCTGTCATTTCAGAGAAAATCACTTTCCTTTGAAAGTGCCTTAAGCTACTTACAAGCATTCAACAGAAATTCACATGCGTTTCTCTGAAAGAGAAGCAGTCTGTTCCAAAACTTCAATTCACTGTGCGAAGTGAATGGAGTGTTTCTTCACATTCTAAATGCTGTAGTTTCAGAGAAAAACTCTTTCCTTTGAAAGTGCCTTAAGCTACTTACAAGCATTCAACAGAAATTCACATGCATTTCTCTGAAAGTGAAGCAGTCTGTTAAAACACTTCAATTCACTGTGCGAAGTTAATGGAGTGTTGCTTCACTTTCTAAATGCTGTCCGTTCAGAGAAAATCACTTTCCTTCGAAAGTGTCTTAAGCTACTTACATGCATTCACAAAAAACTCAAAACCGTTTCTCTGAAAGAGAAGAAGTCTGTTCCAACACTTTAATTCACTGTGCGAAGTGAATGGGGTGTTGCTTCACTTTCTAAATGCTGTCCTTTCAGAGAAAATCACTTTCCTTTGAAAGTGCCTTAAGCTACTTACATGCATTCACAAAAAATTCACATCCGTTTCTCTGAAAGAGAAGCAGTCTCTTCCAACACTTCAATTCACTGTGCAAAGTGAATGGAGTGTTGCTTCACTTTCTTAATGCTGTCCTTTTAGAAAAAATCACTCTCTTTTGAAACTCCTTGAAGCGACTTAAAAGTATTCACAAGAAACTCACATCTGTTTATCTGAAAGAGAAGCCGTCTGTTCCAACACTTCAATTCACTGTGCGAAGTGAATGGAGTGTTGCTTCACTTTCTAAATGCTCTCCTTTCAGAGAAAATCACTTTCCTCTGAGAGTGCCTTAAGCTACTTACAAGCATTCAACAGAAATTCACATGTGTTTCTCTGAAAGAGAAGCAGTCTGGTCCAACAGTTCAATTCACTGTGCGAAGTGAATGGAGTGTTGCTTCACTTTCTAAATGCTGTCCTTTCAGAGAAAATCACTTACCTTTGAAAGTGCCTTAAGCTACTTACATGCATTCACAAAAGATTCACATCCGTTTCTCTGAAAGAGAAGCAGTCTGTTCCAACACTTCAATTCACTGTGCGAAGTGAATGGAGTGTTGCTTCACTTTCTTAATGCTGTCCTTTTATAGAAAATCACTCTCTTTTGAAACTCCTTGAAGCGACTTAAAAGTATTCACAAGAAACTCACATCTGTTTCTCTGAATGAGAAGCCGTCTGTTCCAACACTTCAATTCACTGTGCGAAGTGAATGGAGTGTTCCTTCACATTCTAAATGCTGTAGTTTCAGAGAAAATCACTTTCCTTTGAAAGTGCCTTAAGCTACTTACAAGCATTCACCAGCAAGTCACTTGCGTTTCTCTGAAAGAGTAGCAGTCTGTTCCAACATTTCAATTCACTGTGCGAAGTGAATGGAGTGTTCCTTCACTTTCTAAATGCTCTCCTTTTAGAGAAAATCACTCTCTTTTGAAACTGCTTTAAGCTACTTCCAAGCATTCACAAGAAACTCACATCTGTTTCTCTGAAAGAGAAGCAGTCTGTTCCAACACTTCAATTCACTGTGCGAAGTGAATTGAGTGTTGCTTTACTTTCTAAATGCTGTCCTTTCAGAGAAAATCACTTTCCTTTGAAAGTGCCTTTAGCTACTTACAAGAATTCAACAGAAATTCACATGCGTTTCTCTGAAAGAGAAGCAATCTGTTCCAACACTTCAATTCACTGTGCGAAGTGAATGGAGTGTTGCTTCACTTTCTAAATGCTGTCCTTTCAGAGAAAATCACTTTCCTTTGAAAGTGCCTTAAGCTACTTACATGCATTCACAAAAAACTCACATCCGTTTCTCTGAAAGAGAAGAAGTCTGTTCCAACACTTTAATTCACTGGGCGAAGTGAATGGAGTGTTGCTTCACTTTCTAAATGCTGTCCTTTCAGAGAAAATTACTTTCCTTTGAAAGTGCCTTAAGCTAATTACATGCATTCACAAAAAACTCAAATCCGTTTCTCTGAAAGTGAAGAAGTCTGTTCCAACACATTAATTCACTGTGCGAAGTGAATGGAGTGTTCCTTCACTTTCTAAATGCTGTCCTTTCAGAGAAAATCACTTTCCTCTGAAGTGCCTTAAGCTACTTACATGCATTCACAAAAAATTCACATCCGTTTCTCTGAAAGAGAAGCAGTCTGTTCCAACACTTCCATTCACTGTGCGAAGTGAATGGAGTGTTGCTTCACTTTCTAAATGCTGTCCTTTCAGAGAAAATCACTTTCCTTTGAAAGTGCCTTAAGCTACTTACAAGCATTCAACAGAAATTCACATGCATTTCTCTGAAAGGGAAGCAGTTTGTTCCAACACTTCAATTCACTGTGCGAAGTGAATGGAGTGTTGCTTCACTTTCTAAATGCTGTCCTTTCAGAGAAAATCACTTTCCTTTGAAAGTGCCTTAAGCTACTTACATGCATTCACAAACAACTCAAATCCGTTTCTCTGAAAGAGAAGAAGTCTGTTCTAACACTTCAATTCACTGTGCGAAGTAATTGGAGTGTTCCTTCACTTTCTAAATGCTGTCTTTTCAGAGAAAATCACTTTCCTCTGAAAGTGCCTTAAGCTACTTACAAGCATTCAACAGAAATTCACATGTGTTTCTCTGAAAGAGGAGCAGTCTAGTCCAACAGTTCAGTTCACTGTGCGAAGTGAATGGAGTGTTGCTTCACTTTCTAAATGCTGTCCTTTCAGAGAAAATCACTTTCCTTTGAAAGTGCCTTAAGCTACTTACAAGCATTCAACAGAAATTCACATGCATTTCTCTGAAAGAGAAGCAGTCTGTTCCAACACTTCACTTCATTGTGCGAAGTGAATGGAGTGTTCCTTCACATTCTAAATTCTGTAGTTTCAGAGAAAATCACTTTCCATTGAAAGTGCCTTAAGCTACTTACAAGCATTCAACAGAAATTCACATGCGTTTCTCTGAAAGAGAAGTAGTCTGTTCCAAAACTTCAATTCACTGTGCGAAGTGAATGGAGTGTTGCTTCACTTTCTAAATGCTGTCCTTTCAGAGAAAATCACTTTCCTTTGAAAGTGCCTTAAGCTACTTACATGCATTCACAAAAAACTCAAATCCGTTTCTATGAAAGAGAAGAAGTCTGTTCCAACACTTTAATTCACTGTGCGAAGAGAATGGAGTGTTGCTTCACTTTCTAAATGCTCTCCTTTCAGAGAAAATCACTTTCCTCTGAAAGTGCCTTAAGCTACTTAAATGCATTCACAAAAAATTCACATCCGTTTCTCTGAAAGAGAAGCAGTCTGTTCCAACACTTCAATTCACTGTGCGAAGTGAATGGAGTGTTCCTTCACTTTCTACATGCTGTCCTTTCAGAGAAAATCACTTTCCTCTGAAAGTGCCTTAAGCTACTTACAAGCATTCAACAGAAATTCACATGTGTTTCTCTGAAAGAGGAGCAGTATGGTCCAACAGTTCAATTCACTGTGCGAAGTGAATGGAGTGTTCCTTCACTTTCTAAATGCTGTCCTTTCAGAGAAAATCACTTTCCTTTGAAAGTGCCTTAAGCTACTTACATGCATTCACAAAAAACTCACATGCGTTTCTCTGAAAGAGAAGCAGTCTGTTCCAACACTTCAATTCACTCTGCGAAGTGAATGGAGTGTTGCTTCACTTTCTAAATGCTGTCCTTTCAGAGAAAATCACTTTCCTTTGAAAGTGCCTTAAGCTACTTACAAGCATTCAACAGAAATTCAAATGCATTTCTCTGAAAGAGAAGCAGTCTGTTCCAACACTTCAATTCACTGTGCGAAGTGAATGGAGTGTTCATTCACATTCTAAATGCTGTAGTTTCAGAGAAAATCACTTTCCTTTGAAAGTGCCTTAAGCTACTTACAAGCATTCAACAGAAATTCACATGCGTTTCTCTGAAAGAGAAGCAGTCTGTTCCAACACTTCAATTCACTGTGCGAAGTGAATGGAGTGTTGCTTCACTTTCTTAATGCTGTCCTTTTATAGAAAATCACTCTCTTTTGAAACTCCTTGAAGCGACTTAAAAGTATTCACAAGAAACTCACATCTGTTTCTCTGAAAGAGAAGCCGTCTGTTCCAACACTTCAATTCACTGTGCGAAGTGAATGGAGTGTTCCTTCACATTCTAAATGCTGTAGTTTCAGAGAAAATCACTTTCCTTTGAAAGTGCCTTAAGCTACTTACAAGCATTCACCAGCAAGTCACTTGCGTTTCTCTGAAAGAGAAGCAGTCTGTTCCAACATTTCAATTCACTGTGCGAAGTGAATGGAGTGTTCCTTCACTTTCTAAATGCTCTCCTTTTAGAGAAAATCACTCTCTTTTGAAACTGCTTTAAGCTACTTCCAAGCATTCACAAGAAACTCACATCTGTTTCTCTGAAAGAGAAGCAGTCTGTTCCAACACTTCAATTCACTGTGCGAAGTGAATGGAGTGTTGCTTTACTTTCTAAATGCTGTCCTTTCAGAGAAAATCACTTTCCTTTGAAAGTGCCTTTAGCTACTTACAAGCATTCAACAGAAATTCACATGCATTTCTCTGAAAGAGAAGCCGTCTGTTCCAACACTTCAATTCACTGTGTGAAGTGAATGGAGTGTTCCTTCACATTCTAAATGCTGTAGTTTCAGAGAAAATCACTTTCCTTTGAACGTGCCTTAAGCTACTTACAAGAATTCAACAGAAATACACATGCGTTTCTCTGAAAGACAAGCAATTTGTTCCAACACTTCAATTCACTGTGCGAAGTGAATGGAGTGTTGCTTCACTTTCTAAATGCTGTCCTTTCAGAGAAAATCACTTTCCTTTGAAAGTGCCTTAAGCTACTTACATGCATTCACAAAAAACTCACATCCGTTTCTCTGAAAGAGAAGAAGTCTGTTCCAACACTTTAATTCACTGGGCGAAGTGAATGGAGTGTTGCTTCACTTTCTAAATGCTGTCCTTTCAGAGAAAATTACTTTCCTTTGAAAGTGCCTTAAGCTAATTACATGCATTCACAAAAAACTCAAATCCGTTTCTCTGAAAGTGAAGAAGTCTGTTCCAACACATTAATTCACTGTGCGAAGTGAATGGAGTGTTCCTTCACTTTCTAAATGCTGTCCTTTCAGAGAAAATCACTTTCCTCTGAAGTGCCTTAAGCTACTTACATGCGTTCACAAAAGATTCACATCCGTTTCTCTGAAAGAGAAGCAGTCTGTTCCAACACTTCCATTCACTGTGCGAAGTGAATGGAGTGTTGCTTCACTTTCTAAATGCTGTCCTTTCAGAGAAAATCACTTTCCTTTGAAAGTGCCTTAAGCTACTTACAAGCATTCAACAGAAATTCACATGCATTTCTCTGAAAGGGAAGCAGTTTGTTCCAACACTTCAATTCACTGTGCGAAGTGATTGGAGTGTTGCTTCACTTTCTAAATGCTGTCCTTTCAGAGAAAATCACTTTCCTTTGAAAGTGCCTTAAGCTACTAACATGCATTCACAAACAACTCAAATCCGTTTCTCTGAAAGAGAAGAAGTCTGTTCTAACACTTCAATTCACTGTGCGAAGTAATTGGAGTGTTCCTTCACTTTCTAAATGCTGTCTTTTCAGAGAAAATCACTTTCCTCTGAAAGTGCCTTAAGCTACTTACAAGCATTCAACAGAAATTCACATGTGTTTCTCTGAAAGAGGAGCAGTCTGGTCCAACAGTTCAATTCACTGTGCGAAGTGAATGGAGTGTTGCTTCACTTTCTAAATGCTGTCCTTTCAGAGAAAATCACTTTCCTTTGAAAGTGCCTTAAGCTACTTACAAGCATTCAACAGAAATTCACATGCATTTCTCTGAAAGAGAAGCAGTCTGTTCCAACACTTCACTTCATTGTGCGAAGTGAATGGAGTGTTCCTTCACATTCTAAATTCTGTAGTTTCAGAGAAAATCACTTTCCATTGAAAGTGCCTTAAGCTACTTACAAGCATTCAACAGAAATTCACATGCGTTTCTCTGAAAGAGAAGCAGTCTGTTCCAAAACTTCAATTCACTGTGCGAAGTGAATGGAGTGTTGCTTCACTTTCTAAATGCTGTCCTTTCAGAGAAAATCACTTTCCTTTGAAAGTGCCTTAAGCTACTTACATGCATTCACAAAAAACTCAAATCCGTTTCTATGAAAGAGAAGAAGTCTGTTCCAACACTTTAATTCACTGTGCGAAGAGAATGGAGTGTTGCTTCACTTTCTAAATGCTCTCCTTTCAGAGAAAATCACTTTCCTCTGAAAGTGCCTTAAGCTACTTAAATGCATTCACAAAAAATTCACATCCGTTTCTCTGAAAGAGAAGCAGTCTGTTCCAACACTTCAATTCACTGTGCGAAGTGAATGGAGTGTTGCTTCACTTTCTTAATGCTCTCCTTTTAGAGAAAATCACTCTCTTTTGAAACTCCTTGATGCGACTTAAAAGTATCGACAAGAAACTCACATCTGTTTCTCTGAAAGTGAAGAAGTCTGTTCCAACACTTCAATTCACTGTGCGAAGTGAATGGAATGTTCCTTCACATTCTAAATGCAGTAGTTTCAGAGAAAATCACTTTCATTTGAAAGTGCCTTAAGCTACTTACAAGCATTCACAGGAAACTCATATACGTTTCTCTGAAAGTGAAGCAGTCTGTTCCAACATTTCAATTCACTGTGCGAAGTGAATGGAGTGTTGCTTCACTTTCTAAATGCTCTCCTTTCAGAGAAAATCACTTTCCTTTGAAAGTGCCTTAAGCTACTTACATGCATTCACAAAAAATTCACATCCGTTTCTCTGAAAGAGAAGCAGTCGGTTCCAACACTTCAATTCACTGTGCGAAGTGAATGGAGTGTTCCTTCACTTTCTACATGCTGTCCTTTCAGAGAAAATCACTTTCCTCTGAAAGTGCCTTAAGCTACTTACAAGCATTCAACAGAAATTCACATGTGTTTCTCTGAAAGAGGAGCAGTATGGTCCAACAGTTCAATTCACTGTGCGAAGTGAATGGAGTGTTGCTTCACTTTCTAAATGCTGTCCTTTCAGAGAAAATCACTTTCCTTTGAAAGTGCCTTAAGCTACTTACAAGCATTCAACAGAAATTCAAATGCATTTCTCTGAAAGAGAAGCAGTCTGTTCCAACACTTCAATTCACTGTGCGAAGTGAATGGAGTGTTCATTCACATTCTAAATGCTGTAGTTTCAGAGAAAATCACTTTCCTTTGAAAGTGCCTTAAGCTACTTACAAGCATTCAACAGAAATTCACATGCGTTTCTCTGAAAGAGAAGCAGTCTGTTCCAAAACTTCAATTCACTGTGCGAAGTGAATGGTGTGTTGCTTCACTTTCTAAATGCTGTCCTTTCAGAGAAAATCACTTTCCTTTGAAAGTGCCTTAAGCTACTGACATGCATTCACAAAAAACTCAAATCCGTTTCTCTGAAAGAGAAAAAGTCTGTTCCAACACTTTAATTCACTGTGCGAAGTGAATGGAGTGTTGCTTCACTTTCTAAATGCTGTCTTTTCAGAGAAAATCACTTTCCTTTGAAAGTGCCTTAAGCTACTTACATGCATTCACCAAAAATTCACATCCGTTTCTCTGAAAGAGAAGCAGTCTGTTCCGACACTTCAATTCACTGTGCGAAGTGAATGGAGTGTTGCTTCACTTTCTAAATGCTGTCCTTTCAGAGAAAATCACTTTCCTTTATAAGTGCCTTAAGCTACTTACAAGCATTCAACAGAAATTCACATGCGTTTCTCTGAAAGGGAAGCAGTCTGTTCCAACACTTCAATTCACTGTGCGAGTGAATGGAGTGTTCCTTCACTTTCTAAATGCTGTCCTTTCAGAGAAAATCACTTTCCTCTGAAAGTGCCTTAAGCTACTTACAAGCATTCAACAGAAATTCACATGTGTTTCTCTGAAAGAGGAGCAGTCTGGTCCAACAGTTCAATTCACTGTGCGAAGTGAATGGAGTGTTGCTTCACTTTCTAAATGCTGTCCTTTCAGAGAAAATCACTTTCCTTTGAAAGTGCCTTAAGCTACTTATATGCATTCACAAAAAACTCAAATCCGTTTCTCTGAAAGAGACGAAGTCTGTTCCAACACTTCAATTCACTGTGCGAAGTGAATGGAGTGTTACTTTACTTTCTAAATGCTCTCCTTTCAGAGAAAATCACTTTCCTTTGAAAGTGCCTTAAGCTACTTACATGCATTCACAAAAAACTCACATCCGTTTCTCTGAAAGAGAAGGAGTCTGTTCCAATATTTCAATTCACTGTGCGAAGTGAATGGAGTGTTGCTTCACTTTCTAAATGCTGTCCTTTCAGAGAAAATCACTTTCCTTTGAAAGTGCCTTAAGCTACTTACAAGCATTCAACAGAAATTCTCATGCATTTCTCTGAAAGAGAAGCAGTCTGCTCCAACACTTCAATTCACTGTGCGAAGTGAATGGAGTGTTGCTTCACTTTCTAAATGCTGTCCTTTCAGAGAACATCACTTTCCTTTGAAATTGCCTTAAGCTACTTACAAGCATTCAACAGAAATTCACATGCATTTCTCTGAAAGAGAAGCAGTCTGTTCCAACACTTCAATTCACTGTGCGAAGTGAATTGAGTGTTGCTTCACTTTCTAAATGCTCTCCTTTTAGAGAAAATCACTCTCATTTGAAACTGCCTTAAGCTACTGACAAGCATTCACAAGAAACTCACATCTATTTCTCTGAAAGAGAAGCAGTCGTTTCCAACACTTCAATTCACTGTGCGAAGTGAATGGAGTGTTCCTTCACTTTCTAAATGTTGTCCTTTCAGAGAAAATCACTTTCCTTTGAATGTGCCTTAAGCTACTTACAAGAATTCAGCAGAAATTCACATGTGTTTCTCTTAAAGAGGGCAGTCTGGTCCAACAGTTCAATTCACTGTGCGAAGTGAATGGAGTGTTGCTTCACTTTCTAAATGCTGTCCTTTCAGAGAAAATCACTTTCCTTTGAATGTGCCTTAAGCTACTTACATGCATTCACAAAAAACTCACATCCGTTTCTCTGAAAGAGAAGGAGTGTGTTCCAACACTTCAATTCACTCTGCGAAGTGAATGGAGTGTTGCTTCACTTTCTAAATGCTGTCATTTCAGAGAAAATCACTTTCCTTTGAAAGTGCCTTAAGCTACTTACAAGCATTCAACAGAAATTCACATGCGTTTCTCTGAAAGAGAAGCAGTCTGTTCCAAAACTTCAATTCACTGTGCGAAGTGAATGGAGTGTTGCTTCACTTTCTAAATGCTGTCCTTTTAGAGAAAATCACTTTCCTTTGAAAGTGCCTTAAGCTACTTACATGCATTCACAAAAAACTCAAATCCGTTTCTCTGAAAGTGAAGAAGTCTGTTCCAACACTTTAATTCACTGTGCGAAGTGAATGGAGTGTTCCTTCACTTTCTAAATGCTGTCCTTTCAGAGAAAATCACTTTCCTCTGAAAGTGCCTTAAGCTACTTACATGCATTCACAAAAAATTCACATCCGTTTCTCTGAAAGAGAAGCAGTCTGTTCCAACACTTCAATTCACTGTGCGAAGTGAATGGAGTGTTGCTTCACTTTCTAAATGCTGTCCTTTCAGAGAAAATCACTTTCCTTTGAAAGTGCCTTAAGCTACTTACAAGCATTCAACAGAAATTCTCATGCATTTCTCTGAAAGAGAAGCAGTCTGTTCCAGCACTTCAATTCACTGTGCGAAGTGAATGGAGTGTTGCTTCACTTTCTAAATGCTGTCCTTTCAGAGAAAATCACTTTCCTTTGAAAGTGCCTTAAGCTACTTACGTGCATTCACAAAAAACTCAAATCCGTTTCTCTGAAAGAGAAGAAGTCTGTTCTAACACTTCAATTCACTGTGCGAAGTGAATGGAGTGTTGCTTCACTTTCTAAATGCTGTCCTTTCAGAGAAAATCACTTTCCTTTGAAAGTGCTTTAAGCTAATTATAAGCATTTAACAGAAATTCACATGCATTTTTCTGATAGTGAAGCAGTCTGTTCCAACACTTCAATTCACTGTGCGAAGTGAATGGAGTGTTGCTTCACTTTCTAGATGCTCTCCTTTTAGAGAAAATCACTCTCTTTTGAAACTGCCTGAAGCTACTTACAAGCATTCACAAGAAACTCACATCTGTTTCTCTGAAAGAGAAGCAGTCGGTTCCTACACTTTAATTCACTGTGCGAAGTGAATGGAGTGTTCCTTCACTTTCTAAATGCTGTCCTTTCAGAGAAAATCACTTTCCTCTGAAAGTGCCTTAAGCTACTTACAAGCATTCAACAGAAATTCACATGTGTTTCTCTGAAAGAGGAGCAGTCTGGTCCAACAGTTCAGTTCACTGTGCGAAGTGAATGGAGTGTTGCTTCACTTTCTAAATGCTGTCCTTTCAGAGAAAATCACTTTCCTTTGAAAGTGCCTTAAGCTACTTACATGCATTCACAAAAAACTAACATGCGTTTCTCTGAAAGAGAAGCAGTCTGTTCCAACACTTCAATTCACTCTGCGAAGTGAATGGAGTGTTGCTTCACTTTCTAAATACTGTCCTTTCAGAGAAAATCACTTTCCTTTGAAAGTGCCTTAAGCTACTTACAAGCATTCAACAGAAATTCACATGCGTTTCTCTGAAAGAGAAGCAGTCTGTTCCAAAACTTAAATTCACTGTGCGAAGTGAATGGAGTGTTGCTTCACTTTCTAAATGCTCTCCTTTTAGAGAAAATCACTCTCTTTTGAAACTGCCTCAAGCTACTGACAAGCATTCACAAGAAACTTACATCTGTTTCTCTGAAAGAGAAGCAGTCGGTTCCAACACTTCAATTCACTGTGCGAAGTGAATGGAGTGTTCCTTCACTTTCTAAATGCTGTCCTTTCAGAGAAAATCACTCTCCTTTGAATGTGCCTTAAGCTACTTACAAGAATTCAACAGAAATTCACATGTGTTTCTCTTAAAGAGGGGCAGTCTGGTCCAACAGTTCAATTCACTGTGCGAAGTGAATGGAGTGTTGCTTCACTTTCTAAATGCTGTCCTTTCAGAGAAAATCACTTTCCTTTGAAAGTGCTTTAAGCTACTTACATGCATTCACAAAAAACTCACATCCGATTCTTTGAAAGAGAAGCAGTCTGTTCCAACACTTCAATTCACTCTGCGAAGTGAATGGAGTGTTGCTTCACTTTCTAAATGCTGTCATTTCAGAGAAAATCACTTTCCTTTGAAAGTGCCTTAAGCTACTTACAAGCATTCAACAGAAATTCACATGCGTTTCTCTGAAAGAGAAGCAGTCTGTTCCAAAACTTCAATTCACTGTGCGAAGTGAATGGAGTGTTGCTTCACTTTCGAAATGCTGTCCTTTCAGAGAAAATCACTTTCCTCTGAAAGTGCCTTAAGCTACTTACATGCATTCACAAAAAACTAACATGCGTTTCTCTGAAAGAGAAGCAGACTGTTCCAACACTTCAATTCACTCTGCGAAGTGAATGGAGTGTTGCTTCACTTTCTAAATACTGTCCTTTCAGAGAAAATCACTTTCCTTTGCAAGTGCCTTAAGCTACTTACAAGCATTCAACAGAAATTCACATGCGTTTCTCTGAAAGAGAAGCAGTCTGTTCCAAAACTTAAATTCACTGTGCGAAGTGAATGGAGTGTTGCTTCACTTTCTAAATGCTCTCCTTTTAGAGAAAATCACTCTCTTTTGAAACTGCCTCAAGCTACTGACAAGCATTCACAAGAAACTTACATCTGTTTCTCTGAAAGAGAAGCAGTCGGTTCCAACACTTCAATTCACTGTGCGAAGTGAATGGAGTGTTCCTTCACTTTCTAAATGCTGTCCTTTCAGAGAAAATCACTTTCCTTTGAATGTGCCTTAAGCTACTTACAAGATTTCAACAGAAATTCACATGTGTTTCTCTTAAAGAGGGGCAGTCTGGTCCAACAGTTCAATTCACTGTGCGAAGTGAATGGAGTGTTGCTTCACTTTCTAAATGCTGTCCTTTCAGAGAAAATCACTTTCCTTTGAAAGTGCCTTAAGCTACTTACATGCATTCACAAAAAACTCACATCCGTTTCTTTGAAAGAGAAGCAGTCTGTTCCAACACTTCAATTCACTCTGCGAAGTGAATGGAGTGTTGCTTCACTTTCTAAATGCTGTCATTTCAGAGAAAATCACTTTCCTTTGAAAGTGCCTTAAGCTACTTACAAGCATTCAACAGAAATTCACATGCGTTTCTCTGAAAGAGAAGCAGTCTGTTCCAAAACTTCAATTCACTGTGCGAAGTGAATGGAGTGTTGCTTCACTTTCGAAATGCTGTCCTTTCAGAGAAAATCACTTTCCTCTGAAAGTGCCTTAAGCTACTTACATGCATTCACAAAAAACTAACATGCGTTTCTCTGAAAGAGAAGCAGTCTGTTCCAACACTTCAATTCACTCTGCGAAGTGAATGGAGTGTTGCTTCACTTTCTAAATACTGTCCTTTCAGAGAAAATCACTTTCCTTTGAAAGTGCCTTAAGCTACTTACAAGCATTCAACAGAAATTCACATGCGTTTCTCTGAAAGAGAAGCAGTCTGTTCCAAAATTTAAATTCACTGTACGAAGTGAATGGAGTGTTGCTTCACTTTCTAAATGCTCTCCTTTTAGAGAAAATCACTCTCTTTTGAAACTGCCTCAAGCTACTGACAAGCATTCACAAGAAACTTACATCTGTTTCTCTGAAAGAGAAGCAGTCGGTTCCAACACTTCAATTCACTGTGCGAAGTGAATGGAGTGTTCCTTCACTTTCTAAATGCTGTCCTTTCAGAGAAAATCACTTTCCTTTGAAAGTGCCTTAAGCTACTTACATGCATTCACAAAAAACTCACATCCGTTTCTCTGAAAGAGAAGAAGTCTGTTCCAACACTTTAATTCACTGGGCGAAGTGAATGGAGTGTTGCTTCACTTTCTAAATGCTGTCCTTTCAGAGAAAATTACTTTCCTTTGAAAGTGCCTTAAGCTAATTACATGCATTCACAAAAAACTCAAATCCGTTTCTCTGAAAGTGAAGAAGTCTGTTCCAACACATTAATTCACTGTGCGAAGTGAATGGAGTGTTCCTTCACTTTCTAAATGCTGTCCTTTCAGAGAAAATCACTTTCCTCTGAAGTGCCTTAAGCTACTTACATGCGTTCACAAAAGATTCACATCCGTTTCTCTGAAAGAGAAGCAGTCTGTTCCAACACTTCCATTCACTGTGCGAAGTGAATGGAGTGTTGCTTCACTTTCTAAATGCTGTCCTTTCAGAGAAAATCACTTTCCTTTGAAAGTGCCTTAAGCTACTTACAAGCATTCAACAGAAATTCACATGCATTTCTCTGAAAGGGAAGCAGTTTGTTCCAACACTTCAATTCACTGTGCGAAGTGATTGGAGTGTTGCTTCACTTTCTAAATGCTGTCCTTTCAGAGAAAATCACTTTCCTTTGAAAGTGCCTTAAGCTACTAACATGCATTCACAAACAACTCAAATCCGTTTCTCTGAAAGAGAAGAAGTCTGTTCTAACACTTCAATTCACTGTGCGAAGTAATTGGAGTGTTCCTTCACTTTCTAAATGCTGTCTTTTCAGAGAAAATCACTTTCCTCTGAAAGTGCCTTAAGCTACTTACAAGCATTCAACAGAAATTCACATGTGTTTCTCTGAAAGAGGAGCAGTCTGGTCCAACAGTTCAATTCACTGTGCGAAGTGAATGGAGTGTTGCTTCACTTTCTAAATGCTGTCCTTTCAGAGAAAATCACTTTCCTTTGAAAGTGCCTTAAGCTACTTACAAGCATTCAACAGAAATTCACATGCATTTCTCTGAAAGAGAAGCAGTCTGTTCCAACACTTCACTTCATTGTGCGAAGTGAATGGAGTGTTCCTTCACATTCTAAATTCTGTAGTTTCAGAGAAAATCACTTTCCATTGAAAGTGCCTTAAGCTACTTACAAGCATTCAACAGAAATTCACATGCGTTTCTCTGAAAGAGAAGCAGTCTGTTCCAAAACTTCAATTCACTGTGCGAAGTGAATGGAGTGTTGCTTCACTTTCTAAATGCTGTCCTTTCAGAGAAAATCACTTTCCTTTGAAAGTGCCTTAAGCTACTTACATGCATTCACAAAAAACTCAAATCCGTTTCTATGAAAGAGAAGAAGTCTGTTCCAACACTTTAATTCACTGTGCGAAGAGAATGGAGTGTTGCTTCACTTTCTAAATGCTCTCCTTTCAGAGAAAATCACTTTCCTCTGAAAGTGCCTTAAGCTACTTAAATGCATTCACAAAAAATTCACATCCGTTTCTCTGAAAGAGAAGCAGTCTGTTCCAACACTTCAATTCACTGTGCGAAGTGAATGGAGTGTTGCTTCACTTTCTTAATGCTCTCCTTTTAGAGAAAATCACTCTCTTTTGAAACTCCTTGATGCGACTTAAAAGTATCGACAAGAAACTCACATCTGTTTCTCTGAAAGTGAAGAAGTCTGTTCCAACACTTCAATTCACTGTGCGAAGTGAATGGAATGTTCCTTCACATTCTAAATGCAGTAGTTTCAGAGAAAATCACTTTCATTTGAAAGTGCCTTAAGCTACTTACAAGCATTCACAGGAAACTCATATACGTTTCTCTGAAAGTGAAGCAGTCTGTTCCAACATTTCAATTCACTGTGCGAAGTGAATGGAGTGTTGCTTCACTTTCTAAATGCTCTCCTTTCAGAGAAAATCACTTTCCTTTGAAAGTGCCTTAAGCTACTTACATGCATTCACAAAAAATTCACATCCGTTTCTCTGAAAGAGAAGCAGTCGGTTCCAACACTTCAATTCACTGTGCGAAGTGAATGGAGTGTTCCTTCACTTTCTACATGCTGTCCTTTCAGAGAAAATCACTTTCCTCTGAAAGTGCCTTAAGCTACTTACAAGCATTCAACAGAAATTCACATGTGTTTCTCTGAAAGAGGAGCAGTATGGTCCAACAGTTCAATTCACTGTGCGAAGTGAATGGAGTGTTGCTTCACTTTCTAAATGCTGTCCTTTCAGAGAAAATCACTTTCCTTTGAAAGTGCCTTAAGCTACTTACAAGCATTCAACAGAAATTCAAATGCATTTCTCTGAAAGAGAAGCAGTCTGTTCCAACACTTCAATTCACTGTGCGAAGTGAATGGAGTGTTCATTCACATTCTAAATGCTGTAGTTTCAGAGAAAATCACTTTCCTTTGAAAGTGCCTTAAGCTACTTACAAGCATTCAACAGAAATTCACATGCGTTTCTCTGAAAGAGAAGCAGTCTGTTCCAAAACTTCAATTCACTGTGCGAAGTGAATGGTGTGTTGCTTCACTTTCTAAATGCTGTCCTTTCAGAGAAAATCACTTTCCTTTGAAAGTGCCTTAAGCTACTGACATGCATTCACAAAAAACTCAAATCCGTTTCTCTGAAAGAGAAAAAGTCTGTTCCAACACTTTAATTCACTGTGCGAAGTGAATGGAGTGTTGCTTCACTTTCTAAATGCTGTCTTTTCAGAGAAAATCACTTTCCTTTGAAAGTGCCTTAAGCTACTTACATGCATTCACCAAAAATTCACATCCGTTTCTCTGAAAGAGAAGCAGTCTGTTCCGACACTTCAATTCACTGTGCGAAGTGAATGGAGTGTTGCTTCACTTTCTAAATGCTGTCCTTTCAGAGAAAATCACTTTCCTTTATAAGTGCCTTAAGCTACTTACAAGCATTCAACAGAAATTCACATGCGTTTCTCTGAAAGGGAAGCAGTCTGTTCCAACACTTCAATTCACTGTGCGAGTGAATGGAGTGTTCCTTCACTTTCTAAATGCTGTCCTTTCAGAGAAAATCACTTTCCTCTGAAAGTGCCTTAAGCTACTTACAAGCATTCAACAGAAATTCACATGTGTTTCTCTGAAAGAGGAGCAGTCTGGTCCAACAGTTCAATTCACTGTGCGAAGTGAATGGAGTGTTGCTTCACTTTCTAAATGCTGTCCTTTCAGAGAAAATCACTTTCCTTTGAAAGTGCCTTAAGCTACTTATATGCATTCACAAAAAACTCAAATCCGTTTCTCTGAAAGAGACGAAGTCTGTTCCAACACTTCAATTCACTGTGCGAAGTGAATGGAGTGTTACTTTACTTTCTAAATGCTCTCCTTTCAGAGAAAATCACTTTCCTTTGAAAGTGCCTTAAGCTACTTACATGCATTCACAAAAAACTCACATCCGTTTCTCTGAAAGAGAAGGAGTCTGTTCCAATATTTCAATTCACTGTGCGAAGTGAATGGAGTGTTGCTTCACTTTCTAAATGCTGTCCTTTCAGAGAAAATCACTTTCCTTTGAAAGTGCCTTAAGCTACTTACAAGCATTCAACAGAAATTCTCATGCATTTCTCTGAAAGAGAAGCAGTCTGCTCCAACACTTCAATTCACTGTGCGAAGTGAATGGAGTGTTGCTTCACTTTCTAAATGCTGTCCTTTCAGAGAACATCACTTTCCTTTGAAATTGCCTTAAGCTACTTACAAGCATTCAACAGAAATTCACATGCATTTCTCTGAAAGAGAAGCAGTCTGTTCCAACACTTCAATTCACTGTGCGAAGTGAATTGAGTGTTGCTTCACTTTCTAAATGCTCTCCTTTTAGAGAAAATCACTCTCATTTGAAACTGCCTTAAGCTACTGACAAGCATTCACAAGAAACTCACATCTATTTCTCTGAAAGAGAAGCAGTCGTTTCCAACACTTCAATTCACTGTGCGAAGTGAATGGAGTGTTCCTTCACTTTCTAAATGTTGTCCTTTCAGAGAAAATCACTTTCCTTTGAATGTGCCTTAAGCTACTTACAAGAATTCAGCAGAAATTCACATGTGTTTCTCTTAAAGAGGGCAGTCTGGTCCAACAGTTCAATTCACTGTGCGAAGTGAATGGAGTGTTGCTTCACTTTCTAAATGCTGTCCTTTCAGAGAAAATCACTTTCCTTTGAATGTGCCTTAAGCTACTTACATGCATTCACAAAAAACTCACATCCGTTTCTCTGAAAGAGAAGGAGTGTGTTCCAACACTTCAATTCACTCTGCGAAGTGAATGGAGTGTTGCTTCACTTTCTAAATGCTGTCATTTCAGAGAAAATCACTTTCCTTTGAAAGTGCCTTAAGCTACTTACAAGCATTCAACAGAAATTCACATGCGTTTCTCTGAAAGAGAAGCAGTCTGTTCCAAAACTTCAATTCACTGTGCGAAGTGAATGGAGTGTTGCTTCACTTTCTAAATGCTGTCCTTTTAGAGAAAATCACTTTCCTTTGAAAGTGCCTTAAGCTACTTACATGCATTCACAAAAAACTCAAATCCGTTTCTCTGAAAGTGAAGAAGTCTGTTCCAACACTTTAATTCACTGTGCGAAGTGAATGGAGTGTTCCTTCACTTTCTAAATGCTGTCCTTTCAGAGAAAATCACTTTCCTCTGAAAGTGCCTTAAGCTACTTACATGCATTCACAAAAAATTCACATCCGTTTCTCTGAAAGAGAAGCAGTCTGTTCCAACACTTCAATTCACTGTGCGAAGTGAATGGAGTGTTGCTTCACTTTCTAAATGCTGTCCTTTCAGAGAAAATCACTTTCCTTTGAAAGTGCCTTAAGCTACTTACAAGCATTCAACAGAAATTCTCATGCATTTCTCTGAAAGAGAAGCAGTCTGTTCCAGCACTTCAATTCACTGTGCGAAGTGAATGGAGTGTTGCTTCACTTTCTAAATGCTGTCCTTTCAGAGAAAATCACTTTCCTTTGAAAGTGCCTTAAGCTACTTACGTGCATTCACAAAAAACTCAAATCCGTTTCTCTGAAAGAGAAGAAGTCTGTTCTAACACTTCAATTCACTGTGCGAAGTGAATGGAGTGTTGCTTCACTTTCTAAATGCTGTCCTTTCAGAGAAAATCACTTTCCTTTGAAAGTGCTTTAAGCTAATTATAAGCATTTAACAGAAATTCACATGCATTTTTCTGATAGTGAAGCAGTCTGTTCCAACACTTCAATTCACTGTGCGAAGTGAATGGAGTGTTGCTTCACTTTCTAGATGCTCTCCTTTTAGAGAAAATCACTCTCTTTTGAAACTGCCTGAAGCTACTTACAAGCATTCACAAGAAACTCACATCTGTTTCTCTGAAAGAGAAGCAGTCGGTTCCTACACTTTAATTCACTGTGCGAAGTGAATGGAGTGTTCCTTCACTTTCTAAATGCTGTCCTTTCAGAGAAAATCACTTTCCTCTGAAAGTGCCTTAAGCTACTTACAAGCATTCAACAGAAATTCACATGTGTTTCTCTGAAAGAGGAGCAGTCTGGTCCAACAGTTCAGTTCACTGTGCGAAGTGAATGGAGTGTTGCTTCACTTTCTAAATGCTGTCCTTTCAGAGAAAATCACTTTCCTTTGAAAGTGCCTTAAGCTACTTACATGCATTCACAAAAAACTAACATGCGTTTCTCTGAAAGAGAAGCAGTCTGTTCCAACACTTCAATTCACTCTGCGAAGTGAATGGAGTGTTGCTTCACTTTCTAAATACTGTCCTTTCAGAGAAAATCACTTTCCTTTGAAAGTGCCTTAAGCTACTTACAAGCATTCAACAGAAATTCACATGCGTTTCTCTGAAAGAGAAGCAGTCTGTTCCAAAACTTAAATTCACTGTGCGAAGTGAATGGAGTGTTGCTTCACTTTCTAAATGCTCTCCTTTTAGAGAAAATCACTCTCTTTTGAAACTGCCTCAAGCTACTGACAAGCATTCACAAGAAACTTACATCTGTTTCTCTGAAAGAGAAGCAGTCGGTTCCAACACTTCAATTCACTGTGCGAAGTGAATGGAGTGTTCCTTCACTTTCTAAATGCTGTCCTTTCAGAGAAAATCACTCTCCTTTGAATGTGCCTTAAGCTACTTACAAGAATTCAACAGAAATTCACATGTGTTTCTCTTAAAGAGGGGCAGTCTGGTCCAACAGTTCAGTTCACTGTGCGAAGTGAATGGAGTGTTGCTTCACTTTCTAAATGCTGTCCTTTCAGAGAAAATCACTTTCCTTTGAAAGTGCTTTAAGCTACTTACATGCATTCACAAAAAACTCACATCCGATTCTTTGAAAGAGAAGCAGTCTGTTCCAACACTTCAATTCACTCTGCGAAGTGAATGGAGTGTTGCTTCACTTTCTAAATGCTGTCATTTCAGAGAAAATCACTTTCCTTTGAAAGTGCCTTAAGCTACTTACAAGCATTCAACAGAAATTCACATGCGTTTCTCTGAAAGAGAAGCAGTCTGTTCCAAAACTTCAATTCACTGTGCGAAGTGAATGGAGTGTTGCTTCACTTTCGAAATGCTGTCCTTTCAGAGAAAATCACTTTCCTCTGAAAGTGCCTTAAGCTACTTACATGCATTCACAAAAAACTAACATGCGTTTCTCTGAAAGAGAAGCAGTCTGTTCCAACACTTCAATTCACTCTGCGAAGTGAATGGAGTGTTGCTTCACTTTCTAAATACTGTCCTTTCAGAGAAAATCACTTTCCTTTGCAAGTGCCTTAAGCTACTTACAAGCATTCAACAGAAATTCACATGCGTTTCTCTGAAAGAGAAGCAGTCTGTTCCAAAACTTAAATTCACTGTGCGAAGTGAATGGAGTGTTGCTTCACTTTCTAAATGCTCTCCTTTTAGAGAAAATCACTCTCTTTTGAAACTGCCTCAAGCTACTGACAAGCATTCACAAGAAACTTACATCTGTTTCTCTGAAAGAGAAGCAGTCGGTTCCAACACTTCAATTCACTGTGCGAAGTGAATGGAGTGTTCCTTCACTTTCTAAATGCTGTCCTTTCAGAGAAAATCACTTTCCTTTGAATGTGCCTTAAGCTACTTACAAGATTTCAACAGAAATTCACATGTGTTTCTCTTAAAGAGGGGCAGTCTGGTCCAACAGTTCAATTCACTGTGCGAAGTGAATGGAGTGTTGCTTCACTTTCTAAATGCTGTCCTTTCAGAGAAAATCACTTTCCTTTGAAAGTGCCTTAAGCTACTTACATGCATTCACAAAAAACTCACATCCGTTTCTTTGAAAGAGAAGCAGTCTGTTCCAACACTTCAATTCACTCTGCGAAGTGAATGGAGTGTTGCTTCACTTTCTAAATGCTGTCATTTCAGAGAAAATCACTTTCCTTTGAAAGTGCCTTAAGCTACTTACAAGCATTCAACAGAAATTCACATGCGTTTCTCTGAAAGAGAAGCAGTCTGTTCCAAAACTTCAATTCACTGTGCGAAGTGAATGGAGTGTTGCTTCACTTTCGAAATGCTGTCCTTTCAGAGAAAATCACTTTCCTCTGAAAGTGCCTTAAGCTACTTACATGCATTCACAAAAAACTAACATGCGTTTCTCTGAAAGAGAAGCAGTCTGTTCCAACACTTCAATTCACTCTGCGAAGTGAATGGAGTGTTGCTTCACTTTCTAAATACTGTCCTTTCAGAGAAAATCACTTTCCTTTGAAAGTGCCTTAAGCTACTTACAAGCATTCAACAGAAATTCACATGCGTTTCTCTGAAAGAGAAGCAGTCTGTTCCAAAATTTAAATTCACTGTACGAAGTGAATGGAGTGTTGCTTCACTTTCTAAATGCTCTCCTTTTAGAGAAAATCACTCTCTTTTGAAACTGCCTCAAGCTACTGACAAGCATTCACAAGAAACTTACATCTGTTTCTCTGAAAGAGAAGCAGTCGGTTCCAACACTTCAATTCACTGTGCGAAGTGAATGGAGTGTTCCTTCACTTTCTAAATGCTGTCCTTTCAGAGAAAATCACTTTCCTTTGAATGTGCCTTAAGCTACTTACAAGAATTCAACAGAAATTCACATGTGTTTCTCTTAAAGAGGGGCAGTCTGGTCCAACAGTTCAATTCACTGTGCGAAGTGAATGGAGTGTTGCTTCACTTTCTAAATGCTGTCCTTTCAGAGAAAATCACTTTCCTTTGAAAGTGCCTTAAGCTACTTACATGCATTCACAAAAAACTCACATCCGTTTCTTTGAAAGAGAAGCAGTCTGTTCCAACACTTCAATTCACTCTGCGAAGTGAATGGAGTGTTGCTTCATTTTCTAAATGCTGTCATTTCAGAGAAAATCACTTTCCTTTGAAAGTGCCTTAAGCTAATTACAAGCATTCAACAGAAATTCACATGCGTTTCTCTGAAAGAGAAGCAGTCTGTTCCAAAACTTCAATTCACTGTGCGAAGTGAATGGAGTGTTGCTTCACTTTCTAAATGCTGTCCTTTCAGAGAAAATCACTTTCCTTTGAAAGTGCCTTAAGCTACTTACATGCATTCACAAAAAAACTCAAATCCGTTTCTCTGAAAGTGAAGAAGTCTGTTCCAACACTTTAATTCACTGTGCGAAGTGAATGGAGTGTTCCTTCACTTTCTAAATGCTGTCTTTTCAGAGAAAATCACTTTCCTCTGAAAGTGCCTTAAGCTACTTACATGCATTCACAAAAAATTCACATCCGTTTCTCTGAAAGAGAAGCAGTCTGTTCCAACACTTCAATTCACTGTGCGAAGTGAATGGAGTGTTGCTTCACTTTCTAAATGCTGTCTTTCAGAGAAAATCACTTTCCTTTGAAAGTGCCTTAAGCTACTTACAAGCATTCAACAGAAATTCTCATGCATTTCTCTGAAAGGGAAGCAGTCTGTTCCAGCACTTCAATTCACTGTGCGAAGTGAATGGAGTGTTGCTTCACTTTCTAAATGCTGTCCTTTCAGAGAAAATCACTTTCCTTTGAAAGTGCTTTAAGCTAATTATAAGCATTTAACAGAAATTCACATGCATTTTTCTGATAGTGAAGCAGTCTGTTCCAACACTTCAATTCACTGTGCGAAGTGAATGGAGTGTTGCTTCACTTTCTAAATGCTCTCCTTTTAGAGAAAATCACTCTCTTTTGAAACTGCATTAAGCTACTTACAGGCATTCACAAGAAACTCACATCTGTTTCTCTGAAAGAGAAGCAGTCGGTTCCTACACTTTAATTCACTGTGCGAAGTGAATGGAGTGTTCCTTCACTTTCTAAATGCTGTCCTTTCAGAGAAAATCACTTTCCTCTGAAAGTGCCTTAAGCTACTTACAAGCATTCAACAGAAATTCACATGTGTTTCTCTGAAAGAGGAGCAGTCTGGTCCAACAGTTCAGTTCACTGTGCGAAGTGAATGGAGTGTTGCTTCACTTTCTAAATGCTGTCCTTTCAGAGAAAATCACTTTCCTTTGAAAGTGCCTTAAGCTACTTACATGCATTCAACAGAAATTCACATGCATTTCTCTGAAAGAGAAGCAGTCTGTTCCAACACTTCAATTCACTGTGCGAAGTGAATGGAGTGTTCATTCACATTCTAAATGCTGTAGTTTCAGAGAAAATCACTTTCCTTTGAAAGTGCCTTAAGCTACTTACAAGCATTCAACAGAAATTCACATGCGTTTCTCTGAAAGAGAAGCAGTCTGTTCCAAAACTTAAATTCACTGTGCGAAGTGAATGGAGTGTTGCTTCACTTTCTAAATGCTCTCCTTTTAGAGAAAATCACTCTCTTTTGAAACTGCCTTAAGCTACTGACAAGCATTCACAAGAAACTCACATCTGTTTCTCTGAAAGAGAAGCAGTCGGTTCCAACACTTCAATTCACTGTGCGAAGTGAATGGAGTGTTCCTTCACTTTCTAAATGCTGTCCTTTCAGAGAAAATCAGTTTCCTTTGAATGTGCCTTAAGCTACTTACAAGAATTCAACAGAAATTCACATGTGTTTCTCCTAAAGAGGGGCAGTCTGGTCCAACAGTTCAATTCACTGTGCGAAGTGAATGGAGTGTTGCTTCACTTTCTAAATGCTGTCCTTTCAGAGAAAATCACTTTCCTTTGAAAGTGCCTTAAGCTACTTACATGCATTCACAAAAAACTCACATCCGTTTCTCTGAAAGAGAAGCAGTCTGTTCCAACACTTCAATTCACTCTGCGAAGTGAATGGAGTGTTGCTTCACTTTCTAAATGCTCTCCTTTCAGAGAAAATCACTTTCCTTTGTAAGTGCCTTAAGCTACTTACATGCATTCACAAAAAATTCACATCCGTTTTTCTGAAAGAGAAGCAGTCGGTTCCAACACTTCAATTCACTGTGCGAAGTGAATGGAGTGTTCCTTCACTTTCTAAATGCTGTCCTTTCAGAGAAAATCACATTCCTCTGAAAGTGCCTTAAGCTACTTACAAGCATTCAACAGAAATTCACATGTGTTTCTCTGAAAGAGGAGCAGTCTGGTCCAACAGTTCAATTCACTGTGCGAAGTGAATGGAGTGTTGCTTCACTTTCTAAATGCTGTCCTTTCAGAGAAAATCACTTTCCTTTGAAAGTGCCTTAAGCTACTTACATGCATTCACAAAAAACTCACATCCGTTTCTCTGAAAGAGAAGCAGTCTGTTCCAACACTTCAATTCACTCTGCTAAGTGAATGGAGTGTTCCTTCACTTTCTAAATGCTGCCCTTTCAGAGAAAATCACTTTCCTTTGAAAGTGCCTTAAGCTACTTACAAGCATTCAACAGAAATTCACATGCATTTCTCTGAAAGAGAAGTAGTCTGTTCCAACACTTCAATTCACTGTGCGAAGTGAATGGAGTGTTGCTTCACTTTCTAAATGCTGTCCTTTCAGAGAAAATCACTTTCCTTTGAAAGTGCCTTAAGCTACTTACATGCATTCACAAAAACTCAAATCCGTTTCTCTGAAAGAGAAGCAGTCTGTTCCAAAACTTCAATTCACTGTGCGAAATGAATGGAGTGTTGCTTCACTTTCTAAATGCTGTCCTTTCAGAGAAAATCACTTTCCTTTGAAAGTGCCTTAAGCTACTTACATGCATTCACAAAAAATTCACATCCGTTTCTCTGAAAGAGAAGCAGTCTGTTCCAACACTTCAATTCACTGTGCGAAGTGAATGGAGTGTTGCTTCACTTTCTAAATGGTGTCCTTTCAGAGAAAATCACTTTCCTTTGAAAGTGCCTTAAGCTACTTACAAGCATTCAACAGAAATTCATATGCGTTTCTCTGAAAGGGAAGCAGTCTGTTCCAACATTTCAATTCACTGTCCGAAGTGAATGGAGTGTTGCTTCACTTTCTAAATGCTGTCCTTTCAGAGAAAATCACTTTCCTTTGAAAGTGCCTTAAGCTACTTACATGCATTCACAAAAAATTCACATCCGTTTCTCTGAAAGAGAAGCAGTCTGTTCCAACACTTCAATTCACTGTGCGAAGTGAATGGAGTGTTGCTTCACTTTCTAAATGCTGTCCTTTGAGAGAAAATCACTTTCCTTTGAAAGTGCCTTAGGCTACTTACAAGCATTCAACAGAAATTCTCATGCATTTCTCTGAAAGAGAAGCATTCTGTTCCAACACTTCAATTCACTGTGCGAAGAGAATGGAGTTTTGCTTCACTTTCTAAATTTAGTCCTTTCAGAGAAAATCATTTTCCTTTGAAAGTGCCTTAAGCGACTTACAAGCATTCATCAGAAATTCACATGCGTTTCTCTGAAAGAGAAGCAGTCTGTTCCAACACTTCAATTCACTGTGCAAATTGAATGGTTGTTGCTTCACTTTCTATATGCTCTCCTTTTAGAGAAAATCACTCTCTTTTGAAACTGCCTTAAGCTACTTACAAGCATTCACAAGAAACTCACATGCATTTTTCTGAAAGAGAAGCAGTCTGTTCCAACACTTCAATTCACTGTGCGAAGTGAATGGAGTGTTGTTTCACTTTCTAAATGCTGTCCTTTCAGAGAAAATTACTTTCCTTTGAAAGTGCCTTAAGCTACTTACACACATTCACAGGAAATTCAAATGCGTTTCTATGAAAGAGAAGCTCTCTGTAACAACACTTCAATTCACTCTGCGAAGTGAATGGAGTGTTGCTTCACTTTCTAAATTTAGTCCTTTCAGAGAAAATCATTTTCCTTTGAAAGTGCCTTAAGCTACTTACAAGCATTCAATAGAAATTCACATGCGTTTCTCTGAAAGAGAAGAAGTCTGTTCCAACACTTCAATTCACTGTGCAAATTGAATGGTTGTTGCTTCACTTTCTATATGCTCTCCTTTTAGGGAAAATCACTCTCTTTTGAAACTGCCTTAAGCTACTTACATGCATTCACAAGAAACTCACATCTGTTTCTCTGAAAGTGAAGCAGTCTGTTCCAACACTTCAATTCACTGTACGAAGTGAATGGAGTGTTGCTTCACTTTCTAAATGCTGTCCTTTCAGAGAAAATCACTTTCCTTTGAAAGTGCCTTAAGCTACTTACAAGCATTCACAAAAAAACTCACATCTGTTTATCTGAAAGTGAAGCAGTCTGTTCCAACACTTCAATTCACTGTGCGAAGTGAATGGAGTGTTGCTTCACTTTCTAAAAGCTGTCCTTCAGAGAAAATCACTTTCCATTGAAAGTGCCTAGAGCTACTTACAAGCATTCAACAGAAATACACATGCGTTTCTCTGAAAGAGAAGCAGTCTGTTCCTACACTTCAATTCACTGTGCGAAGTTAATGGAGTGTTGCTTCACTTTCTAAATGCTGTCCTTTCAGAGAAAATCACTTTCCTTTGAAAGTGCCTTAAGCTACTTACAAGCATTCACAAAAAACTCATATCTGTTTCTCTAGAAGAGAAGTGGTCTGTTCCAACACTTCAATTCACTGTGCGTAGTGAATAGAGTGTGGCTACACTTTCTAAATGCTGTCCTTTCAGAGAAAATCACTTTCCTTTGAAAGTACCTTAAGCTACTTACAAGCATTCACAAGAAACTCACATGCGTTTCTCTGAAAGAGAAGCAGTCTGTTCCAACACTTCAATTCACAGTGCGAAGTGAATGGAGTGTTGCTTCACTTTCTTAATTTAGTCCTTTCAGAGAAAATCATTTTCCTTTGAAAGTGCCTTAAGCTTCTTACAAGCATTCAATAGAAATTCACATGCGTTTCTCTGAAAGAGAAGCAGTCTGTTCCAACACTTCAATTCACTGTGGAAATTGAATGGTTGTTGCTTCACTTTCTATATGCTCTCCTTTTAGGGAAAATCACTCTCTTTTGAAACTGCCTTGAGCTACTTACATGCATTCACAAGAAACTCACATCTGTTTCTCTGAAAGTGAAGCAGTCTGTTCCAACACTTCAATTCACTGTACGAAGTGAATGGAGTGTTGCTTCACTTTCTAAATGCTGTCCTTTCAGAGAAAATCACTTTCCTTTGAAAGTGCCTTAAGCTACTTACAAGCATTCACAAAAAAACTCATATCTGTTTCTCTGAAAGAGAAGTAGTGTGTTCCAACACTTCAATTCACTGTGCGTAGTGAATGGAGTGTTGCTTCACTTTCTAAATGCTGTCCTTCAGAGAAAATCACTTTCCATTGAAAGTGCCTAGAGCTACTTACAAGCATTCAACAGAAATACAGATGCGTTTCTCTGAAAGAGAAGCAGTCTGTTCCAACACTTCAATTCACAGTGCGAAGTGAATGGAGTGTTGCTTCATTTTCCAATTGCTGTCCTTTCAGAGAAAATCACTTTCCTTTGAAAGTGCCTTAATCTACTTACAAGCATTCAACAGAAATTCACATGCGTTTCTCTGAAAGAGAAGCAGTCTGTTCCAACACTTCAATTCACTGTGGAAATTGAATGGTTGTTGCTTCACTTTCTATATGCTCTCCTTTTAGGGAAAATCACTCTCTTTTGAAACTGCCTTGAGCTACTTACATGCATTCACAAGAAACTCACATCTGTTTCTCTGAAAGTGAAGCAGTCTGTTCCAACACTTCAATTCACTGTACGAAGTGAATGGAGTGTTGCTTCACTTTCTAAATGCTGTCCTTTCAGAGAAAATCACTTTCCTTTGAAAGTGCCTTAAGCTACTTACAAGCATTCACAAAAAAACTCATATCTGTTTCTCTGAAAGAGAAGTAGTGTGTTCCAACACTTCAATTCACTGTGCGTAGTGAATGGAGTGTTGCTTCACTTTCTAAATGCTGTCCTTCAGAGAAAATCACTTTCCATTGAAAGTGCCTAGAGCTACTTACAAGCATTCAACAGAAATACAGATGCGTTTCTCTGAAAGAGAAGCAGTCTGTTCCAACACTTCAATTCACAGTGCGAAGTGAATGGAGTGTTGCTTCATTTTCCAATTGCTGTCCTTTCAGAGAAAATCACTTTCCTTTGAAAGTGCCTTAATCTACTTACAAGCATTCAACAGAAATTCACATCCGTTTCTCTGAAAGAGAAGCAGTCTGTTCCTACACTTCAATTCACTGGGGGAAGTGAATGGAGTGTTGCTTCACTTTATATATGCTCTCCTTTTAGAGAAAATCACTCTCTTTTGAAACTGCCTTAAGCTACTTACAAGCATTCAGAAGAAACTCACATGCATTTTTTGAAAGTGAAGCTGTCTGTTCCAACACTTGAATTCACTGTGCGAAGTGAATGGAGTGTTGCTTCACTTTCTAAATACTGTCGTTTCAGAGAAAATCACTTTCCTTTGAAAGTGCCTTAAGCTACTTACAAGCATTCAACAGAAATTCACATGCGTTTCTCTGAAAGAGAAGCAGTCTGTTCCAACACTTCAATTCACTGGGGAAAGTGAATGGAGTGTTGCCTCACTTTCTAAATGCTGTCCTTTCAGAGAAAATCACTTTCCTTTGAAAGTGCCTTAAGTTACTTACAAGCATTCACAAAAAACTCATATCTGTTTCTCTGAAAGAGAAGTAGTCTGTTCCAACACTTCAATTCACTGTGCGTAGGGAATGGAGTGTTGCTTCACTTTCTAAATGCTGTCCTTTCTGAGAAAATCACTTTCCTTTGAAAGTGCCTTAAGCTACTTACAAGCATTCACAGCAAACTCACATGCATTTTTCTGAAAGAGAAGTAGTCTGTTCCAACACTTCAATTCACTGTGCGAAGTGAATGGAGTGTTGTTTCGCTTTCTAAATTCTGTCCTTTCAGAGAAAATCACTTTCCTTTGAAAGTGCCTTAAGCTACTTACAAGCATTCAACAGAAATTCACATGCGTTTCTCTGAAAGAGAAACAGTCTGTTCCAACACTTCAATTCACTGTGCGAAGTGAATGGAGTGTTGCTTCACTTTCTAAATGTTGTCCTTTCCTAGGAAATCACT
Source organism: Myodes glareolus (assembly GCF_982192425.1). NCBI lineage: Eukaryota > Metazoa > Chordata > Mammalia > Rodentia > Cricetidae > Myodes > Myodes glareolus. Next base: position 130,013,689 of record NC_142028.1, read on the forward strand.
TTCCTTTGAAAGTGCCTTAAGCTACTTACAAGCATTCACAAAAAACTCACATCCGTATCTCTGAAAGAGAAGCTGTCTGTTCCAACACTTCAATTCACTGTGCGAAGTGAATGGAGTGTTGCTACACTTTCTAAATGCTGTCCTTTCAGAGAAAATCACTTTCCTTTGAAAGTGCCTTAAGCTACTTACAAGCATTCAACAGAAATTCACATGCATTTCACTGAAAGAGAAGCAGTCTGTTCCAACACTTCAATTCACTGTGCGAAGTTAATGGAGTGTTGCTTCACTTTCTAAATGCTGTCCTTTCAGAGAAAATCACTTTCCTTTGAAAGTGCCTTAAGCTACTAACAAGCATTCACAAAAAACTCATATCTGTTTCTCTAGAAGAGAAGTGGTCTGTTCAAACACTTCAATTCACTGTGCGCAGTGAATGGAGTGCTGCTACACTTTCTAAATGCTGTCCTTTCAGAGAAAATCACTTTCCTTTGAAAGTACCTTAAGCTACTTACAAACATTCACAAGAAACTCACATGCATTTCTCTGAAAGAGAAGCAGTCTGTTCCAACACTTCAATTCACAGTGCGAAGTGAATGGAGTGTTGCTTCACTTTCTAAATGCTGTCCTTTCAGAGAAAATCACTTTCCTTTGAAAGTGCCTTAAGCTACTTACAAGCATTCACAAGAAACTTACATGCGTTTTTCTGAAAGAGAAGCAGTCTGTTCCAACACTTCAATTCACTGGGGGAAGTGAATGGAGTGTTGCTTCACTTTATATATGCTCTCCTTTTAGAGAAAATCACTCTCTTTTGAAACTGCCTTAAGCTACTTACAAGCATTCAGAAGAAACTCACATGCATTTTTTGAAAGTGAAGCTGTCTGTTCCAACACTTGAATTCACTGTGCGAAGTGAATGGAGTGTTGCTTCACTTTCTAAATACTGTCGTTTCAGAGAAAATCACTTTCCTTTGAAAGTGCCTTAAGCTACTTACACACATTCACAGGAAACTCAAATGCGTTTCTCTGAAAGAGAAGCTGTCTGTTTCAACACTTCAATTCACTCTGCGAAGTGAATGGAGTGTTGCTTCACTTTCTAAATTTAGTCCTTTCAGAGAAAATCATTTTCCTTTGAACGTGCCTTAAGCTACTTACAAGCATTCAATAGAAATTCACATGCGTTTCTCTGAAAGAGAAGCAGTCTGTTCCAACACTTCAATTCACTGTGCAAATTGAATGGTTGTTGCTTCACTTTCTATATGCTCTCCTTTTAGGGAAAATCACTCTCTTATGAAACTGCCTTAAGCTACTTACAAGCATTCACAAGAAACTCACATCTGTTTCTCTGAAAGTGAAGCAGTCTGTTCCAACACTTCAATTCACTGTACGAAGTGAATGGAGTGTTGCTTCACTTTCTAAATGTTGTCCTTTCAGAGAAAATCACTCTCCTTTGAAAGTGCCTTAAGCTACTTACAAGCATTCACAAAAACTCATATCTGTTTCTCTGAAAGAGAAGTAGTGTGTTCCAACACTTCAATTCACTGTGCGTAGTGAATGGAGTGTTGCTTCACTTTCTAAATGCTGTCCTTTCAGAGAAAATCACTTTCCATTGAAAGTGCCTAGAGCTACTTACAAGCATTTAACAGAAATACACATGCGTTTCTCTGAAAGAGAAGCAGCCTGTTCCAACACTTCAATTCACAGTGCGAAGTGAATGGAGTGTTGCTTCATTTTCCAATTGCTGTCCTTTCAGAGAAAATCACTTTCCTTTGAAAGTGCCTTAATCTACTTACAAGCATTCAACAGAAATTCACATGCGTTTCTCTGAAAGAGAAGCAGTCTGTTCCAACACTTCAATTCACAGTGCGAAGTGAATGGAGTGTTGCTTCACTTTCTAAATGCTGTCCTTTCAGAGAAAATCACTTTCCTTTGAAAGTGGCTTAAGCTACTTGCAAGCATTCAATCGAAATTCACATGCGTTTCTCTGAAAGAGAAGCAGTCTGTTCCAACACTTCAATTCACTGTGCGAAGTGAATGGAGTGTTGCTTCACTTTCTAAATGCTGTCCTATCAGAGAAAATCACTTTGCTTTGAAAGTGCCTTAAGCTACTTACAAGCATTCAGAAGAAACTCACATACGTTTCTCTGAAAGAGAAGCAGTCTGTTCCTACACTTCAATTCACTGGGGTAAGTGAATGGAGTGTTGCTTCACTTTATATATGCTCTCCTTTTAGAGAAAATCACTCTCTTTTGAAACTGCCTTAAGCTACTTACAAGCATTCAGAAGAAACTCACATGCATCTTTTGAAAGTGAAGCTGTCTGTTCCAACACTTGAATTCACTGTGCGAAGTGAATGGAGTGTTGCTTCACTTTCTAAATACTGTCCTTTCAGAGAAAATCACTTTCCTTTGAAAGTGCCTTAAGCTACTTACAAGCATTCAACAGAAATTCACATGCGTTTCTCTGAAAGAGAAGCAGTCTGTTCCAACACTTCAATTCACTGGGGAAAGTGAATGTAGTGTTGCCTCACTTTCTAAATGCTGTCCTTTCAGAGAAAATCACTTTCTCTTGAAAGTGCCTTAAGTTACTTACAAGCATTCACAAAAAACTCATATCTGTTTCTCTGAAAGAGAAGTAGTCTGTTCCAACACTTCAATTCACTGTGCGTAGGGAATGGAGTGTTGCTTCACTTTCTAAATGCTGTCCTTTCAGAGAAAATCACTTTCCTTTGAAAGTGCCTTAAGCTACTTACAAGCATTCACAAAAAACTCACATCCGTATCTCTGAAAGAGAAGCTGTCTGTTCCAACACTTCAATTCACTGTGCGAAGTGAATGGAGTGTTGCTTCACTTTCTAAATGCTGTCCTTTCAGAGAAAATCACTTTCCTTTGAAAGTGCCTTAAGCTACTTACAAGCATTCAACAGAAATTCACATGCGTTTCACTGAAAGAGAAGCAGTCTGTTCCGACACTTCAATTCACTGTGCGTAGTGAATGGAGTGTTGCTTCACTTTCTAAATGCTGTCCTTTCAGAGAAAATCACTTTCCTTAGAAAGTGCCTTAAGCTACTTACAAGCATTCACAAAAAACTCATATCTGTTTCTCTAGAAGAGAAGTGGTCTGTTCCAACACTTCAATTCACTGTGCGTAGTGAATGGAGTGTTGCTACACTTTCTAAATGCTGTCCTTTCAGAGAAAATCACTTTCCTTTGAAAGTACCTTAAGCTACTTACAAGCATTCACAAGAAACTCACATGCGTTTCTCTGAAAGAGAAGCAGTCTGTTCCAACACTTCAATTCACTGTGCAAATTGAATGGTTGTTGCTTCACTTTCTATATGCTCTCCTTTTAGGGAAAATCACTCTCTTATGAAACTGCCTTAAGCTACTTACAAGCATTCACAAGAAACTCACATCTGTTTCTCGGAAAGTGAAGCAGTCTATTCCAACACTTCAATTCACTGTACGAAGTGAATGGAGTGTTGCTTCACTTTCTAAATGCTGTCCTTTCAGAGAAAATCACTCTCCTTTGAAACTGCCTTAAGCTACTTACAAGCATTCACAAAAAACTCATATCTGTCTCTCTGAAAGAGAAGTAGTGTGTTCCAACACTTCAATTCACTGTGAGTAGTGAATGGAGTGTTGCTTCACTTTCTAAATGCTGTCCTTTCAGAGAAAATCACTTTCCTTTGAAAGTGGCTTAAGCTACTTACAAGCATTCAGAAGAAACTCACATCCGTTTCTCTGAAAGAGAAGCAGTCTGTTCCTACACTTCAATTCACTGGGGGAAGTGAATGGAGTGTTGCTTCACTTTATATATGCTCTCCTTTTAGAGAAAATCACTCTCTTTTGAAACTGCCTTAAGCTACTTACAAGCATTCAGAAGAAACTCACATGCATTTTTTGAAAGTGAAGCTGTCTGTTCCAACACTTGAATTCACTGTGCGAAGTGAATGGAGTGTTGCTTCACTTTCTAAATACTGTCCTTTCAGAGAAAATCACTTTCCTTTGAAAGTGCCTTAAGCTACTTACAAGCATTCAACAGAAATTCACATGCGTTTCTCTGAAAGAGAAGCAGTCTGTTCCAACACTTCAATTCACTGGGGAAAGTGAATGTAGTGTTGCCTCACTTTCTAAATGCTGTCCTTTCAGAGAAAATCACTTTCCTTTGAAAGTGCCTTAAGTTACTTACAAGCATTCACAAAAAACTCATATCTGTTTCTCTGAAAGAGAAGTAGTCTGTTCCAACACTTCAATTCACTGTGCGTAGGGAATGGAGTGTTGCTTCAGTTTCTAAATGCTGTCCTTTCAGAGAAAATCACTTTCCTTTGAAAGTGCCTTAAGCTACTTACAAGCATTCACAAAAAACTCACATCCGTATCTCTGAAAGAGAAGCTGTCTGTTCCAACACTTCAATTCACTGCGCGAAGTGAATGGAGTGTTGCTTCACTTTCTAAATGCTGTCCTTTCAGAGAAAATCACTTTCCTTTGAAAGTGCCTTAAGTTACTTACAAGCATTCAACAGAAATTCACATGCGTTTCACTGAAAGAGAAGCAGTCTGTTCCGACACTTCAATTCACTGTGCGTAGTGAATGGAGTGTTGCTTCACTTTCTAAATGCTGTCCTTTCAGAGAAAATCACATTCCTTTGAAAGTGCCTTAAGCTACTTACAAGCATTCACAAAAAACTCATATCTGTTTCTCTAGAAGAGAAGTGGTCTGTTCCAACACTTCAATTCACTGTGCGTAGTGAATGGAGTGTTGCTTCACTTTCTAAATGCTGTCCTTTCAGAGAAAATCACTTTCCTTTGAAAGTGCCTTAAGCTACTTACAAGCATTCACAAAAAACTCATATCTGTTTCTCTAGAAGAGAAGTGGTCTGTTCCAACACTTCAATTCACTGTGCGTAGTGAATGGAGTGTTGCTACACTTTCTAAATGCTGTCCTTTCAGAGAAAATCACTTTCCTTTGAAAGTACCTTAAGCTACTTACAAGCATTCACAAGAAACTCACATGCGTTTCTCTGAAAGAGAAGCAGTCTGTTCCAACACTTCAATTCACTGTGCAAATTGAATGGTTGTTGCTTCACTTTCTATATGCTCTCCTTTTAGGGAAAATCACTCTCTTATGAAACTGCCTTAAGCTACTTACAAGCATTCACAAGAAACTCACATCTGTTTCTCTTAAAGTGAAGCAGTCTGTTCCAACACTTCAGTTCACTGTACGAAGTGAATGGAGTGTTGCTTCACTTTCTAAATGCTGTACTTTCAGAGAAAATCACTCTCCTTTGAAAGTGCCTTAAGCTACTTACAAGCATTCACAAAAAACTCATATCTGTCTCTCTGAAAGAGAAGTAGTGTGTTCCAACACTTCAATTCACTGTGAGTAGTGAATGGAGTGTTGCTTCACTTTCTAAATGCTGTCCTTTCAGAGAAAATCACTTTCCATTGAAAGTGCCTAGAGCTACTTACAAGCATTCAACAGAAATACACATGCGTTTCTCTGAAAGAGAAGCAGCCTGTTCCAACACTTCAATTCAGAGTGCGAAGTGAATGGAGTGTTGCTTCATTTTCCAATTGCTGTCCTTTCAGAGAAAATCACTTTCCTTTGAAAGTGCCTTAATCTACTTACAAGCATTCAACAGAAATTCACATGCGTTTCTCTGAAAGAGAAGCAGTCTGTTCCAACACTTCAATTCACAGTGCGAAAAGAATGGAGTGTTGCATCACTTTCTAAATGCTGTCCTTTCAGAGAAAATCACTTTCCTTTGAAAGTGGCTTAAGCTACTTACAAGCATTCAATCGAAATTCACATGCGTTTCTCTGAAAGAGAAGCAGTCTGTTCCAACACTTCAATTCACTGTGCGAAGTGAATGGAGTGTTGCTTCACTTTCTAAATTTAGTCCTTTCAGAGAAAATCAATTTCCTTTGAAAGTGCCTTAAGCTACTTACAAGCATTCACCAGAAACTCACATGCATTTTTCTGAAAGAGAAGCAGTCTGTTCCAACACTTCAATTCACTGTGCGTAGTGAATGGAGTGTTGCGTCACTTTCTAAATGCTGTCCTTTCAGAGAAAATCACTTTCCTTTGAAAGTGCCTTAAGCTACTTACAAGCATTCAATCGAAATTCACAGGCGTTTCTCTGAAAGAGAAGCAGTCTGTTCCAACACTTCAATTCACTGTGCGAAGTGAATGGAGTGTTGCTTCACTTTCTAAATGCTGTCCTTTCAGAGAAAATCACTTTGCTTTGAAAGTGCCTTAAGCTACTTACAAGCATTCAGAAGAAATTCACATCCGTTTCTCTGAAAGAGAAGCAGTCTGTTCCTACACTTCAATTCACTGGGGGAAGTGAATGGAGTGTTGCTTCACTTTATATATGCTCTCCTTTTAGAGAAAATCACTCTCTTTTGAAACTGCCTTAAGCTGCTTACAAGCATTCAGAAGAAACTCACATGCATTTTTTGAAAGTGAAGCTGTCTGTTCCAACACTTGAATTCACTGTGCGAAGTGAATGGAGTGTTGCTTCACTTTCTAAATACTGTCGTTTCTGAGAAAATCACTTTCCTTTGAAAGTGCCTTAAGCTACTTACAAGCATTCAACAGAAATTCACATGCGTTCCTCTGAAAGAGAAGCAGTCTGTTCCAACACTTCAGTTCACTGGGGAAAGTGAATGGAGTGTTGCCTCACTTTCTAAATGCTGTCCTTTCAGAGAAAATCACTTTCCTTTGAAAGTGCCTTAAGTTACTTACATGCATTCACAAAAAACTCATATCTGTTTCTCTGAAAGAGTAGTAGTCTATTCCAACACTTCAATTCACTGTGCGTAGGGAATGGAGTGTTGCTTCACTTTCTAAATGCTGTCCTTTCAGAGAAAATCACTTTCCTTTGAAAGTGCCTTAAGCTACTTACAAGCATTCACAAGAAACTCACATGCATTTTTCTGAAAGTGAAGCAGTCTGTTCCAACACTTCAATTCACTGTGCGAAGTGAATGGAGTGTTGTTTCACTTTCTAAATGCTGTCCTTTCAGAGAAAATCACTTTCCTTTGAAAGTGCCTTAAGCTACTTACACACATTCACAGGAAACTCAAATGCGTTTCTATAAAAGAGAAGCTGTCTGTTCCAACACTTCAATTCACTCTGCGAAGTGAATGGAGTGTTGCTTCACTTTCTAAATTTAGTCCTTTCAGAGAAAATCATTTTCCTTTGAAAGTGCCTTAAGCTACTTACAAGCATTCAATAGAAATTCACATGCGTTTCTCTGAAAGAGAAGCAGTCTGTTCCAACACTTCAATTCACTGTGCAAATTGAATGGTTGTTGCTTCACTTTCTATATGCTCTCCTTTTAGGGAAAATCACTCTCTTTTGAAACTGCCTTAAGCTACTTACAAGCATTCACAAGAAACTCACATCTGTTTCTCTGAAAGTGAAGCAGTCTGTTCCAACACTTCAATTCACTGTACGAAGTGAATGGAGTGTTGCTTCAATTTCTAAATGCTGTCCTTTCAGAGAAAATCACTTTCCTTTGAAAGTGCCTTAAGCTACTTACAAGCATTCACAAAAAACTCATATCTGTTTCTCTGAAAGAGAAGTAGTCTGTTCCAACACTTCAATTCACTGTGCGAAGTGAATGGAGTGTTGCTTCACTTTCTAAATGCTGTCCTTTCAGAGAAAATCACTTTCCTTTGAAAGTGCCTTAAGCTACTTACAAGCATTCAATCGAAATTCACAGGCGTTTCTCTGAAAGAGAAGCAGTCTGTTCCAACACTTCAATTCACTGTGCGAAGTGAATGGAGTGTTGCTTCACTTTCTAAATGCTGTCCTTTCAGAGAAAATCACTTTGCTTTGAAAGTGCCTTAAGCTACTTACAAGCATTCAGAAGAAATTCACATCTGTTTCTCTGATAGAGAAGCAGTCTGTTCCTACACTTCAATTCACTGGGGGAAGTGAATGGAGTGTTGCTTCACTTTATATATGCTCTCCTTTTAGAGAAAATCACTCTCTTTTGAAACTGCCTTAAGCTACTTACAAGCATTCACAAGAAACTCACATGCATTTTTTGAAAGTGAAGCTGTCTGTTCCAACACTTGAATTCACTGTGCGAAGTGAATGGAGTGTTGCTTCACTTTCTAAATACTGTCGTTTCAGAGAAAATCACTTTCCTTTGAAAGGGCCTTAAGCTACTTACAAGCATTCACAAAAAACTCATATCTGTTTCTCTGAAAGAGAAGTAGTGTGTTCCAACACTTCAATTCACTGTGCGTAGTGAATGGAGTGTTTCTTCACTTTCTAAATGCTGTCCTTTCAGAGAAAATCACTTGCCATTGAAAGTGCCTAGAGCTACTTACAAGCATTCAACAGAAATACACATGCGTTTCTCTAAAAGAGAAGCAGCCTGTTCCAACACTTCAATTCACAGTGCGAAGTGAATGGAGTATTGCTTCATTTTCCAATTGCTGTCCTTTCAGAGAAAATCACTTTCCTTTGAAAGTGCCTTAATCTACTTACAAGCATTCAACAGAAATTCACATGCGTTTCTCTGAAAGAGAAGCAGTCTGTTCCAACACTTCAATTCACAGTGCGAAGTGAATGGAGTGTTGCTTCACTTTCTAAATGCTGTCCTTTCAGAGAAAATCACTTTCCTTTGAAAGTGGCTTAAGCTACTTACAAGCATTCAATCGAAATTCACATGCGTTTCTCTGAAAGAGAAGCAGTCTGTTCCAAAACTTCAATTCACTGTGCGAAGTGAATGGAGTGTTGCTTCACTTTCTAAATGCTGTCCAATCAGAGAAAATCACTTTGCTTTGACAGTTCCTTAAGCTACTTACAAGCATTCAGAAGAAACTCACATCCGTTTCTCTGAAAGAGAAGCAGTCTGTTCCTACACTTCAATTCACTGGGGGAAGTGAATGGAGTGTTGCTTCACTTTATATATGCTCTCCTTTTAGAGAAAATCACTCTCTTTTGAAACTGCCTTAAGCTACTTACAAGCATTCAGAAGAAACTCACATGCATTTTTTGAAAGTGAAGCTGTCTGTTCCAACACTTGAATTCACTGTGCGAAGTGAATGGAGTGTTGCTCACTTCCTAAATACTGTCCTTTCAGAGAAAATCACTTTCCTTTGAAAGTGCCTTAAGCTACTTACAAGCATTCAACAGAAATTCACATGCGTTTCTCCTAAAGAGAAGCAGTCTGTTCCAACACTTCAATTCACTGGGGAAAGTGAATGGAGTGTTGCCTCACTTTCTAAATGCTGTCCTTTCAGAGAAAATCACTTTCCTTTGAAAGTGCCTTAAGTTACTTACGAGCATTCACAAAAAACTCATATCTGTTTCTCTGAAAGATAAGTAGTCTGTTCCAACACTTCAATTCACTGTGCGTAGGGAATGGAGTGTTGCTTCACTTTCTAAATTCTGTCCTTTCAGAGAAAATCACTTTCCTTTGAAAGTGTCTTAAGCTACTTACAAGCATTCAACAGAAATTCACATGCGTTTCTCTGAAAGAGAAACAGTCTGTTCCAACACTTCAATTCACTGTGCGAAGTGAATGGAGTGTTGCTTCACTTTCTAAATGCTGTCCTTTCAGAGAATATCACATTACTTTGAAAGTGCCTTAAGCTACTTACAAGCATTCTCAGCAAACTCACATGCATTTTTTTGAAAGTGAAGCTCTCTGATCCAACACTTGAATTCACTGTGCGAAGTGAATGGAGGGTTCCTTCGCTTTCTAAATACTGTCCTTTCAGAGAAAATCACTTTCCTTTGAAAGTGCCTTAAGCTACTTACAAGCATTCACAAGAAACTCACATGCATTTTTTTGAAAGTGAAGCTCTCTGATCCAACACTTGAATTCACTGTGCGAAGTGAATGGAGTGTTCCTTTGCTTTCTAAATACTGTCCTTTCAGAGAAAACCACTTTCCTTTGAAAGTGCCTTAAGCTACTTACAAGCATTCACAAGAAACTCACATGCGTTTCTCTGAAAGAGAAGCAGTCTGTTCCAACACTTCAATTCACAGTGCTAAGTGAATGGAGTGTTGCTTCACTTTCTAAATGCTGTCCTTTCAGAGAATATCACATTAATTTGAAAGTGCCTTAAGCTACTTACAAGCATTCACAGCAAACTCACATGCATTTTTCTGAAAGTGAAGCTCTCTGATCCAACCCTTGAATTCACTGTGCGAAGTGAATGGAGTGTTCCTTCGCTTTCTAAATACTGTCCTTTCAGAGAAAATCACTTTCCTTTGAAAGTGCCTTAAGCTACTTACAAGCATTCACAAGAAACTCACATGCATTTTTTTGAAAGTGAAGCTCTCTGATCCAACACTTGAATTCACTGTGCGAAGTGAATGGAGTGTTCCTTCGCTTTCTAAATACTGTCCTTTCAGAGAAAATGACTTTCCTTTGAAAGTGCCTTAAGCTACTTACAAGCATTCACAAGAAATTCACATGTGTTTCTCTGAAAGAGAAGCAGTCTGTTCCAACACTTCAATTCACACTGCTAAGTGAATGGAGTGTTGCTTCACTTTCTAAATGCTGTCCTTTCAGAGAATATCACATTACTTTGAAAGTGCCTTAAGCTACTTACAAGCATTCACAGCAAACTCACATGCATTTTTCTTAAAGAAGAGGTCTGTTCCAACACTTCAATTCACTGTGCGAAGTGAATGGAGTGTTGTTTCGCTTTCTAAATGCTGTCCTTTCAGAGAAAATCACTTTCCTTTGAAAGTGCCTTAAGCTACTTACAAGCATTAAACAGAAATTCACATGCGTTTCTCTGAAAGAGAAGTAGTCTGTTCCAATACTTCAATTCACTGTGCGAAGTGAATGGAGTGTTGCTTCACTTTCTAAATGGTGTCCTTTCCGAGAAAGTCACTTTCCTTTGAAAGTGCCTTAAGCTACTTACAAGCATTCACAAGAAACTCACATGCATTTTTCTGAATGAGAAGCAGTCTGTTCCAACACTTCAATTCACTGTGCGTAGTGAATGGAGTGTTGCTTCACTTTCTAAATGCTGTCCTTTCAGAGAAAATCACTTTCCTTTGAAAGTGCCTTAAGCTACTTACAAGCATTCCCAAGAAACTCACATGCATTTTTCTGAAAGAGAAGCAGTCTGTTCCAACACTTCAATTCACTGTGCGAAGTGAATGGAGTGTTGTTTCACTTTCTAAATGCTGTCCTTTCAGAGAAAATCACTTTCCTTTAAAGTGCCTTAAGCTACTTACACACATTCACAGGAAACTCAAATGCGTTTCTATGAAAGAGAAGCTGTCTGTTCCAACACTTCAATTCACTCTGCGAAGTGAATGGAGTGTTGCTTCACTTTCTAAATTTAGTCCTTTCAGAGAAAATCATTTTCCTTTGAAAGTGCCATATGCTACTTACAAGCATTCAATAGAAATTCACATGCGTTTCTCTGAAAGAGAAGCAGTCTGTTCCAACACTTCAATTCACTGTGCAAATTGAATGGTTGTTGCTTCACTTTCTATATACTCTCCTTTTAGGGAAAATCACTCTCTTTTGAAACTGCCTTAAGCTACTTACAAGCATTCACAAGAAACTCACATCTGTTTCTCTGAAAGTCAAGCAGTCTGTTCCAACACTTCAATTCACTGTACGAAGTGAATGGAGTGTTGCTTCACTTTCTAAATGCTGTCCTTTTAGAGAAAATCACTCTCCTTTGAAAGTGCCTTAAGCTACTTACAAGCATTCACAAAAAACTCATATCTGTTTCTCTGAAAGAGAAATAGTGTGTTCCAACACTTCAATTCACTGTGCGTAGTGAATGGAGTGTTGGTTCACTTTCTAAATGCTGTCCTTTCAGAGAAATTCACTTTCCATTGAAAGTTCCTAGAGCTACTTACAAGCATTCAACAGAAATACACATTCGTTTCTCTGAAAGAGAAGCATCCTGTTCCAACACTTCAATTCACAGTGCGAAGTGAATGGAGTGTTGCTTCATTTTCCAATTGCTGTCCTTTCAGAGAAAATCACTTTCCTTTGAAAGTGCCTTAAGCTACTTACAAGCATTCACAAAAAACTCAAATCCGCTACTCTGAAAGAGAAGCAGTCTGTTCCAACACTTCAATTCACTGGGGAAGTGAATGGAGGGTTGCTTCACTTTCTATATGCTCTCATTTTAGAGAAAATCACTCTCTTTTGAAACTGCCTTAAGCTACTTACAAGCATTCAGAAGAAACTCACATGCATTTTTTGAAAGTGAAGCTGTCTGTTCCAACACTTGAATTCACTGTGCGAAGTGAATGGAGTGTTGCTTCACTTTCTAAATGCTGTCCTTTCAGAGAAAATCACTTTCCTTTGAAAAAGCCTTAAGCTACTTACAAGCATTCATCAGAAATTCACATGCGTTTCTCTGAAAGTGAAGCAGTCTGTTCCAACACTTCAATTCACTGTACGAAGTGAATGGAGTGTTGCTTCACTTTCTAAATGCTGTCCTTTCAGAGAAAATCACTTTCCTTTAAAAGTGCCTTAAGTTACTTACATGCATTCACAAAAAACTCATATCTGTTTCTCTGAATAAGAAGTAGTGTGTTCCAACACTTCAATTCACTGTGCGTAGTGAATGGAGTGTTGCTTCACTTTCTAAATGCTGTCCTTTCAGAGAAAATCACTTTCCTTTGAAAGTGCCTTAAGCTACTTACAAGCATTCCCAAGAAACTCACATGCATTTTTCTGAAAGAGAAGCAGTCTGTTCCAACACTTCAATTCACTGTGCGAAGTGAATGGAGTGTTGTTTCACTTTCTAAATCCTGTCCTTTCAGAGAAAATCACTTTCCTTTGAAAGTGCCTTAAGCTACTTACACACATTCACAGGAAACTCAAATGCGTTTCTATGAAAGAGAAGCTGTCTGTTCCAACACTTCAATTCACTCTGCGAAGTGAATGGAGTGTTGCTTCACTTTCTAAATTTAGTCCTTTCAGAGAAAATCATTTTCCTTTGAAAGTGCCATATGCTACTTACAAGCATTCAATAGAAATTCACATGCGTTTCTCTGAAAGAGAAGCAGTCTGTTCCAACACTTCAATTCACTGTGCAAATTGAATGGTTGTTGCTTCACTTTCTATATACTCTCCTTTTAGGGAAAATCACTCTCTTTTGAAACTGCCTTAAGCTACTTACAAGCATTCACAAGAAACTCACATCTGTTTCTCTGAAAGTCAAGCAGTCTGTTCCAACACTTCAATTCACTGTACGAAGTGAATGGAGTGTTGCTTCACTTTCTAAATGCTGTCCTTTTAGAGAAAATCACTCTCCTTTGAAAGTGCCTTAAGCTACTTACAAGCATTCACAAAAAACTCATATCTGTTTCTCTGAAAGAGAAATAGTGTGTTCCAACACTTCAATTCACTGTGCGTAGTGAATGGAGTGTTGGTTCACTTTCTAAATGCTGTCCTTTCAGAGAAAATCACTTTCCATTGAAAGTTCCTAGAGCTACTTACAAGCATTCAACAGAAATACACATTCGTTTCTCTGAAAGAGAAGCATCCTGTTCCAACACTTCAATTCACAGTGCGAAGTGAATGGAGTGTTGCTTCATTTTCCAATTGCTGTCCTTTCAGAGAAAATCACTTTCCTTTGAAAGTGCCTTAAGCTACTTACAAGCATTCACAAAAAACTCAAATCCGCTACTCTGAAAGAGAAGCAGTCTGTTCCAACACTTCAATTCACTGGGGAAGTGAATGGAGGGTTGCTTCACTTTCTATATGCTCTCATTTTAGAGAAAATCACTCTCTTTTGAAACTGCCTTAAGCTACTTACAAGCATTCAGAAGAAACTCACATGCATTTTTTGAAAGTGAAGCTGTCTGTTCCAACACTTGAATTCACTGTGCGAAGTGAATGGAGTGTTGCTTCACTTTCTAAATGCTGTCCTTTCAGAGAAAATCACTTTCCTTTGAAAGTGCCTTAAGCTACTTACAAGCATTCACAAAAAACTCATATCTGTTTCTCTGAATAAGAAGTAGTGTGTTCCAACACTTCAATTCACTGTGCGTAGTGAATGGAGTGTTGCTTCACTTTCTAAATGCTGTCCTTTCAGAGAAAATCACTTTCCATTGAAAGTGCCTTAAGCTACTTACAAGCATTCCCAAGAAACTCACATGCATTTTTCTGAAAGAGAAGCAGTCTGTTCCAACACTTCAATTCACTGTGCGAAGTGAATGGAGTGTTGTTTCACTTTCTAAATCCTGTCCTTTCAGAGAAAATCACTTTCCTTTGAAAGTGCCTTAAGCTACTTACACACATTCACAGGAAACTCAAATGCGTTTCTATGAAAGAGAAGCTGTCTGTTCCAACACTTCAATTCACTCTGCGAAGTGAATGGAGTGTTGCTTCACTTTCTAAATTTAGTCCTTTCAGAGAAAATCATTTTCCTTTGAAAGTGCCATATGCTACTTACAAGCATTCAATAGAAATTCACATGCGTTTCTCTGAAAGAGAAGCAGTCTGTTCCAACACTTCAATTCACTGTGCAAATTGAATGGTTGTTGCTTCACTTTCTATATACTCTCCTTTTAGGGAAAATCACTCTCTTTTGAAACTGCCTTAAGCTACTTACAAGCATTCACAAGAAACTCACATCTGTTTCTCTGAAAGTCAAGCAGTCTGTTCCAACACTTCAATTCACTGTACGAAGTGAATGGAGTGTTGCTTCACTTTCTAAATGCTGTCCTTTTAGAGAAAATCACTCTCCTTTGAAAGTGCCTTAAGCTACTTACAAGCATTCACAAAAAACTCATATCTGTTTCTCTGAAAGAGAAATAGTGTGTTCCAACACTTCAATTCACTGTGCGTAGTGAATGGAGTGTTGGTTCACTTTCTAAATGCTGTCCTTTCAGAGAAAATCACTTTCCATTGAAAGTTCCTAGAGCTACTTACAAGCATTCAACAGAAATACACATTCGTTTCTCTGAAAGAGAAGCATCCTGTTCCAACACTTCAATTCACAGTGCGAAGTGAATGGAGTGTTGCTTCATTTTCCAATTGCTGTCCTTTCAGAGAAAATCACTTTCCTTTGAAAGTGCCTTAAGCTACTTACAAGCATTCACAAAAAACTCAAATCCGCTACTCTGAAAGAGAAGCAGTCTGTTCCAACACTTCAATTCACTGGGGAAGTGAATGGAGGGTTGCTTCACTTTCTATATGCTCTCATTTTAGAGAAAATCACTCTCTTTTGAAACTGCCTTAAGCTACTTACAAGCATTCAGAAGAAACTCACATGCATTTTTTGAAAGTGAAGCTGTCTGTTCCAACACTTGAATTCACTGTGCGAAGTGAATGGAGTGTTGCTTCACTTTCTAAATGCTGTCCTTTCAGAGAAAATCACTTTCCTTTGAAAGTGCCTTAAGCTACTTACAAGCATTCACAAAAAACTCATATCTGTTTCTCTGAATAAGAAGTAGTGTGTTCCAACACTTCAATTCACTGTGCGTAGTGAATGGAGTGTTGCTTCACTTTCTAAATGCTGTCCTTTCAGAGAAAATCACTTTCCATTGAAAGTGCCTTAAGCTACTTACAAGCATTCAACAGAAATACACATGCGTTTCTCTGAAAGAGAAGCAGTCTGTTCCAACACTTCAATTCACAGTGCGAAGTGAATGGAGTGTTGCTTCACTTTCTAAATGCTGTCCTTTCAGAGAAAATCACTTTCCTTTGAAAGTGGCTTAAGCTACTTACAAGCATTCAATCGAAATTCACATGCGTTTCTCTGAAAGAGAAGCAGTCTGTTCCAACACTTCAATTCACTGTGCGAAGTGAATGGAGTGTTGCTTCACTTTCTAAATGCTGTCCTTTCAGAGAAAATCACTTTGCTTTGAAAGTGCCTTAAGCTACTTACACATTCAGAAGAAACTCACATCCGTTTCTCTGAAAGAGAAGCAGTCTGTTCCTACACTTCAATTCACTGGGGGAAGTGAATGGAATGTTGCTTCACTTTATATATGCTCTCCTTTTAGAGAAAATCACTCTCTTTTGAAACTGCCTTAAGCTACTTACAAGCATTCAGAAGAAACTCACATGCATTTTTTGAAAGTGAAGCTGTCTGTTCCAACACTTGAATTAACTGTGCGAAGAGAATGGAGTGTTGCTTCACTTTCTAAATACTGTCCTTTCAGAGAAAATCACTTTCCTTTGAAAGTGCCTTAAGCTACTTACAAGCATTCATCAGAAATTCACATGCGTTTCTCTGAAAGAGAAGCAGTCTGTTCCAACACTTTAATTCACTGTGCAAATTGAATGGTTGTTGCTTCACTTTCTATATGCTCTCCTTTTAGAGAAAATCACTCTCTTTTGAAACTGCCTTAAGCTACTTACAAGCATTCACAAGAAACTCACATCTGTTTCTCTGAAAGTCAAGCAGTCTGTTCCAACACTTCAATTCACTGTACGAAGTGAATGGAGTGTTGCTTCACTTTCTAAATGCTGTCCTTTCAGAGAAAATCACTTTCCTTTGAAAGTGCCTTAAGCTACTTGCAAGCATTCACAAAAAACTCATATCTGTTTCTCTGAAAGAGATGTAGTGTGTTCCAACACTTCAATTCACTGTGCGTAGTGAATGGAGTGTTGCTTCACTTTCTAAATGCTGTCCTTTCAGAGAAAATCACTTTCCATTGAAAGTGCCTAGAGCTACTTACAAGCATTCAACAGAAATACACATGCGTTTCTCTGAAAGAGAAGCAGTCTGTTCCAACACTTCAATTCACAGTGCGAAGTGAATGGAGTGTTGCTTCATTTTCCAATTGCTTTCCTTTCAGAGAATATCACTTTCCTTTGAAAGTGCCTTAATCTACTTACAAGCATTCAACAGAAATTCACATGCGTGTCTCTGAAAGAGAAGCAGTCTGTTCCAACACTTCAATTCACTGTGCGAAGTGAATGGAGTGTTGCTTCACTTTCTAAATGCTGTCCTTTCAGTGAAAATCACTTTCCTTTGAAAGTGCCTTAAGCTACTTACAAGCATTCACAAGAAACTCACATGCATTTTTCTGAAAGAGAAGCAGACTGTTCCAACACTTCAATTCACTGTGCGAAGTGAATGGAGTGTTGTGTCACTTTCCAAATGCTGTCCTATGAAGGAAAATCACTTTCCTTTGAAAGTGCCTTAAGCTACTTACAAGCATTCACAAGAAACTCACACGCATTTTTCTGAAAGAGAAGCTTTTTGTTCCAACACTTCAATTCACTGTGCGAAGTAAATGGAGTGTTGCTTCACTTTCTATATGCTCTCCTTTTAGAGAAAATCACTCTCTTTTGAAACTGCCTTAAGCTACTTACAAGCATTCACAAGAAACTCACATCTGTTTCTCTGAAAGTCAAGCAGTCTGTTCCAACACTTCAATTCACTGTACGAAGTGAATGGAGTGTTGCTTCACTTTCTAAATGCTGTCCTTTTAGAGAAAATCACTCTCCTTTGAAAGTGCCTTAAGCTACTTACAAGCATTCACAAAAAACTCATATCTGTTTCTCTGAAAGAGAAATAGTGTGTTCCAACACTTCAATTCACTGTGCGTAGTGAATGGAGTGTTGGTTCACTTTCTAAATGCTGTCCTTTCAGAGAAAATCACTTTCCATTGAAAGTTCCTAGAGCTACTTACAAGCATTCAACAGAAATACACATTCGTTTCTCTGAAAGAGAAGCATCCTGTTCCAACACTTCAATTCACAGTGCGAAGTGAATGGAGTGTTGCTTCATTTTCCAATTGCTGTCCTTTCAGAGAAAATCACTTTCCTTTGAAAGTGCCTTAAGCTACTTACAAGCATTCACAAAAAACTCAAATCCGCTACTCTGAAAGAGAAGCAGTCTGTTCCAACACTTCAATTCACTGGGGAAGTGAATGGAGGGTTGCTTCACTTTCTATATGCTCTCATTTTAGAGAAAATCACTCTCTTTTGAAACTGCCTTAAGCTACTTACAAGCATTCAGAAGAAACTCACATGCATTTTTTGAAAGTGAAGCTGTCTGTTCCAACACTTGAATTCACTGTGCGAAGTGAATGGAGTGTTGCTTCACTTTCTAAATGCTGTCCTTTCAGAGAAAATCACTTTCCTTTGAAAGTGCCTTAAGCTACTTACAAGCATTCACAAAAAACTCATATCTGTTTCTCTGAATAAGAAGTAGTGTGTTCCAACACTTCAATTCACTGTGCGTAGTGAATGGAGTGTTGCTTCACTTTCTAAATGCTGTCCTTTCAGAGAAAATCACTTTCCATTGAAAGTGCCTTAAGCTACTTACAAGCATTCAACAGAAATACACATGCGTTTCTCTGAAAGAGAAGCAGTCTGTTCCAACACTTCAATTCACAGTGCGAAGTGAATGGAGTGTTGCTTCACTTTCTAAATGCTGTCCTTTCAGAGAAAATCACTTTCCTTTGAAAGTGGCTTAAGCTACTTACAAGCATTCAATCGAAATTCACATGCGTTTCTCTGAAAGAGAAGCAGTCTGTTCCAACACTTCAATTCACTGTGCGAAGTGAATGGAGTGTTGCTTCACTTTCTAAATGCTGTCCTTTCAGAGAAAATCACTTTGCTTTGAAAGTGCCTTAAGCTACTTACACATTCAGAAGAAACTCACATCCGTTTCTCTGAAAGAGAAGCAGTCTGTTCCTACACTTCAATTCACTGGGGGAAGTGAATGGAATGTTGCTTCACTTTATATATGCTCTCCTTTTAGAGAAAATCACTCTCTTTTGAAACTGCCTTAAGCTACTTACAAGCATTCAGAAGAAACTCACATGCATTTTTTGAAAGTGAAGCTGTCTGTTCCAACACTTGAATTAACTGTGCGAAGAGAATGGAGTGTTGCTTCACTTTCTAAATACTGTCCTTTCAGAGAAAATCACTTTCCTTTGAAAGTGCCTTAAGCTACTTACAAGCATTCATCAGAAATTCACATGCGTTTCTCTGAAAGAGAAGCAGTCTGTTCCAACACTTTAATTCACTGTGCAAATTGAATGGTTGTTGCTTCACTTTCTATATGCTCTCCTTTTAGAGAAAATCACTCTCTTTTGAAACTGCCTTAAGCTACTTACAAGCATTCACAAGAAACTCACATCTGTTTCTCTGAAAGTCAAGCAGTCTGTTCCAACACTTCAATTCACTGTACGAAGTGAATGGAGTGTTGCTTCACTTTCTAAATGCTGTCCTTTCAGAGAAAATCACTTTCCTTTGAAAGTGCCTTAAGCTACTTGCAAGCATTCACAAAAAACTCATATCTGTTTCTCTGAAAGAGATGTAGTGTGTTCCAACACTTCAATTCACTGTGCGTAGTGAATGGAGTGTTGCTTCACTTTCTAAATGCTGTCCTTTCAGAGAAAATCACTTTCCATTGAAAGTGCCTAGAGCTTCTTACAAGCATTCAACAGAAATACACATGCGTTTCTCTGAAAGAGAAGCAGTCTGTTCCAACACTTCAATTCACAGTGCGAAGTGAATGGAGTGTTGCTTCATTTTCCAATTGCTTTCCTTTCAGAGAATATCACTTTCCTTTGAAAGTGCCTTAATCTACTTACAAGCATTCAACAGAAATTCACATGCGTGTCTCTGAAAGAGAAGCAGTCTGTTCCAACACTTCAATTCACTGTGCGAAGTGAATGGAGTGTTGCTTCACTTTCTAAATGCTGTCCTTTCAGTGAAAATCACTTTCCTTTGAAAGTGCCTTAAGCTACTTACAAGCATTCACAAGAAACTCACATGCATTTTTCTGAAAGAGAAGCAGACTGTTCCAACACTTCAATTCACTGTGCGAAGTGAATGGAGTGTTGTGTCACTTTCCAAATGCTGTCCTATGAAGGAAAATCACTTTCCTTTGAAAGTGCCTTAAGCTACTTACAAGCATTCACAAGAAACTCACACGCATTTTTCTGAAAGAGAAGCTTTTTGTTCCAACACTTCAATTCACTGTGCGAAGTAAATGGAGTGTTGCTTCACTTTCTATATGCTCTCCTTTTAGAGAAAATCACTCTCTTTTGAATCTGCCTTAAGCTACTTACAAGCATTCACAAGAAACTCACATCTGTTTCTCTGAAAGAGAAGCAGTCTGTTCCAACACTTCAATTCACTGTGCGAAGTGAATGGAATGTTGCTTCACTTTCTAAATGCTCTCCTTTTAGAGAAAATCACTCTCTTTTGAAAATGCCTTAAGCTACTTACAAGCATTCACAAAAAACTCACATCCGTTTCTCTGAAAGAGAAGCTGTCTGTTCCAACACTTCAATTCACTGTGCGAAGTGAATGGAGTGTTGCTTCACTTTCTAAATGCTGTCCTTTCAGAGAAAATCACTTTCCTTTCAAAGTGCCTTAAGCTACTTACAAGCATTCAACAGAAATTCACATGCATTTCACTGAAAGTGAAGCAGTGTGTTCCGACACTTCAATTCACTGTGCGTAGTGAATGGAGTGTTGCTTCACTTTCTAAATGCTGTCCTTTCAGAGAAAATCACTTTCCTTTGAAAGTGCCTTAAGCTACTTGCAAGCATTCACAAGAAACTCACATGCGTTTCTCTGAAAGAGAAGCAGTCTGTTCCAACACTTCAATTCACAGTGCGAAGTGAATGGAGTGTTGCTTCACTTTCTAAATGCTGTCCTTTCAGAGAAAATCACTTTCCTTTGAAAGTGCCTTAATCTGCTTACAAGCATTCAACAGAAAGTCACATGCGTTTCTCCTAAAGAGAAGCAGTCTGTTAAAACACTTCAATTCACAGTGCGAAGTGAATGGAGTGTTGCTTCACTTTCTAAATGCTGTCCTTTCAGAGAAAATCACTTTCCTTTGAAAGTGCCTTAAGCTACTTACAAGCATTCAATAGAAATTCACATGCGTTTCTCTGAAAGAGAAACAGTCTGTTCCAATACTTCAATTCTCTGTTCGAAGTGAATGGAGTGTTGCTTCACTTTCTAAATGCTGTCCTTTCAGAGAAAATCACTTTCCTTTGAAAGTGCCTTAAGCTACTTACAAGCATTCACAAGAAACTCATATCTGTTTCTCTCAAAGAGAAGTAGTCTGTTCCAACACTTTAATTCACTGTGCGTAGTGAATGGAGTGTTGCTTCACTTTCTAAATGCTGTCCTTTCAGAGAAAATCACTTTCCTTTGAAAGTGCCTTAAGCTACTTACAATCATTCACAAGAAACTCACATGCATTTTTCTGAAAGAGAAGCAGTCTGTTCCAACACTTCTATTCACAGTGCTAAGTGAATGGAGTGTTGCTTCACTTTCTAAATGCTGTCCTTTCAGAGAAAATCACTTTCCTTTGAAAGTGCCTTAAGCTACTTACAAGCATTCAACCGAAATTCACATGCGTTTCTCTGAAAAAGAAGCAGTCTGTTCCAACACTTCAATTCACAGTGCTAAGTGAATGGAGTGTTGCTTCACTTTCTAAATGCTGTCCTTTCAGAGAAAATCACTTTCCTTTGAAAGTGCCATAAGTTACCTACAAGCATTCACAAAAAACTCATATCTGTTTCTCTGAAAGAGATGTAGTCTGTTCCAACATTTCAATTCACTGTGCGTAGTGAATGGAGTGTTGCTTCACTTTCTAAATGCTGTCCTTTCAGAGAAAATCACTTTCCTTTGAAAGTGCCTTAAGCTACTTACAAGCATTCACAAGAAACTCACATCTGTTTCTCTTAAAGAGAAGCAGTCTGTTCCAACACTTCAATTCACTGTGCAAAGGGAATGGAGTGTTGCTTCACTTTCTAAATGCTGTCCTTTCCGAGAAAATCACTTTCCTTTGAAAGTGCCTTAATCTGCTTACAAGCATTCAACAGAAAGTCACATGCGTTTCTCCTAAAGAGAAGCAGTCTGTTAAAACACTTCAATTCACAGTGCGAAGTGAATGGAGTGTTGCTTCACTTTCTAAATGCTGTCCTTTCAGAGAAAATCACTTTCCTTTGAAAGTGCCTTAAGCTACTTACAAGCATTCAATAGAAATTCACATGCGTTTCTCTGAAAGAGAAACAGTCTGTTCCAACACTTCAATTCTCTGTTCGAAGTGAATGGAGTGTTGCTTCACTTTCTAAATGCTGTCCTTTCAGAGAAAATCACTTTCCTTTGAAAGTGCCTTAAGCTACTTACAAGCATTCACAAGAAACTCATATCTGTTTCTCTCAAAGAGAAGAAGTCTGTTCCAACACTTCAATTCACTGTGCGTAGTGAATGGAGTGTTGCTTCACTTTCTAAATGCTGTCCTTTCAGAGAAAATCACTTTCCTTTGAAAGTGCCTTAAGCTACTTACAAGCATTCACAAGAAACTCACATGCATTTTTCTGAAAGAGAAGCAGTCTGTTCCAACACTTCAATTCACAGTGCTAAGTGAATGGAGTGTTGCTTCACTTTCTAAATGCTGTCCTGTCAGAGAAAATCACTTTCCTTTGAAAGTGCCTTAAGCTACTTACAAGCATTCAACCGAAATTCACATGCGTTTCTCTGAAAGAGAAGCAGTCTGTTCCAACACTTCAATTCACAGTGCTAAGTGAATGGAGTGTTGCTTCACTTTCTAAATGCTGTCCTTTCAGAGAAAATCACTTTCCTTTGAAAGTGCCATAAGTTACCTACAAGCATTCACAAAAAACTCATATCTGTTTCTCTGAAAGAGATGTAGTCTGTTCCAACATTTCAATTCACTGTGCGTAGTGAATGGAGTGTTGCTTCACTTTCTAAATGCTGTCCTTTCAGAGAAAAACACTTTCCTTTGAAAGTGCCTTAAGCTACTTACAAGCATTCACAAGAAACTCACATCTGTTTCTCTTAAAGAGAAGCAGTCTGTTCCAACACTTCAATTCACTGTGCAAAGGGAATGGAGTGTTGCTTCACTTTCTAAATGCTGTCCTTTCAGATAAAATCACTTTGCTTTGAAAGTGCCTTAAGCTACTTACAAGCATTCACAAAAAACTCACATCCGTTTCTCTGAGAGAGAAGAAGTCTGTTCCAACACTTCAATTCACTGGGCGAAGTGAATGGAGTATTGCTTCACTTTCTATATGCTCTCCTTTTAGAGAAAATCACTCTCTTTTGAAAATGCCTTAAGCTACCTACAAGCATTCACAAGAAACTCACATGCATTTTTCTGAAAGAGAAGCAGTCTGTTCCAACACTTCAATTCACTGTGCGTAGTGAATGGAGTGTTGCTACACTTTCTAAATGCTGTCCTTTCAGAGAAAATCACTTTCCTTTGAAAGTGCCTTAAGCTACTTACAAGCATTCACAAGAAACTCACATGCATTTTTCTGAAAGAGAAGAAGTCTGTTCCAACACTTCAATTCACAATGCGAAGTGAATGGAGTGGTGCTTCACTTTCTAAATGCTGTCCTTTCAGAGAAAATCACTTTCCTTTTAAAGTGCCTAATCTACTTACAAGCATTCAACAGAAATTCACATGCGTTTCTCCTAAAGAGAAGCAGTCTGTTCCAACACTTCAATTCATAGTGCGAAGTGAATGGAGTGTTGCTTCACTTTCTAAATGCTGTCCTTTCAGAGAAAATCACTTTGCTTTGAAAGTGCCTTAAGCTACTTACAAGCATTCACTAGAAACTCACACGCATTTTTCTGAAAGAGAAGCTGTTTGTTCCAACATTTCAATTCACTGTGCGAAGTGAATGGAGTGTTGCTTCACTTACTATATGCTGTCCTTTTAGAGAAAATCACTCTCTTTTGATACTGCCTTAAGCTACTTACAAGCATTCACAAGAAACTCACATCTGTTTCTCTGAAAGAGAAGCAGTCTGTTCCAACACTTCAATTCACTGTGCGAAGTGAATGGAGTGTTGCTTCACTTTCTAAATGCTCTCCTTTTAGAGAAAATCACTCTCTTTTGAAACTGTCTTTAGCTACTTACTAGAATTCACAAGAAACTCATATCTGTTTCTCTGAAAGAGAAGCAGTCTGTTCCAACACTTCAATTCACTGTGCGAAGTGAATGGAGTGTTGCTTCACTTTCTAAATGGTGTCCTTTCCGAGAAAGTCACTTTCCTTTGAAAGTGCCTTAAGCTACTTACAAGCATTCACAAGAAACTCACATCTGTTTCTCTGAAAGAGAAGCAGTCTGTTCCAACATTTCAATTGACAGTGCGAAGTGAATGGAGTGTTGCTTCACTTTCTAAATGCTTTCCTTTTAGAGAAAATCACTCTCTTTTGAAACTGCCTAAAGCTACTTACAAGCATTCTCAAGAAACTCACATCTGTTTCTCTGAAAGAGATGCAGTCTGTTCCAACACTTCAATTCACTGTGCGAAGGGAATCGAGTGTTGCTTCACTTTATAAATGCTGTCCTTTCAGAGAAAATCACTTTCTTTTGAAAGTGCCTTAAGCTACTTACAAGCATTCACAAAACACTCATATCTGTTTCTCTGAAAGAGAAGTAGTCTGTTCCAACACTTCAATTCCCTGTGCGAAGTGAATGAAGTGTTGCGTCACTTTCTAAATGCTGTCCTTTCAGAGAAAATCACTTTCCTTTGAAAGTGCCTTAAGCTACTTACAAGCATTAACAAGAAACTCACATGCATTTTTCTGAAAGAGAAGCAGTCTGTTCCAACACTTCAATTCACAATGCGAAGTGAATGGAGTGGTGCTTCACCTTCTAAATGCTGTCCTTTCAGAGAAAATCACTTTCCTTTTAAAGTGCCTAATCTACTTACAAGCATTCAAGAGAATTTCACATGCGTTTCTCCTAAAGAGAAGCAGTCTGTTTCAACACTTCAATTCATAGTGCGAAGTGAATGGAGTGTTGCTTCACTTTCTAAATGCTGTCCTTTCAGAGAAAATCACTTTCCTTTGAAAGTGCCTTAAGCTACTTACAAGCATTCAACCGAAAATCACATGCGTTTCTCTGAAAGAGAAGCAGTCTGTTCCAACACTTCAATTCACAGTGCTAAGTGAATGGAGTGTTGCTTCACTTTCTAAATGCTGTCCTTTCAGAGAAAATCACTTTCCTTTGAAAGTGCCATAAGTTACCTACAAGCATTCACAAAAAACTCATATCTGTTTCTCTGAAAGAGATGTAGTCTGTTCCAACATTTCAATTCACTGTGCGTAGTGAATGGAGTGTTGCTTCACTTTCTAAATGCTGTCCTTTCAGAGAAAATCACTTTCCTTTGAAAGTGCCTTAAGCTACTTACAAGCATTCACAAGAAACTCACATCTGTTTCTCTGAAAAAGAAGCAGTCTGTTCCAACACTTCAATTCACTGTGCAAAGAAAATGGAGTGTTGCTTCACTTTCTAAATGCTGTCCTTTCAGAGAAAATCACTTTCCTTTGAAAGTGCCTTAAGCTACTTACAAGCATTCACAAGAAACTCACATGCATTTTTCTGAAAGAGAAGCAGTCTGTTCCAACACTTCAATTCACTGTGCGTAGTGAATGGAGTGTTGCTACACTTTCTAAATGCTGTCCTTTCAGAGAAAATCACTTTCCTTTGAAAGTGCCTTAAGCTACTTACAAGCATTCACAAGAAACTCACATGCATTTTTCTGAAAGAGAAGAATTCTGTTCCAACACTTCAATTCACAATGCGAAGTGAATGGAGTGGTGCTTCACTTTCTAAATGCTGTCCTTTCAGAGAAAATCACTTTCCTTTGAAAGTGCCTTAAGCTACTTACAAGCATTCACAAGAAACTCACATGCATTTTTCTGAAAGAGAGAAGTCTGTTCCAACACTTCAATTGACAGTGCGAAGTGAATGGAGTGTTGCTTCACTTTCTAAATGCTTTCCTTTTAGAGAAAATCACTCTCTTTTGAAACTGCCTAAAGCTACTTACAAGCATTCTCAAGAAACTCACATCTGTTTCTCTGAAAGAGATGCAGTCTGTTCCAACACTTCAATTCACTGTGCGAAGGGAATCGAGTGTTGCTTCACTTTATAAATGCTGTCCTTTCAGAGAAAATCACTTTCCTTTGAAAGTGCCTTAAGCTACTTACAAGCATTCACAAAACACTCATATCTGTTTCTCTGAAAGAGAAGTAGTCTGTTCCAACACTTCAATTCACTGTGCGAAGTGAATGAAGTGTTGCGTCACTTTCTAAATGCTGTCCTTTCAGAAAAAATCACTTTCCTTTGAAAGTGCCTTAAGCTATTTACAAGCATTCACAAGAAACTCACATGCATTTTTTCTGAAAGAGAAGCAGTGTGTTCCAACACTTCAATTCACTGGCGAAGTGAATGGAGTGTTGTTTCACTTTCTAAATGCTGTCCTTTCAGAGAAAATCACTTTCCTTTGAAAGTGCCTTAAGCTACTTACAAGCATTCACAAGAAACTCACATCTGTTTCTCTGAAAGAGAAGCAGTCTGTTCCAACACTTCAATTGACAGTGCGAAGTGAATGGAGTGTTGCCTCACTTTCTAAATGCTTTCCTTCTAGAGAAAATCACTCTCTTTTGAAACTGCCTAAAGCTACTTACAAGCATTCTCAAGAAACTCACATCTGTTTCTCTGAAAGAGATGCAGTCTGTTCCAACACTTCAATTCACTGTGCGAAGGGAATCGAGTGTTGCTTCACTTTATAAATGCTGTCCTTTCAGAGAAAATCACTTTCCTTTGAAAGTGCCTTAAGCTACTTATAAGCATTCACAAAACACTCATATCTGTTTCTCTGAAAGAGAAGTAGTCTGTTCCAACACTTCAATTCACTGTGCGAAGTGAATGAAGTGTTGCGTCACTTTCTAAATGCTGTCCTTTCAGAGAAAATCACTTTCCTTTGAAAGTGCCTTAAGCTACTTACAAGCATTCACAATTAACTCCCACGCATTTTTCTGAAAGAGAAGCTGTTTGTTCCAACATTTCAATTCACTGTGCGAAGTGAATGGAGTGTTGCTTCACTTTCTATATGCTCTCCTTTTAGAGAAAATCACTCTCTTTTGAAACTGCCTTAAGCTACTTACCAGCATTCACAAGAAACTCACATCTGTTTCTCTGAAAGAGAAGCAGTCTGTTCCAACACTTCAATTCACTGTGCGAAGTGAATGGAGTGTTGCTTCACTTTATAAATGCTCTACTTTTAGAGAAAATCACTCTCTTTTGAAAATGCCTTAAGCTACTTACAAGCATTCACAAGAAACTCACATGCATTTTTCTGAAAGAGAAGCAGTCTGTTCCAACACTTCAATTCACTCTGCGTAGTGAATGGAGTGTTGCTACACTTTCTAAATGCTGTCCTTTCAGAGAAAATCACTTTCCTTTGAAAGTGCCTTAAGCTACTTACAAGCATTCACAAGAAACTCACATGCATTTTTCTGAAAGAGAAGCAGTCTGTTCCAACACATCAATTCACAATGCGAAGTGAATGGAGTGGTGCTTCACTTTCTAAATGCTGTCCTTTCAGAGAAAATCACTTTCCTTTTAAAGTGCCTAATCTACTTACAAGCATTCAAGAGAAATTCACATGCGTTTCTCCTAAAGAGAAGCAGTCTGTTCCAACACTTCAATTCATAGTGCGAAGTGAATGGAGTGTTGCTTCACTTTCTAAATGCTGTCCTTTCAGAGAAAATCACTTTGCTTTGAAAGTGCCTTAGGCTACTTACAAGCATTCACTAGAAACTCACACGCATTTTTCTGAAAGAGAAGCTGTTTGTTCCAACACTTCAATTCACTGTGCGAAGTGAATGGAGTGTTGCTTCACTTTCTATATGCTGTCCTTTTAGAGAAAATCACTCTCTTTTGATACTGCCTTAAGCTACTTACAAGCATTCACAAGAAACTCACATCTGTTTCTCTGAAAGAGAAGCAGTCTGTTCCAACACTTCAATTCACTGTGCGAAGTGAATGGAGTGTTGCTTCACTTTCTAAATGCTCTCTTTTTAGAGAAAATCACTCTCTTTGAAACTGTCTTTAGCTACTTACTAGAATTCACAAGAAACTCATATCTGTTTCTCTGAAAGAGAAGCAGTCTGTTCCAACACTTCAATTCACTGTGCGAAGTGAATGGAGTGTTGCTTCACTTTCTAAATGCTGTCCTTTCAGAGAAAATCACTTTCCTTTGAAAGTGCCTTAAGCTACTTACAAGCATTCACAAGAAACTCACATGCATTTTTCTGAAAGAGAAGCAGTCTGTTCCAACACTTCAATTCACAGTGCTAAGTGAATGGAGTGTTGCTTCACTTTCTAAATGCTGTCCTTTCAGAGAAAATCACTTTCCTTTGAAAGTGCCTTAAGCTACTTACAAGCATTCAACCGAAATTCACATGCGTTTCTCTGAAAGAGAAGCAGTCTGTTCCAACACTTCAATTCACAGTGCTAAGTGAATGGAGTGTTGCTTCACTTTCTAAATGCTGTCCTTTCAGAGAAAATCACTTTCCTTTGAAAGTGCCATAAGTTACCTACAAGCATTCACAAAAAACTCATATCTGTTTCTCTGAAAGAGATGTAGTCTGTTCCAACATTTCAATTCACTGTGCGTAGTGAATGGAGTGTTGCTTCACTTTCTAAATGCTGTCCTTTCAGAGAAAATCACTTTCCTTTGAAAGTACCTTAAGCTACTCACAAGCATTCACAAGAAACTCACATCTGTTTCTCTGAAAGAGAAGCAGTCTGTTCCAACACTTCAATTCACTGTGCAAAGGGAATGGAGTGTTGCTTCACTTTCTAAATGCTGTCCTTTCAGAGAAAATCACTTTCCTTTGAAAGTGCCTTAAGCTATTTACAAGCATTCACAAGAAACTCACATGCATTTTTCTGAAAGAGAAGCAGTCTGTTCCAACACTTCAATTCACTGTGCGTAGTGAATGGAGTGTTGCTACACTTTCTAAATGCTGTCCTTTCAGAGAAAATCACTTTCCTTTGAAAGTGCCTTAAGCTACTTACAAGCATTCACAAGAAACTCACATGCATTTTTCTGAAAGAGAAGAAGTCTGTTCCAACACTTCAATTCACAATACGAAGTGAATGGAGTGGTGCTTCACTTTCTAAATGCTGTCCTTTCAGAGAAAATCACTTTCCTTTTAAAGTGCCTAATCTACTTACAAGCATTCAACAGAAATTCACATGCGTTTCTCCTAAAGAGAAGCAGTCTGTTCCAACACTTCAATTCATAGTGCGAAGTGAATGGAGTGTTGCTTCACTTTCTAAATGCTGTCCTTTCAGAGAAAATCACTTTGCTTTGAAAGTGCCTTAAGCTACTTACAAGCATTCACTAGAAACTCACACGCATTTTTCTGAAAGAGAAGCTGTTTGTTCCAACACTTCAATTCACTGTGCGAAGTGAATGGAGTGTTGCTTCACTTACTATATGCTGTCCTTTTAGAGAAAATCACTCTCTTTTGATACTGCCTTAAACTACTTACAAGCATTCACAAGAAACTCACATCTGTTTCTCTGAAAGAGAAGCAGTCTGTTCCAACACTTCAATTCACTGTGCGAAGTGAATGGAGTGTTGCTTCACTTTCTAAATGGTGTCCTTTCCGAGAAAGTCACTTTCCTTTGAAAGTGCCTTAAGCTACTTACAAGCATTCACAAGAAACTCACATCTGTTTCTCTGAAAGAGAAGCAGTCTGTTCCAACACTTCAATTGACAGTGCGAAGTGAATGGAGTGTTGCTTCACTTTCTAAATGCTTTCCTTTTAGAGAAAATCACTCTCTTTTGAAACTGCCTAAAGCTACTTACAAGCATTCTCAAGAAACTCACATCTGTTTCTCTGAAAGAGATGCAGTCTGTTCCAACACTTCAATTCACTGTGCGAAGGGAATCGAGTGTTGCTTCACTTTATAAATGCTGTCCTTTCAGATGCAATCACTTTCCTTTGAAAGTGCCTTAAGCTACTTACAAGCATTCACAAAACACTCATATCTGTTTCTCTGAAAGAGAAGTAGTCTGTTCCAACACTTCAATTCACTGTGCGAAGTGAATGAAGTGTTGCGTCACTTTCTAAATGCTGTCCTTTCAGAAAAAATCACTTTCCTTTGAAAGTGCCTTAAGCTATTTACAAGCATTCACAAGAAACTCACATGCATTTTTTCTGAAAGAGAAGCAGTGTGTTCCAACACTTCAATTCACTGGCGAAGTGAATGGAGTGTTGTTTCACTTTCTAAATGCTGTCCTTTCAGAGAAAATCACTTTCCTTTGAAAGTGCCTTAAGCTACTTACAAGCATTCACAAGAAACTCACATCTGTTTCTCTGAAAGAGAAGCAGTCTGTTCCAACACTTCAATTGACAGTGCGAAGTGAATGGAGTGTTGCTTTACTTTCTAAATGCTTTCCTTCTAGAGAAAATCACTCTCTTTTGAAACTGCCTAAAGCTACTTACAAGCATTCTCAAGAAACTCACATCTGTTTCTCTGAAAGAGATGCAGTCTGTTCCAACACTTCAATTCACTGTGCGAAGGGAATCGAGTGTTGCTTCACTTTATAAATGCTGTCCTTTCAGAGAAAATCACTTTCCTTTGAAAGTGCCTTAAGCTACTTACAAGCATTCACAAAACACTCATATCTGTTTCTCTGAAAGAGAAGTAGTCTGTTCCAACACTTCAATTCACTGTGCGAAGTGAATGAAGTGTTGCGTCACTTTCTAAATGCTGTCCTTTAAGAGAAAATCACTTTCCTTTGAAAGTGCCTTAAGCTACTTACAAGCATTCACAAGAAACTCCCACGCATTTTTCTGAAAGAGAAGCTGTTTGTTCCAACACTTCAATTCACTGTGCGTAGTGAATGGAGTGTTGCTTCACTTTCTATATGCTCTCCTTTTAGAGAAAATCACTCTCTTTTGAAACTGCCTTAAGCTACTTACCAGCATTCACAAGAAACTCACATCTGTTTCTCTGAAAGAGAAGCAGTCTGTTCCAACACTTCAATTCACTGTGCGAAGTGAATGGAGTGTTGCTTCACTTTATAAATGCTCTACTTTAAGAGAAAATCACTCTCTTTTGAAAATGCCTTAAGCTAATTACAAGCATTCACAAGAAACTCACATGCATTTTTCTGAAAGAGAAGCAGTCTGTTCCAACACTTCAATTCACTGTGCGTAGTGAATGGAGTGTTGCTACACTTTCTAAATGCTGTCCTTTCAGAGAAAATCACTTTCCTTTGAAAGTGCCTTAAGCTACTTACAAGCATTCACAAGAAACTCACATGCATTTTTCTGAAAGAGAAGCAGTCTGTTCCAACACTTCAATTCACAATGCGAAGTGAATGGAGTGGTGCTTCACTTTCTAAATGCTGTCCTTTCAGAGAAAATCACTTTCCTTTGAAAGTGCCTTAAGCTACTTACAAGCATTCAACCGAAATTCACATGCGTTTCTCTGAAAGAGAAGCAGTCTGTTCCAACACTTCAATTCACAGTGCTAAGTGAATGGAGTGTTGCTTCACTTTCTAAATGCTGTCCTTTCAGAGAAAATCACTTTCCTTTGAAAGTGCCATAAGTTACCTACAAGCATTCACAAAAAACTCATATCTGTTTCTCTGAAAGAGATGTAGTCTGTTCCAACACTTCAATTCACTGTGCGTAGTGAATGGAGTGTTGCTTCACTTTCTAAATGCTGTCCTTTCAGAGAAAATCACTTTCCTTTGAAAGTGCCTTAAGCTACTTACAAGCATTCACAAGAAACTCACATCTTTTCTCTGAAAGAGAAGCAGTCTGTTCCAACACTTCAATTCACTGTGCGAAGTGAATGGAGTGTTGCTTCACTTTCTATATGCTGTCCTTTAAGAGAAAATCACTCTCTTTTGATACTGCCTTAAGCTACTTACAAGCATTCACAAGAAACTCACATCTGTTTCTCTGAAAGAGAAGCAGTCTGTTCCAACACTTCAATTCACTGTGCGAAGTGAATGGAGTGTTGCTTCACTTTCTAAATGCTCTCCTTTCAGAGAAAATCACTCTCTTTGAAACTGTCTTTAGCTACTTACTAGAATTCACAAGAAACTCATATCTGTTTCTCTGAAAGAGAAGCAGTCTGTTCCAACACTTCAATTCACTGTGCGAAGTGAATGGAGTGTTGCTTCACTTTCTAAATGCTGTCCTTTCCGAGAAAGTCACTTTCCTTTGAAAGTGCCTTAAGCTACTTACAAGCATTCACAAGAAACTCACATCTGTTCCTCTGAAAGAGACGCAGTCTGTTCCAACACTTCAATTCACTGTGCGAAGTGAATGGAGTGTTGCTTCACTTTCTAAATGCTTTCCTTTTAGAGAAAATCACTCTCTTTTGAAACTGCCTAAAGCTACTTACAAGCATTCTCAAGAAACTCACATCTGTTTCTCTGAAAGAGATGCAGTCTGTTCCAACACTTCAATTCACTGTGCGTAGTGAATGGAGTGTTGCTTCACTTTATAAATGCTGTCCTTTCAGAGAAAATCACTTTCCTTTGAAAGTGCCTTAAGCTACTTACAAGCATTCAGAAGAAACTCACATGCATTTTTTCTGAAAGAGAAGCAGTGTGTTCCAACACTTCAATTCACTGGCGAAGTGAATGGAGTGTTGTTTCACTTTCTAAATGCTGTCCTTTCAGAGAAAATCACTTTCCTTTGAAAGTGCCTTAAGCTACTTACAAGCATTCACAAGAAACTCACACGCATTTTTCTGAAAGAGTAGCTGTTTGTTCCAACACTTCAATTCACTGTGCGAAGTGAATGGAGTGTTGCTTCACTTTCTATATGCTCTCCTTTTAGAGAAAATCACTCTCTTTTGAAACTGCCTTAAGCTACTTACCAGCATTCACAAGAAACTCACATCTTTTTCTCTGAAAGAGAAGCAGTCTGTTCCAACACTTCAATTCACTGTGCGAAGTGAATGGAGTGTTGCTTCACTTTATAAATGCTCTACTTTTAGAGAAAATCACTCTCTTTTGAAACTGTCTTAAGCTACTTACTAGCATTCACAAGAAACTCACATGCATTTTTCTGAAAGAGAAGCAGTCTGTTCCAACACTTCAATTCACAGTGCTAAGTGAAGGAGTGTTGCTTCTCTTTCTAAATGCTGTCCTTTCAGAGAAAATCACTTTCCTTTGAAAGTGCCATAAGTTACCTACAAGCATTCAACCGAAATTCACATGCGTTTCTCTGAAAGAGAAGCAGTCTGTTCCAACACTTCAATTCACAGTGCTAAGTGAATGGAGTGTTGCTTCACTTTCTAAATGCTGTCCTTTCAGAGAAAATCACTTTCCTTTAAAAGTGCCATAAGTTACCTACAAGCATTCACAAAAAACTCATATCTGTTTCTCTGAAAGTGATGTAGTCTGTTCCAACACTTCAATTCACTGTGCGTAGTGAATGGAGTGTTGCTTCACTTTCTAAATGCTGTCCTTTTAGAGAAAATCACTTTCCTTTGAAAGTGCCTTAAGCTACTTATAAGCATTCACAAGAAACTCACATCTGTTTCTCTGAAAGAGAAGCAGTCTGTTCCAACACTTCAATTCACTGTGCAAAGGGAATGGAGTGTTGCTTCACTTTCTAAATGCTGTCCTTTCAGAGAAAATCACTTTGCTTTGAAAGTGCCTTAAGCTACTTACAAGCATTCACAAAAAACTCACATCCGTTTCTCTGAGAGAGAAGAAGTCTGTTCCAACACTTCAATTCACTGGGCGAAGTGAATGGAGTATTGCTTCACTTTCTATATGCTCTCCTTTTAGAGAAAATCACTCTCTTTTGAAAATGCCTTAAGCTACTTACAAGCATTCACAAGAAACTCACATGCATTTTTCTGAAAGAGAAGCAGTCTGTTCCAACACTTCAATTCACTGTGCGTAGTGAATGGAGTGTTGCTACACTTTCTAAATGCTGTCCTTTCAGAGAAAATTACTTTCCTTTGAAAGTGCCTTAAGCTACTTACAAGCATTCACAAGAAACTCACATGCATTTTTCTGAAAGAGAAGCAGTCTGTTCCAACACTTCAATTCACAATGCGAAGTGAATGGAGTGGTGCTTCACTTTCTAAATGCTGTCCTTTCAGAGAAAATCACTTTCCTTTTAAAGTGCCTAATCTACTTACAAGCATTCAACAGAAATTCACATGCGTTTCTCCTAAAGAGAAGCAGTCTGTTCCAACACTTCAATTCATAGTGCGAAGTGAATGGAGTGTTGCTTCACTTTCTAAATGCTGTCCTTTCAGAGAAAATCACTTTCCTTTGAAAGTGCCTTAAGCTATTACAAGCATTCACTAGAAACTCACACGCATTTTTCTGAAAGAGAAGCTGTTTGTTCCAACACTTCAATTCACTGTGCGAAGTGAATGGAGTGTTGCTTCACTTTCTATATGCTATCCTTTTAGAGAAAATCACTCTCTTTTGATACTGCCTTAAGCTACTTACAAGCATTCACAAGAAACTCACATCTGTTTCTCTGAAAGAGAAGCAGTCTGTTCCAACACTTCAATTCACTGTGCGAAGTGAATGGAGTGTTGCTTCACTTTCTAAATCCTCTCCTTTTAGAGAAAATCACTCTCTTTTGAAACTGTCTTTAGCTACTTACTAGAATTCACAAGAAACTCATATCTGTTTCTCTGAAAGAGAAGCAGTCTGTTCCAACACTTCAATTCACTGTGCGAAGTGAATGGAGTGTTGCTTCACTTTCTAAATGCTGTCCTTTCCGAGAAAGTCACTTTCCTTTGAAAGTGCCTTAAGCTACTTACAAGCATTCACAAGAAACTCACATCTGTTTCTCTGAAAGAGAAGCAGTCTGTTCCAACACTTCAATTCACTGTGCGAAGTGAATGAAGTGTTGCTTCACTTTCTAAATGCTGTCCTTTCAGAAAAAATCACTTTCCTTTGAAAGTGCCTTAAGCTACTTACAAGCATTCACAAGAAACTCACATGCATTTTTTCTGAAAGAGAAGCAGTGTGTTCCAACACTTCAATTCACTGGCGAAGTGAATGGAGTGTTGTTTCACTTTCTAAATGCTGTCCTTTCAGAGAAAATCACTTTCCTTTGAAAGTGCCTTAAGCTACTTACAAGCATTCACAAGAAACTCACACGCATTTTTCTGAAAGAGAAGCTGTTTATTCCAACACTTCAATTCACTGTGCGAAGTGAATGGAGTGTTGCTTCACTTTCTATATGCTCTCCTTTTAGAGAAAATCACTTTGCTTTGAAAGTGCCTTAAGCTACTTACAATCATTCACAAAAAACTCACATCTGTTTCTCTGAAAGAGAAGAAGTCTGTTCCAACACTTCAATTCACAGGGGGAAGTGAATGGAGTGTTGCCTCAATTTCTAACTGCTTTCCTTTCAGAGAAAATCACTTTCTTTTGAAAGTGCCTTAAGCTACTTACAAGCATTCACAAAAACCTCATATCTGTTTCTCTGAAAGAGAAGTAGTCTGTTCCAACACTTCAATTCACTGTGCGTAGTGAATGGAGTGTTGCTTCACTTTCTAAATGCTGTCCTTTCAGAGAAAATCACTTTCCTTTGCAAGTTCCTTAAGCTACTTACAAGCATTCAACAGAAATACACATGCGTTTCTCTGAAAGAGAAGCAGTCTTTTCCAACACTTCAATTCACAGTGCGAAGTGAATGGAGTGTTGCTTCACTTTCTAAATGCTGTCCTTTCAGAGAAAATCACTTTCCTTTGAAAGTGCCTTAAGCTACTTACAATCATTCAACAGAAATACACATGCGTTTCTCTGAAAGAGAAGCAGTATGTTCCAACAATTCAATTCACTGTGCGAAGTGAATGGAGTGTTGCTTCACTTTATAAATGCTGTCCTTTCAGAGAAAATCACTTTCCTTTGAAAGTGCCTTAAGCTACTTACAAGCATTCACAAAACACTCATATCTGTTTCTCTGAAAGAGAAGTAGTCTGTTCAAACACTTCAATTCACTGTGCGAAGTGAATGGAGTGTTGCTTCACTTTCTAAATGCTGTCCTTTCACAGAAAATCACTTTCCTTTGAAAGTGCCTTAAGCTACTTACAAGCATTCACAAGAAACTCACATGCATTTTTCTGAAAGAGAAACAGTCTGTTCCAACACTTCAATTCACTGGCGGAGTGAATGGGGTGTTGTTTCACTTTCTAAATGCTGTCCTTTCAGAGAAAATCACTTTCCTTTGAAAGTGCCTTAAGCTACTTACAAGCATTCACAAGAAACTCACACGCATTTTTCTGAAAGAGAAGCTTTTTGTTCCAACACTTCAATTCACTGTGCGAAGTAAATGGAGTGTTGCTTCACTTTCTATATGCTCTCCTATTAGAGAAAATCACTCTCTTTTGAAACTGCCTTAAGCTACTTACCAGCATTCACAAGAAACTCACATCTGTTTTTCTGAAAGAGAAGCAGTCTGTTCCAACACTTCAATTCACTGTGCGAAGTGAATGGAGTGTTGCTTCACTTTCTAAATGCTCTCCTTTTAGAGAAAATCACTCTCTTTTGAAACTGTCTTAAGCTACTTACTAGCATTCACAAGAAACTCACATCTGTTTCTCTGAAAGAGAAGCAGTCTGTTCCAACACTTCAATTCACTGTGCAAAGGGAATGGAGTGTTGCTTCACTTTATAAATGCTGTCCTTTCAGAGAAAATCACTTTGCTTTGAAAGTGCCTTAAGCTACTTACAAGCTTTCACAAAAAACTCACATCCGTTTCTCTGAAAGAGGAGAAGTCTGTTCCAACACTTCAATTCACTGGGGGAAGTGAATGGAGTGTTGCTTCACTTTCTAACTGCTTTCCTTTCAGAGAAAATCACTTTCCGTTGAAAGTGCCTTAAGCTACTTACAAGCATTCACAAAAAACTCATATCTGTTTCTCTGAAAGAGAAGTAGTCCGTTCCAACACTTCAATTCACTGTGCGTAGTGAATGGAGTGTTGCTTCACTTTCTAAATGCTGTCCTTTCAGAGAAAATCACTTTCCTTTGAAAGTGCCTTAAGCTACTTACAAGCATTCAACAGAAATACACATGCGTTTCTCTGAAAGAGAAGCAGTCTGTTCCAACACTTCAATTCACAGTGCGAAGTGAATGGAGTGTTGCTTCACTTTCTAAATTCTGTCCTTTCAGAGAAAATCACTTTCCTTTGAAAGTGCCTTAAGCTACTTACAAGCATTCACAAAAAACTCATATCTGTTTCTCTCAAAGAGAAGTAGTCTCTTCCAACGCTTCAATTCACTGTGCGTAGTGAATGGAGTGTTGCTTCACTTTCTAAATGCTGTCCTTTCAGAGAAAATCACTTTCCTTTGAAAGTGCCTTAAGCTACTTACAAGAATTCAACAGAAATACACATTCGTTTCTCTGAAAGAGAAGCAGTCTGTTCCAACACTTCAATTCACAGTGCGCAGGGAATGGAGTGTTGCTTCACTTTCTAAATGCTGTCCTTTCAGAGAAAATCACTTTGCTTTGAAAGTGCCTTAAGTTACTTACAAGCATTCACAAAAAACTTATTTCTGTTTCTCTGAAAGAGAAGTAGTCTGTTCCAACACTTCAATTCAATGTGCGTAGTGAATGGAGTGCTGCTTCACTTTCTAAATGCTGTCCTTTCAGAGAAAATCACTTTCCTTTGAAAGTGCCTTAAGCTACTTACAAGCATTCACAAGAAACTCACACGCATTTTTCTGAAAGAGAAGCTGTTTGTTCCAACACTTCAATTCACTGTGCGAAGTAAATGGAGTGTTGCTTCACTTTCTAAATGCTCTCCTTTTAGAGAAAATCACTCTCTTTTGAAACTGTCTTAAGCTACTTACTAGCATTCTCAAGAAACTCACATCTGTTTCTCTGAAAAAAAGCAGTCTGTTCCAACACTTCAATTCACTGTGCAAAGGGAATGGAGTGTTGCTTCACTTTATAAATGCTGTCCTTTCAGAGAAAATCACTTTGCTTTGAAAGTGCCTTAAGCTACTTACAAGCATTCACAAAAAACTCACATCCGTTTATCTGAAAGAGAAGAATTCTGTTCCAACATTTCAAATCACTGGCGAAATGAATGGAGTGTTGCTTCACTTTCTATATGCTCTCCTTTTAGAAAAAATCACTCTCTTTTGAAAATGCCTTAAGCTACTTACAAGCATTCAGAAGAAACTCATATCTGTTTCTCTCAAAAAGAAGTAGTCTGTTCCAACACTTCAATTCACTGTGCGAAGTAAATGGAGTGTTGCTTCACTTTCTAAATGCTGTCCTTTCAGAGAAAATCACTTTCCTTTGAAAGTGCCTTAAGCTACTTACAAGCATTCACAAGAAACTCACATGCATTTTTCTGAAAGAGAAGCAGTCTGTTTCAACACTTCAATTCACTGTGCGTAGTGAATGGAGTGTTGCTTCACTTTCTAAATGCTGTCCTTTCAGAGAAAATCACTTTGCTTTGAAAGTGCCTTAAGCTACTTACAAGCATTCACAAGAAACTCACACGCATTTTTCTGAAAGAGAAGCAGTTTGTTCCAACACTTCAATTCACTGTGCGTAGTGAATGGAGTGTTGCTTCACTTTCTAAATGCTGTCCTTTTAGAGAAAATCACTTTCCTTTGAAAGTGCCTTAAGCTACTTACAAGCATTCCCAAGAAACTCACATCTGTTTCTCTGAAAGAGAAGCAGTCTGTTCCAACACTTCCATTCACTGTGCAAAGGGAATGGAGTGTTGCTTCACATTCTAAATGCTGTCCTTTCAGAGAAAATCACTTTGCTTTGAAAGTGCCTTTAGCTACTTACAAGCATTCACAAAAAACTCACATCCGTTTCTCTGAAAGAGAAGAAGTCTGTTCCAACACTTCAATTCACTGGGCGAAGTGAATGGAGTATTGCTTCACTTTCTATATGCTCTCCTTTTAGAGAAAATCACTCTCTTTTGAAAATGCCTTAAGCTACTTACAAGCATTCACAAGAAACTCACATGCATTTTTCTGAAAGAAAAGCAGTCTGTTCCAACACTTCAATTCACTGTGCGTAATGAATGGAGTGTTGCTACACTTTCTAAATGCTGTCCTTTCAGAGAAAATCACTTTCCTTTGAAAGTGCCTTAAGCTACTTACAAGCATTCACAAGAAACTCACATGCATTTTTCTGAAAGAGAAGCAGTCTGTTCCAACACTTCAATTCACAGTGCGAAGTGAATGGAGTGGTGCTTCAGTTTCTAAATGCTGTCCTTTCAGAGAAAATCACTTTCCTTTGAAAGTGCCTAATCTACTTTCAAGCATTCAACAGAAATTCACATGCGTTTCTCCTAAAGAGAAGCAGTCTGTTCCAACACTTCAATTCATAGTGCGAAGTGAATGGAGTGTTGCTTCACTTTCTAAATACTGTCCTTTCAGAGAAAATCACTTTCCTTTGAAAGTGCCTTAAGCTACTTACAAGCATTCACAAAAAACTCACATTAGTTTCTCTGAAAGAGAAGAAGTCTGTTACAACACTTCAATTCACTGGGCGAAGTGAATGGAGTGTTGCTTCACTTTCTATATGCTCTCCTTTTAGAGAAAATCACTCTCTTTTAAAATGCCTTAAGCTACTTCCAAGCATTCAGAAGAAACTCACATGCATTTTTCTGAAAGAGAAGCAGTCTGTTCCAACACTTCAATTCACTGTGCGTAGTGAATGGAGTGTTGCTTCACTTTCTAAATGCTGTCCTTTCAGAGAAAATCACATTCCTTTGAAAGTGCCTTAAGCTACTTACAAGCATTCACAAGAAACTCACATGCATTTTTCTGAAAGAGAAGCAGTCTGTTCCAACACTTCAATTCACTGTGCGAAGTGAATGGAGTGTTGCTTCACATTCTAAATGCTGTCCTTTCAGAGAAAATCACTTTCCTTTGAAAGTGCCTAATCTACTTACAAGCATTCAACAGAAATTCACATGCGTTTCTCCTAAAGAGAAGCAGTCTGTTCCAACACTTCAATTCATAGTGCGAAGTGAATGGAGTGTTGCTTCACTTTCTAAATGCTGTCCTTTCAGAGAAAATCACTTTGCTTTGAAAGTGCCTTAAGCTACTTTCAAGCATTCAGAAGAAACTCACATCCGTTTCTCTGAAAGAGAAGCAGTCTATTCCAACACTTCAATTCACTGGGGGAAGTGAATGGAGTGTTGCTTCACTTTCTATATGCTCTCCTTTTAGAGAAAATCACTCTCTTTTGAAACTGCCTTAAGCTACTTACAAGCATTCAGGAGAAACTCACATGCATTTTTCTGAAAGAGAAGCAGTCTGTTCCAACACTTCAATTCACTGTGCGAAGTGAATGGAGTGTTGTTTCACTTTCTAAATGCTGTCCTTTCAGAGAAAATCACTTTCCTTTGAAAGTGCCTTAGGCTACTTACACACATTCACAGGAAACTCAAATGCGTTTCTATGAAAGAGAAGCAGTCTGTTCCAACACTTCAATTCACAGTGCGAAGTGAGTGGAGTGTTGCTTCACTTTCTAAATGCTGTCCTTTCAGAGAAAATCACTTTCCTTTGAAAGTGCCTTAAGCTACTTACAAGCATTCACAAGTAACTCACATGCGTTTCTCTGAAAGAGAAGCAGTCTGTTCCAACACTTCAATTCACAGTGCGAAGTGAATGGAGTGTTGCTTCACTTTCTAAATGCTGTCCTTTCAGAGAAAATCACTTTCCTTTGAAAGTGCCTTAATCTGCTTACAAGCATTCAACAGAAAGTCACATGCGTTTCTCCTAAAGAGAAGCAGTCTGTTAAAACACTTCAATTCACAGTGCGAAGTGAATGGAGTGTTGCTTCACTTTCTAAATGCTGTCCTTTCAGAGAATATCACTTTGCTTTGAAAGTGCCTTAAGCTACTTACAAGCATTCAACAGAAATTCACATGCATTTCTCTGAAAGAGAAACAGTCTGTTCCAACACTTCAGTTCACTGTGCGTAGTGAATGGAGTGTTGCGTCACTTTCTAAATGCTGTCCTTTCAGAGAAAATCACTTTCCTTTGAAAGTGGCTTAAGCTACTTACAAGCATTCAATCGAAATTCACAGGCGTTTCTCTAAAAGAGAAGCAGTCTGTTCCAACACTTCAATTCACTGTGCGAAGTGAATGGAGTGTTACTTCACTTTCTAAATGCTGTCCTTTCAGAGAAAATCACACTCTTTTGAAACTGCCTTAAGCTACTTACAAGCATTCAGAAGAAACTCACATCCGTTTCTCTGAAAGAGAAGCAGTCTGTTCCTACATTTCAATTCACTGGGGAAAGTGAATGGAGTGTTGCTTCACTTTATATATGCTCTCCTTTTAGAGAAAATCACTCTCTTTTGAAACTGCCTTAAGCTACTTACAAGCATTCAGAAGAAACTCACATGCATTTTTTGAAAGTGAAGCTGTCTGTTCCAACACTTGAATTCACTGTGCGTAGTGAATGGAGTGTTGCTTCACTTTCTAAATACTGTCCTTTCAGAGAAAATCACTTTCCTTTGAAAGTGCCTTAAGCTACTTACAAGCATTCAACAGAAATTCACATGCGTTTCTCTGAAAGAGAAGCAGTCTGTTCCAACACTTCAATTCACTGGGGAAAGTGAATGGAGTGTTGCCTCACTTTCTAAATGCTGTCCTTTCAGAGAAAATCACTTTCTTTTGAAAGTGCCTTAAGTTACTTATAAGCATTCACAAAAAACTCATATCTGTTTCTCTGAAAGAGAAGTAGTCTGTTCCAACACTTCAATTCACTGTACGAAGTGAATGGAGTGTTGCTTCACTTTCTAAATTTAGTCCTTTCAGAGAAAATCATTTTCCTTTGAAAGTGCCTTAAGCTACTTACAAGCATTCATCAGAAATTCACATGCGTTTCTCTGAAAGAGAAGCAGTCTGTTCCAACACTTCAATTCACTGTGCAAATTGAATGGTCGTTGCTTTACTTTCTATATGCTCTCCTTTTA
Source organism: Myodes glareolus (assembly GCF_982192425.1). Lineage (NCBI taxonomy): Eukaryota > Metazoa > Chordata > Mammalia > Rodentia > Cricetidae > Myodes > Myodes glareolus. Next base: position 130,055,384 of record NC_142028.1, read on the forward strand.
GAGAAAATCACTCTCTTTTGGAACTGCCTTAAGCTACTTACAAGCATTCACAAGAAACTCACATCTGTTTCTCTGAAAGTGAAGCAGTCTGTTCCAACACTTCAATTCACTGTACGAAGAGAATGGAGTGTTGCTTCACTTTCTAAATGCTGTCCTTTCAGAGAAAATCACTTTCCTTTGAAAGTGCCTTAAGCTACTTACAAGCATTCACAAAAAACTCATATCTGTTTCTCTGAATGAGAAGTAGTGTGTTCCAACACTTTATTTCACTGTGCGTAGTGAATGGAGTGTTGCTTCACTTTCTAAATGCTGTCCTTTCAGAGAAAATCACTTTCCATTGAAAGTGCTTTAAGCTACTTACAAGCATTCAACAGAAATACACATGCGTTTCTCTGAAAGAGAAGCAGTCTGTTCCAACACTTCAATTCACAGTGCGAAGTGAATGGAGTGTTGCTTCATTTTCCAATTGCTGTTTTTTCAGAGAAAATCACTTTCCTTTGAAAGTGCCTTAATCTACTTACAAGCATTCAACAGAAATTCACATGCGTTTCTCTGAAAGAGAAGCAGTCTGTTCCACCACTTCAATTCACTGTGCGAAGTGAATGGAGTGTTGCTTCACTTTCTAAATGCTGTCCTTTCAGAGAATATCACTTTGCTTTGAAAGTGCCTTAAGCTACTTACAAGCATTCAGAAGAAACTCACATCCGTTTCTCTGATAGAGAAGCAGTCTGTTCCTACACTTCAATTCACTGGGGGAAGTGAATGGAGTGTTGCTTCACTTTATATATGCTCTCCTTTTAGAGAAAATCACTCTCTTTTGAAACTGCCTTAAGCTACTTACAAGCATTCAGAAGAAACTCACATGCATTTTTTGAAAGTGAAGCTGTCTGTTCCAAAACTTGAATTAACTTTTCGAAGTGAATGGAGTGTTGCTTCACTTTCTAAATACTGTCCTTTCAGAGAAAATCACTTTCCTTTGAAAGTGCCTTAAGTTACTTACAAGCATTCACAAAAAACTCATATCTGTTTCTCTGAAAGAGAAGTAGTCTGTTCCAACACTTCAATTCACTGTGCGTAGGGAATGGAGTGTTGCTTCACTTTTTAAATGCTGTCCTTTCAGAGAAAATCACTTTCCTTTGAAAGTGCCTTAAGCTACTTACAAGCATTCACAAGAAACTCACATGCATTTTTCTGAAAGAGAAGCAGTCTGTTCCAACACTTCAATTCACTGTGCGAAGTGAATGGAGTGTTGTTTCACTTTCTAAATTTAGTCCTTTCAGAGAAAATCACTTTCCTTTGAAAGTGCCTTAAGCTACTTACACACATTCACAGGAAACTCAAATGCGTTTCTATGAAAGAGAAGCTGTCTGTTCCAACACTTCAATTCACTCTGCGAAGTGAATGGAGTGTTGTTTCGCTTTCTAAATGCTGTCCTTTCAGAGAAAATCACTTTCCTTTGAAAGTGCCTTAAGCTACTTACAAGCATTAAACAGAAATTCACATGCGTTTCTCTGAAAGAGAAACAGTCTGGTCCAACACTTCAATTCACTGTGCGAAGTGAATGGAGTGTTGCTTCACTTTCTAAATGGTGTCCTTTCCGAGAAAGTCACTTTCCTTTGAAAGTGCCTTAAGCTACTTACAAGCATTCACAAGAAACTCACATGCATTTTTCTGAAAGAGAAGCAGTCTGTTCCAACACTTCAATTCACTGGCGGAGTGAATGGAGTGTTGTTTCACTTTCTAAATGCTGTCCTTTCAGAGAAAATCACTTTCCTTTGAAAGTGCCTTAAGCTACTTACAAGCATTCACAAGAAACTCACATCTGTTTCTCTCAAAGAGAAGCAGTCTGTTCCAACACTTCAATTCACTGTGCGAAGTGAATGGAGTGTTGCTTCACTTTCTAAATCCTCTCCTTTTAGAGAAAATCACTCTCTTTTGAAACTGTCTTTAGCTACTTACTAGAATTCACAAGAAACTCATATCTGTTTCTCTGAAAGAGAAGCAGTCTGTTCCAACACTTCAATTCACTGTGCGAAGTGAATGGAGTGTTGCTTCACTTTCTAAATGCTGTCCTTTCCGAGAAAGTCACTTTCCTTTGAAAGTGCCTTAAGCTACTTACAAGCATTCACAAGAAACTCACATCTGTTTCTCTGAAAGAGAAGCAGTCTGTTCCAACACTTCAATTCACTGTGCGAAGTGAATGAAGTGTTGCTTCACTTTCTAAATGCTGTCCTTTCAGAAAAAATCACTTTCCTTTGAAAGTGCCTTAAGCTACTTACAAGCATTCACAAGAAACTCACATGCATTTTTTCTGAAAGAGAAGCAGTGTGTTCCAACACTTCAATTCACTGGCGAAGTGAATGGAGTGTTGTTTCACTTTCTAAATGCTGTCCTTTCAGAGAAAATCACTTTCCTTTGAAAGTGCCTTAAGCTACTTACAAGCATTCACAAGAAACTCACACGCATTTTTCTGAAAGAGAAGCTGTTTATTCCAACACTTCAATTCACTGTGCGAAGTGAATGGAGTGTTGCTTCACTTTCTATATGCTCTCCTTTTAGAGAAAATCACTTTGCTTTGAAAGTGCCTTAAGCTACTTACAATCATTCACAAAAAACTCACATCCGTTTCTCTGAAAGAGAAGAAGTCTGTTCCAACACTTCAATTCACAGGGGGAAGTGAATGGAGTGTTGCCTCAATTTCTAACTGCTTTCCTTTCAGAGAAAATCACTTTCTTTTGAAAGTGCCTTAAGCTACTTACAAGCATTCACAAAAACCTCATATCTGTTTCTCTGAAAGAGAAGTAGTCTGTTCCAACACTTCAATTCACTGTGCGTAGTGAATGGAGTGTTGCTTCACTTTCTAAATGCTGTCCTTTCAGAGAAAATCACTTTCCTTTGCAAGTTCCTTAAGCTACTTACAAGCATTCAACAGAAATACACATGCGTTTCTCTGAAAGAGAAGCAGTCTTTTCCAACACTTCAATTCACAGTGCGAAGTGAATGGAGTGTTGCTTCACTTTCTAAATGCTGTCCTTTCAGAGAAAATCACTTTCCTTTGAAAGTGCCTTAAGCTACTTACAATCATTCAACCGAAATACACATGCGTTTCTCTGAAAGAGAAGCAGTCTGTTCCAACACTTCAATTCACTGTGCGAAGTGAATGGAGTGTTGCTTCACTTTATAAATGCTGTCCTTTCAGAGAAAATCACTTTCCTTTGAAAGTGCCTTAAGCTACTTACAAGCATTCACAAAACACTCATATCTGTTTCTCTGAAAGAGAAGTAGTCTGTTCCAACACTTCAATTCACTGTGCGAAGTGAATGGAGTGTTGCTTCACTTTCTAAATGCTGTCCTTTCACAGAAAATCACTTTCCTTTGAAAGTGCCTTAAGCTAATTACAAGCATTCACAAGAAACTCACATGCATTTTTCTGAAAGAGAAGCAGTCTGTTCCAACACTTCAATTCACTGGCGGAGTGAATGGAGTGTTGTTTCACTTTCTAAATGCTGTCCTTTCAGAGAAAATCACTTTCCTTTGAAAGTGCCTTAAGCTACTTACAAGCATTCACAAGAAACTCACACGCATTTTTCTGAAAGAGAAGCTTTTTGTTCCAACACTTCAATTCACTGTGCGAAGTAAATGGAGTGTTGCTTCACTTTCTATATGCTCTCCTATTAGAGAAAATCACTCTCTTTTGAAACTGCCTTAAGCTACTTACCAGCATTCACAAGAAACTCACATCTGTTTTTCTGAAAGAGAAGCAGTCTGTTCCAACACTTCAATTCACTGTGCGAAGTGAATGGAGTGTTGCTTCACTTTCTAAATGCTCACCTTTTAGAGAAAATCACTCTCTTTTGAAACTGTCTTAAGCTACTTACTAGCATTCACAAGAAACTCACATCTGTTTCTCTGAAAGAGAAGCAGTCTGTTCCAACACTTCAATTCACTGTGCAAAGGGAATGGAGTGTTGCTTCACTTTATAAATGCTGTCCTTTCAGAGAAAATCACTTTGCTTTGAAAGTGCCTTAAGCTACTTACAAGCTTTCACAAAAAACTCACATCCGTTTCTCTGAAAGAGGAGAAGTCTGTTCCAACACTTCAATTCACTGGGGGAAGTGAATGGAGTGTTGCTTCACTTTCTAACTGCTTTCCTTTCAGAGAAAATCACTTTTCGTTGAAAGTGCCTTAAGCTACTTACAAGCATTCACAAAAAACTCATATCTGTTTCTCTGAAAGAGAAGTAGTCCGTTCCAACACTTCAATTCACTGTGCGTAGTGAATGGAGTGTTGCTTCACTTTCTAAATGCTGTCCTTTCAGAGAAAATCACTTTCCTTTGAAAGTGCCTAATCTACTTTCAAGCATTCAACAGAAATTCACATGCGTTTCTCCTAAAGAGAAGCAGTCTGTTCCAACACTTCAATTCATAGTGCGAAGTGAATGGAGTGTTGCTTCACTTTCTAAATACTGTCCTTTCAGAGAAAATCACTTTCCTTTGAAAGTGCCTTAAGCTACTTACAAGCATTCACAAAAAACTCACATTAGTTTCTCTGAAAGAGAAGAAGTCTGTTACAACACTTCAATTCACTGGGCGAAGTGAATGGAGTGTTGCTTCACTTTCTATATGCTCTCCTTTTAGAGAAAATCACTCTCTTTTAAAATGCCTTAAGCTACTTCCAAGCATTCAGAAGAAACTCACATGCATTTTTCTGAAAGAGAAGCAGTCTGTTCCAACACTTCAATTCACTGTGCGTAGTGAATGGAGTGTTGCTTCACTTTCTAAATGCTGTCCTTTCAGAGAAAATCACATTCCTTTGAAAGTGCCTTAAGCTACTTACAAGCATTCACAAGAAACTCACATGCATTTTTCTGAAAGAGAAGCAGTCTGTTCCAACACTTCAATTCACTGTGCGAAGTGAATGGAGTGTTGCTTCACATTCTAAATGCTGTCCTTTCAGAGAAAATCACTTTCCTTTGAAAGTGCCTAATCTACTTACAAGCATTCAACAGAAATTCACATGCGTTTCTCCTAAAGAGAAGCAGTCTGTTCCAACACTTCAATTCATAGTGCGAAGTGAATGGAGTGTTGCTTCACTTTCTAAATGCTGTCCTTTCAGAGAAAATCACTTTGCTTTGAAAGTGCCTTAAGCTACTTTCAAGCATTCAGAAGAAACTCACATCCGTTTCTCTGAAAGAGAAGCAGTCTATTCCAACACTTCAATTCACTGGGGGAAGTGAATGGAGTGTTGCTTCACTTTCTATATGCTCTCCTTTTAGAGAAAATCACTCTCTTTTGAAACTGCCTTAAGCTACTTACAAGCATTCAGGAGAAACTCACATGCATTTTTCTGAAAGAGAAGCAGTCTGTTCCAACACTTCAATTCACTGTGCGAAGTGAATGGAGTGTTGTTTCACTTTCTAAATGCTGTCCTTTCAGAGAAAATCACTTTCCTTTGAAAGTGCCTTAGGCTACTTACACACATTCACAGGAAACTCAAATGCGTTTCTATGAAAGAGAAGCAGTCTGTTCCAACACTTCAATTCACAGTGCGAAGTGAGTGGAGTGTTGCTTCACTTTCTAAATGCTGTCCTTTCAGAGAAAATCACTTTCCTTTGAAAGTGCCTTAAGCTACTTACAAGCATTCACAAGTAACTCACATGCGTTTCTCTGAAAGAGAAGCAGTCTGTTCCAACACTTCAATTCACAGTGCGAAGTGAATGGAGTGTTGCTTCACTTTCTAAATGCTGTCCTTTCAGAGAAAATCACTTTCCTTTGAAAGTGCCTTAATCTGCTTACAAGCATTCAACAGAAAGTCACATGCGTTTCTCCTAAAGAGAAGCAGTCTGTTAAAACACTTCAATTCACAGTGCGAAGTGAATGGAGTGTTGCTTCACTTTCTAAATGCTGTCCTTTCAGAGAATATCACTTTGCTTTGAAAGTGCCTTAAGCTACTTACAAGCATTCAACAGAAATTCACATGCATTTCTCTGAAAGAGAAACAGTCTGTTCCAACACTTCAGTTCACTGTGCGTAGTGAATGGAGTGTTGCGTCACTTTCTAAATGCTGTCCTTTCAGAGAAAATCACTTTCCTTTGAAAGTGGCTTAAGCTACTTACAAGCATTCAATCGAAATTCACAGGCGTTTCTCTAAAAGAGAAGCAGTCTGTTCCAACACTTCAATTCACTGTGCGAAGTGAATGGAGTGTTACTTCACTTTCTAAATGCTGTCCTTTCAGAGAAAATCACACTCTTTTGAAACTGCCTTAAGCTACTTACAAGCATTCAGAAGAAACTCACATCCGTTTCTCTGAAAGAGAAGCAGTCTGTTCCTACATTTCAATTCACTGGGGAAAGTGAATGGAGTGTTGCTTCACTTTATATATGCTCTCCTTTTAGAGAAAATCACTCTCTTTTGAAACTGCCTTAAGCTACTTACAAGCATTCAGAAGAAACTCACATGCATTTTTTGAAAGTGAAGCTGTCTGTTCCAACACTTGAATTCACTGTGCGTAGTGAATGGAGTGTTGCTTCACTTTCTAAATACTGTCCTTTCAGAGAAAATCACTTTCCTTTGAAAGTGCCTTAAGCTACTTACAAGCATTCAACAGAAATTCACATGCGTTTCTCTGAAAGAGAAGCAGTCTGTTCCAACACTTCAATTCACTGGGGAAAGTGAATGGAGTGTTGCCTCACTTTCTAAATGCTGTCCTTTCAGAGAAAATCACTTTCTTTTGAAAGTGCCTTAAGTTACTTATAAGCATTCACAAAAAACTCATATCTGTTTCTCTGAAAGAGAAGTAGTCTGTTCCAACACTTCAATTCACTGTACGAAGTGAATGGAGTGTTGCTTCACTTTCTAAATTTAGTCCTTTCAGAGAAAATCATTTTCCTTTGAAAGTGCCTTAAGCTACTTACAAGCATTCATCAGAAATTCACATGCGTTTCTCTGAAAGAGAAGCAGTCTGTTCCAACACTTCAATTCACTGTGCAAATTGAATGGTCGTTGCTTTACTTTCTATATGCTCTCCTTTTAGAGAAAATCACTCTCTTTTGGAACTGCCTTAAGCTACTTACAAGCATTCACAAGAAACTCACATCTGTTTCTCTGAAAGTGAAGCAGTCTGTTCCAACACTTCAATTCACTGTACGAAGAGAATGGAGTGTTGCTTCACTTTCTAAATGCTGTCCTTTCAGAGAAAATCACTTTCCTTTGAAAGTGCCTTAAGCTACTTACAAGCATTCACAAAAAACTCATATCTGTTTCTCTGAATGAGAAGTAGTGTGTTCCAACACTTTATTTCACTGTGCGTAGTGAATGGAGTGTTGCTTCACTTTCTAAATGCTGTCCTTTCAGAGAAAATCACTTTCCATTGAAAGTGCTTTAAGCTACTTACAAGCATTCAACAGAAATACACATGCGTTTCTCTGAAAGAGAAGCAGTCTGTTCCAACACTTCAATTCACAGTGCGAAGTGAATGGAGTGTTGCTTCATTTTCCAATTGCTGTTTTTTCAGAGAAAATCACTTTCCTTTGAAAGTGCCTTAATCTACTTACAAGCATTCAACAGAAATTCACATGCGTTTCTCTGAAAGAGAAGCAGTCTGTTCCACCACTTCAATTCACTGTGCGAAGTGAATGGAGTGTTGCTTCACTTTCTAAATGCTGTCCTTTCAGAGAAAATCACTTTGCTTTGAAAGTGCCTTAAGCTACTTACAAGCATTCAGAAGAAACTCACATCCGTTTCTCTGATAGAGAAGCAGTCTGTTCCTACACTTCAATTCACTGGGGGAAGTGAATGGAGTGTTGCTTCACTTTATATATGCTCTCCTTTTAGAGAAAATCACTCTCTTTTGAAACTGCCTTAAGCTACTTACAAGCATTCAGAAGAAACTCACATGCATTTTTTGAAAGTGAAGCTGTCTGTTCCAAAACTTGAATTAACTTTTCGAAGTGAATGGAGTGTTGCTTCACTTTCTAAATACTGTCCTTTCAGAGAAAATCACTTTCCTTTGAAAGTGCCTTAAGTTACTTACAAGCATTCACAAAAAACTCATATCTGTTTCTCTGAAAGAGAAGTAGTCTGTTCCAACACTTCAATTCACTGTGCGTAGGGAATGGAGTGTTGCTTCACTTTTTAAATGCTGTCCTTTCAGAGAAAATCACTTTCCTTTGAAAGTGCCTTAAGCTACTTACAAGCATTCACAAGAAACTCACATGCATTTTTCTGAAAGAGAAGCAGTCTGTTCCAACACTTCAATTCACTGTGCGAAGTGAATGGAGTGTTGTTTCACTTTCTAAATTTAGTCCTTTCAGAGAAAATCACTTTCCTTTGAAAGTGCCTTAAGCTACTTACACACATTCACAGGAAACTCAAATGCGTTTCTATGAAAGAGAAGCTGTCTGTTCCAACACTTCAATTCACTCTGCGAAGTGAATGGAGTGTTGTTTCGCTTTCTAAATGCTGTCCTTTCAGAGAAAATCACTTTCCTTTGAAAGTGCCTTAAGCTACTTACAAGCATTAAACAGAAATTCACATGCGTTTCTCTGAAAGAGAAACAGTCTGGTCCAACACTTCAATTCACTGTGCGAAGTGAATGGAGTGTTGCTTCACTTTCTAAATGGTGTCCTTTCCGAGAAAGTCACTTTCCTTTGAAAGTGCCTTAAGCTACTTACAAGCATTCACAAGAAACTCACATGCATTTTTCTGAAAGAGAAGCAGTCTGTTCCAACACTTCAATTCACTGGCGGAGTGAATGGAGTGTTGTTTCACTTTCTAAATGCTGTCCTTTCAGAGAAAATCACTTTCCTTTGAAAGTGCCTTAAGCTACTTACAAGCATTCACAAGAAACTCACATCTGTTTCTCTCAAAGAGAAGCAGTCTGTTCCAACACTTCAATTCACTGTGCGAAGTGAATGGAGTGTTGCTTCACTTTCTAAATCCTCTCCTTTTAGAGAAAATCACTCTCTTTTGAAACTGTCTTTAGCTACTTACTAGAATTCACAAGAAACTCATATCTGTTTCTCTGAAAGAGAAGCAGTCTGTTCCAACACTTCAATTCACTGTGCGAAGTGAATGGAGTGTTGCTTCACTTTCTAAATGCTGTCCTTTCCGAGAAAGTCACTTTCCTTTGAAAGTGCCTTAAGCTACTTACAAGCATTCACAAGAAACTCACATCTGTTTCTCTGAAAGAGAAGCAGTCTGTTCCAACACTTCAATTCACTGTGCGAAGTGAATGAAGTGTTGCTTCACTTTCTAAATGCTGTCCTTTCAGAAAAAATCACTTTCCTTTGAAAGTGCCTTAAGCTACTTACAAGCATTCACAAGAAACTCACATGCATTTTTTCTGAAAGAGAAGCAGTGTGTTCCAACACTTCAATTCACTGGCGAAGTGAATGGAGTGTTGTTTCACTTTCTAAATGCTGTCCTTTCAGAGAAAATCACTTTCCTTTGAAAGTGCCTTAAGCTACTTACAAGCATTCACAAGAAACTCACACGCATTTTTCTGAAAGAGAAGCTGTTTATTCCAACACTTCAATTCACTGTGCGAAGTGAATGGAGTGTTGCTTCACTTTCTATATGCTCTCCTTTTAGAGAAAATCACTTTGCTTTGAAAGTGCCTTAAGCTACTTACAATCATTCACAAAAAACTCACATCCGTTTCTCTGAAAGAGAAGAAGTCTGTTCCAACACTTCAATTCACAGGGGGAAGTGAATGGAGTGTTGCCTCAATTTCTAACTGCTTTCCTTTCAGAGAAAATCACTTTCTTTTGAAAGTGCCTTAAGCTACTTACAAGCATTCACAAAAACCTCATATCTGTTTCTCTGAAAGAGAAGTAGTCTGTTCCAACACTTCAATTCACTGTGCGTAGTGAATGGAGTGTTGCTTCACTTTCTAAATGCTGTCCTTTCAGAGAAAATCACTTTCCTTTGCAAGTTCCTTAAGCTACTTACAAGCATTCAACAGAAATACACATGCGTTTCTCTGAAAGAGAAGCAGTCTTTTCCAACACTTCAATTCACAGTGCGAAGTGAATGGAGTGTTGCTTCACTTTCTAAATGCTGTCCTTTCAGAGAAAATCACTTTCCTTTGAAAGTGCCTTAAGCTACTTACAATCATTCAACCGAAATACACATGCGTTTCTCTGAAAGAGAAGCAGTCTGTTCCAACACTTCAATTCACTGTGCGAAGTGAATGGAGTGTTGCTTCACTTTATAAATGCTGTCCTTTCAGAGAAAATCACTTTCCTTTGAAAGTGCCTTAAGCTACTTACAAGCATTCACAAAACACTCATATCTGTTTCTCTGAAAGAGAAGTAGTCTGTTCCAACACTTCAATTCACTGTGCGAAGTGAATGGAGTGTTGCTTCACTTTCTAAATGCTGTCCTTTCACAGAAAATCACTTTCCTTTGAAAGTGCCTTAAGCTAATTACAAGCATTCACAAGAAACTCACATGCATTTTTCTGAAAGAGAAGCAGTCTGTTCCAACACTTCAATTCACTGGCGGAGTGAATGGAGTGTTGTTTCACTTTCTAAATGCTGTCCTTTCAGAGAAAATCACTTTCCTTTGAAAGTGCCTTAAGCTACTTACAAGCATTCACAAGAAACTCACACGCATTTTTCTGAAAGAGAAGCTTTTTGTTCCAACACTTCAATTCACTGTGCGAAGTAAATGGAGTGTTGCTTCACTTTCTATATGCTCTCCTATTAGAGAAAATCACTCTCTTTTGAAACTGCCTTAAGCTACTTACCAGCATTCACAAGAAACTCACATCTGTTTTTCTGAAAGAGAAGCAGTCTGTTCCAACACTTCAATTCACTGTGCGAAGTGAATGGAGTGTTGCTTCACTTTCTAAATGCTCACCTTTTAGAGAAAATCACTCTCTTTTGAAACTGTCTTAAGCTACTTACTAGCATTCACAAGAAACTCACATCTGTTTCTCTGAAAGAGAAGCAGTCTGTTCCAACACTTCAATTCACTGTGCAAAGGGAATGGAGTGTTGCTTCACTTTATAAATGCTGTCCTTTCAGAGAAAATCACTTTGCTTTGAAAGTGCCTTAAGCTACTTACAAGCTTTCACAAAAAACTCACATCCGTTTCTCTGAAAGAGGAGAAGTCTGTTCCAACACTTCAATTCACTGGGGGAAGTGAATGGAGTGTTGCTTCACTTTCTAACTGCTTTCCTTTCAGAGAAAATCACTTTTCGTTGAAAGTGCCTTAAGCTACTTACAAGCATTCACAAAAAACTCATATCTGTTTCTCTGAAAGAGAAGTAGTCCGTTCCAACACTTCAATTCACTGTGCGTAGTGAATGGAGTGTTGCTTCACTTTCTAAATGCTGTCCTTTCAGAGAAAATCACTTTCCTTTGAAAGTGCCTTAAGCTACTTACAAGCATTCAACAGAAATACACATGCGTTTCTCTGAAAGAGAAGCAGTCTGTTCCAACACTTCAATTCACAGTGCGAAGTGAATGGAGTGTTGCTTCACTTTCTAAATTCTGTCCTTTCAGAGAAAATCACTTTCCTTTGAAAGTGCCTTAAGCTACTTACAAGCATTCACAAAAAACTCATATCTGTTTCTCTCAAAGAGAAGTAGTCTCTTCCAACCCTTCAATTCACTGTGCGTAGTGAATGGAGTGTTGCTTCACTTTCTAAATGCTGTCCTTTCAGAGAAAATCACTTTCCTTTGAAAGTGCCTTAAGCTACTTACAAGAATTCAACAGAAATACACATTCGTTTCTCTGAAAGAGAAGCAGTCTGTTCCAACACTTCAATTCACAGTGCGCAGGGAATGGAGTGTTGCTTCACTTTCTAAATGCTGTCCTTTCAGAGAAAATCACTTTGCTTTGAAAGTGCCTTAAGTTACTTACAAGCATTCACAAAAAACTTATTTCTGTTTCTCTGAAAGAGAAGTAGTCTGTTCCAACACTTCAATTCAATGTGCGTAGTGAATGGAGTGCTGCTTCACTTTCTAAATGCTGTCCTTTCAGAGAAAATCACTTTCCTTTGAAAGTGCCTTAAGCTACTTACAAGCATTCACAAGAAACTCACACGCATTTTTCTGAAAGAGAAGCTGTTTGTTCCAACACTTCAATTCACTGTGCGAAGTAAATGGAGTGTTGCTTCACTTTCTAAATGCTCTCCTTTTAGAGAAAATCACTCTCTTTTGAAACTGTCTTAAGCTACTTACTAGCATTCTCAAGAAACTCACATCTGTTTCTCTGAAAAAAAGCAGTCTGTTCCAACACTTCAATTCACTGTGCAAAGGGAATGGAGTGTTGCTTCACTTTATAAATGCTGTCCTTTCAGAGAAAATCACTTTGCTTTGAAAGTGCCTTAAGCTACTTACAAGCATTCACAAAAAACTCACATCCGTTTATCTGAAAGAGAAGAATTCTGTTCCAACATTTCAAATCACTGGCGAAATGAATGGAGTGTTGCTTCACTTTCTATATGCTCTCCTTTTAGAAAAAATCACTCTCTTTTGAAAATGCCTTAAGCTACTTACAAGCATTCAGAAGAAACTCATATCTGTTTCTCTCAAAAAGAAGTAGTCTGTTCCAACACTTCAATTCACTGTGCGTAGTGAATGGAGTGTTGCTTCACTTTCTAAATGCTGTCCTTTCAGAGAAAATCACTTTGCTTTGAAAGTGCCTTAAGCTACTTACAAGCATTCACAAGAAACTCACACGCATTTTTCTGAAAGAGAAGCAGTTTGTTCCAACACTTCAATTCACTGTGCGTAGTGAATGGAGTGTTGCTTCACTTTCTAAATGCTGTCCTTTTAGAGAAAATCACTTTCCTTTGAAAGTGCCTTAAGCTACTTACAAGCATTCCCAAGAAACTCACATCTGTTTCTCTGAAAGAGAAGCAGTCTGTTCCAACACTTCCATTCACTGTGCAAAGGGAATGGAGTGTTGATTCACATTCTAAATGCTGTCCTTTCAGAGAAAATCACTTTGCTTTGAAAGTGCCTTAAGCTCCTTACAAGCATTCACAAAAAACTCACATCCGTTTCTCTGAAAGAGAAGAAGTCTGTTCCAACACTTCAATTCACTGGGCGAAGTGAATGGAGTATTGCTTCACTTTCTATATGCTCTCCTTTTAGAGAAAATCACTCTCTTTTGAAAATGCCTTAAGCTACTTACAAGCATTCACAAGAAACTCACATGCATTTTTCTGAAAGAAAAGCAGTCTGTTCCAACACTTCAATTCACTGTGCGTAATGAATGGAGTGTTGCTACACTTTCTAAATGCTGTCCTTTCAGAGAAAATCACTTTCATTTGAAAGTGCCTTAAGCTACTTACAAGCATTCACAAGAAACTCACATGCATTTTTCTGAAAGAGAAGCAGTCTGTTCCAACACTTCAATTCACAGTGCGAAGTGAATGGAGTGGTGCTTCACTTTCTAAATGCTGTCCTTTCAGAGAAAATCACTTTCCTTTGAAAGTGCCTAATCTACTTTCAAGCATTCAACAGAAATTCACATGCGTTTCTCCTAAAGAGAAGCAGTCTGTTCCAACACTTCAATTCATAGTGCGAAGTGAATGGAGTGTTGCTTCACTTTCTAAATGCTGTCCTTTCAGAGAAAATCACTTTGCTTTGAAAGTGCCTTAAGCTACTTACAAGCATTCACAAAAAACTCACATTAGTTTCTCTGAAAGAGAAGAAGTCTGTTACAACACTTCAATTCACTGGGCGAAGTGAATGGAGTGTTGCTTCACTTTCTATATGCTCTCCTTTTAGAGAAAATCACTCTCTTTTAAAATGCCTTAAGCTACTTCCAAGCATTCAGAAGAAACTCACATGCATTTTTCTGAAAGAGAAGCAGTCTGTTCCAACACTTCAATTCACTGTGCGTAGTGAATGGAGTGTTGCTTCACTTTCTAAATGCTGTCCTTTCAGAGAAAATCACATTCCTTTGAAAGTGCCTTAAGCTACTTACAAGCATTCACAAGAAACTCACATGCATTTTTCTGAAAGAGAAGCAGTCTGTTCCAACACTTCAATTCACTGTGCGAAGTGAATGGAGTGTTGCTTCACATTCTAAATGCTGTCCTTTCAGAGAAAATCACTTTCCTTTGAAAGTGCCTAATCTACTTACAAGCATTCAACAGAAATTCACATGCGGTTCTCCTAAAGAGAAGCAGTCTGTTCCAACACTTCAATTCATAGTGCGAAGTGAATGGAGTGTTGCTTCACTTTCTAAATGCTGTCCTTTCAGAGAAAATCACTTTGCTTTGAAAGTGCCTTAAGCTACTTTCAAGCATTCAGAAGAAACTCACATCCGTTTCTCTGAAAGAGAAGCAGTCTATTCCAACACTTCAATTCACTGGGGGAAGTGAATGGAGTGTTGCTTCACTTTCTATATGCTCTCCTTTTAGAGAAAATCACTCTCTTTTGAAACTGCCTTAAGCTACTTACAAGCATTCAGGAGAAACTCACATGCATTTTTCTGAAAGAGAAGCAGTCTGTTCCAACACTTCAATTCACTGTGCGAAGTGAATGGAGTGTTGTTTCACTTTCTAAATGCTGTCCTTTCAGAGAAAATCACTTTCCTTTGAAAGTGCCTTAGGCTACTTACACACATTCACAGGAAACTCAAATGCGTTTCTATGAAAGAGAAGCAGTCTGTTCCAACACTTCAATTCACAGTGCGAAGTGAGTGGAGTGTTGCTTCACTTTCTAAATGCTGTCCTTTCAGAGAAAATCACTTTCCTTTGAAAGTGCCTTAAGCTACTTACAAGCATTCACAAGAAACTCACACGCATTTTTCTGAAAGAGAAGCTGTTTATTCCAACACTTCAATTCACTGTGCGAAGTGAATGGAGTGTTGCTTCACTTTCTATATGCTCTCCTTTTAGAGAAAATCACTTTGCTTTGAAAGTGCCTTAAGCTACTTACAATCATTCACAAAAAAACTCACATCCGTTTCTCTGAAAGAGAAGAAGTCTGTTCCAACACTTCAATTCACAGGGGGAAGTGAATGGAGTGTTGCCTCAATTTCTAACTGCTTTCCTTTCAGAGAAAATCACTTTCTTTTGAAAGTGCCTTAAGCTACTTACAAGCATTCACAAAAACCTCATATCTGTTTCTCTGAAAGAGAAGTAGTCTGTTCCAACACTTCAATTCACTGTGCGTAGTGAATGGAGTGTTGCTTCACTTTCTAAATGCTGTCCTTTCAGAGAAAATCACTTTCCTTTGCAAGTTCCTTAAGCTACTTACAAGCATTCAACAGAAATACACATGCGTTTCTCTGAAAGAGAAGCAGTCTTTTCCAACACTTCAATTCACAGTGCGAAGTGAATGGAGTGTTGCTTCACTTTCTAAATGCTGTCCTTTCAGAGAAAATCACTTTCCTTTGAAAGTGCCTTAAGCTACTTACAATCATTCAACCGAAATACACATGCGTTTCTCTGAAAGAGAAGCAGTCTGTTCCAACACTTCAATTCACTGTGCGAAGTGAATGGAGTGTTGCTTCACTTTATAAATGCTGTCCTTTCAGAGAAAATCACTTTCCTTTGAAAGTGCCTTAAGCTACTTACAAGCATTCACAAAACACTCATATCTGTTTCTCTGAAAGAGAAGTAGTCTGTTCCAACACTTCAATTCACTGTGCGAAGTGAATGGAGTGTTGCTTCACTTTCTAAATGCTGTCCTTTCACAGAAAATCACTTTCCTTTGAAAGTGCCTTAAGCTACTTACAAGCATTCACAAGAAACTCACATGCATTTTTCTGAAAGAGAAGCAGTCTGTTCCAACACTTCAATTCACTGGCGGAGTGAATGGAGTGTTGTTTCACTTTCTAAATGCTGTCCTTTCAGAGAAAATCACTTTCCTTTGAAAGTGCCTTAAGCTACTTACAAGCATTCACAAGAAACTCACACGCATTTTTCTGAAAGAGAAGCTTTTTGTTCCAACACTTCAATTCACTGTGCGAAGTAAATGGAGTGTTGCTTCACTTTCTATATGCTCTCCTATTAGAGAAAATCACTCTCTTTTGAAACTGCCTTAAGCTACTTACCAGCATTCACAAGAAACTCACATCTGTTTTTCTGAAAGAGAAGCAGTCTGTTCCAACACTTCAATTCACTGTGCGAAGTGAATGGAGTGTTGCTTCACTTTCTAAATGCTCTCCTTTTAGAGAAAATCACTCTCTTTTGAAACTGTCTTAAGCTACTTACTAGCATTCACAAGAAACTCACATCTGTTTCTCTGAAAGAGAAGCAGTCTGTTCCAACACTTCAATTCACTGTGCAAAGGGAATGGAGTGTTGCTTCACTTTATAAATGCTGTCCTTTCAGAGAAAATCACTTTGCTTTGAAAGTGCCTTAAGCTACTTACAAGCTTTCACAAAAAACTCACATCCGTTTCTCTGAAAGAGGAGAAGTCTGTTCCAACACTTCAATTCACTGGGGGAAGTGAATGGAGTGTTGCTTCACTTTCTAACTGCTTTCCTTTCAGAGAAAATCACTTTTCGTTGAAAGTGCCTTAAGCTACTTACAAGCATTCACAAAAAACTCATATCTGTTTCTCTGAAAGAGAAGTAGTCCGTTCCAACACTTCAATTCACTGTGCGTAGTGAATGGAGTGTTGCTTCACTTTCTAAATGCTGTCCTTTCAGAGAAAATCACTTTCCTTTGAAAGTTCCTTAAGCTACTTACAAGCATTCAACAGAAATACACATGCGTTTCTCTGAAAGAGAAGCAGTCTGTTCCAACACTTCAATTCACAGTGCGAAGTGAATGGAGTGTTGCTTCACTTTCTAAATTCTGTCCTTTCAGAGAAAATCACTTTCCTTTGAAAGTGCCTTAAGCTACTTACAAGCATTCACAAAAAACTCATATCTGTTTCTCTCAAAGAGAAGTAGTCTCTTCCAACGCTTCAATTCACTGTGCGTAGTGAATGGAGTGTTGCTTCACTTTCTAAATGCTGTCCTTTCAGAGAAAATCACTTTCCTTTGAAAGTGCCTTAAGCTACTTACAAGAATTCAACAGAAATACACATTCGTTTCTCTGAAAGAGAAGCAGTCTGTTCCAACACTTCAATTCACAGTGCGCAGGGAATGGAGTGTTGCTTCACTTTCTAAATGCTGTCCTTTCAGAGAAAATCACTTTGCTTTGAAAGTGCCTTAAGTTACTTACAAGCATTCACAAAAAACTTATTTCTGTTTCTCTGAAAGAGAAGTAGTCTGTTCCAACACTTCAATTCAATGTGCGTAGTGAATGGAGTGCTGCTTCACTTTCTAAATGCTGTCCTTTCAGAGAAAATCACTTTCCTTTGAAAGTGCCTTAAGCTACTTACAAGCATTCACAAGAAACTCACACGCATTTTTCTGAAAGAGAAGCTGTTTGTTCCAACACTTCAATTCACTGTGCGAAGTAAATGGAGTGTTGCTTCACTTTCTAAATGCTCTCCTTTTAGAGAAAATCACTCTCTTTTGAAAATGCCTTAAGCTACTTACAAGCATTCACAAAAAACTCACATCCGTTTATCTGAAAGAGAAGAATTCTGTTCCAACATTTCAAATCACTGGCGAAATGAATGGAGTGTTGCTTCACTTTCTATATGCTCTCCTTTTAGAAAAAATCACTCTCTTTTGAAAATGCCTTAAGCTACTTACAAGCATTCAGAAGAAACTCATATCTGTTTCTCTCAAAAAGAAGTAGTCTGTTCCAACACTTCAATTCACTGTGCGTAGTGAATGGAGTGTTGCTTCACTTTCTAAATGCTGTCCTTTCAGAGAAAATCACTTTGCTTTGAAAGTGCCTTAAGCTACTTACAAGCATTCACAAGAAACTCACACGCATTTTTCTGAAAGAGAAGCAGTTTGTTCCAACACTTCAATTCACTGTGCGTAGTGAATGGAGTGTTGCTTCACTTTCTAAATGCTGTCCTTTTAGAGAAAATCACTTTCCTTTGAAAGTGCCTTAAGCTACTTACAAGCATTCCCAAGAAACTCACATCTGTTTCTCTGAAAGAGAAGCAGTCTGTTCCAACACTTCCATTCACTGTGCAAAGGGAATGGAGTGTTGCTTCACATTCTAAATGCTGTCCTTTCAGAGAAAATCACTTTGCTTTGAAAGTGCCTTAAGCTCCTTACAAGCATTCACAAAAAACTCACATCCGTTTCTCTGAAAGAGAAGAAGTCTGTTCCAACACTTCAATTCACTGGGCGAAGTGAATGGAGTATTGCTTCACTTTCTATATGCTCTCCTTTTAGAGAAAATCACTCTCTTTTGAAAATGCCTTAAGCTACTTACAAGCATTCACAAGAAACTCACATGCATTTTTCTGAAAGAAAAGCAGTCTGTTACAACAATTCAATTCACTGTGCGTAATGAATGGAGTGTTGCTACACTTTCTAAATGCTGTCCTTTCAGAGAAAATCACTTTCCTTTGAAAGTGCCTTAAGCTACTTACAAGCATTCACAAGAAACTCACATGCATTTTTCTGAAAGAGAAGCAGTCTGTTCCAACACTTCAATTCACAGTGCGAAGTGAATGGAGTGGTGCTTCACTTTCTAAATGCTGTCCTTTCAGAGAAAATCACTTTCCTTTGAAAGTGCCTAATCTACTTTCAAGCATTCAACAGAAATTCACATGCGTTTCTCCTAAAGAGAAGCAGTCTGTTCCAACACTTCAATTCATAGTGCGAAGTGAATGGAGTGTTGCTTCACTTTCTAAATGCTGTCCTTTCAGAGAAAATCACTTTGCTTTGAAAGTGCCTTAAGCTACTTACAAGCATTCACAAAAAACTCACATTAGTTTCTCTGAAAGAGAAGAAGTCTGTTACAACACTTCAATTCACTGGGCGAAGTGAATGGAGTGTTGCTTCACTTTCTATATGCTCTCCTTTTAGAGAAAATCACTCTCTTTTAAAATGCCTTAAGCTACTTCCAAGCATTCAGAAGAAACTCACATGCATTTTTCTGAAAGAGAAGCAGTCTGTTCCAACACTTCAATTCACTGTGCGTAGTGAATGGAGTGTTGCTTCACTTTCTAAATGCTGTCCTTTCAGAGAAAATCACATTCCTTTGAACGTGCCTTAAGCTACTTACAAGCATTCAAAGAAACTCACATGCATTTTTCTGAAAGAGAAGCAGTCTGTTCCAACACTTCAATTCACTGTGCGAAGTGAATGGAGTGTTGCTTCACATTCTAAATGCTGTCCTTTCAGAGAAAATCACTTTCCTTTGAAAGTGCCTAATCTACTTACAAGCATTCAACAGAAATTCACATGCGGTTCTCCTAAAGAGAAGCAGTCTGTTCCAACACTTCAATTCATAGTGCGAAGTGAATGGAGTGTTGCTTCACTTTCTAAATGCTGTCCTTTCAGAGAAAATCACTTTGCTTTGAAAGTGCCTTAAGCTACTTTCAAGCATTCAGAAGAAACTCACATCCGTTTCTCTGAAAGAGAAGCAGTCTATTCCAACACTTCAATTCACTGGGGGAAGTGAATGGAGTGTTGCTTCACTTTCTATATGCTCTCCTTTTAGAGAAAATCACTCTCTTTTGAAACTGCCTTAAGCTACTTACAAGCATTCAGGAGAAACTCACATGCATTTTTCTGAAAGAGAAGCAGTCTGTTCCAACACTTCAATTCACTGTGCGAAGTGAATGGAGTGTTGTTTCACTTTCTAAATGCTGTCCTTTCAGAGAAAATCACTTTCCTTTGAAAGTGCCTTAGGCTACTTACACACATTCACAGGAAACTCAAATGCGTTTCTATGAAAGAGAAGCAGTCTGTTCCAACACTTCAATTCACAGTGCGAAGTGAGTGGAGTGTTGCTTCACTTTCTAAATGCTGTCCTTTCAGAGAAAATCACTTTCCTTTGAAAGTGCCTTAAGCTACTTACAAGCATTCACAAGTAACTCACATGCGTTTCTCTGAAAGAGAAGCAGTCTGTTCCAACACTTCAATTCACAGTGCGAAGTGAATGGAGTGTTGCTTCACTTTCTAAATGCTGTCCTTTCAGAGAAAATCACTTTCCTTTGAAAGTGCCTTAATCTGCTTACAAGCATTCAACAGAAAGTCACATGCGTTTCTCCTAAAGAGAAGCAGTCTGTTAAAACACTTCAATTCACAGTGCGAAGTGAATGGAGTGTTGCTTCACTTTCTAAATGCTGTCCTTTCAGAGAAAATCACTTTGCTTTGAAAGTGCCTTAAGCTACTTACAAGCATTCAACAGAAATTCACATGCATTTCTCTGAAAGAGAAACAGTCTGTTCCAACACTTCAGTTCACTGTGCGTAGTGAATGGAGTGTTGCGTCACTTTCTAAATGCTGTCCTTTCAGAGAAAATCACTTTCCTTTGAAAGTGGCTTAAGCTACTTACAAGCATTCAATCGAAATTCACAGGCGTTTCTCTAAAAGAGAAGCAGTCTGTTCCAACACTTCAATTCACTGTGCGAAGTGAATGGAGTGTTACTTCACTTTCTAAATGCTGTCCTTTCAGAGAAAATCACTCTCTTTTGAAACTGCCTTAAGCTACTTACAAGCATTCAGAAGAAACTCACATCCGTTTCTCTGAAAGAGAAGCAGTCTGTTCCTACATTTCAATTCACTGGGGAAAGTGAATGGAGTGTTGCTTCACTTTATATATGCTCTCCTTTTAGAGAAAATCACTCTCTTTTGAAACTGCCTTAAGCTACTTACAAGCATTCAGAAGAAACTCACATGCATTTTTTGAAAGTGAAGCTGTCTGTTCCAACACTTGAATTCACTGTGCGTAGTGAATGGAGTGTTGCTTCACTTTCTAAATACTGTCCTTTCAGAGAAAATCACTTTCCTTTGAAAGTGCCTTAAGCTACTTACAAGCATTCAACAGAAATTCACATGCGTTTCTCTGAAAGAGAAGCAGTCTGTTCCAACACTTCAATTCACTGGGGAAAGTGAATGGAGTGTTGCCTCACTTTCTAAATGCTGTCCTTTCAGAGAAAATCACTTTCTTTTGAAAGTGCCTTAAGTTACTTATAAGCATTCACAAAAAACTCATATCTGTTTCTCTGAAAGAGAAGTAGTCTGTTCCAACACTTCAATTCACTGTACGAAGTGAATGGAGTGTTGCTTCACTTTCTAAATTTAGTCCTTTCAGAGAAAATCATTTTCCTTTGAAAGTGCCTTAAGCTACTTACAAGCATTCATCAGAAATTCACATGCGTTTCTCTGAAAGAGAAGCAGTCTGTTCCAACACTTCAATTCACTGTGCAAATTGAATGGTCGTTGCTTTACTTTCTATATGCTCTCCTTTTAGAGAAAATCACTCTCTTTTGGAACTGCCTTAAGCTACTTACAAGCATTCACAAGAAACTCACATCTGTTTCTCTGAAAGTGAAGCAGTCTGTTCCAACACTTCAATTCAATGTGCGTAGTGAATGGAGTGCTGCTTCACTTTCTAAATGCTGTCCTTTCAGAGAAAATCACTTTTCTTTGAAAGTGCCTTAAGCTACTTACAAGCATTCACAAGAAACTCACACGCATTTTTCTGAAAGAGAAGCTGTTTGTTCCAACACTTCAATTCACTGTGCGAAGTAAATGGAGTGTTGCTTCACTTTCTAAATGCTCTCCTTTTAGAGAAAATCACTCTCTTTTGAAACTGTCTTAAGCTACTTACTAGCATTCTCAAGAAACTCACATCTGTTTCTCTGAAAAAAAGCAGTCTGTTCCAACACTTCAATTCACTGTGCAAAGGGAATGGAGTGTTGCTTCACTTTATAAATGCTGTCCTTTCAGAGAAAATCACTTTGCTTTGAAAGTGCCTTAAGCTACTTACAAGCATTCACAAAAAACTCACATCCGTTTATCTGAAAGAGAAGAATTCTGTTCCAACATTTCAAATCACTGGCGAAATGAATGGAGTGTTGCTTCACTTTCTATATGCTCTCCTTTTAGAAAAAATCACTCTCTTTTGAAAATGCCTTAAGCTACTTACAAGCATTCAGAAGAAACTCATATCTGTTTCTCTCAAAAAGAAGTAGTCTGTTCCAACACTTCAATTCACTGTGCGTAGTGAATGGAGTGTTGCTTCACTTTCTAAATGCTGTCCTTTCAGAGAAAATCACTTTGCTTTGAAAGTGCCTTAAGCTACTTACAAGCATTCACAAGAAACTCACACGCATTTTTCTGAAAGAGAAGCAGTTTGTTCCAACACTTCAATTCACTGTGCGTAGTGAATGGAGTGTTGCTTCACTTTCTAAATGCTGTCCTTTTAGAGAAAATCACTTTCCTTTGAAAGTGCCTTAAGCTACTTACAAGCATTCCCAAGAAACTCACATCTGTTTCTCTGAAAGAGAAGCAGTCTGTTCCAACACTTCCATTCACTGTGCAAAGGGAATGGAGTGTTGCTTCACATTCTAAATGCTGTCCTTTCAGAGAAAATCACTTTCCTTTGAAAGTGCCTTAAGCTCCTTACAAGCATTCACAAAAAACTCACATCCGTTTCTCTGAAAGAGAAGAAGTCTGTTCCAACACTTCAATTCACTGGGCGAAGTGAATGGAGTATTGCTTCACTTTCTATATGCTCTCCTTTTAGAGAAAATCACTCTCTTTTGAAAATGCCTTAAGCTACTTACAAGCATTCACAAGAAACTCACATGCATTTTTCTGAAAGAAAAGCAGTCTGTTCCAACACTTCAATTCACTGTGCGTAATGAATGGAGTGTTGCTACACTTTCTAAATGCTGTCCTTTCAGAGAAAATCACTTTCATTTGAAAGTGCCTTAAGCTACTTACAAGCATTCACAAGAAACTCACATGCATTTTTCTGAAAGAGAAGCAGTCTGTTCCAACACTTCAATTCACAGTGCGAAGTGAATGGAGTGGTGCTTCACTTTCTAAATGCTGTCCTTTCAGAGAAAATCACTTTCCTTTGAAAGTGCCTAATCTACTTTCAAGCATTCAACAGAAATTCACATGCGTTTCTCCTAAAGAGAAGCAGTCTGTTCCAACACTTCAATTCATAGTGCGAAGTGAATGGAGTGTTGCTTCACTTTCTAAATGCTGTCCTTTCAGAGAAAATCACTTTGCTTTGAAAGTGCCTTAAGCTACTTACAAGCATTCACAAAAAACTCACATTAGTTTCTCTGAAAGAGAAGAAGTCTGTTACAACACTTCAATTCACTGGGCGAAGTGAATGGAGTGTTGCTTCACTTTCTATATGCTCTCCTTTTAGAGAAAATCACTCTCTTTTAAAATGCCTTAAGCTACTTCCAAGCATTCAGAAGAAACTCACATGCATTTTTCTGAAAGAGAAGCAGTCTGTTCCAACACTTCAATTCACTGTGCGTAGTGAATGGAGTGTTGCTTCACTTTCTAAATGCTGTCCTTTCAGAGAAAATCACATTCCTTTGAAAGTGCCTTAAGCTACTTACAAGCATTCACAAGAAACTCACATGCATTTTTCTGAAAGAGAAGCAGTCTGTTCCAACACTTCAATTCACTGTGCGAAGTGAATGGAGTGTTGCTTCACATTCTAAATGCTGTCCTTTCAGAGAAAATCACTTTCCTTTGAAAGTGCCTAATCTACTTACGAGCATTCAACAGAAATTCACATGCGGTTCTCATAAAGAGAAGCAGTCTGTTCCAACACTTCAATTCATAGTGCGAAGTGAATGGAGTGTTGCTTCACTTTCTAAATGCTGTCCTTTCAGAGAAAATCACTTTGCTTTGAAAGTGCCTTAAGCTACTTTCAAGCATTCAGAAGAAACTCACATCCGTTTCTCTGAAAGAGAAGCAGTCTATTCCAACACTTCAATTCACTGGGGGAAGTGAATGGAGTGTTGCTTCACTTTCTATATGCTCTCCTTTTAGAGAAAATCACTCTCTTTTGAAACTGCCTTAAGCTACTTACAAGCATTCAGGAGAAACTCACATGCATTTTTCTGAAAGAGAAGCAGTCTGTTCCAACACTTCAATTCACTGGGCGAAGTGAATGGAGTGTTGTTTCACTTTCTAAATGCTGTCCTTTCAGAGAAAATCACTTTCCTTTGAAAGTGCCTTAGGCTACTTACACACATTCACAGGAAACTCAAATGCGTTTCTATGAAAGAGAAGCAGTCTGTTCCAACACTTCAATTCACAGTGCGAAGTGAGTGGAGTGTTGCTTCACTTTCTAAATGCTGTCCTTTCAGAGAAAATCACTTTCCTTTGAAAGTGCCTTAAGCTACTTACAAGCATTCACAAGTAACTCACATGCGTTTCTCTGAAAGAGAAGCAGTCTGTTCCAACACTTCAATTCACAGTGCGAAGTGAATGGAGTGTTGCTTCACTTTCTAAATGCTGTCCTTTCAGAGAAAATCACTTTCCTTTGAAAGTGCCTTAATCTGCTTACAAGCATTCAACAGAAAGTCACATGCGTTTCTCCTAAAGAGAAGCAGTCTGTTAAAACACTTCAATTCACAGTGCGAAGTGAATGGAGTGTTGCTTCACTTTCTAAATGCTGTCCTTTCAGAGAAAATCACTTTGCTTTGAAAGTGCCTTAAGCTACTTACAAGCATTCAACAGAAATTCACATGCATTTCTCTGAAAGAGAAACAGTCTGTTCCAACACTTCAGTTCACTGTGCGTAGTGAATGGAGTGTTGCGTCACTTTCTAAATGCTGTCCTTTCAGAGAAAATCACTTTCCTTTGAAAGTGGCTTAAGCTACTTACAAGCATTCAATCGAAATTCACAGGCGTTTCTCTAAAAGAGAAGCAGTCTGTTCCAACACTTCAATTCACTGTGCGAAGTGAATGGAGTGTTACTTCACTTTCTAAATGCTGTCCTTTCAGAGAAAATCACTCTCTTTTGAAACTGCCTTAAGCTACTTACAAGCATTCAGAAGAAACTCACATCCGTTTCTCTGAAAGAGAAGCAGTCTGTTCCTACATTTCAATTCACTGGGGAAAGTGAATGGAGTGTTGCTTCACTTTATATATGCTCTCCTTTTAGAGAAAATCACTCTCTTTTGAAACTGCCTTAAGCTACTTACAAGCAATCAGAAGAAACTCACATGCATTTTTTGAAAGTGAAGCTGTCTGTTCCAACACTTGAATTCACTGTGCGTAGTGAATGGAGTGTTGCTTCACTTTCTAAATACTGTCCTTTCAGAGAAAATCACTTTCCTTTGAAAGTGCCTTAAGCTACTTACAAGCATTCAACAGAAATTCACATGCGTTTCTCTGAAAGAGAAGCAGTCTGTTCCAACACTTCAATTCACTGGGGAAAGTGAATGGAGTGTTGCCTCACTTTCTAAATGCTGTCCTTTCAGAGAAAATCACTTTCTTTTGAAAGTGCCTTAAGTTACTTATAAGCATTCACAAAAAACTCATATCTGTTTCTCTGAAAGAGAAGTAGTCTGTTCCAACACTTCAATTCACTGTACGAAGTGAATGGAGTGTTGCTTCACTTTCTAAATTTAGTCCTTTCAGAGAAAATCATTTTCCTTTGAAAGTGCCTTAAGCTACTTACAAGCATTCATCAGAAATTCACATGCGTTTCTCTGAAAGAGAAGCAGTCTGTTCCAACACTTCAATTCACTGTGCAAATTGAATGGTCGTTGCTTTACTTTCTATATGCTCTCCTTTTAGAGAAAATCACTCTCTTTTGGAACTGCCTTAAGCTACTTACAAGCATTCACAAGAAACTCACATCTGTTTCTCTGAAAGTGAAGCAGTCTGTTCCAACACTTCAATTCAATGTGCGTAGTGAATGGAGTGCTGCTTCACTTTCTAAATGCTGTCCTTTCAGAGAAAATCACTTTCCTTTGAAAGTGCCTTAAGCTACTTACAAGCATTCACAAGAAACTCACACGCATTTTTCTGAAAGAGAAGCTGTTTGTTCCAACACTTCAATTCACTGTGCGAAGTAAATGGAGTGTTGCTTCACTTTCTAAATGCTCTCCTTTTAGAGAAAATCACTCTCTTTTGAAACTGTCTTAAGCTACTTACTAGCATTCTCAAGAAACTCACATCTGTTTCTCTGAAAAAAAGCAGTCTGTTCCAACACTTCAATTCACTGTGCAAAGGGAATGGAGTGTTGCTTCACTTTATAAATGCTGTCCTTTCAGAGAAAATCACTTTGCTTTGAAAGTGCCTTAAGCTACTTACAAGCATTCACAAAAAACTCACATCCGTTTATCTGAAAGAGAAGAATTCTGTTCCAACATTTCAAATCACTGGCGAAATGAATGGAGTGTTGCTTCACTTTCTATATGCTCTCCTTTTAGAAAAAATCACTCTCTTTTGAAAATGCCTTAAGCTACTTACAAGCATTCAGAAGAAACTCATATCTGTTTCTCTCAAAAAGAAGTAGTCTGTTCCAACACTTCAATTCACTGTGCGTAGTGAATGGAGTGTTGCTTCACTTTCTAAATGCTCTCCTTTCAGAGAAAATCACTTTGCTTTGAAAGTGCCTTAAGCTACTTACAAGCATTCACAAGAAACTCACACGCATTTTTCTGAAAGAGAAGCAGTTTGTTCCAACACTTCAATTCACTGTGCGTAGTGAATGGAGTGTTGCTTCACTTTCTAAATGCTGTCCTTTTAGAGAAAATCACTTTCCTTTGAAAGTGCCTTAAGCTACTTACAAGCATTCCCAAGAAACTCACATCTGTTTCTCTGAAAGAGAAGCAGTCTGTTCCAACACTTCCATTCACTGTGCAAAGGGAATGGAGTGTTGCTTCACATTCTAAATGCTGTCCTTTCAGAGAAAATCACTTTGCTTTGAAAGTGCCTTAAGCTCCTTACAAGCATTCACAAAAAACTCACATCCGTTTCTCTGAAAGAGAAGAAGTCTGTTCCAACACTTCAATTCACTGGGCGAAGTGAATGGAGTATTGCTTCACTTTCTATATGCTCTCCTTTTAGAGAAAATCACTCTCTTTTGAAAATGCCTTAAGCTACTTACAAGCATTCACAAGAAACTCACATGCATTTTTCTGAAAGAAAAGCAGTCTGTTCCAACACTTCAATTCACTGTGCGTAATGAATGGAGTGTTGCTACACTTTCTAAATGCTGTCCTTTCAGAGAAAATCACTTTCATTTGAAAGTGCCTTAAGCTACTTACAAGCATTCACAAGAAACTCACATGCATTTTTCTGAAAGAGAAGCAGTCTGTTCCAACACTTCAATTCACAGTGCGAAGTGAATGGAGTGGTGCTTCACTTTCTAAATGCTGTCCTTTCAGAGAAAATCACTTTCCTTTGAAAGTGCCTAATCTACTTTCAAGCATTCAACAGAAATTCACATGCGTTTCTCCTAAAGAGAAGCAGTCTGTTCCAACACTTCAATTCATAGTGCGAAGTGAATGGAGTGTTGCTTCACTTTCTAAATGCTGTCCTTTCAGAGAAAATCACTTTGCTTTGAAAGTGCCTTAAGCTACTTACAAGCATTCACAAAAAACTCACATTAGTTTCTCTGAAAGAGAAGAAGTCTGTTACAACACTTCAATTCACTGGGCGAAGTGAATGGAGTGTTGCTTCACTTTCTATATGCTCTCCTTTTAGAGAAAATCACTCTCTTTTAAAATGCCTTAAGCTACTTCCAAGCATTCAGAAGAAACTCACATGCATTTTTCTGAAAGAGAAGCAGTCTGTTCCAACACTTCAATTCACTGTGCGTAGTGAATGGAGTGTTGCTTCACTTTCTAAATGCTGTCCTTTCAGAGAAAATCACATTCCTTTGAAAGTGCCTTAAGCTACTTACAAGCATTCACAAGAAACTCACATGCATTTTTCTGAAAGAGAAGCAGTCTGTTCCAACACTTCAATTCACTGTGCGAAGTGAATGGAGTGTTGCTTCACATTCTAAATGCTGTCCTTTCAGAGAAAATCACTTTCCTTTGAAAGTGCCTAATCTACTTACAAGCATTCAACAGAAATTCACATGCGGTTCTCCTAAAGAGAAGCAGTCTGTTCCAACACTTCAATTCATAGTGCGAAGTGAATGGAGTGTTGCTTCACTTTCTAAATGCTGTCCTTTCAGAGAAAATCACTTTGCTTTGAAAGTGCCTTAAGCTACTTTCAAGCATTCAGAAGAAACTCACATCCGTTTCTCTGAAAGAGAAGCAGTCTATTCCAACACTTCAATTCACTGGGGGAAGTGAATGGAGTGTTGCTTCACTTTCTATATGCTCTCCTTTTAGAGAAAATCACTCTCTTTTGAAACTGCCTTAAGCTACTTACAAGCATTCAGGAGAAACTCACATGCATTTTTCTGAAAGAGAAGCAGTCTGTTCCAACACTTCAATTCACTGTGCGAAGTGAATGGAGTGTTGTTTCACTTTCTAAATGCTGTCCTTTCAGAGAAAATCACTTTCCTTTGAAAGTGCCTTAGGCTACTTACACACATTCACAGGAAACTCAAATGCGTTTCTATGAAAGAGAAGCAGTCTGTTCCAACACTTCAATTCACAGTGCGAAGTGAGTGGAGTGTTGCTTCACTTTCTAAATGCTGTCCTTTCAGAGAAAATCACTTTCCTTTGAAAGTGCCTTAAGCTACTTACAAGCATTCACAAGTAACTCACATGCGTTTCTCTGAAAGAGAAGCAGTCTGTTCCAACACTTCAATTCACAGTGCGAAGTGAATGGAGTGTTGCTTCACTTTCTAAATGCTGTCCTTTCAGAGAAAATCACTTTCCTTTGAAAGTGCCTTAATCTGCTTACAAGCATTCAACAGAAAGTCACATGCGTTTCTCCTAAAGAGAAGCAGTCTGTTAAAACACTTCAATTCACAGTGCGAAGTGAATGGAGTGTTGCTTCACTTTCTAAATGCTGTCCTTTCAGAGAAAATCACTTTGCTTTGAAAGTGCCTTAAGCTACTTACAAGCATTCAACAGAAATTCACATGCATTTCTCTGAAAGAGAAACAGTCTGTTCCAACACTTCAGTTCACTGTGCGTAGTGAATGGAGTGTTGCGTCACTTTCTAAATGCTGTCCTTTCAGAGAAAATCACTTTCCTTTGAAAGTGGCTTAAGCTACTTACAAGCATTCAATCGAAATTCACAGGCGTTTCTCTAAAAGAGAAGCAGTCTGTTCCAACACTTCAATTCACTGTGCGAAGTGAATGGAGTGTTACTTCACTTTCTAAATGCTGTCCTTTCAGAGAAAATCACTCTCTTTTGAAACTGCCTTAAGCTACTTACAAGCATTCAGAAGAAACTCACATCCGTTTCTCTGAAAGAGAAGCAGTCTGTTCCTACATTTCAATTCACTGGGGAAAGTGAATGGAGTGTTGCTTCACTTTATATATGCTCTCCTTTTAGAGAAAATCACTCTCTTTTGAAACTGCCTTAAGCTACTTACAAGCATTCAGAAGAAACTCACATGCATTTTTTGAAAGTGAAGCTGTCTGTTCCAACACTTGAATTCACTGTGCGTAGTGAATGGAGTGTTGCTTCACTTTCTAAATACTGTCCTTTCAGAGAAAATCACTTTCCTTTGAAAGTGCCTTAAGCTACTTACAAGCATTCAACAGAAATTCACATGCGTTTCTCTGAAAGAGAAGCAGTCTGTTCCAACACTTCAATTCACTGGGGAAAGTGAATGGAGTGTTGCCTCACTTTCTAAATGCTGTCCTTTCAGAGAAAATCACTTTCTTTTGAAAGTGCCTTAAGTTACTTATAAGCATTCACAAAAAACTCATATCTGTTTCTCTGAAAGAGAAGTAGTCTGTTCCAACACTTCAATTCACTGTACGAAGTGAATGGAGTGTTGCTTCACTTTCTAAATTTAGTCCTTTCAGAGAAAATCATTTTCCTTTGAAAGTGCCTTAAGCTACTTACAAGCATTCATCAGAAATTCACATGCGTTTCTCTGAAAGAGAAGCAGTCTGTTCCAACACTTCAATTCACTGTGCAAAATGAATGGTCGTTGCTTTACTTTCTATATGCTCTCCTTTTAGAGAAAATCACTCTCTTTTGGAACTGCCTTAAGCTACTTACAAGCATTCACAAGAAACTCACATCTGTTTCTCTGAAAGTGAAGCAGTCTGTTCCAACACTTCAATTCACTGTACGAAGAGAATGGAGTGTTGCTTCACTTTCTAAATGCTGTCCTTTCAGAGAAAATCACTTTGCTTTGAAAGTGCCTTAAGCTACTTACAAGCTTTCACAAAAAACTCACATCCGTTTCTCTGAAAGAGGAGAAGTCTGTTCCAACACTTCAATTCACTGTGCGAAGTGAATGGAGTGTTGCTTCACTTTCTAAATGCTGTCCTTTCAGAGAAAATCACTTTGCTTTGAAAGTGCCTTAAGCTACTTACAAGCATTCAGAAGAAACTCACATCCGTTTCTCTGATAGAGAAGCAGTCTGTTCCTACACTTCAATTCACTGGGGGAAGTGAATGGAGTGTTGCTTCACTTTATATATGCTCTCCTTTTAGAGAAAATCACTCTCTTTTGAAACTGCCTTAAGCTACTTACAAGCATTCAGAAGAAACTCACATGCATTTTTTGAAAGTGAAGCTGTCTGTTCCAACACTTGAATTAACTTTTCGAAGTGAATGGAGTGTTGCTTCACTTTCTAAATACTGTCCTTTCAGAGAAAATCACTTTCCTTTGAAAGTGCCTTAAGCTACTTACAAGCATTCAACAGAAATTCACATGCGTTTCTCCGAAAGAGAAGCAAGTCTGTTCCAACACTTCAATTCACTGGGGAAAGTGAATGGAGTGTTGCCTCACTTTCCTAATGCTGTCCTTTCAGAGAAAATCACTTTCCTTTGAAAGTGCCTTAAGTTACTTACAAGCATTCACAAAAAACTCATATCTGTTTCTCTGAAAGAGAAGTAGTCTGTTCCAACACTTCAATTCACTATGCGTAGGGAATGGAGTGTTGCTTCACTTTTTAAATGCTGTCCTTTCAGAGAAAATCACTTTCCTTTGAAAGTGCCTTAAGCTACTTACAAGCATTCACAAGAAACTCACATGCATTTTTCTGAAAGAGAAGCAGTCTGTTCCAACACTTCAATTCACTGTGCGAAGTGAATGGAGTGTTGCTTCACTTTCTAAATGCTGTCCTTTCAGAGAAAATCACTTTCCTTTGAAAGTGCCTTAAGGTACTTACAAGCATTCAATAGAAATTCACATGCGTTTCTTTCAAAGAGAAGTAGTCTGTTTCCACACTTCAATTCACTGTGCGTAGTGAATGGAGTGTTGCTTCACTTTCTAAATGCTGTCCTTTCAGAGAAAATCACTTCGCTTTGAAAGTGCCTTAAGCTACTTACAAGCATTCAGAAGAAACTCACATCCGTTTCTCTGAAAGAGAAGCAGTCTGTTCCTACACTTCAATTCACTGGGGGAAGTGAATGGAGTGTTGCTTCACTTTATATATGCTCTCCTTTTAGAGAAAATCACTCTCTTTTGAAACTGCCTTAAGCTACTTACAAGCATTCAGAAGAAACTCACATGCATTTTTTGAAAGTGAAGCTGTCTGTTCCAACACTTGAATTAACTTTTCGAAGTGAATGGAGTGTTGCTTCACTTTCTAAATACTTTCCTTTCAGAGAAAATCACTTTCCTTTGAAAGTGCCTTAAGCTACGTACAAGCATTCAACAGAAATTCACATGCGTTTCTCTGAAAGAGAAACAGTCTGTTCCAACACTTCAATTCACTGGGGAAAGTGAATGGAGTGTTGCCTCACTTTCTAAATGCTGTCCTTTCAGAGAAAATCACTTTCCTTTGAAAGTGCCTTAAGTTACTTACAAGCATTCACAAAAAACTCATATCTGTTTCTCTGAAAGAGAAGTAGTCTTTTCCAACACTTCAATTCACTGTGCGTAGGGAATGGAGTGTTGCTTCACTTTCCAAATGCTGTCCTTTCAGAGAAAATCACTTTCCTTTGAAAGTGCCTTAAGCTCCTTACAAGCATTCACAAAAAACTCACATCCGTTTCTCTGAAAGAGAAGAAGTCTGTTCCAACACTTCAATTCACTGGGCGTAGTGAATGGAGTATTGCTTCACTTTCTATATGCTCTCCTTTTAGAGAAAATCACTCTCTTTTGAAAATGCCTTAAGCTACTTACAAGCATTCACAAGAAACTCACATGCATTTTTCTGAAAGAAAAGCAGTCTGTTCCAACACTTCAATTCACTGTGCGTAATGAATGGAGTGTTGCTACACTTTCTAAATGCTGTCCTTTCAGAGAAAATCACTTTCATTTGAAAGTGCCTTAAGCTACTTACAAGCATTCACAAGAAACTCACATGCATTTTTCTGAAAGAGAAGCAGTCTGTTCCAACACTTCAATTCACAGTGCGAAG
Source organism: Myodes glareolus (assembly GCF_982192425.1). Taxonomy (NCBI): domain Eukaryota; kingdom Metazoa; phylum Chordata; class Mammalia; order Rodentia; family Cricetidae; genus Myodes; species Myodes glareolus. The sequence continues at coordinate 130,087,625 of NC_142028.1, forward strand.
TGAATGGAGTGGTGCTTCACTTTCTAAATGCTGTCCTTTCAGAGAAAATCACTTTCCTTTGAAAGTGCCTAATCTACTTTCAAGCATTCAACAGAAATTCACATGCGTTTCTCCTAAAGAGAAGCAGTCTGTTCCAACACTTCAATTCATAGTGCGAAGTGAATGGAGTGTTGCTTCACTTTCTAAATGCTGTCCTTTCAGAGAAAATCACTTTGCTTTGAAAGTGCCTTAAGCTACTTACAAGCATTCACAAAAAACTCACATTAGTTTCTCTGAAAGAGAAGAAGTCTGTTACAACACTTCAATTCACTTGGCGAAGTGAATGGAGTGTTGCTTCACTTTCTATATGCTCTCCTTTTAGAGAAAATCACTCTCTTTTAAAATGCCTTAAGCTACTTCCAAGCATTCAGAAGAAACTCACATGCATTTTTCTGAAAGAGAAGCAGTCTGTTCCAACACTTCAATTCACTGTGCGTAGTGAATGGAGTGTTGCTTCACTTTCTAAATGCTGTCCTTTCAGAGAAAATCACATTCCTTTGAAAGTGCCTTAAGCTACTTACAAGCATTCACAAGAAACTCACATGCATTTTTCTGAAAGAGAAGCAGTCTGTTCCAACACTTCAATTCACTGTGCGAAGTGAATGGAGTGTTGCTTCACATTCTAAATGCTGTCCTTTCAGAGAAAATCACTTTCCTTTGAAAGTGCCTAATCTACTTACAAGCATTCAACAGAAATTCACATGCGGTTCTCCTAAAGAGAAGCAGTCTGTTCCAACACTTCAATTCATAGTGCGAAGTGAATGGAGTGTTGCTTCACTTTCTAAATGCTGTCCTTTCAGAGAAAATCACTTTGCTTTGAAAGTGCCTTAAGCTACTTTCAAGCATTCAGAAGAAACTCACATCCGTTTCTCTGAAAGAGAAGCAGTCTATTCCAACACTTCAATTCACTGGGGGAAGTGAATGGAGTGTTGCTTCACTTTCTATATGCTCTCCTTTTAGAGAAAATCACTCTCTTTTGAAACTGCCTTAAGCTACTTACAAGCATTCAGGAGAAACTCACATGCATTTTTCTGAAAGAGAAGCAGTCTGTTCCAACACTTCAATTCACTGTGCGAAGTGAATGGAGTGTTGTTTCACTTTCTAAATGCTGTCCTTTCAGAGAAAATCACTTTCCTTTGAAAGTGCCTTAGGCTACTTACACACATTCACAGGAAACTCAAATGCGTTTCTATGAAAGAGAAGCAGTCTGTTCCAACACTTCAATTCACAGTGCGAAGTGAGTGGAGTGTTGCTTCACTTTCTAAATGCTGTCCTTTCAGAGAAAATCACTTTCCTTTGAAAGTGCCTTAAGCTACTTACAAGCATTCACAAGTAACTCACATGCGTTTCTCTGAAAGAGAAGCAGTCTGTTCCAACACTTCAATTCACAGTGCGAAGTGAATGGAGTGTTGCTTCACTTTCTAAATGCTGTCCTTTCAGAGAAAATCACTTTCCTTTGAAAGTGCCTTAATCTGCTTACAAGCATTCAACAGAAAGTCACATGCGTTTCTCCTAAAGAGAAGCAGTCTGTTAAAACACTTCAATTCACAGTGCGAAGTGAATGGAGTGTTGCTTCACTTTCTAAATGCTGTCCTTTCAGAGAAAATAACTTTGCTTTGAAAGTGCCTTAAGCTACTTACAAGCATTCAACAGAAATTCACATGCATTTCTCTGAAAGAGAAACAGTCTGTTCCAACACTTCAGTTCACTGTGCGTAGTGAATGGAGTGTTGCGTCACTTTCTAAATGCTGTCCTTTCAGAGAAAATCACTTTCCTTTGAAAGTGACTTAAGCTACTTACAAGCATTCAATCGAAATTCACAGGCGTTTCTCTAAAAGAGAAGCAGTCTGTTCCAACACTTCAATTCACTGTGCGAAGTGAATGGAGTGTTACTTCACTTTCTAAATGCTGTCCTTTCAGAGAAAATCACTCTCTTTTGAAACTGCCTTAAGCTACTTACAAGCATTCAGAAGAAACTCACATCCGTTTCTCTGAAAGAGAAGCAGTCTGTTCCTACATTTCAATTCACTGGGGAAAGTGAATGGAGTGTTGCTTCACTTTATATATGCTCTCCTTTTAGAGAAAATCACTCTCTTTTGAAACTGCCTTAAGCTACTTACAAGCATTCAGAAGAAACTCACATGCATTTTTTGAAAGTGAAGCTGTCTGTTCCAACACTTGAATTCACTGTGCGTAGTGAATGGAGTGTTGCTTCACTTTCTAAATACTGTCCTTTCAGAGAAAATCACTTTCCTTTGAAAGTGCCTTAAGCTACTTACAAGCATTCAACAGAAATTCACATGCGTTTCTCTGAAAGAGAAGCAGTCTGTTCCAACACTTCAATTCACTGGGGAAAGTGAATGGAGTGTTGCCTCACTTTCTAAATGCTGTCCTTTCAGAGAAAATCACTTTCTTTTGAAAGTGCCTTAAGTTACTTATAAGCATTCACAAAAAACTCATATCTGTTTCTCTGAAAGAGAAGTAGTCTGTTCCAACACTTCAATTCACTGTACGAAGTGAATGGAGTGTTGCTTCACTTTCTAAATTTAGTCCTTTCAGAGAAAATCATTTTCCTTTGAAAGTGCCTTAAGCTACTTACAAGCATTCATCAGAAATTCACATGCGTTTCTCTGAAAGAGAAGCAGTCTGTTCCAACACTTCAATTCACTGTGCAAATTGAATGGTCGTTGCTTTACATTCTATATGCTCTCCTTTTAGAGAAAATCACTCTCTTTTGGAACTGCCTTAAGCTACTTACAAGCATTCACAAGAAACTCACATCTGTTTCTCTGAAAGTGAAGCAGTCTGTTCCAACACTTCAATTCACTGTACGAAGAGAATGGAGTGTTGCTTCACTTTCTAAATGCTGTCCTTTCAGAGAAAATCACTTTCCTTTGAAAGTGCCTTAAGCTACTTACAAGCATTCACAAAAAACTCATATCTGTTTCTCTGAATGAGAAGTAGTGTGTTCCAACACTTTATTTCACTGTGCGTAGTGAATGGAGTGTTGCTTCACTTTCTAAATGCTGTCCTTTCAGAGAAAATCACTTTCCATTGAAAGTGCTTTAAGCTACTTACAAGCATTCAACAGAAATACACATGCGTTTCTCTGAAAGAGAAGCAGTCTGTTCCAACACTTCAATTCACAGTGCGAAGTGAATGGAGTGTTGCTTCATTTTCCAATTGCTGTTTTTTCAGAGAAAATCACTTTCCTTTGAAAGTGCCTTAATCTACTTACAAGCATTCAACAGAAATTCACATGCGTTTCTCTGAAAGAGAAGCAGTCTGTTCCAACACTTCAATTCACTGTGCGAAGTGAATGGAGTGTTGCTTCACTTTCTAAATGCTGTCCTTTCAGAGAAAATCACTTTGCTTTGAAAGTGCCTTAAGCTACTTACAAGCATTCAGAAGAAACTCACATCCGTTTCTCTGATAGAGAAGCAGTCTGTTCCTACACTTCAATTCACTGGGGGAAGTGAATGGAGTGTTGCTTCACTTTATATATGCTCTCCTTTTAGAGAAAATCACTCTCTTTTGAAACTGCCTTAAGCTACTTACAAGCATTCAGAAGAAACTCACATGCATTTTTTGAAAGTGAAGCTGTCTGTTCCAACACTTGAATTAACTTTTCGAAGTGAATGGAGTGTTGCTTCACTTTCTAAATACTGTCCTTTCAGAGAAAATCACTTTCCTTTGAAAGTGCCTTAAGCTACTTACAAGCATTCAACAGAAATTCACATGCGTTTCTCCGAAAGAGAAGCAGTCTGTTCCAACACTTCAATTCACTGGGGAAAGTGAATGGAGTGTTGCCTCACTTTCCTAATGCTGTCCTTTCAGAGAAAATCACTTTCCTTTGAAAGTGCCTTAAGTTACTTACAAGCATTCACAAAAAACTCATATCTGTTTCTCTGAAAGAGAAGTAGTCTGTTCCAACACTTCAATTCACTATGCGTAGGGAATGGAGTGTTGCTTCACTTTTTAAATGCTGTCCTTTCAGAGAAAATCACTTTCCTTTGAAAGTGCCTTAAGCTACTTACAAGGATTCACAAGAAACTCACATGCATTTTTCTGAAAGAGAAGCAGTCTGTTCCAACACTTCAATTCACTGTGCGAAGTGAATGGAGTGTTGTTTCACTTTCTAAATTTAGTCCTTTCAGAGAAAATCACTTTCCTTTGAAAGTGCCTTAAGCTACTTACACACATTCACAGGAAACTCAAATGCGTTTCTATGAAAGAGAAGCTGTCTGTTCCAACACTTCAATTCACTCTGCGAAGTGAATGGAGTGTTGTTTCGCTTTCTAAATGCTGTCCTTTCAGAGAAAATCACTTTCCTTTGAAAGTGCCTTAAGCTACTTACAAGCATTAAACAGAAATTCACATGCGTTTCTCTGAAAGAGAAACAGTCTGGTCCAACACTTCAATTCACTGTGCGAAGTGAATGGAGTGTTGCTTCACTTTCTAAATGGTGTCCTTTCCGAGAAAGTCACTTTCCTTTGAAAGTGCCTTAAGCTACTTACAAGCATTCACAAGAAACTCACATGCATTTTTCTGAAAGAGAAGCAGTCTGTTCCAACACTTCAATTCACTGTGCGAAGTGAATGGAGTGTTGCTTCACTTTCTAAATGCTGTCCTTTCAGAGAAAATCACTTTCCTTTGAAAGTGCCTTAAGCTACTTACAAGCATTCAATAGAAATTCACATGCGTTTCTTTCAAAGAGAAGTAGTCTGTTTCCACACTTCAATTCACTGTGCGTAGTGAATGGAGTGTTGCTTCACTTTCTAAATGCTGTCCTTTCAGAGAAAATCACTTCGCTTTGAAAGTGCCTTAAGCTACTTACAAGCATTCAGAAGAAACTCACATCCGTTTCTCTGAAAGAGAAGCAGTCTGTTCCTACACTTCAATTCACTGGGGGAAGTGAATGGAGTGTTGCTTCACTTTATATATGCTCTCCTTTTAGAGAAAATCACTCTCTTTTGAAACTGCCTTAAGCTACTTACAAGCATTCAGAAGAAACTCACATGCATTTTTTGAAAGTGAAGCTGTCTGTTCCAACACTTGAATTAACTTTTCGAAGTGAATGGAGTGTTGCTTCACTTTCTAAATACTTTCCTTTCAGAGAAAATCACTTTCCTTTGAAAGTGCCTTAAGCTACGTACAAGCATTCAACAGAAATTCACATGCGTTTCTCTGAAAGAGAAACAGTCTGTTCCAACACTTCAATTCACTGGGGAAAGTGAATGGAGTGTTGCCTCACTTTCTAAATGCTGTCCTTTCAGAGAAAATCACTTTCCTTTGAAAGTGCCTTAAGTTACTTACAAGCATTCACAAAAAACTCATATCTGTTTCTCTGAAAGAGAAGTAGTCTTTTCCAACACTTCAATTCACTGTGCGTAGGGAATGGAGTGTTGCTTCACTTTCCAAATGCTGTCCTTTCAGAGAAAATCACTTTCCTTTGAAAGTGCCTTAAGCTACTTACAAGCATTCACAAGAAACTCACATGCATTTTTCTGAAAGAGAAGCAGTCTGTTCCAACACTTCAATTCACTGTGCGAAGTGAATGGAGTGTTGTTTCACTTTCTAAATTTAGTCCTTTCAGAGAAAATCACTTTCCTTTGAAAGTGCCTTAAGCTACTTACACACATTCACAGGAAACTCAAATGCGTTTCTATGAATGAGAAGCTGTCTGTTCCAACACTTCAATTCACTCTGCGAAGTGAATGGAGTGTTGTTTCGCTTTCTAAATGCTGTCATTTCAGAGAAAATCACTTTCCTTTGAAAGTGCCTTAAGCTACTTACAAGCATTAAACAGAAATTCACATGCGTTTCTCTGAAAGAGAAACAGTCTGGTCCAACATTTCAATTCACTGTGCGAAGTGTATGGAGTGTTGCTTCACTTTCTAAATGGTGTCCTTTCCGAGAAAGTCACTTTCCTTTGAAAGTGCCTTAAGCTACTTAGAAGCATTCACAAGAAACTCACATGCATTTTTCTGAAAGAGAAGCAGTCTGTTCCAACACTTCAATTCACTGTGCGTAGTGAATGGAGTGTTGCTTCACTTTCTAAATGCTGTCCTTTCAGAGAAAATCACTTTCCTTTGAAAGTGCCTTAAGCTACTTACAAGCATTCAATAGAAATTCACATGCGTTTCTCTCAAAGAGAAGTAGTCTGTTTCCACACTTCAATTCACTGTGCGTAGTGAATGGAGTGTTGCTTCACTTTCTAAATGCTGTCCTTTCAGAGAAAATCACTTTGCTTTGAAAGTGCCTTTAGCTACTTACAAGCATTCACAAGAAACACACATGCATTTCTCTGAAAGAGAAGCAGTCTGTTCCAACACTTCAATTCACTGTGCGAAGTGAATGGAGTGTTGTTTCACTTTCTAAATGCTGTCCTTTAGAGAAAATCACTTTCCTTTGAAAGTGCCTTAAGCTACTTAAAAGCATTCACAAGGAACTCACACGCATTTTTCTGAAAGAGAAGCTGTTTGTTCCAACACTTCAATTCACTGTGCGAAGTGAATGGAGTGTTGCTTCACTTTCTATATGCTCTCCTTTTAGAGAAAATCACTCTCTTTTGAAACTGCCTTAAGCTACTTACAAGCATTCACAAGAAACTAACATCTGTTTCTCTGAAAGAGAAGCAGTCTGTTCCAACACTTCAATTCACTGTGCGTAGTGAATGGAGTGTTGCTTCACTTTCTAAATGCTGTCCTTTCAGAGAAAATCACTTTCCTTTGAAAGTGCCTTAAGGTACTTACAAGCATTCACAAGAAACTCATATCTGTTTCTCTCAAAGAGAAGTAGTCTGTTCCAACACGTCAATTCACTGTGCGTAGTGAATGGAGTGTTGCTTCACTTTCTAAATGCTGTCCTTTCAGAGAAAATCACTTTACTTTGAAAGTGCCTTAAGCTACTTACAAGCATTCACAAGAAACTCACATCTGTTTCTCAGAAAGAGAAGCAGTCTGTTCCAACACTTCAATTCACTGTGCGAAGGGAATGGAGTGTTGCTTCACTTTATAAATGCTGTCCTTTCAGAGAAAATCACTTTCCTTTGAAAGTGCCTTAAGCTATTTACAAGCATTCAACAGAAATACACATGCGTTTCTCTGAAAGAGAAGCAGTCTGTTCCAACACTTCAATTCACAGTGCGAAGTGAATGGAGTGTTGCTTCACTTTCTAAATGCTGTCCTTTCAGAGAAAAGCACTTTGATTTGAAAGTGCCTGAATCTAAATACAAGCATTCAACAGAAATTCACATGCGTTTCTCTGAAAGAGAAGCAGTCTGTTCCAACACTTCAATTCACAGTGCGAAGTGAATGGAGTGTTGCTTCACTTTCCAAATGCTGTCCTTTCAGAGAAAATCACATTACTTTGAAAGTGCCTTAGCTACTTACAAGCATTCACAAAAAACTCATATCTGCTTCTCTGAAAGAGAAGAAGTCTGTTCCAACACTTCAATTCACTGTGCGTAGTGAATGGAGTGTTGCTTCACTATCTAAATGCTGTCCTTTCAGAGAAAATCACTTTCCTTTGAAAGTGCCTTAAGCTACTTACAAGCATTAAACAGAAATTCACGTGCGTTTCTCTGAAAGAGAAACAGTCTGTTCCAACACTTCAATTCACTGTGCGAAGTGAATGGAGTGTTGCTTCACTTTCTAAATGGTGTCCTTTCCGAGAAAGTCACTTTCCTTTGAAAGTGCCTTAAGCTACTTACAAGCATTCACAAGAAACTCACACGCATTTTTCTGAAAGAGAAGCTGTTTGTTCCAACACTTCAATTCACTGTGCGAAGTGAATGGAGTTTTGCTTCACTTTCTATATGCTCTCCTTTTAGAGAAAATCACTCTCTTTTGAAACTGCCTTAAGCTACTTACCAGCATTCACAAGAAACTCACATCTGTTTCTCTGAAAAAGAGGCAGTCTGTTCCAACATTTCAATTCACTGTGCGAAGTGAATGGAGTGTTGCTTCACTTTCTAAATGCTCTCCTTTTAGAGAAAATCACTCTCTTTTGAAACTGTCTTAAGCTACTTACTAGCATTCGCAAGAAACTCACATCTGTTTCTCTGAAAGAGAAGCAGTCTGTTCCAACACTTCAATTCACTGTGCGAAGTGAATGGAGTGTTGCTTCACTTTCTAAATGCTGTCCTTTCAGAGAAAATCACTTTCCTTTGAAAGTGCCTAATCTACTTACAAGCATTCAACAGAAATTCACATGCGGTTCTCCTAAAGAGAAGCAGTCTGTTCCAACACTTCAATTCATAGTGCGAAGTGAATGGAGTGTTGCTTCACTTTCTAAATGCTGTCCTTTCAGAGAAAATCACTTTGCTTTGAAAGTGCCTTAAGCTACTTTCAAGCATTCAGAAGAAACTCACATCCGTTTCTCTGAAAGAGAAGCAGTCTATTCCAACACTTCAATTCACTGGGGGAAGTGAATGGAGTGTTGCTTCACTTTCTATATGCTCTCCTTTTAGAGAAAATCACTCTCTTTTGAAACTGCCTTAAGCTACTTACAAGCATTCAGGAGAAACTCACATGCATTTTTCTGAAAGAGAAGCAGTCTGTTCCAACACTTCAATTCACTGTGCGAAGTGAATGGAGTGTTGTTTCACTTTCTAAATGCTGTCCTTTCAGAGAAAATCACTTTCCTTTGAAAGTGCCTTAGGCTACTTACACACATTCACAGGAAACTCAAATGCGTTTCTATGAAAGAGAAGCAGTCTGTTCCAACACTTCAATTCACAGTGCGAAGTGAGTGGAGTGTTGCTTCACTTTCTAAATGCTGTCCTTTCAGAGAAAATCACTTTCCTTTGAAAGTGCCTTAAGCTACTTACAAGCATTCACAAGTAACTCACATGCGTTTCTCTGAAAGAGAAGCAGTCTGTTCCAACACTTCAATTCACAGTGCGAAGTGAATGGAGTGTTGCTTCACTTTCTAAATGCTGTCCTTTCAGAGAAAATCACTTTCCTTTGAAAGTGCCTTAATCTGCTTACAAGCATTCAACAGAAAGTCACATGCGTTTCTCCTAAAGAGAAGCAGTCTGTTAAAACACTTCAATTCACAGTGCGAAGTGAATGGAGTGTTGCTTCACTTTCTAAATGCTGTCCTTTCAGAGAAAATCACTTTGCTTTGAAAGTGCCTTAAGCTACTTACAAGCATTCAACAGAAATTCACATGCATTTCTCTGAAAGAGAAACAGTCTGTTCCAACACTTCAGTTCACTGTGCGTAGTGAATGGAGTGTTGCGTCACTTTCTAAATGCTGTCCTTTCAGAGAAAATCACTTTCCTTTGAAAGTGGCTTAAGCTACTTACAAGCATTCAATCGAAATTCACAGGCGTTTCTCTAAAAGAGAAGCAGTCTGTTCCAACACTTCAATTCACTGTGCGAAGTGAATGGAGTGTTACTTCACTTTCTAAATGCTGTCCTTTCAGAGAAAATCACTCTCTTTTGAAACTGCCTTAAGCTACTTACAAGCATTCAGAAGAAACTCACATCCGTTTCTCTGAAAGAGAAGCAGTCTGTTCCTACATTTCAATTCACTGGGGAAAGTGAATGGAGTGTTGCTTCACTTTATATATGCTCTCCTTTTAGAGAAAATCACTCTCTTTTGAAACTGCCTTAAGCTACTTACAAGCATTCAGAAGAAACTCACATGCATTTTTTGAAAGTGAAGCTGTCTGTTCCAACACTTGAATTCACTGTGCGTAGTGAATGGAGTGTTGCTTCACTTTCTAAATACTGTCCTTTCAGAGAAAATCACTTTCCTTTGAAAGTGCCTTAAGCTACTTACAAGCATTCAACAGAAATTCACATGCGTTTCTCTGAAAGAGAAGCAGTCTGTTCCAACACTTCAATTCACTGGGGAAAGTGAATGGAGTGTTGCCTCACTTTCTAAATGCTGTCCTTTCAGAGAAAATCACTTTCTTTTGAAAGTGCCTTAAGTTACTTATAAGCATTCACAAAAAACTCATATCTGTTTCTCTGAAAGAGAAGTAGTCTGTTCCAACACTTCAATTCACTGTACGAAGTGAATGGAGTGTTGCTTCACTTTCTAAATTTAGTCCTTTCAGAGAAAATCATTTTCCTTTGAAAGTGCCTTAAGCTACTTACAAGCATTCATCAGAAATTCACATGCGTTTCTCTGAAAGAGAAGCAGTCTGTTCCAACACTTCAATTCACTCTGCAAATTGAATGGTCGTTGCTTTACTTTCTATATGCTCTCCTTTTAGAGAAAATCACTCTCTTTTGGAACTGCCTTAAGCTACTTACAAGCATTCACAAGAAACTCACATCTGTTTCTCTGAAAGTGAAGCAGTCTGTTCCAACACTTCAATTCACTGTACGAAGAGAATGGAGTGTTGCTTCACTTTCTAAATGCTGTCCTTTCAGAGAAAATCACTTTCCTTTGAAAGTGCCTTAAGCTACTTACAAGCATTCACAAAAAACTCATATCTGTTTCTCTGAATGGGAAGTAGTGTGTTCCAACACTTTATTTCACTGTGCGTAGTGAATGGAGTGTTGCTTCACTTTCTAAATGCTGTCCTTTCAGAGAAAATCACTTTCCATTGAAAGTGCTTTAAGCTACTTACAAGCATTCAACAGAAATACACATGCGTTTCTCTGAAAGAGAAGCAGTCTGTTCCAACACTTCAATTCACAGTGCGAAGTGAATGGAGTGTTGCTTCATTTTCCAATTGCTGTTTTTTCAGAGAAAATCACTTTCCTTTGAAAGTGCCTTAATCTACTTACAAGCATTCAACAGAAATTCACATGCGTTTCTCTGAAAGAGAAGCAGTCTGTTCCAACACTTCAATTCACTGTGCGAAGTGAATGGAGTGTTGCTTCACTTTCTAAATGCTGTCCTTTCAGAGAAAATCACTTTGCTTTGAAAGTGCCTTAAGCTACTTACAAGCATTCAGAAGAAACTCACATCCGTTTCTCTGATAGAGAAGCAGTCTGTTCCTACACTTCAATTCACTGGGGGAAGTGAATGGAGTGTTGCTTCACTTTATATATGCTCTCCTTTTAGAGAAAATCACTCTCTTTTGAAACTGCCTTAAGCTACTTACAAGCATTCAGAAGAAACTCACATGCATTTTTTGAAAGTGAAGCTATCTGTTCCAACACTTGAATTAACTTTTCGAAGTGAATGGAGTGTTGCTTCACTTTCTAAATACTGTCCTTTCAGAGAAAATCACTTTCCTTTGAAAGTGCCTTAAGCTACTTACAAGCATTCAACAGAAATTCACATGCGTTTCTCCGAAAGAGAAGCAGTCTGTTCCAACACTTCAATTCACTGGGGAAAGTGAATGGAGTGTTGCCTCACTTTCCTAATGCTGTCCTTTCAGAGAAAATCACTTTCCTTTGAAAGTGCCTTAAGTTACTTACAAGCATTCACAAAAAACTCATATCTGTTTCTCTGAAAGAGAAGTAGTCTGTTCCAACACTTCAATTCACTGTGCGTAGGGAATGGAGTGTTGCTTCACTTTTTAAATGCTGTCCTTTCAGAGAAAATCACTTTCCTTTGAAAGTGCCTTAAGCTACTTACAAGCATTCACAAGAAACTCACATGCATTTTTCTGAAAGAGAAGCAGTCTGTTCCAACACTTCAATTCACTGTGCGAAGTGAATGGAGTGTTGTTTCACTTTCTAAATTTAGTCCTTTCAGAGAAAATCACTTTCCTTTGAAAGTGCCTTAAGCTACTTACACACATTCACAGGAAACTCAAATGCGTTTCTATGAAAGAGAAGCTGTCTGTTCCAACACTTCAATTCACTCTGCGAAGTGAATGGAGTGTTGTTTCGCTTTCTAAATGCTGTCCATTCAGAGAAAATCACTTTCCTTTGAAAGTGCCTTAAGCTACTTACAAGCATTAAACAGAAATTCACATGCGTTTCTCTGAAAGAGAAACAGTCTGGTCCAACACTTCAATTCACTGTGCGAAGTGAATGGAGTGTTGCTTCACTTTCTAAATGGTGTCCTTTCCGAGAAAGTCACTTTCCTTTGAAAGTGCCTTAAGCTACTTACAAGCATTCACAAGAAACTCACATGCATTTTTCTGAAAGAGAAGCAGTCTGTTCCAACACTTCAATTCACTGTGCGTAGTGAATGGAGTGTTGCTTCACTTTCTAAATGCTGTCCTTTCAGAGAAAATCACTTTCCTTTTAAAGTGCCTTAAGCTACTTACAAGCATTCAATAGAAATTCACATGCGTTTCTTTCAAAGAGAAGTAGTCTGTTTCCACACTTCAATTCACTGTGCGTAGTGAATGGAGTGTTGCTTCACTTTCTAAATGCTGTCCTTTCAGAGAAAATCACTTCGCTTTGAAAGTGCCTTAAGCTACTTACAAGCATTCAGAAGAAACTCACATCCGTTTCTCTGAAAGAGAAGCAGTCTGTTCCTACACTTCAATTCACTGGGGGAAGTGAATGGAGTGTTGCTTCACTTTATATATGCTCTCCTTTTAGAGAAAATCACTCTCTTTTGAAACTGCCTTAAGCTACTTACAAGCATTCAGAAGAAACTCACATGCATTTTTTGAAAGTGAAGCTGTCTGTTCCAACACTTGAATTAACTTTTCGAAGTGAATGGAGTGTTGCTTCACTTTCTAAATACTTTCCTTTCAGAGAAAATCACTTTCCTTTGAAAGTGCCTTAAGCTACGTACAAGCATTCAACAGAAATTCACATGCGTTTCTCTGAAAGAGAAACAGTCTGTTCCAACACTTCAATTCACTGGGGAAAGTGAATGGAGTGTTGCCTCACTTTCTAAATGCTGTCCTTTCAGAGAAAATCACTTTCTTTTGAAAGTGCCTTAAGTTACTTATAAGCATTCACAAAAAACTCATATCTGTTTCTCTGAAAGAGAAGTAGTCTGTTCCAACACTTCAATTCACTGTACGAAGTGAATGGAGTGTTGCTTCACTTTCTAAATTTAGTCCTTTCAGAGAAAATCACTTTCCTTTGAAAGTGCCTTAAGCTACTTACAAGAATTCAACAGAAATACACATTCGTTTCTCTGAAAGAGAAGCAGTCTGTTCCAACACTTCAATTCATAGTGCGAAGTGAATGGAGTGTTGCTTCACTTTCTAAATGCTGTCCTTTCAGAGAAAATCACTTTGCTTTGAAAGTGCCTTAAGCTACTTACAAGCATTCAGAAGAAACTCACATCCGTTTCTCTGATAGAGAAGCAGTCTGTTCCTACTCTTCAATTCACTGGGGGAAGTGAATGGAGTGTTGCTTCACTTTATATATGCTCTCCTTTTAGAGAAAATCACTCTCTTTTGAAACTGCCTTAAGCTACTTACAAGCATTCAGAAGAAACTCACATGCATTTTTTGAAAGTGAAGCTGTCTGTTCCAACACTTGAATTAACTTTTCGAAGTGAATGGAGTGTTGCTTCACTTTCTAAATACTGTCCTTTCAGAGAAAATCACTTTCCTTTGAAAGTGCCTTAAGCTACTTACAAGCATTCAACAGAAATTCACATGCGTTTCTCCGAAAGAGAAGCAGTCTGTTCCAACACTTCAATTCACTGGGGAAAGTGAATGGAGTGTTGCCTCACTTTCCTAATGCTGTCCTTTCAGAGAAAATCACTTTCCTTTGAAAGTGCCTTAAGTTACTTACAAGCATTCACAAAAAACTCATATCTGTTTCTCTGAAAGAGAAGTAGTCTGTTCCAACACTTCAATTCACTGTGCGTAGGGAATGGAGTGTTGCTTCACTTTTTAAATGCTGTCCTTTCAGAGAAAATCACTTTCCTTTGAAAGTGCCTTAAGCTACTTACAAGCATTCACAAGAAACTCACATGCATTTTTCTGAAAGAGAAGCAGTCTGTTCCAACACTTCAATTCACTGTGCGAAGTGAATGGAGTGTTGTTTCACTTTCTAAATTTAGTCCTTTCAGAGAAAATCACTTTCCTTTGAAAGTGCCTTAAGCTACTTACACACATTCACAGGAAACTCAAATGCGTTTCTATGAAAGAGAAGCTGTCTGTTCCAACACTTCAATTCACTCTGCGAAGTGAATGGAGTGTTGTTTCGCTTTCTAAATGCTGTCCATTCAGAGAAAATCACTTTCCTTTGAAAGTGCCTTAAGCTACTTACAAGCATTAAACAGAAATTCACATGCGTTTCTCTGAAAGAGAAACAGTCTGGTCCAACACTTCAATTCACTGTGCGAAGTGAATGGAGTGTTGCTTCACTTTCTAAATGGTGTCCTTTCCGAGAAAGTCACTTTCCTTTGAAAGTGCCTTAAGCTACTTACAAGCATTCACAAGAAACTCACATGCATTTTTCTGAAAGAGAAGCAGTCTGTTCCAACACTTCAATTCACTGTGCGTAGTGAATGGAGTGTTGCTTCACTTTCTAAATGCTGTCCTTTCAGAGAAAATCACTTTCCTTTTAAAGTGCCTTAAGCTACTTACAAGCATTCAATAGAAATTCACATGCGTTTCTTTCAAAGAGAAGTAGTCTGTTTCCACACTTCAATTCACTGTGCGTAGTGAATGGAGTGTTGCTTCACTTTCTAAATGCTGTCCTTTCAGAGAAAATCACTTCGCTTTGAAAGTGCCTTAAGCTACTTACAAGCATTCAGAAGAAACTCACATCCGTTTCTCTGAAAGAGAAGCAGTCTGTTCCTACACTTCAATTCACTGGGGGAAGTGAATGGAGTGTTGCTTCACTTTATATATGCTCTCCTTTTAGAGAAAATCACTCTCTTTTGAAACTGCCTTAAGCTACTTACAAGCATTCAGAAGAAACTCACATGCATTTTTTGAAAGTGAAGCTGTCTGTTCCAACACTTGAATTAACTTTTCGAAGTGAATGGAGTGTTGCTTCACTTTCTAAATACTTTCCTTTCAGAGAAAATCACTTTCCTTTGAAAGTGCCTTAAGCTACGTACAAGCATTCAACAGAAATTCACATGCGTTTCTCTGAAAGAGAAACAGTCTGTTCCAACACTTCAATTCACTGGGGAAAGTGAATGGAGTGTTGCCTCACTTTCTAAATGCTGTCCTTTCAGAGAAAATCACTTTCCTTTGAAAGTGCCTTAAGTTACTTACAAGCATTCACAAAAAACTCATATCTGTTTCTCTGAAAGAGAAGTAGTCTTTTCCAACACTTCAATTCACTGTGCGTAGGGAATGGAGTGTTGCTTCACTTTCCAAATGCTGTCCTTTCAGAGAAAATCACTTTCCTTTGAAAGTGCCTTAAGCTACTTACAAGCATTCACAAGAAACTCACATGCATTTTTCTGAAAGAGAAGCAGTCTGTTCCAACATTTCAATTCACTGTGCGAAGTGAATGGAGTGTTGTTTCACTTTCTAAATTTAGTCCTTTCAGAGAAAATCACTTTCCTTTGAAAGTGCCTTAAGCTACTTACACACATTCACAGGAAACTCAAATGCGTTTCTATGAATGAGAAGCTGTCTGTTCCAACACTTCAATTCACTCTGCGAAGTGAATGGAGTGTTGTTTCGCTTTCTAAATGCTGTCCTTTCAGAGAAAATCACTTTCCTTTGAAAGTGCCTTAAGCTACTTACAAGCATTAAACAGAAATTCACATGCGTTTCTCTGAAAGAGAAACAGTCTGGTCCAACATTTCAATTCACTGTGCGAAGTGAATGGAGTGTTGCTTCACTTTCTAAATGGTGTCCTTTCCGAGAAAGTCACTTTCCTTTGAAAGTGCCTTAAGCTACTTAGAAGCATTCACAAGAAACTCACATGCATTTTTCTGAAAGAGAAGCAGTCTGTTCCAACACTTCAATTCACTGTGCGTAGTGAATGGAGTGTTGCTTCACTTTCTAAATGCTGTCCTTTCAGAGAAAATCACTTTCCTTTGAAAGTGCCTTAAGCTACTTACAAGCATTCAATAGAAATTCACATGCGTTTCTCTCAAAGAGAAGTAGTCTGTTTCCACACTTCAATTCACTGTGCGTAGTGAATGGAGTGTTGCTTCACTTTCTAAATGCTGTCCTTTCAGAGAAAATCACTTTGCTTTGAAAGTGCCTTTAGCTACTTACAAGCATTCACAAGAAACTCACATGCATTTCTCTGAAAGAGAAGCAGTCTGTTCCAACACTTCAATTCACTGTGCGAAGTGAATGGAGTGTTGTTTCACTTTCTAAATGCTGTCCTTTAGAGAAAATCACTTTCCTTTGAAAGTGCCTTAAGCTACTTAAAAGCATTCACAAGGAACTCACACGCATTTTTCTGAAATAGAAGCTGTTTGTTCCAACACTTCAATTCACTGTGCGAAGTGAATGGAGTGTTGCTTCACTTTCTATATGCTCTCCTTTTAGAGAAAATCACTCTCTTTTGAAACTGCCTTAAGCTACTTACAAGCATTCACAAGAAACTAACATCTGTTTCTCTGAAAGAGAAGCAGTCTGTTCCAACACTTCAATTCACTGTGCGTAGTGAATGGAGTGTTGCTTCACTTTCTAAATGCTGTCCTTTCAGAGAAAATCACTTTCCTTTGAAAGTGCCTTAAGGTACTTACAAGCATTCACAAGAAACGCATATCTGTTTCTCTCAAAGAGAAGTAGTCTGTTCCAACACGTCAATTCACTGTGCGTAGTGAATGGAGTGTTGCTTCACTTTCTAAATGCTGTCCTTTCAGAGAAAATCACTTTACTTTGAAAGTGCCTTAAGCTACTTACAAGCATTCACAAGAAACTCACATCTGTTTCTCTGAAAGAGAAGCAGTCTGTTCCAACACTTCAATTCACTGTGCGAAGGGAATGGAGTGTTGCTTCACTTTATAAATGCTGTCCTTTCAGAGAAAATCACTTTCCTTTGAAAGTGCCTTAAGCTATTTACAAGCATTCAACAGAAATACACATGCGTTTCTCTGAAAGAGAAGCAGTCTGTTCCAACACTTCAATTCACAGTGCGAAGTGAATGGAGTGTTGCTTCACTTTCTAAATGCTGTCCTTTCAGAGAAAAGCACTTTGATTTGAAAGTGCCTGAATCTAAATACAAGCATTCAACAGAAATTCACATGCGTTTCTCTGAAAGAGAAGCAGTCTGTTCCAACACTTCAATTCACAGTGCGAAGTGAATGGAGTGTTGCTTCACTTTCCAAATGCTGTCCTTTCAGAGAAAATCACATTACTTTGAAAGTGCCTTAGCTACTTACAAGCATTCACAAAAAACTCATATCTGCTTCTCTGAAAGAGAAGAAGTCTGTTCCAATACTTCAATTCACTGTGCGTAGTGAATGGAGTGTTGCTTCACTATCTAAATGCTGTCCTTTCAGAGAAAATCACTTTCCTTTGAAAGTGCCTTAAGCTACTTACAAGCATTAAACAGAAATTCACGTGCGTTTCTCTGAAAGAGAAACAGTCTGTTCCAACACTTCAATTCACTGTGCGAAGTGAATGGAGTGTTGCTTCACTTTCTAAATGGTGTCCTTTCCGAGAAAGTCACTTTCCTTTGAAAGTGCCTTAAGCTACTTACAAGCATTCACAAGAAACTCACACGCATTTTTCTGAAAGAGAAGCTGTTTGTTCCAACACTTCAATTCACTGTGCGAAGTGAATGGAGTTTTGCTTCACTTTCTATATGCTCTCCTTTTAGAGAAAATCACTCTCTTTTGAAACTGCCTTAAGCTACTTACCAGCATTCACAAGAAACTCACATCTGTTTCTCTGAAAAAGAGGCAGTCTGTTCCAACATTTCAATTCACTGTGCGAAGTGAATGGAGTGTTGCTTCACTTTCTAAATGCTCTCCTTTTAGAGAAAATCACTCTCTTTTGAAACTGTCTTAAGCTACTTACTAGCATTCGCAAGAAACTCACATCTGTTTCTCTGAAAGAGAAGCAGTCTGTTCCAACACTTCAATTCACTGTGCGAAGTGAATGGAGTGTTGCTTCACTTTCTAAATGCTGTCCTTTCAGAGAAAATCACTTTGCTTTGAAAGTGCCTTAAGCTACTTACAAGCATTCACAAAAAACACACATCCGTTTCTCTGAAAGAGAAGAAGTCTGTTCCAACACTTCAATTCACTGGGGGAAGTGAATGGAGTGTTGCTTCACTTTCTAACTGCTTTCCTTTCAGAGAAAATCACTTTCCTTTGAAAGTGCCTTAAGCTACTTACAAGCATTCACAAAAAACTCATATCTGTTTCTCTGAAAGAGAAGTAGTCTGTTCAAACACTTCAATTCACTGTGCGTAGTGAATGGAGTGTTGCTTCACTTTCTAAATGCTGTCCTTTCAGAGAAAATCACTTTCCTTTGAAAGTGCCTTAAGCTACTTACAAGCATTCAACAGAAATACACATGCGTTTCTCTGAAAGAGAAGCAGTCTGCTCCAACACTTCAATTCACAGTGCGAAGTGAATGGTTTGTTGCTTCACTTTCTAAATGCTGTCCTTTCAGAGAAAATGACTTTCCTTTGAAAGTGCCTTAAGCTACTTACAAGCATTCAACAGAAATACACATGCGTTTCTCTGAAAGAGAAGCAGTCTGTTCCAACACTTCAATTCACTGTGCGAAGTGAATGGAGTGTTGCTTCACTTTCTAAATGCTGTCCTTTCAGAGAAAATCACTTTGCTTTGAAAGTGCCTAAAGCTACTTACAAGCATTCACAAAACACTCATATCTGTTTCTCTGAAAGAGAAGTAGTCTGTTCCAACACTTCAATTCACTGTGCGAAGTGATTGGTGGGTTACTTCACTTTCTAAATGCTGTCCTTTCAGAGAAAATCACTTTGCTTTGAAAGTGCCTTAAGCTACTTACAAGCATTCACAAGAAACTCACATGCATTTTTCTGAAAGAGAAGCAGTCTGTTCCAACACTTCAATTCACTGGCGGAGTGAATGGAGTGTTGTTTCACTTTCTAAATGCTGTCCTTTCAGAGAAAATCACTTTCCTTTGAAAGTGCCTTAAGCTACTTACAAGCATTCACAAAAAACTCATATCTGCTTCTCTGAAAGAGAAGAAGTCTGTTCCAACACTTCAATTCACTGTGCGTAGTGAATGGAGTGTTGCTTCACTTTCTAAATGCTGTCCTTTCAGAGAAAATCACTTTACTTTGAAAGTGCCTTAAGCTACTTACAAGCATTCACAGCAAACTCACATGCATTTTTCTGAAAGAAGAGGTCTGTTCCAACACTTCAATTCACTGTGCGAAGTGAATGGAGTGTTGTTTTGCTTTCTAAATGCTGTCCTTTCAGAGAAAATCACTTTCCTTTGAAAGTGCCTTAAGCTACTTACAAGCATTAAACAGAAATTCACGTGCGTTTCTCTGAAAGAGAAACAGTCTGTTCCAACACTTCAATTCACTGTGCGAAGTGAATGGAGTGTTGCTTCACTTTCTAAATGCTGTCCTTTCAGAGAAAATCACTTTGCTTTGAACGTGCCTTAAGCTACTTACAAGCATTCACAAGAAACTCACACGCATTTTTCTGAAAGAGAAGCAGTTTGTTCCAACACTTCAATTCACTGTGCGTAGTGAATGGAGTGTTGCTTCACTTTCTAAATGCTGTCCTTTCAGAGAAAATCACTATCCTTTGAAAGTGCCTTAAGCTACTTACAAGCATTCACAAGAAACTCACATCTGTTTCTCTGAAAGAGAAGCAGTCTGTTCCAACACTTCAATTATCTGTGCAAAGGGAATGGAGTGTTGCTTCACTTTCTAAATGCTGTCCTTTCAGAGAAAATCACTTTGCTTTGAAAGTGCCTTAAGCTACTTACAAGCATTCACAAAAAACTCACATCTGTTTCTCTGAAAGAGAAGAAGTCTGTTCCAACACTTCAATTCACTGGGTGAAGTGAATGGAGTGTTGCTACACTTTCTAAATGCTGTCCTTTCAGAGAAAATCACTTTCCTTTGAAAGTGCCTTAAGCTACTTACAAGCATTCACAAGAAACTCACATGCATTTTTCTGAAAGAGAAGCTGTTTGTTCCAACACTTCAATTCACTGTGCGAAGTGAATGGAGTTTTGCTTCACTTTCTATATGCTCTCCTTTTAGAGAAAATCACTCTCTTTTGAAACTGCCTTAAGCTACTTACCAGCATTCACAAGAAACTCACATCTGTTTCTCTGAAAAAGAGGCAGTCTGTTCCAACATTTCAATTCACTGTGCGAAGTGAATGGAGTGTTGCTTCACTTTCTAAATGCTCTCCTTTTAGAGAAAATCACTCTCTTTTGAAACTGTCTTAAGCTACTTACTAGCATTCGCAAGAAACTCACATCTGTTTCTCTGAAAGAGAAGCAGTCTGTTCCAACACTTCAATTCACTGTGCGAAGTGAATGGAGTGTTGCTTCACTTTCTAAATGCTGTCCTTTCAGAGAAAATCACTTTGCTTTGAAAGTGCCTTAAGCTACTTACAAGCATTCACAAAAAACACACATCCGTTTCTCTGAAAGAGAAGAAGTCTGTTCCAACACTTCAATTCACTGGGGGAAGTGAATGGAGTGTTGCTTCACTTTCTAACTGCTTTCCTTTCAGAGAAAATCACTTTCCTTTGAAAGTGCCTTAAGCTACTTACAAGCATTCACAAAAAACTCATATCTGTTTCTCTGAAAGAGAAGTAGTCTGTTCAAACACTTCAATTCACTGTGCGTAGTGAATGGAGTGTTGCTTCACTTTCTAAATGCTGTCCTTTCAGAGAAAATCACTTTCCTTTGAAAGTGCCTTAAGCTACTTACAAGCATTCAACAGAAATACACATGCGTTTCTCTGAAAGAGAAGCAGTCTGCTCCAACACTTCAATTCACAGTGCGAAGTGAATGGTTTGTTGCTTCACTTTCTAAATGCTGTCCTTTCAGAGAAAATGACTTTCCTTTGAAAGTGCCTTAAGCTACTTACAAGCATTCAACAGAAATACACATGCGTTTCTCTGAAAGAGAAGCAGTCTGTTCCAACACTTCAATTCACTGTGCGAAGTGAATGGAGTGTTGCTTCACTTTCTAAATGCTGTCCTTTCAGAGAAAATCACTTTGCTTTGAAAGTGCCTAAAGCTACTTACAAGCATTCACAAAACACTCATATCTGTTTCTCTGAAAGAGAAGTAGTCTGTTCCAACACTTCAATTCACTGTGCGAAGTGATTGGTGGGTTACTTCACTTTCTAAATGCTGTCCTTTCAGAGAAAATCACTTTGCTTTGAAAGTGCCTTAAGCTACTTACAAGCATTCACAAGAAACTCACATGCATTTTTCTGAAAGAGAAGCAGTCTGTTCCAACACTTCAATTCACTGGCGGAGTGAATGGAGTGTTGTTTCACTTTCTAAATGCTGTCCTTTCAGAGAAAATCACTTTCCTTTGAAAGTGCCTTAAGCTACTTACAAGCATTCACAAAAAACTCATATCTGCTTCTCTGAAAGAGAAGAAGTCTGTTCCAACACTTCAATTCACTGTGCGTAGTGAATGGAGTGTTGCTTCACTTTCTAAATGCTGTCCTTTCAGAGAAAATCACTTTACTTTGAAAGTGCCTTAAGCTACTTACAAGCATTCACAGCAAACTCACATGCATTTTTCTGAAAGAAGAGGTCTGTTCCAACACTTCAATTCACTGTGCGAAGTGAATGGAGTGTTGTTTTGCTTTCTAAATGCTGTCCTTTCAGAGAAAATCACTTTCCTTTGAAAGTGCCTTAAGCTACTTACAAGCATTAAACAGAAATTCACGTGCGTTTCTCTGAAAGAGAAACAGTCTGTTCCAACACTTCAATTCACTGTGCGAAGTGAATGGAGTGTTGCTTCACTTTCTAAATGCTGTCCTTTCAGAGAAAATCACTTTGCTTTGAACGTGCCTTAAGCTACTTACAAGCATTCACAAGAAACTCACACGCATTTTTCTGAAAGAGAAGCAGTTTGTTCCAACACTTCAATTCACTGTGCGTAGTGAATGGAGTGTTGCTTCACTTTCTAAATGCTGTCCTTTCAGAGAAAATCACTATCCTTTGAAAGTGCCTTAAGCTACTTACAAGCATTCACAAGAAACTCACATCTGTTTCTCTGAAAGAGAAGCAGTCTGTTCCAACACTTCAATTATCTGTGCAAAGGGAATGGAGTGTTGCTTCACTTTCTAAATGCTGTCCTTTCAGAGAAAATCACTTTGCTTTGAAAGTGCCTTAAGCTACTTACAAGCATTCACAAAAAACTCACATCTGTTTCTCTGAAAGAGAAGAAGTCTGTTCCAACACTTCAATTCACTGGGTGAAGTGAATGGAGTGTTGCTACACTTTCTAAATGCTGTCCTTTCAGAGAAAATCACTTTCCTTTGAAAGTGCCTTAAGCTACTTAGAAGCATTCACAAGAAACTCACATGCATTTTTCTGAAAGAGAAGCAGTCTGTTCCAACACTTCAATTCACTGTGCGTAGTGAATGGAGTGTTGCTACACTTTCTAAATGCTGTCCTTTCAGAGAAAATCCCTCTCCTTTGAAAGTGCCTAATGTACTTATAAGCATTCAACAGAAATTCACATGCGTTTCTCCTAAAAAGAAGCAGTCTGTTCCAACACTTCAATTCATAGTGCGAAGTGAATGGAGTGTTGCTTCACTTTCTAAATGCTGTCCTTTCAGAGAAAATCACTTTGCTTTGAAAGTGCCTTAAGCTACTTACAAGCATTCACTAGAAACTCACACGCATTTTTCTGAAAGAGAAGCTGTTTGTTCCAACACTTCAATTCACTGTGCGAAGTGAATGGAGTGTTGCTTCACTTTCTATATGCTGTCCTTTTAGAGAAAATCACTCTCTTTTGATACTGCCTTAAGCTACTTACAAGCATTCACAAGAAACTCACATCTGTTTCTCTGAAAGAGAAGCAGTCTGTTCCAACACTTCAATTCACTATGCGAAGTGAATGGAGTGTTGCTTCACTTTCTATATGCTCTCCTTTTAGAGAAAATCACTCTCTTTTGAAACTGTCTTAAGCTACTTACTAGAATTCACAAGAAACTCACATCTGTTTCTCTGAAAGAGAAGCAGTCTGTTCCAACACTTCAATTCACTGTGCAAAGGGAATGGAGTGTTGCTTCACTTTCTAAATGCTGTCCTTTCAGAGAAAATCACTTTGCTTTGAAAGTGCCTTAAGCTACTTACAAACATTCACAAAAAACTCACATTAGTTTCTCTGAAAGAGAAGAAGTCTGTTACAACACTTCAATTCACTGGGGGAAGTGAATGGAGTGTTGCTTCACTTTCTATATGCTCTCCTTTTAGAGAAAATCACTCTCTTTTGAAAATGCCTTAAGCTACTTCCAAGCATTCAGAAGAAACTCACATGCATTTTTCTGAAAGAGAAGCAGTCTGTTCCAACACTTCAATTCACTGTGCGTAGTGAATGGAGTGTTGCTTCACTTTCTAAATGCTGTCCTTTCAGAGAAAATCACTTTCCTTTGAAAGTGCCTTAAGCTACTTACAAGCATTCACAAGAAACTCACATGCATTTTTCTGAAAGAGAAGCAGTCTGTTCCAACACTTCAATTCACTGTGCGAAGTGAATGGAGTGTTGCTTCACTTTCTAAATGCTGTCCTTTCAGAGAAAATCACTTTCCTTTGAAAGTGCCTAATCTACTTACAAGCATTCAACAGAAATTCACATGCGTTTCTCCTAAAGAGAAGCAGTCTGTTCCAACACTTCAATTCATAGTGCAAAGTAAATGGAGTGTTGCTTCACTTTCTAAATGCTGTCCTTTCAGAGAAAATCACTTTCCTTTGAAAGTGCCTTAAGCTACATACAAGCATTCACAAAAAACTCACATCCGTTTCTCTGAAAGAGAAGCAGTCTGTTCCAACACTTCAATTCACTGGGGGAAGTGAATGGCGTGTTGCTTCACTTTCTATATGCTCTCCTTTTAGAGAAAATCACTCTCTTTTGAAACTGCCTTAAGCTACTTACAAGCATTCAGGAGAAACTCACATGCATTTTTCTGAAAGAGAAGCAGTCTAATACAACACTTCAATTCACTGTGCGAAGTGAATGGAGTGTTGTTTCACTTTCTAAATGCTGTCCTTTCAGAGAAAATCACTTTCCTTTGAAAGTGCCTTAGGCTACTTACACATATTCACAGGAAACTCAAATGCGTTTCTATGAAAGAGAAGCAGTCTGTTCCAACACTTCAATTCACAGTGCGAAGTGAATGGAGTGTTGCTTCACTTTCTAAATTCTGTCCTTTCAGAGAAAATCACTTTCCTTTGAAAGTGCCTTAAGATACTTACAAGCATTCACAAGAAACTAACATGCGTTTCTCTGAAAGAGAAGCAATCTGTTCCAACACTTCAATTCACAGTGCGAAGTGAATGGAGTGTTGCTTCACTTTCTAAATGCTGTCCTTTCAGAGAAAATCACTTTCCTTTGAAAGTGCCTTAAGCTACCTACAAGCATTCAACAGAAATTCACATGCGTTTCTCTGAAAGAGAAACAGTCTGTTCCAACACTTCAATTCACTGTGCGTAGTGAATGGAGTGTTGCGTCACTTTCTAAATGCTGTCCTTTCAGAGAAAATCACTTTCCTTTGAAAGTGGCTTAAGCTACTTACAAGCATTCAATCGAAATTCACAGGCGTTTCTCTAAAAGAGAAGCAGTCTGTTCCAACACTTCAATTCACTGTGCGAAGTGAATGGAGTGTTACTTCACTTTCTAAATGCTGTCCTTTCAGAGAAAATCACTCTCTTTTGAAACTGCCTTAAGCTACTTACAAGCATTCAGAAGAAACTCACATCCGTTTCTCTGAAAGAGAAGCAGTCTGTTACTACATTTCAATTCACTGGGGAAAGTGAATGGAGTGTTGCTTCACTTTATATATGCTCTCCTTTTAGAGAAAATCACTCTCTTTTGAAACTGCCTTAAGCTACTTACAAGCATTCAGAAGAAACTCACATCCGTTTCTCTGAAAGAGAAGCAGTCTGTTACTACATTTCAATTCACTGGGGAAAGTGAATGGAGTGTTGCTTCACTTTATATATGCTCTCCTTTCAGAGAAAATCACTTTCCTTTGAAAGTGCCTTAAGCTACTTACAAGCATTAAACAGAAATTCACGTGCGTTTCTCTGAAAGAGAAACAGTCTGTTCCAACACTTCAATTCACTGTGCGAAGTGAATGGAGTGTTGCTTCACTTTCTAAATGGTGTCCTTTCCGAGAAAGTCACTTTCCTTTGAAAGTGCTTTAAGCTACTTACAAGCATTCACAAGAAACTCACACGCATTTTTCTGAAAGAGAAGCTGTTTGTTCCAACACTTCAATTCACTGTGCGAAGTGAATGGAGTTTTGCTTCACTTTCTATATGCTCTCCTTTTAGAGAAAATCACTCTCTTTTGAAACTGCCTTAAGCTACTTACCAGCATTCACAAGAAACTCACATCTGTTTCTCTGAAAAAGAGGCAGTCTGTTCCAACATTTCAATTCACTGTGCGAAGTGAATGGAGTGTTGCTTCACTTTCTAAATGCTCTCCTTTTAGAGAAAATCACTCTCTTTTGAAACTGTCTTAAGCTACTTACTAGCATTCGCAAGAAACTCACATCTGTTTCTCTGAAAGAGAAGCAGTCTGTTCCAACACTTCAATTCACTGTGCGAAGTGAATGGAGTGTTGCTTCACTTTCTAAATGCTGTCCTTTCAGAGAAAATCACTTTGCTTTTAAAGTGCCTTAAGCTACTTACAAGCATTCACAAAAAACACACATCCGTTTCTCTGAAAGAGAAGAAGTCTGTTCCAACACTTCAATTCACTGGGGGAAGTGAATGGAGTGTTGCTTCACTTTCTAACTGCTTTCCTTTCAGAGAAAATCACTTTCCTTTGAAAGTGCCTTAAGCTACTTACAAGCATTCACAAAAAACTCATATCTGTTTCTCTGAAAGAGAAGTAGTCTGTTCAAACACTTCAATTCACTGTGCGTAGTGAATGGAGTGTTGCTTCACTTTCTAAATGCTGTCCTTTCAGAGAAAATCACTTTCCTTTGAAAGTGCCTTAAGCTACTTACAAGCATTCAACAGAAATACACATGCGTTTCTGTGAAAGAGAAGCAGTCTGTTCCAACACTTCAATTCACTGTGCGAAGTGAATGGAGTGTTGCTTCACTTTCTAAATGCTGTCCTTTCAGAGAAAATGACTTTCCTTTGAAAGTGCCTTAAGCTACTTACAAGCATTCAACAGAAATACACATGCGTTTCTCTGAAAGAGAAGCAGTCTGTTCCAACACTTCAATTCACTGTGCGAAGTGAATGGAGTGTTGCTTCACTTTCTAAATGCTGTCCTTTCAGAGAAAATCACTTTGCTTTGAAAGTGCCTAAAGCTACTTACAAGCATTCACAAAACACTCATATCTGTTTCTCTGAAAGAGAAGTAGTCTGTTCCAACACTTCAATTCACTGTGCGAAGTGATTGGTGGGTTACTTCACTTTCTAAATGCTGTCCTTTCAGAGAAAATCACTTTGCTTTGAAAGTGCCTTAAGCTACTTACAAGCATTCACAAGAAACTCACATGCATTTTTCTGAAAGAGAAGCAGTCTGTTCCAACACTTCAATTCACTGGCGGAGTGAATGGAGTGTTGTTTCACTTTCTAAATGCTGTCCTTTCAGAGAAAATCACTTTCCTTTGAAAGTGCCTTAAGCTACTTACAAGCATTCACAAAAAACTCATATCTGCTTCTCTGAAAGAGAAGAAGTCTGTTCCAACACTTCAATTCACTGTGCGTAGTGAATGGAGTGTTGCTTCACTTTCTAAATGCTGTCCTTTCAGAGAAAATCACTTTACTTTGAAAGTGCCTTAAGCTACTTACAAGCATTCACAGCAAACTCACATGCATTTTTCTGAAAGAAGAGGTCTGTTCCAACACTTCAATTCACTGTGCGAAGTGAATGGAGTGTTGTTTTGCTTTCTAAATGCTGTCCTTTCAGAGAAAATCACTTTCCTTTGAAAGTGCCTTAAGCTACTTACAAGCATTAAACAGAAATTCACGTGCGTTTCTCTGAAAGAGAAACAGTCTGTTCCAACACTTCAATTCACTGTGCGAAGTGAATGGAGTGTTGCTTCACTTTCTAAATGCTGTCCTTTCAGAGAAAATCACTTTGCTTTGAACGTGCCTTAAGCTACTTACAAGCATTCACAAGAAACTCACACGCATTTTTCTGAAAGAGAAGCAGTTTGTTCCAACACTTCAATTCACTGTGCGTAGTGAATGGAGTGTTGCTTCACTTTCTAAATGCTGTCCTTTCAGAGAAAATCACTTTCCTTTGAAAGTGCCTTAAGCTACTTACAAGCATTCACAAAAAACTCACATCTGTTTCTCTGAAAGAGAAGAAGTCTGTTCCAACACTTCAATTATCTGTGCAAAGGGAATGGAGTGTTGCTTCACTTTCTAAATGCTGTCCTTTCAGAGAAAATCACTTTGCTTTGAAAGTGCCTTAAGCTACTTACAAGCATTCACAAAAAACTCACATCTGTTTCTCTGAAAAAGAAGAAGTCTGTTCCAACACTTCAATTCACTGGGTGAAGTGAATGGAGTGTTGCTACACTTTCTAAATGCTGTCCTTTCAGAGAAAATCACTTTCCTTTGAAAGTGCCTTAAGGTACTTAGAAGCATTCACAAGAAACTCACATGCATTTTTCTGAAAGAGAAGCAGTCTGTTCCAACACTTCAATTCACTGTGCGTAGTGAATGGAGTGTTGCTACACTTTCTAAATGCTGTCCTTTCAGAGAAAATCACTTTCCTTTGAAAGTGCCTTAAGCTACGTACAAGCATTCAACAGAAATTCACATGCGTTTCTCTGAAAGAGAAACAGTCTGTTCCAACACTTCAATTCACTGGGGAAAGTGAATGGAGTGTTGCCTCACTTTCTAAATGCTGTCCTTTCAGAGAAAATCACTTTCCTTTGAAAGTGCCTTAAGTTACTTACAAGCATTCACAAAAAACTCATATCTGTTTCTCTGAAAGAGAAGTAGTCTTTTCCAACACTTCAATTCACTGTGCGTAGGGAATGGAGTGTTGCTTCACTTTCCAAATGCTGTCCTTTCAGAGAAAATCACTTTCCTTTGAAAGTGCCTTAAGCTACTTACAAGCATTCACAAGAAACTCACATGCATTTTTCTGAAAGAGAAGCAGTCTGTTCCAACACTTCAATTCACTGTGCGAAGTGAATGGAGTCTTGTTTCACTTTCTAAATTTAGTCCTTTCAGAGAAAATCACTTTCCTTTGAAAGTGCCTTAAGCTACTTACACACATTCACAGGAAACTCAAATGCGTTTCTATGAATGAGAAGCTGTCTGTTCCAACACTTCAATTCACTCTGCGAAGTGAATGGAGTGTTGTTTCGCTTTCTAAATGCTGTCCTTTCAGAGAAAATCACTTTCCTTTGAAAGTGCCTTAAGCTACTTACAAGCATTAAACAGAAATTCACATGCGTTTCTCTGAAAGAGAAACAGTCTGGTCCAACATTTCAATTCACTGTGCGAAGTGAATGGAGTGTTGCTTCACTTTCTAAATGGTGTCCTTTCCGAGAAAGTCACTTTCCTTTGAAAGTGCCTTAAGCTACTTAGAAGCATTCACAAGAAACTCACATGCATTTTTCTGAAAGAGAAGCAGTCTGTTCCAACACTTCAATTCACTGTGCGTAGTGAATGGAGTGTTGCTTCACTTTCTAAATGCTGTCCTTTCAGAGAAAATCACTTTGCTTTGAAAGTGCCTTAAGCTACTTACAAGCATTCACAAAAAACACACATCCGTTTCTCTGAAAGAGAAGAAGTCTGTTCCAACACTTCAATTCACTGGGGGAAGTGAATGGAGTGTTGCTTCACTTTCTAACTGCTTTCCTTTCAGAGAAAATCACTTTCCTTTGAAAGTGCCTTAAGCTACTTACAAGCATTCACAAAAAACTCATATCTGTTTCTCTGAAAGAGAAGTAGTCTGTTCAAACACTTCAATTCACTGTGCGTAGTGAATGGAGTGTTGCTTCACTTTCTAAATGCTGTCCTTTCAGAGAAAATCACTTTCCTTTGAAAGTGCCTTAAGCTACTTACAAGCATTCAACAGAAATACACATGCGTTTCTCTGAAAGAGAAGCAGTCTGTTCCAACACTTCAATTCACTGTGCGAAGTGAATGGAGTGTTGCTTCACTTTCTAAATGCTGTCCTTTCAGAGAAAATGACTTTCCTTTGAAAGTGCCTTAAGCTACTTACAAGCATTCAACAGAAATACACATGCGTTTCTCTGAAAGAGAAGCAGTCTGTTCCAACACTTCAATTCACTGTGCGAAGTGAATGGAGTGTTGCTTCACTTTCTAAATGCTGTCCTTTCAGAGAAAATCACTTTGCTTTGAAAGTGCCTAAAGCTACTTACAAGCATTCACAAAACACTCATATCTGTTTCTCTGAAAGAGAAGTAGTCTGTTCCAACACTTCAATTCACTGTGCGAAGTGATTGGTGGGTTACTTCACTTTCTAAATGCTGTCCTTTCAGAGAAAATCACTTTGCTTTGAAAGTGCCTTAAGCTACTTACAAGCATTCACAAGAAACTCACATGCATTTTTCTGAAAGAGAAGCAGTCTGTTCCAACACTTCAATTCACTGGCGGAGTGAATGGAGTGTTGTTTCACTTTCTAAATGCTGTCCTTTCAGAGAAAATCACTTTCCTTTGAAAGTGCCTTAAGCTACTTACAAGCATTCACAAAAAACTCATATCTGCTTCTCTGAAAGAGAAGAAGTCTGTTCCAACACTTCAATTCACTGTGCGTAGTGAATGGAGTGTTGCTTCACTTTCTAAATGCTGTCCTTTCAGAGAAAATCACTTTACTTTGAAAGTGCCTTAAGCTACTTACAAGCATTCACAGCAAACTCACATGCATTTTTCTGAAAGAAGAGGTCTGTTCCAACACTTCAATTCACTGTGCGAAGTGAATGGAGTGTTGTTTTGCTTTCTAAATGCTGTCCTTTCAGAGAAAATCACTTTCCTTTGAAAGTGCCTTAAGCTACTTACAAGCATTAAACAGAAATTCACGTGCGTTTCTCTGAAAGAGAAACAGTCTGTTCCAACACTTCAATTCACTGTGCGAAGTGAATGGAGTGTTGCTTCACTTTCTAAATGCTGTCCTTTCAGAGAAAATCACTTTGCTTTGAACGTGCCTTAAGCTACTTACAAGCATTCACAAGAAACTCACACGCATTTTTCTGAAAGAGAAGCAGTTTGTTCCAACACTTCAATTCACTGTGCGTAGTGAATGGAGTGTTGCTTCACTTTCTAAATGCTGTCCTTTCAGAGAAAATCACTTTCCTTTGAAAGTGCCTTAAGCTACTTACAAGCATTCACAAAAAACTCACATCTGTTTCTCTGAAAGAGAAGAAGTCTGTTCCAACACTTCAATTATCTGTGCAAAGGGAATGGAGTGTTGCTTCACTTTCTAAATGCTGTCCTTTCAGAGAAAATCACTTTGCTTTGAAAGTGCCTTAAGCTACTTACAAGCATTCACAAAAAACTCACATCTGTTTCTCTGAAAGAGAAGAAGTCTGTTCCAACACTTCAATTCACTGGGTGAAGTGAATGGAGTGTTGCTACACTTTCTAAATGCTGTCCTTTCAGAGAAAATCACTTTCCTTTGAAAGTGCCTTAAGGTACTTAGAAGCATTCACAAGAAACTCACATGCATTTTTCTGAAAGAGAAGCAGTCTGTTCCAACACTTCAATTCACTGTGCGTAGTGAATGGAGTGTTGCTACACTTTCTAAATGCTGTCCTTTCAGAGAAAATCACTTTCCTTTGAAAGTGCCTTAAGCTACGTACAAGCATTCAACAGAAATTCACATGCGTTTCTCTGAAAGAGAAACAGTCTGTTCCAACACTTCAATTCACTGGGGAAAGTGAATGGAGTGTTGCCTCACTTTCTAAATGCTGTCCTTTCAGAGAAAATCACTTTCCTTTGAAAGTGCCTTAAGTTACTTACAAGCATTCACAAAAAACTCATATCTGTTTCTCTGAAAGAGAAGTAGTCTTTTCCAACACTTCAATTCACTGTGCGTAGGGAATGGAGTGTTGCTTCACTTTCCAAATGCTATCCTTTCAGAGAAAATCACTTTCCTTTGAAAGTGCCTTAAGCTACTTACAAGCATTCACAAGAAACTCACATGCATTTTTCTGAAAGAGAAGCAGTCTGTTCCAACACTTCAATTCACTGTGCGAAGTGAATGGAGTCTTGTTTCACTTTCTAAATTTAGTCCTTTCAGAGAAAATCACTTTCCTTTGAAAGTGCCTTAAGCTACTTACACACATTCACAGGAAACTCAAATGCGTTTCTATGAATGAGAAGCTGTCTGTTCCAACACTTCAATTCACTCTGCGAAGTGAATGGAGTGTTGTTTCGCTTTCTAAATGCTGTCCTTTCAGAGAAAATCACTTTCCTTTGAAAGTGCCTTAAGCTACTTACAAGCATTAAACAGAAATTCACATGCGTTTCTCTGAAAGAGAAACAGTCTGGTCCAACATTTCAATTCACTGTGCGAAGTGAATGGAGTGTTGCTTCACTTTCTAAATGGTGTCCTTTCCGAGAAAGTCACTTTCCTTTGAAAGTGCCTTAAGCTACTTAGAAGCATTCACAAGAAACTCACATGCATTTTTCTGAAAGAGAAGCAGTCTGTTCCAACACTTCAATTCACTGTGCGTAGTGAATGGAGTGTTGCTTCACTTTCTAAATGCTGTCCTTTCAGAGAAAATCACTTTCCTTTGAAAGTGCCTTAAGCTACTTACAAGCATTCAATAGAAATTCACATGCGTTTCTCTCAAAGAGAAGTAGTCTGTTTCCACACTTCAATTCACTGTGCGTAGTGAATGGAGTGTTGCTTCACTTTCTAAATGCTGTCCTTTCAGAGAAAATCACTTTGCTTTGAAAGTGCCTTTAGCTACTTACAAGCATTCACAAGAAACTCACATGCATTTCTCTGAAAGAGAAGCAGTCTGTTCCAACACTTCAATTCACTGTGCGAAGTGAATGGAGTGTTGTTTCACTTTCTAAATGCTGTCCTTTAGAGAAAATCACTTTCCTTTGAAAGTGCCTTAAGCTACTTAAAAGCATTCACAAGGAACTCACACGCATTTTTCTGAAAGAGAAGCTGTTTGTTCCAACACTTCAATTCACTGTGCGAAGTGAATGGAGTGTTGCTTCACTTTCTATATGCTCTCCTTTTAGAGAAAATCACTCTCTTTTGAAACTGCCTTAAGCTACTTACAAGCATTCACAAGAAACTAACATCTGTTTCTCTGAAAGAGAAGCAGTCTGTTCCAACACTTCAATTCACTGTGCGTAGTGAATGGAGTGTTGCTTCACTTTCTAAATGCTGTCCTTTCAGAGAAAATCACTTTCCTTTGAAAGTGCCTTAAGGTACTTACAAGCATTCACAAGAAACTCATATCTGTTTCTCTCAAAGAGAAGTAGTCTGTTCCAACACGTCAATTCACTGTGCGTAGTGAATGGAGTGTTGCTTCACTTTCTAAATGCTGTCCTTTCAGAGAAAATCACTTTACTTTGAAAGTGCCTTAAGCTACTTACAAGCATTCACAAGAAACTCACATCTGTTTCTCTGAAAGAGAAGCAGTCTGTTCCAACACTTCAATTCACTGTGCGAAGGGAATGGAGTGTTGCGTCACTTTATAAATGCTGTCCTTTCAGAGAAAATCACTTTCCTTTGAAAGTGCCTTAAGCTATTTACAAGCATTCAACAGAAATACACATGCGTTTCTCTGAAAGAGAAGCAGTCTGTTCCAACACTTCAATTCACAGTGCGAAGTGAATGGAGTGTTGCTTCACTTTCTAAATGCTGTCCTTTCAGAGAAAAGCACTTTGATTTGAAAGTGCCTGAATCTAAATACAAGCATTCAACAGAAATTCACATGCGTTTCTCTGAAAGAGAAGCAGTCTGTTCCAACACTTCAATTCACAGTGCGAAGTGAATGGAGTGTTGCTTCACTTTCCAAATGCTGTCCTTTCAGAGAAAATCACATTACTTTGAAAGTGCCTTAGCTACTTACAAGCATTCACAAAAAACTCATATCTGCTTCTCTGAAAGAGAAGAAGTCTGTTCCAATACTTCAATTCACTGTGCGTAGTGAATGGAGTGTTGCTTCACTATCTAAATGCTGTCCTTTCAGAGAAAATCACTTTCCTTTGAAAGTGCCTTAAGCTACTTACAAGCATTAAACAGAAATTCACGTGCGTTTCTCTGAAAGAGAAACAGTCTGTTCCAACACTTCAATTCACTGTGCGAAGTGAATGGAGTGTTGCTTCACTTTCTAAATGGTGTCCTTTCCGAGAAAGTCACTTTCCTTTGAAAGTGCCTTAAGCTACTTACAAGCATTCACAAGAAACTCACACGCATTTTTCTGAAAGAGAAGCTGTTTGTTCCAACACTTCAATTCACTGTGCGAAGTGAATGGAGTTTTGCTTCACTTTCTATATGCTCTCCTTTTAGAGAAAATCACTCTCTTTTGAAACTGCCTTAAGCTACTTACCAGCATTCACAAGAAACTCACATCTGTTTCTCTGAAAAAGAGGCAGTCTGTTCCAACATTTCAATTCACTGTGCGAAGTGAATGGAGTGTTGCTTCACTTTCTAAATGCTCTCCTTTTAGAGAAAATCACTCTCTTTTGAAACTGTCTTAAGCTACTTACTAGCATTCGCAAGAAACTCACATCTGTTTCTCTGAAAGAGAAGCAGTCTGTTCCAACACTTCAATTCACTGTGCGAAGTGAATGGAGTGTTGCTTCACTTTCTAAATGCTGTCCTTTCAGAGAAAATCACTTTGCTTTGAAAGTGCCTTAAGCTACTTACAAGCATTCACAAAAAACACACATCCGTTTCTCTGAAAGAGAAGAAGTCTGTTCCAACACTTCAATTCACTGGGGGAAGTGAATGGAGTGTTGCTTCACTTTCTAACTGCTTTCCTTTCAGAGAAAATCACTTTCCTTTGAAAGTGCCTTAAGCTACTTACAAGCATTCACAAAAAACTCATATCTGTTTCTCTGAAAGAGAAGTAGTCTGTTCAAACACTTCAATTCACTGTGCGTAGTGAATGGAGTGTTGCTTCACTTTCTAAATGCTGTCCTTTCAGAGAAAATCACTTTCCTTTGAAAGTGCCTTAAGCTACTTACAAGCATTCAACAGAAATACACATGCGTTTCTCTGAAAGAGAAGCAGTCTGCTCCAACACTTCAATTCACAGTGCGAAGTGAATGGTTTGTTGCTTCACTTTCTAAATGCTGTCCTTTCAGAGAAAATGACTTTCCTTTGAAAGTGCCTTAAGCTACTTACAAGCATTCAACAGAAATACACATGCGTTTCTCTGAAAGAGAAGCAGTCTGTTCCAACACTTCAATTCACTGGGGGAAGTGAATGGAGTGTTGCTTCACTTTCTAAATGCTGTCCTTTCAGAGAAAATCACTTTGCTTTGAAAGTGCCTAAAGCTACTTACAAGCATTCACAAAACACTCATATCTGTTTCTCTGAAAGAGAAGTAGTCTGTTCCAACACTTCAATTCACTGTGCGAAGTCATTGGTGGGTTACTTCACTTTCTAAATGCTGTCCTTTCAGAGAAAATCACTTTGCTTTGAAAGTGCCTTAAGCTACTTACAAGCATTCACAAGAAACTCACATGCATTTTTCTGAAAGAGAAGCAGTCTGTTCCAACACTTCAATTCACTGGCGGAGTGAATGGAGTGTTGTTTCACTTTCTAAATGCTGTCCTTTCAGAGAAAATCACTTTCCTTTGAAAGTGCCTTAAGCTACTTACAAGCATTCACAAAAAACTCATATCTGCTTCTCTGAAAGAGAAGAAGTCTGTTCCAACACTTCAATTCACTGTGCGTAGTGAATGGAGTGTTGCTTCACTTTCTAAATGCTGTCCTTTCAGAGAAAATCACTTTACTTTGAAAGTGCCTTAAGCTACTTACAAGCATTCACAGCAAACTCACATGCATTTTTCTGAAAGAAGAGGTCTGTTCCAACACTTCAATTCACTGTGCGAAGTGAATGGAGTGTTGTTTTGCTTTCTAAATGCTGTCCTTTCAGAGAAAATCACTTTCCTTTGAAAGTGGCTTAAGCTACTTACAAGCATTAAACAGAAATTCACGTGCGTTTCTCTGAAAGAGAAACAGTCTGTTCCAACAATTCAATTCACTGTGCGAAGTGAATGGAGTGTTGCTTCACTTTCTAAATGCTGTCCTTTCAGAGAAAATCACTTTGCTTTGAACGTGCCTTAAGCTACTTACAAGCATTCACAAGAAACTCACACGCATTTTTCTGAAAGAGAAGCAGTTTGTTCCAACACTTCAATTCACTGTGCGTAGTGAATGGAGTGTTGCTTCACTTTCTAAATGCTGTCCTTTCAGAGAAAATCACTATCCTTTGAAAGTGCCTTAAGCTACTTACAAGCATTCACAAGAAACTCACATCTGTTTCTCTGAAAGAGAAGCAGTCTGTTCCAACACTTCAATTATCTGTGCAAAGGGAATGGAGTGTTGCTTCACTTTCTAAATGCTGTCCTTTCAGAGAAAATCACTTTGCTTTGAAAGTGCCTTAAGCTACTTACAAGCATTCACAAAAAACTCACATCTGTTTCTCTGAAAGAGAAGAAGTCTGTTCCAACACTTCAATTCACTGGGTGAAGTGAATGGAGTGTTGCTACACTTTCTAAATGCTGTCCTTTCAGAGAAAATCACTTTCCTTTGAAAGTGCCTTAAGCTACTTAGAAGCATTCACAAGAAACTCACATGCATTTTTCTGAAAGAGAAGCAGTCTGTTCCAACACTTCAATTCACTGTGCGTAGTGAATGGAGTGTTGCTACACTTTCTAAATGCTGTCCTTTCAGAGAAAATCCCTCTCCTTTGAAAGTGCCTAATGTACTTATAAGCATTCAACAGAAATTCACATGCGTTTCTCCTAAAGAGAAGCAGTCTGTTCCAACACTTCAATTCATAGTGCGAAGTGAATGGAGTGTTGCTTCACTTTCTAAATGCTGTCCTTTCAGAGAAAATCACTTTGCTTTGAAAGTGCCTTAAGCTACTTACAAGCATTCACTAGAAACTCACACGCATTTTTCTGAAAGAGAAGCTGTTTGTTCCAACACTTCAATTCACTGTGCGAAGTGAATGGAGTGTTGCTTCACTTTCTATATGCTGTCCTTTTAGAGAAAATCACTCTCTTTTGATACTGCCTTAAGCTACATACAAGCATTCACAAGAAACTCACATCTGTTTCTCTGAAAGAGAAGCAGTCTGTTCCAACACTTCAATTCACTATGCGAAGTGAATGGAGTGTTGCTTCACTTTCTATATGCTCTCCTTTTAGAGAAAATCACTCTCTTTTGAAACTGTCTTAAGCTACTTACTAGAATTCACAAGAAACTCACATCTGTTTCTCTGAAAGAGAAGCAGTCTGTTCCAACACTTCAATTCACTGTGCAAAGGGAATGGAGTGTTCCTTCACTTTCTAAATGCTGTCCTTTCAGAGAAAATCACTTTGCTTTGAAAGTGCCTTAAGCTACTTACAAACATTCACAAAAAACTCACATTAGTTTCTCTGAAAGAGAAGAAGTCTGTTACAACACTTCAATTCACTGGGGGAAGTGAATGGAGTGTTGCTTCACTTTCTATATGCTCTCCTTTTAGAGAAAATCACTCTCTTTTGAAAATGCCTTAAGCTACTTCCACGCATTCAGAAGAAACTCACATGCATTTTTCTGAAAGAGAAGCAGTCTGTTCCAACACTTCAATTCACTGTGCGTAGTGAATGGAGTGTTGCTTCACTTTCTAAATGCTGTCCTTTCAGAGAAAATCACTTTCCTTTGAAAGTGCCTTAAGCTACTTACAAGCATTCACAAGAAACTCACATGCATTTTTCTGAAAGAGAAGCAGTCTGTTCCAACACTTCAATTCACTGTGCGAAGTGAATGGAGTGTTGCTTCACTTTCTAAATGCTGTCCTTTCAGAGAAAATCACTTTCCTTTGAAAGTGCCTAATCTACTTACAAGCATTCAACAGAAATTCACATGCGTTTCTCCTAAAGAGAAGCAGTCTGTTCCAACACTTCAATTCATAGTGCAAAGTAAATGGAGTGTTGCTTCACTTTCTAAATGCTGTCCTTTCAGAGAAAATCACTTTCCTTTGAAAGTGCCTTAAGCTACATACAAGCATTCACAAAAAACTCACATCCGTTTCTCTGAAAGAGAAGCAGTCTGTTCCAACACTTCAATTCACTGGGGGAAGTGAATGGCGTGTTGCTTCACTTTCTATATGCTCTCCTTTTAGAGAAAATCACTCTCTTTTGAAACTGCCTTAAGCTACTTACAAGCATTCAGGAGAAACTCACATGCATTTTTCTGAAAGAGAAGCAGTCTAATACAACACTTCAATTCACTGTGCGAAGTGAATGGAGTGTTGTTTCACTTTCTAAATGCTGTCCTTTCAGAGAAAATCACTTTCCTTTGAAAGTGCCTTAGGCTACTTACACATATTCACAGGAAACTCAAATGCGTTTCTATGAAAGAGAAGCAGTCTGTTCCAACACTTCAATTCACAGTGCGAAGTGAATGGAGTGTTGCTTCACTTTCTAAATTCTGTCCTTTCAGAGAAAATCACTTTCCTTTGAAAGTGCCTTAAGCTACTTACAAGCATTCACAAGAAACTAACATGCGTTTCTCTGAAAGAGAAGCAGTCTGTTCCAACACTTCAATTCACAGTGCGAAGTGAATGGAGTGTTGCTTCACTTTCTAAATGCTGTCCTTTCAGAGAAAATCACTTTCCTTTGAAAGTGCCTTAAGCTACCTACAAGCATTCAACAGAAATTCACATGCGTTTCTCTGAAAGAGAAACAGTCTGTTC
Source organism: Myodes glareolus (assembly GCF_982192425.1). NCBI lineage: Eukaryota > Metazoa > Chordata > Mammalia > Rodentia > Cricetidae > Myodes > Myodes glareolus. The sequence goes on from NC_142028.1 coordinate 130,125,481, forward strand.
CAACACTTCAATTCACTGTGCGTAGTGAATGGAGTGTTGCGTCACTTTCTAAATGCTGTCCTTTCAGAGAAAATCACTTTCCTTTGAAAGTGGCTTAAGCTACTTACAAGCATTCAATCGAAATTCACAGGCGTTTCTCTAAAAGAGAAGCAGTCTGTTCCAACACTTCAATTCACTGTGCGAAGTGAATGGAGTGTTACTTCACTTTCTAAATGCTGTCCTTTCAGAGAAAATCACTCTCTTTTGAAACTGCCTTAAGCTACTTACAAGCATTCAGAAGAAACTCACATCCGTTTCTCTGAAAGAGAAGCAGTCTGTTACTACATTTCAATTCACTGGGGAAAGTGAATGGAGTGTTGCTTCACTTTATATATGCTCTCCTTTTAGAGAAAATCACTCTCTTTTGAAACTGCCTTAAGCTACTTACAAGCATTCAGAAGAAACTCACATCCGTTTCTCTGAAAGAGAAGCAGTCTGTTACTACATTTCAATTCACTGGGGAAAGTGAATGGAGTGTTGCTTCACTTTATATATGCTCTCCTTTCAGAGAAAATCACTTTCCTTTGAAAGTGCCTTAAGCTACTTACAAGCATTAAACAGAAATTCACGTGCGTTTCTCTGAAAGAGAAACAGTCTGTTCCAACACTTCAATTCACTGTGCGAAGTGAATGGAGTGTTGCTTCACTTTCTAAATGGTGTCCTTTCCGAGAAAGTCACTTTCCTTTGAAAGTGCCTTAAGCTACTTACAAGCATTCACAAGAAACTCACACGCATTTTTCTGAAAGAGAAGCTGTTTGTTCCAACACTTCAATTCACTGTGCGAAGTGAATGGAGTTTTGCTTCACTTTCTATATGCTCTCCTTTTAGAGAAAATCACTCTCTTTTGAAACTGCCTTAAGCTACTTACCAGCATTCACAAGAAACTCACATCTGTTTCTCTGAAAAAGAGGCAGTCTGTTCCAACATTTCAATTCACTGTGCGAAGTGAATGGAGTGTTGCTTCACTTTCTAAATGCTCTCCTTTTAGAGAAAATCACTCTCTTTTGAAACTGTCTTAAGCTACTTACTAGCATTCGCAAGAAACTCACATCTGTTTCTCTGAAAGAGAAGCAGTCTGTTCCAACACTTCAATTCACTGTGCGAAGTGAATGGAGTGTTGCTTCACTTTCTAAATGCTGTCCTTTCAGAGAAAATCACTTTGCTTTGAAAGTGCCTTAAGCTACTTACAAGCATTCACAAAAAACACACATCCGTTTCTCTGAAAGAGAAGAAGTCTGTTCCAACACTTCAATTCACTGGGGGAAGTGAATGGAGTGTTGCTTCACTTTCTAACTGCTTTCCTTTCAGAGAAAATCACTTTCCTTTGAAAGTGCCTTAAGCTACTTACAAGCATTCACAAAAAACTCATATCTGTTTCTCTGAAAGAGAAGTAGTCTGTTCAAACACTTCAATTCACTGTGCGTAGTGAATGGAGTGTTGCTTCACTTTCTAAATGCTGTCCTTTCAGAGAAAATCACTTTCCTTTGAAAGTGCCTTAAGCTACTTACAAGCATTCAACAGAAATACACATGCGTTTCTCTGAAAGAGAAGCAGTCTGTTCCAACACTTCAATTCACTGTGCGAAGTGAATGGAGTGTTGCTTCACTTTCTAAATGCTGTCCTTTCAGAGAAAATGACTTTCCTTTGAAAGTGCCTTAAGCTACTTACAAGCATTCAACAGAAATACACATGCGTTTCTCTGAAAGAGAAGCAGTCTGTTCCAACACTTCAATTCACTGTGCGAAGTGAATGGAGTGTTGCTTCACTTTCTAAATGCTGTCCTTTCAGAGAAAATCACTTTGCTTTGAAAGTGCCTAAAGCTACTTACAAGCATTCACAAAACACTCATATCTGTTTCTCTGAAAGAGAAGTAGTCTGTTCCAACACTTCAATTCACTGTGCGAAGTGATTGGTGGGTTACTTCACTTTCTAAATGCTGTCCTTTCAGAGAAAATCACTTTGCTTTGAAAGTGCCTTAAGCTACTTACAAGCATTCACAAGAAACTCACATGCATTTTTCTGAAAGAGAAGCAGTCTGTTCCAACACTTCAATTCACTGGCGGAGTGAATGGAGTGTTGTTTCACTTTCTAAATGCTGTCCTTTCAGAGAAAATCACTTTCCTTTGAAAGTGCCTTAAGCTACTTACAAGCATTCACAAAAAACTCATATCTGCTTCTCTGAAAGAGAAGAAGTCTGTTCCAACACTTCAATTCACTGTGCGTAGTGAATGGAGTGTTGCTTCACTTTCTAAATGCTGTCCTTTCAGAGAAAATCACTGTACTTTGAAAGTGCCTTAAGCTACTTACAAGCATTCACAGCAAACTCACATGCATTTTTCTGAAAGAAGAGGTCTGTTCCAACACTTCAATTCACTGTGCGAAGTGAATGGAGTGTTGTTTTGCTTTCTAAATGCTGTCCATTCAGAGAAAATCACTTTCCTTTGAAAGTGCCTTAAGCTACTTACAAGCATTAAACAGAAATTCACGTGCGTTTCTCTGAAAGAGAAACAGTCTGTTCCAACACTTCAATTCACTGTGCGAAGTGAATGGAGTGTTGCTTCACTTTCTAAATGCTGTCCTTTCAGAGAAAATCACTTTGCTTTGAACGTGCCTTAAGCTACTTACAAGCATTCACAAGAAACTCACACGCATTTTTCTGAAAGAGAAGCAGTTTGTTCCAACACTTCAATTCACTGTGCGTAGTGAATGGAGTGTTGCTTCACTTTCTAAATGCTGTCCTTTCAGATAAAATCACTTTCCTTTGAAAGTGCCTTAAGCTACTTACAAGCATTCACAAAAAACTCACATCTGTTTCTCTGAAAGAGAAGAAGTCTGTTCCAACACTTCAATTATCTGTGCAAAGGGAATGGAGTGTTGCTTCACTTTCTAAATGCTGTCCTTTCAGAGAAAATCACTTTGCTTTGAAAGTGCCTTAAGCTACTTACAAGCATTCACAAAAAACTCACATCTGTTTCTCTGAAAGAGAAGAAGTCTGTTCCAACACTTCAATTCACTGGGTGAAGTGAATGGAGTGTTGCTACACTTTCTAAATGCTGTCCTTTCAGAGAAAATCACTTTCCTTTGAAAGTGCCTTAAGGTACTTAGAAGCATTCACAAGAAACTCACATGCATTTTTCTGAAAGAGAAGCAGTCTGTTCCAACACTTCAATTCACTGTGCGTAGTGAATGGAGTGTTGCTACACTTTCTAAATGCTGTCCTTTCAGAGAAAATCCCTCTCCTTTGAAAGTGCCTAATGTACTTATAAGCATTCAACAGAAATTCACATGCGTTTCTCCTAAAGAGAAGCAGTCTGTTCCAACAATTCAATTCATAGTGCGAAGTGAATGGAGTGTTGCTTCACTTTCTAAATGCTGTCCTTTCAGAGAAAATCACTTTGCTTTGAAAGTGCCTTAAGCTACTTACAAGCATTCACTAGAAACTCACACGCATTTTTCTGAAAGAGAAGCTGTTTGTTCCAACACTTCAATTCACTGTGCGAAGTGAATGGAGTGTTGCTTCACTTTCTATATGCTGTCCTTTTAGAGAAAATCACTCTCTTTTGATACTGCCTTAAGCTACTTACAAGCATTCACAAGAAACTCACATCTGTTTCTCTGAAAGAGAAGCAGTCTGTTCCAACACTTCAATTCACTATGCGAAGTGAATGGAGTGTTGCTTCACTTTCTATATGCTCTCCTTTTAGAGAAAATCACTCTCTTTTGAAACTGTCTTAAGCTACTTACTAGAATTCACAAGAAACTCACATCTGTTTCTCTGAAAGAGAAGCAGTCTGTTCCAACACTTCAATTCACTGTGCAAAGGGAATGGAGTGTTCCTTCACTTTCTAAATGCTGTCCTTTCAGAGAAAATCACTTTGCTTTGAAAGTGCCTTAAGCTACTTACAAGCATTCACAAAAAACTCACATTAGTTTCTCTGAAAGAGAAGAAGTCTGTTACAACACTTCAATTCACTGGGGGAAGTGAATGGAGTGTTGCTTCACTTTCTATATGCTCTCCTTTTAGAGAAAATCACTCTCTTTTGAAAATGCCTTAAGCTACTTCCAAGCATTCAGAAGAAACTCACATGCATTTTTCTGAAAGAGAAGCAGTCTGTTCCAACACTTCAATTCACTGTGCGTAGTGAATGGAGTGTTGCTTCACTTTCTAAATGCTGTCCTTTCAGAGAAAATCACTTTCCTTTGAAAGTGCCTTAAGCTACTTACAAGCATTCACAAGAAACTCACATGCATTTTTCTGAAAGAGAAGCAGTCTGTTCCAACACTTCAATTCACTGTGCGAAGTGAATGGAGTGTTGCTTCACTTTCTAAATGCTGTCCTTTCAGAGAAAATCACTTTCCTTTGAAAGTGCCTAATCTACTTACAAGCATTCAACAGAAATTCACATGCGTTTCTCCTAAAGAGAAGCAGTCTGTTCCAACACTTCAATTCATAGTGCAAAGTAAATGGAGTGTTGCTTCACTTTCTAAATGCTGTCCTTTCAGAGAAAATCACTTTCCTTTGAAAGTGCCTTAAGCTACATACAAGCATTCACAAAAAACTCACATCCGTTTCTCTGAAAGAGAAGCAGTCTGTTCCAACACTTCAATTCACTGGGGGAAGTGAATGGCGTGTTGCTTCACTTTCTATATGCTCTCCTTTTAGAGAAAATCACTCTCTTTTGAAACTGCCTTAAGCTACTTACAAGCATTCAGGAGAAACTCACATGCATTTTTCTGAAAGAGAAGCAGTCTAATACAACACTTCAATTCACTGTGCGAAGTGAATGGAGTGTTGTTTCACTTTCTAAATGCTGTCCTTTCAGAGAAAATCACTTTCCTTTGAAAGTGCCTTAGGCTACTTACACATATTCACAGGAAACTCAAATGCGTTTCTATGAAAGAGAAGCAGTCTGTTCCAACACTTCAATTCACAGTGCGAAGTGAATGGAGTGTTGCTTCACTTTCTAAATTCTGTCCTTTCAGAGAAAATCACTTTCCTTTGAAAGTGCCTTAAGCTACTTACAAGCATTCACAAGAAACTAACATGCGTTTCTCTGAAAGAGAAGCAGTCTGTTCCAACACTTCAATTCACAGTGCGAAGTGAATGGAGTGTTGCTTCACTTTCTAAATGCTGTCCTTTCAGAGAAAATCACTTTCCTTTGAAAGTGCCTTAAGCTACCTACAAGCATTCAACAGAAATTCACATGCGTTTCTCTGAAAGAGAAACAGTCTGTTCCAACACTTCAATTCACTGTGCGTAGTGAATGGAGTGTTGCGTCACTTTCTAAATGCTGTCCTTTCAGAGAAAATCACTTTCCTTTGAAAGTGGCTTAAGCTACTTACAAGCATTCAATCGAAATTCACAGGCGTTTCTCTAAAAGAGAAGCAGTCTGTTCCAACACTTCAATTCACTGTGCGAAGTGAATGGAGTGTTACTTCACTTTCTAAATGCTGTCCTTTCAGAGAAAATCACTCTCTTTTGAAACTGCCTTAAGCTACTTACAAGCATTCAGAAGAAACTCACATCCGTTTCTCTGAAAGAGAAGCAGTCTGTTACTACATTTCAATTCACTGGGGAAAGTGAATGGAGTGTTGCTTCACTTTATATATGCTCTCCTTTTAGAGAAAATCACTCTCTTTTGAAACTGCCTTAAGCTACTTACAAGCATTCAGAAGAAACTGACATGCATTTTTTGAAAGTGAAGCTGTCTGTTCCAACACTTGAATTCACTGTGCGTAGTGAATGGAGTGTTGCTTCACTTTCTAAATACTGTCCTTTCAGAGAAAATCACTTTCCTTTGAAAGTGCCTTAAGCTACTTACAAGCATTAAACAGAAATTCACGTGCGTTTCTCTGAAAGAGAAACAGTCTGTTCCAACACTTCAATTCACTGTGCGAAGTGAATGGAGTGTTGCTTCACTTTCTAAATGGTGTCCTTTCCGAGAAAGTCACTTTCCTTTGAAAGTGCCTTAAGCTACTTACAAGCATTCACAAGAAACTCACACGCATTTTTCTGAAAGAGAAGCTGTTTGTTCCAACACTTCAATTCACTGTGCGAAGTGAATGGAGTTTTGCTTCACTTTCTATATGCTCTCCTTTTAGAGAAAATCACTCTCTTTTGAAACTGCCTTAAGCTACTTACCAGCATTCACAAGAAACTCACATCTGTTTCTCTGAAAAAGAGGCAGTCTGTTCCAACATTTCAATTCACTGTGCGAAGTGAATGGAGTGTTGCTTCACTTTCTAAATGCTCTCCTTTTAGAGAAAATCACTCTCTTTTGAAACTGTCTTAAGCTACTTACTAGCATTCGCAAGAAACTCACATCTGTTTCTCTGAAAGAGAAGCAGTCTGTTCCAACACTTCAATTCACTGTGCGAAGTGAATGGAGTGTTGCTTCACTTTCTAAATGCTGTCCTTTCAGAGAAAATCACTTTGCTTTGAAAGTGCCTTAAGCTACTTACAAGCATTCACAAAAAACACACATCCGTTTCTCTGAAAGAGAAGAAGTCTGTTCCAACACTTCAATTCACTGGGGGAAGTGAATGGAGTGTTGCTTCACTTTCTAACTGCTTTCCTTTCAGAGAAAATCACTTTCCTTTGAAAGTGCCTTAAGCTACTTACAAGCATTCACAAAAAACTCATATCTGTTTCTCTGAAAGAGAAGTAGTCTGTTCAAACACTTCAATTCACTGTGCGTAGTGAATGGAGTGTTGCTTCACTTTCTAAATGCTGTCCTTTCAGAGAAAATCACTTTCCTTTGAAAGTGCCTTAAGCTACTTACAAGCATTCAACAGAAATACACATGCGTTTCTCTGAAAGAGAAGCAGTCTGTTCCAACACTTCAATTCACTGTGCGAAGTGAATGGAGTGTTGCTTCACTTTCTAAATGCTGTCCTTTCAGAGAAAATGACTTTCCTTTGAAAGTGCCTTAAGCTACTTACAAGCATTCAACAGAAATACACATGCGTTTCTCTGAAAGAGAAGCAGTCTGTTCCAACACTTCAATTCACTGTGCGAAGTGAATGGAGTGTTGCTTCACTTTCTAAATGCTGTCCTTTCAGAGAAAATCACTTTGCTTTGAAAGTGCCTAAAGCTACTTACAAGCATTCACAAAACACTCATATCTGTTTCTCTGAAAGAGAAGTAGTCTGTTCCAACACTTCAATTCACTGTGCGAAGTGATTGGTGGGTTACTTCACTTTCTAAATGCTGTCCTTTCAGAGAAAATCACTTTGCTTTGAAAGTGCCTTAAGCTACTTACAAGCATTCACAAGAAACTCACATGCATTTTTCTGAAAGAGAAGCAGTCTGTTCCAACACTTCAATTCACTGGCGGAGTGAATGGAGTGTTGTTTCACTTTCTAAATGCTGTCCTTTCAGAGAAAATCACTTTCCTTTGAAAGTGCCTTAAGCTACTTACAAGCATTCACAAAAAACTCATATCTGCTTCTCTGAAAGAGAAGAAGTCTGTTCCAACACTTCAATTCACTGTGCGTAGTGAATGGAGTGTTGCTTCACTTTCTAAATGCTGTCCTTTCAGAGAAAATCACTTTACTTTGAAAGTGCCTTAAGCTACTTACAAGCATTCACAGCAAACTCACATGCATTTTTCTGAAAGAAGAGGTCTGTTCCAACACTTCAATTCACTGTGCGAAGTGAATGGAGTGTTGTTTTGCTTTCTAAATGCTGTCCATTCAGAGAAAATCACTTTCCTTTGAAAGTGCCTTAAGCTACTTACAAGCATTAAACAGAAATTCACGTGCGTTTCTCTGAAAGAGAAACAGTCTGTTCCAACACTTCAATTCACTGTGCGAAGTGAATGGAGTGTTGCTTCACTTTCTAAATGCTGTCCTTTCAGAGAAAATCACTTTGCTTTGAACGTGCCTTAAGCTACTTACAAGCATTCACAAGAAACTCACACGCATTTTTCTGAAAGAGAAGCAGTTTGTTCCAACACTTCAATTCACTGTGCGTAGTGAATGGAGTGTTGCTTCACTTTCTAAATGCTGTCCTTTCAGAGAAAATCACTTTCCTTTGAAAGTGCCTTAAGCTACTTACAAGCATTCACAAAAAACTCACATCTGTTTCTCTGAAAGAGAAGAAGTCTGTTCCAACACTTCAATTATCTGTGCAAAGGGAATGGAGTGTTGCTTCACTTTCTAAATGCTGTCCTTTCAGAGAAAATCACTTTGCTTTGAAAGTGCCTTAAGCTACTTACAAGCATTCACAAAAAACTCACATCTGTTTCTCTGAAAGAGAAGAAGTCTGTTCCAACACTTCAATTCACTGGGTGAAGTGAATGGAGTGTTGCTACACTTTCTAAATGCTGTCCTTTCAGAGAAAATCACTTTCCTTTGAAAGTGCCTTAAGGTACTTAGAAGCATTCACAAGAAACTCACATGCATTTTTCTGAAAGAGAAGCAGTCTGTTCCAACACTTCAATTCACTGTGCGTAGTGAATGGAGTGTTGCTACACTTTCTAAATGCTGTCCTTTCAGAGAAAATCCCTCTCCTTTGAAAGTGCCTAATGTACTTATAAGCATTCAACAGAAATTCACATGCGTTTCTCCTAAAGAGAAGCAGTCTGTTCCAACACTTCAATTCATAGTGCGAAGTGAATGGAGTGTTGCTTCACTTTCTAAATGCTGTCCTTTCAGAGAAAATCACTTTGCTTTGAAAGTGCCTTAAGCTACTTACAAGCATTCACTAGAAACTCACACGCATTTTTCTGAAAGAGAAGCTGTTTGTTCCAACACTTCAATTCACTGTGCGAAGTGAATGGAGTGTTGCTTCACTTTCTATATGCTGTCCTTTTAGAGAAAATCACTCTCTTTTGATACTGCCTTAAGCTACTTACAAGCATTCACAAGAAACTCACATCTGTTTCTCTGAAAGAGAAGCAGTCTGTTCCAACACTTCAATTCACTCTGCGAAGTGAATGGAGTGTTGCTTCACTTTCTATATGCTCTCCTTTTAGAGAAAATCACTCTCTTTTGAAACTGTCTTAAGCTACTTACTAGAATTCACAAGAAACTCACATCTGTTTCTCTGAAAGAGAAGCAGTCTGTTCCAACACTTCAATTCACTGTGCAAAGGGAATGGAGTGTTCCTTCACTTTCTAAATGCTGTCCTTTCAGAGAAAATCACTTTGCTTTGAAAGTGCCTTAAGCTACTTACAAGCATTCACAAAAAACTCACATTAGTTTCTCTGAAAGAGAAGAAGTCTGTTACAACACTTCAATTCACTGGGGGAAGTGAATGGAGTGTTGCTTCACTTTCTATATGCTCTCCTTTTAGAGAAAATCACTCTCTTTTGAAAATGCCTTAAGCTACTTCCAAGCATTCAGAAGAAACTCACATGCATTTTTCTGAAAGAGAAGCAGTCTGTTCCAACACTTCAATTCACTGTGCGTAGTGAATGGAGTGTTGCTTCACTTTCTAAATGCTGTCCTTTCAGAGAAAATCACTTTCCTTTGAAAGTGCCTTAAGCTACTTACAAGCATTCACAAGAAACTCACATGCATTTTTCTGAAAGAGAAGCAGTCTGTTCCAACACTTCAATTCACTGTGCGAAGTGAATGGAGTGTTGCTTCACTTTCTAAATGCTGTCCTTTCAGAGAAAATCACTTTCCTTTGAAAGTGCCTAATCTACTTACAAGCATTCAACAGAAATTCACATGCGTTTCTCCTAAAGAGAAGCAGTCTGTTCCAACACTTCAATTCATAGTGCAAAGTAAATGGAGTGTTGCTTCACTTTCTAAATGCTGTCCTTTCAGAGAAAATCACTTTCCTTTGAAAGTGCCTTAAGCTACATACAAGCATTCACAAAAAACTCACATCCGTTTCTCTGAAAGAGAAGCAGTCTGTTCCAACACTTCAATTCACTGGGGGAAGTGAATGGCGTGTTGCTTCACTTTCTATATGCTCTCCTTTTAGAGAAAATCACTCTCTTTTGAAACTGCCTTAAGCTACTTACAAGCATTCAGGAGAAACTCACATGCATTTTTCTGAAAGAGAAGCAGTCTAATACAACACTTCAATTCACTGTGCGAAGTGAATGGAGTGTTGTTTCACTTTCTAAATGCTGTCCTTTCAGAGAAAATCACTTTCCTTTGAAAGTGCCTTAGGCTACTTACACATATTCACAGGAAACTCAAATGCGTTTCTATGAAAGAGAAGCAGTCTGTTCCAACACTTCAATTCACAGTGCGAAGTGAATGGAGTGTTGCTTCACTTTCTAAATTCTGTCCTTTCAGAGAAAATCACTTTCCTTTGAAAGTGCCTTAAGCTACTTACAAGCATTCACAAGAAACTAACATGCGTTTCTCTGAAAGAGAAGCAGTCTGTTCCAACACTTCAATTCACAGTGCGAAGTGAATGGAGTGTTGCTTCACTTTCTAAATGCTGTCCTTTCAGAGAAAATCACTTTCCTTTGAAAGTGCCTTAAGCTACCTACAAGCATTCAACAGAAATTCACATGCGTTTCTCTGAAAGAGAAACAGTCTGTTCCAACACTTCAATTCACTGTGCGTAGTGAATGGAGTGTTGCGTCACTTTCTAAATGCTGTCCTTTCAGAGAAAATCACTTTCCTTTGAAAGTGGCTTAAGCTACTTACAAGCATTCAATCGAAATTCACAGGCGTTTCTCTAAAAGAGAAGCAGTCTGTTCCAACACTTCAATTCACTGTGCGAAGTGAATGGAGTGTTACTTCACTTTCTAAATGCTGTCCTTTCAGAGAAAATCACTCTCTTTTGAAACTGCCTTAAGCTACTTACAAGCATTCAGAAGAAACTCACATCCGTTTCTCTGAAAGAGAAGCAGTCTGTTACTACATTTCAATTCACTGGGGAAAGTGAATGGAGTGTTGCTTCACTTTATATATGCTCTCCTTTTAGAGAAAATCACTCTCTTTTGAAACTGCCTTAAGCTACTTACAAGCATTCAGAAGAAACTGACATGCATTTTTTGAAAGTGAAGCTGTCTGTTCCAACACTTGAATTCACTGTGCGTAGTGAATGGAGTGTTGCTTCACTTTCTAAATACTGTCCTTTCAGAGAAAATCACTTTCCTTTGAAAGTGCCTTAAGCTACTTACAAGCATTCAACAGAAATTCACATGCGTTTCTCTGAAAGAGAAGCAGTCTGTTCCAACACTTCAATTCACTGGGGAAAGTGAATGGAGTGTTGCCTCTCTTTCTAAATGCTGTCCTTTCAGAGAAAATCACTTTCTTTTGAAAGTGCCTTAAGCTACTTATAAGCATTCACAAAAAACTCATATCTGTTTCTCTGAAAGAGAAGTAGTCTGTTCCAACACTTCAATTCACTGTACGAAGTGAATGGAGTGTTGCTTCACTTTCTAAATTTAGTCCTTTCAGAGAAAATCATTTTCCTTTGAAAGTGCCTTAAGCTACTTACAAGCATTCATCAGAAATTCACATGCATTTCTCTGAAAGAGAAGCAGTCTGTTCCAACACTTCAATTCACTGTGCAAATTGAATGGTCGTTGCTTTACTTTCTATATGCTCTCCTTTTAGAGAAAATCACTCTCTTTTGGAACTGCCTTAAGCTACTTACAAGCATTCACAAGAAACTCACATCTGTTTCTCTGAAAGAGAAGCAGTCTGTTCCAACACTTCAATTCACTGTGCGAAGTGAATGGAGTGTTGCTTCACTTTCTAAATGCTGTCCTTTCAGAAAAAATCACTTTCCTTTCAAAGTGCCTTAAGCTACTTACAAGCATTCACAAGAAACTCACATGCATTTTTCTGAAAGAGAAGCAGTCTGTTCCAACACTTCAATTCACTGTGCGTAGTGAATGGAGTGTTGCTTCACTTTCTAAATGCTGTCCTTTCAGAGAAAATCACTTTCCTTTGAAAGTGCCTTAAGCTACTTACAAGCATTCAATAGAAATTCACATGCGTTTCTTTCAAAGAGAAGTAGTCTGTTTCCACACTTCAATTCACTGTGCGTAGTGAATGGAGTGTTGCTTCACTTTCTAAATGCTGTCCTTTCAGAGAAAATCACTTTGCTTTGAAAGTGCCTTAAGCTAATTACAAGCATTCAGAAGAAACTCACATCCGTTTCTCTGAAAGAGAAGCAGTCTGTTCCTACACTTCAATTCACTGGGGGAAGTGAATGGAGTGTTGCTTCACTTTATATATGCTCTCCTTTTAGAGAAAATCACTCTCTTTTGAAACTGCCTTAAGCTACTTACAAGCATTCAGAAGAAACTCACATGCATTTTTTGAAAGTGAAGCTGTCTGTTCCAACACTTGAATTAACTTTTCGAAGTGAATGGAGTGTTGCTTCACTTTCTAAATACTTTCCTTTCAGAGAAAATCACTTTCCTTTGAAAGTGCCTTAAGCTACGTACAAGCATTCAACAGAAATTCACATGCGTTTCTCTGAAAGAGAAGCAGTCTGTTCCAACACTTCAATTCACTGGGGAAAGTGAATGGAGTGTTGCCTCACTTTCTAAATGCTGTCCTTTCAGAGAAAATCACTTTCCTTTGAAAGTGCCTTAAGTTACTTACAAGCATTCACAAAAAACTCATATCTGTTTCTCTGAAAGAGAAGTAGTCTTTTCCAACACTTCAATTCACTGTGCGTAGGGAATGGAGTGTTGCTTCACTTTCTAAATTTAGTCCTTTCAGAGAAAATCATTTTCCTTTGAAAGTGCCTTAAGCTACTTACAAGCATTCACAAGAAACTCACATGCATTTTTCTGAAAGATAAGCAGTCTGTTCCAACACTTCAATTCACTGTGCGAAGTGAATGGAGTGTTGTTTCACTTTCTAAATTTAGTCCTTTCAGAGAAAATCACTTTCCTTTGAAAGTGCCTTAAGCTACTTACACACATTCACAGGAAACTCAAATGCGTTTCTATGAAAGAGAAGCTGTCTGTTCCAACACTTCAATTCACTCTGCGAAGTGAATGGAGTGTTGTTTCGCTTTCTAAATGCTGTCCTTTCAGAGAAAATCACTTTCCTTTGAAAGTGCCTTAAGCTACTTATAAGCATTAAACAGAAATTCACATGCGTTTCTCTGAAAGAGAAACAGTCTGGTCCAACACTTCAATTCACTGTGCGAAGTGAATGGAGTGTTGCTTCACTTTCTAAATGGTGTCCTTTCCGAGAAAGTCACTTTCCTTTGAAAGTGCCTTAAGCTACTTACAAGCATTCACAAGAAACTCACATGCATTTTTCTGAAAGAGAAGCAGTCTGTTCCAACACTTCAATTCACTGTGCGTAGTGAATGGAGTGTTGCTTCACTTTCTAAATGCTGTCCTTTAAGAGAAAATCACTTTCCTTTGAAAGTGCCTTAAGCTACTTACAAGCATTCAATAGAAATTCACATGCGTTTCTCTCAAAGAGAAGTAGTCTGTTTCCACACTTCAATTCACTGTGCGTAGTGAATGGAGTGTTGCTTCACTTTCTAAATGCTGTCCTTTCAGAGAAAATCACTTTGCTTTGAAAGTGCCTTTAGCTACTTACAAGCATTCACAAGAAACTCACATGCATTTCTCTGAAAGAGAAGCAGTCTGTTCCAACACTTCAATTCACTGTGCGAAGTGAATGGAGTGTTGTTTCACTTTCTAAATGCTGTCCTTTAGAGAAAATCACTTTCCTTTGAAAGTGCCTTAAGCTACTTAAAAGCATTCACAAGAAACTCACACGCATTTTTCTGAAAGAGAAGCTGTTTGTTCCAACACTTCAATTCACTGTGCGAAGTGAATGGAGTGTTGCTTCACTTTCTATATGCTCTCCTTTTAGAGAAAATCACTCTCTTTTGAAACTGCCCTAAGCTACTTACAAGCATTCACAAGAAACTAACATCTGTTTCTCTGAAAGAGAAGCAGTCTGTTCCAACACTTCAATTCACTGTGCGTAGTGAATGGAGTGTTGCTTCACTTTCTAAATGCTGTCCTTTCAGAGAAACTCACTTTGCTTTGAAAGTGCCTTAAGCTACTTACAAGCATTCACAAGAAACTCACATGCATTTCTCTGAAAGAGAAGCAGTCTGTTCCAACACTTCAATTCACTGTGCGAAGTGAATGGAGTGTTGTTTCACTTTCTAAATGCTGTCCTTTAGAGAAAATCACTTTCCTTTGAAAGTGCCTTAAGCTACTTAAAAGCATTCACAAGAAACTCACACGCATTTTTCTGAAAGAGAAGCTGTTTGTTCCAACACTTCAATTCACTGTGCGAAGTGAATGGAGTGTTGCTTCACTTTCTATATGCTCTCCTTTTAGAGAAAATCACTCTCTTTTGAAACTGCCTTAAGCTACTTACAAGCATTCACAAGAAACTCACATCTGTTTCTCTGAAAGAGAAGCAGTCTGTTCCAACACTTCAATTCACTGTGCGTAGTGAATGGAGTGTTGCTTCACTTTCTAAATGCTGTCCTTTCAGAGAAAATCACTTTCCTTTGAAAGTGCCTTAAGGTACTTACAAGCATTCACAAGAAACTCATATCTGTTTCTCTCAAAGAGAAGTAGTCTGTTCCAACACTTCAATTCACTGTGCGTAGTGAATGGAGTGTTGCTTCACTTTCTAAATGCTGTCCTTTCAGAGAAAATCACTTTCCTTTGAAAGTGCCTTAAGCTACTTACAAGCTTTCACAAGAAACTCACATCTGTTTCTCTGAAAGAGAAGCAGTCCGTTCCAACACTTCAATTCACTGTGCGAAGGGAATGGAGTGTTGCTTCACTTTATAAATGCTGTCCTTTCAGAGAAAATCACTTTCCTTTGAAAGTGCCTTAAGCTATTTACAAGCATTCAACAGAAATACACATGCGTTTCTGTGAAAGAGAAGCAGTCTGTTCCAACACTTCAATTCACAGTGCGAAGTGAATGGAGTGTTGCTTCACTTTCTAAATGCTGTCCTTTCAGAGAAAAGCACTTTGATTTGAAAGTGCCTGAATCTACTTACAAGCATTCAACAGAAATTCACATGCGTTTCTCTGAAAGAGAAGCAGTCTGTTCCAACACTTCAATTCACAGTGCGAAGTGAATGGAGTGTTGCTTCACTTTCCAAATGCTGTCCTTTCAGAGAAAATCACATTACTTTGAAAGTGCCTTAAGCTACTTACAAGCATTCACAAAAAACTCATATCTGCTTCTCTGAAAGAGAAGAAGTCTGTTCCAACACTTCAATTCACTGTGCGTAGTGAATGGAGTGTTGCTTCACTTTCTAAATGCTCTCCTTTCAGAGAAAATCACTTTACTTTGAAAGTGCCTTAAGCTACTTACAAGCATTCACAGCAAACTCACATGCATTTTTCTGAAAGAAGAGGTCTGTTCCAACACTTCAATTCACTGTGCGAAGTGAATGGAGTATTGCTTCACTTTCTATATGCTCTCCTTTTAGAGAAAATCACTCTCTTTTGAAACTGCCTTAAGCTACTTACCAGCATTCACAAGAAACTCACATCTGTTTCTCTGAAAAAGAAGCAGTCTGTTCCAACACTTCAATTCACTGTGCGAAGTGAATGGAGTGTTGCTTCACTTTATAAATGCTCTACTTTTAGAGAAAATCACTCTCTTTTGAAACTGTCTTAAGCTACTTACTAGCATTCGCAAGAAACTCACATCTGTTTCTCTGAAAGAGAAGCAGTCTGTTCCAACACTTCAATTCACTGTGCGAAGTGAATGGAGTGTTGCTTCACTTTCTAACTGCTTTCCTTTCAGAGAAAATCACTTTCCTTTGAAAGTGCCTTAAGCTACTTACAAGCATTCACAAAAAACTCATATCTGTTTCTCTGAAAGAGAAGTAGTCTGTTCAAACACTTCAATTCACTGTGCGTAGTGAATGGAGTGTTGCTTCACTTTCTAAATGCTGTCCTTTCAGAGAAAATCACTTTCCTTTGAAAGTGCCTTAAGCTACTTACAAGCATTCAACAGAAATACACATGCGTTTCTCTGAAAGAGAAGCAGTCTGCTCCAACACTTCAATTCACAGTGC
Organism: Myodes glareolus; assembly: GCF_982192425.1. Classification (NCBI taxonomy): domain Eukaryota; kingdom Metazoa; phylum Chordata; class Mammalia; order Rodentia; family Cricetidae; genus Myodes; species Myodes glareolus. The sequence continues at coordinate 130,141,484 of NC_142028.1, forward strand.
GAAGTGAATGGAGTGTTGCTTCACTTTCTAAATGCTGTCCTTTCAGAGAAAATCACTTTCCTTTGAAAGTGCCTTAAGCTACTTACAAGCATTCAACAGAAATACACATGCGTTTCTCTGAAAGAGAAGCAGTCTGTTCCAACACTTCAATTCACTGTGCGAAGTGAATGGAGTGTTGCTTCACTTTCTAAATGCTGTCCTTTCAGAGAAAATTACTTTGCTTTGAAAGTGCCTTAAGCTACTTACAAGCATTCACAAAACACTCATATCTGTTTCTCTGAAAGAGAAGTAGTCTGTTCCAACACTTCAATTCACTGTGCGAAGTGAATGGTGGGTTACTTCACTTTCTAAATGCTGTCCTTTCAGAGAAAATCACTTTCCTTTGAAAGTGCCTTAAGCTACTTACAAGCATTCACAAGAAACTCACATGCATTTTTCTGAAAGAGAAGCAGTCTGTTCCAACACTTCAATTCACTGGCGGAGTGAATGGAGTGTTGTTTCACTTTCTAAATGCTGTCCTTTCAGAGAAAATCACTTTCCTTTGAAAGTGCCTTAAGCTACTTACAAGCATTCACAAGAAACTCACACGCATTTTTCTGAAAGAGAAGCTTTTTGTTCCAACACTTCAATTCACTGTGCGCAGCAAATGGAGTGTTGCTTCACTTTCTATATGCTCTCCTTTTAGAGAAAATCACTCTCTTTTGAAACTGCCTTAAGCTACTTACCAGCATTCACAAGAAACTCACATCTGTTTTTCTGAAAGAGAAGCAGTCTGTTCCAACACTTCAATTCACTGTGCGAAGTGAATGGAGTGTTGCTTCACTTTCTAAATGCTCTCCTTTCAGAGAAAATCACTCTCTTTTCAAACTGTCTTAAGCTACTTACTAGCATTCACAAGAAACTCACATCTGTTTCTCTGAAAGAGAAGCAGTCTGTTCCAACACTTCAATTCACAGTGCGAAGTGAATGGAGTGTTGCTTCACTTTCTAAATTCTGTCCTTTCAGAGAAAATCACTTTCCTTTGAAAGTGCCTTAAGTTTCTTACTAGCATTCACAAAAAACTCATATCAGTTTCTCTGAAAGGGAAGTAGTCTGTTCCAACACTTCAATTCACTGTGCGTAGTGAATGGAGTGTTGCTTCACTTTCTAAATGCTGTCCTTTCAGAGAAAATCACTTTCCTTTGAAAGTGCCTTAAGCTACTTACAAGCATTCACAAGAAACTCACACGCATTTTTCTGAAAGAGAAGCTGTTTGTTCCAACACTTCAATTCACTGTGCGAAGTAAATGGAGTGTTGCTTTACTTTCTAAATGCTCTCCTTTAAGAGAAAATCACTCTCTTTTGAAACTGTCTTAAGCTACTTACTAGCATTCGCAAGAAACTCACATCTGTTTCTCTGAAAGAGAAGCAGTCTGTTCCAACACTTCAATTCACTGTGCGAAGTGAATGGAGTGTTGCTTCACTTTCTAAATGCTGTCCTTTCAGAGAAAATCACTTTGCTTTGAAAGTGCCTTAAGCTACTTACAAGCATTCACAAAAAACACACATCCGTTTCTCTGAAAGAGAAGAAGTCTGTTCCAACACTTCAATTCACTGGGGGAAGTGAATGGAGTGTTGCTTCACTTTCTAACTGCTTTCCTTTCAGAGAAAATCACTTTCCTTTGAAAGTGCCTTAAGCTACTTACAAGCATTCACAAAAAACTCATATCTGTTTCTCTGAAAGAGAAGTAGTCTGTTCAAACACTTCAATTCACTGTGCGTAGTGAATGGAGTGTTGCTTCACTTTCTAAATGCTGTCCTTTCAGAGAAAATCACTTTCCTTTGAAAGTGCCTTAAGCTACTTACAAGCATTCAACAGAAATACACATGCGTTTCTCTGAAAGAGAAGCAGTCTGCTCCAACACTTCAATTCACAGTGCGAAGTGAATGGAGTGTTGCTTCACTTTCTAAATGCTGTCCTTTCAGAGAAAATCACTTTCCTTTGAAAGTGCCTTAAGCTACTTACAAGCATTCAACAGAAATACACATGCGTTTCTCTGAAAGAGAAGCAGTCTGTTCCAACACTTCAATTCACTGTGCGAAGTGAATGGAGTGTTGCTTCACTTTCTAAATGCTGTCCTTTCAGAGAAAATTAGTTTGCTTTGAAAGTGCCTTAAGCTACTTACAAGCATTCACAAAACACTCATATCTGTTTCTCTGAAAGAGAAGTAGTCTGTTCCAACACTTCAATTCACTGTGCGAAGTGAATGGTGGGTTACTTCACTTTCTAAATGCTGTCCTTTCAGAGAAAATCACTTTCCTTTGAAAGTGCCTTAAGCTACTTACAAGCATTCACAAGAAACTCACATGCATTTTTCTGAAAGAGAAGCAGTCTGTTCCAACACTTCAATTCACTGGCGGAGTGAATGGAGTGTTGTTTCACTTTCTAAATGCTGTCCTTTCAGAGAAAATCACTTTCCTTTGAAAGTGCCTTAAGCTACTTACCAGCATTCACAAGAAACTCACATCTGTTTTTCTGAAAGAGAAGCAGTCTGTTCCAACACTTCAATTCACTGTGCGAAGTGAATGGAGTGTTGCTTCACTTTCTAAATGCTCTCCTTTCAGAGAAAATCACTCTCTTTTCAAACTGTCTTAAGCTACTTACTAGCATTCACAAGAAACTCACATCTGTTTCTCTGAAAGAGAAGCAGTCTGTTCCAACACTTCAATTCACAGTGCGAAGTGAATGGAGTGTTGCTTCACTTTCTAAATTCTGTCCTTTCAGAGAAAATCACTTTCCTTTGAAAGTGCCTTAAGTTTCTTACTAGCATTCACAAAAAACTCATATCAGTTTCTCTGAAAGGGAAGTAGTCTGTTCCAACACTTCAATTCACTGTGCGTAGTGAATGGAGTGTTGCTTCACTTTCTAAATGCTGTCCTTTCAGAGAAAATCACTTTCCTTTGAAAGTGCCTTAAGCTACTTACAAGCATTCACAAGAAACTCACACGCATTTTTCTGAAAGAGAAGCTGTTTGTTCCAACACTTCAATTCACTGTGCGAAGTAAATGGAGTGTTGCTTTACTTTCTAAATGCTCTCCTTTTAGAGAAAATCACTCTCTTTTGAAACTGTCTTAAGCTACTTACTAGCATTCGCAAGAAACTCACATCTGTTTCTCTGAAAGAGAAGCAGTCTGTTCCAACACTTCAATTCACTGTGCGAAGTGAATGGAGTGTTGCTTCACTTTCTAAATGCTGTCCTTTCAGAGAAAATCACTTTGCTTTGAAAGTGCCTTAAGCTACTTACAAGCATTCACAAAAAACACACATCCGTTTCTCTGAAAGAGAAGAAGTCTGTTCCAACACTTCAATTCACTGGGGGAAGTGAATGGAGTGTTGCTTCACTTTCTAACTGCTTTCCTTTCAGAGAAAATCACTTTCCTTTGAAAGTGCCTTAAGCTACTTACAAGCATTCACAAAAAACTCATATCTGTTTCTCTGAAAGAGAAGTAGTCTGTTCAAACACTTCAATTCACTGTGCGTAGTGAATGGAGTGTTGCTTCACTTTCTAAATGCTGTCCTTTCAGAGAAAATCACTTTCCTTTGAAAGTGCCTTAAGCTACTTACAAGCATTCAACAGAAATACACATGCGTTTCTCTGAAAGAGAAGCAGTCTGCTCCAACACTTCAATTCACAGTGCGAAGTGAATGGAGTGTTGCTTCACTTTCTAAATGCTGTCCTTTCAGAGAAAATCACTTTCCTTTGAAAGTGCCTTAAGCTACTTACAAGCATTCAACAGAAATACACATGCGTTTCTCTGAAAGAGAAGCAGTCTGTTCCAACACTTCAATTCACTGTGCGAAGTGAATGGAGTGTTGCTTCACTTTCTAAATGCTGTCCTTTCAGAGAAAATTACTTTGCTTTGAAAGTGCCTTAAGCTACTTACAAGCATTCACAAAACACTCATATCTGTTTCTCTGAAAGAGAAGTAGTCTGTTCCAACACTTCAATTCACTGTGCGAAGTGAATGGTGGGTTACTTCACTTTCTAAATGCTGTCCTTTCAGAGAAAATCACTTTCCTTTGAAAGTGCCTTAAGCTACTTACAAGCATTCACAAGAAACTCACATGCATTTTTCTGAAAGAGAAGCAGTCTGTTCCAACACTTCAATTCACTGGCGGAGTGAATGGAGTGTTGTTTCACTTTCTAAATGCTGTCCTTTCAGAGAAAATCACTTTCCTTTGAAAGTGCCTTAAGCTACTTACAAGCATTCACAAGAAACTCACACGCATTTTTCTGAAAGAGAAGCTTTTTGTTCCAACACTTCAATTCACTGTGCGCAGCAAATGGAGTGTTGCTTCACTTTCTATATGCTCTCCTTTTAGAGAAAATCACTCTCTTTTGAAACTGCCTTAAGCTACTTACCAGCATTCACAAGAAACTCACATCTGTTTTTCTGAAAGAGAAGCAGTCTGTTCCAACACTTCAATTCACTGTGCGAAGTGAATGGAGTGTTGCTTCACTTTCTAAATGCTCTCCTTTCAGAGAAAATCACTCTCTTTTCAAACTGTCTTAAGCTACTTACTAGCATTCACAAGAAACTCACATCTGTTTCTCTGAAAGAGAAGCAGTCTGTTCCAACACTTCAATTCACAGTGCGAAGTGAATGGAGTGTTGCTTCACTTTCTAAATTCTGTCCTTTCAGAGAAAATCACTTTCCTTTGAAAGTGCCTTAACTTTCTTACTAGCATTCACAAAAAACTCATATCAGTTTCTCTGAAAGGGAAGTAGTCTGTTCCAACACTTCAATTCACTGTGCGTAGTGAATGGAGTGTTGCTTCACTTTCTAAATGCTGTCCTTTCAGAGAAAATCACTTTCCTTTGAAAGTGCCTTAAGCTACTTACAAGCATTCACAAGAAACTCACACGCATTTTTCTGAAAGAGAAGCTGTTTGTTCCAACACTTCAATTCACTGTGCGAAGTAAATGGAGTGTTGCTTTACTTTCTAAATGCTCTCCTTTTAGAGAAAATCACTCTCTTTTGAAACTGTCTTAAGCTACTTACTAGCATTCACAAGAAACTCACATCTGTTTCTCTGAAAGAGAAGCAGTCTGTTCCAACACTTCAATTCACTGTGCAAAGGGAATGGAGTGTTGCTTCACTTGATAAATGCTGTCCTTTCAGAGAAAATCACTTTCCTTTGAAAGTGCCTTAAGCTACTTACAAGCATTCACAAAAAACTCACATCCGTTTCTCTGAAAGAGAAGAAGTCTGTTCCAACACTTCAATTCACTGGGCGAAATGAATGGAGTGTTGCTTCACTTTCTATATGCTCTCCTTGTAGAGAAAATCACTCTCTTTTGAAAATGCCTTAAGCTACTTACAAGCATTCAGAAGAAACTCACATGCATTTTTCTGAAAGAGATGCAGTCTGTTCCAACACTTCAATTCACTGTGTGTAGTGAATGGAGTGTTGCTTCACTTTCTAAATGCTGTCCTTTCAGAGAAAATCACTTTCCTTTGAAAGTGAATTAAGCTACTTACAAGCATTCAAAAGAAACTCATATCTGTTTCTCTCAAAAAGAAGTAGTCTGTTCCAACACTTCAATTCACTGTGCGTAGTGAATGGAGTGTTGCTTCACTTTCTAAATGCTGTCCTTTCAGAGAAAATCACTTTCCTTTCAAAGTGCCTTAAGCTACTTAGAAGCATTCACAAGAAACTCACATGCATTTTTCTGAAAGAGAAGCAGTCTGTTCCAACACTTCAATTCACTGTGCGTAGTGAATGGAGTGTTGCTTCACTTTCTAAATGCTGTCCTTTCAGAGAAAATCACTTTGCTTTGAACGTGCCTTAAGCTACTTACAAGCATTCACAAGAAACTCACACGCATTTTTCTGAAAGAGAAGCAGTTTGTTCCAACACTTCAATTCACTGTGCGTAGTGAATGGAGTGTTGCTTCACTTTCTAAATGCTGTCCTTTCAGAGAAAATCACTTTCCTTTGAAAGTGCCTTAAGCTACTTACAAGCATTCACAAGAAACTCACATCTGTTTCTCTGAAAGAGAAGCAGTCTGTTCCAACACTTCAATTCACTGTGCAAAGGGAATGGAGTGTTGCTTCACTTTCTAAATGCTGTCCTTTCAGAGAAAATCACTTTCCTTTGAAAGTGCCTTAAGCTACTTACAAGCATTCACAAGAAACTCACATGCATTTTTCTGAAAGAGAAGCAGTCTGTTCCAACACTTCAATTCACTGGGCGAAGTGAATGGAGTATTGCTTCACTTTCTATATGCTCTCCTTTTAGAGAAAATCACTCTCTTTTGAAAATGCCTTAAGCTACTTACAAGCATTCACAAGAAACTCACATGCATTTTTCTGAAAGAGAAGCAGTCTGTTCCAACATTTCAATTCACTGTGCGTAGTGGATGGAGTGTTGCTACACTTTCTAAATGCTGTCCTTTCAGAGAAAATCACTTTCTTTGGAAGTGCCTTAAGCTACTTACAAGCATTCACAAGAAACTCACATGCATTTTTCTGAAAGAGAAGCAGTCTGTTCCAACACTTCAATTCACTGTGCGTAGTGAATGGAGTGTTGCTTCACTTTCTAAATGCTGTCCTTTCAGAGAAAATCCCTCTCCTTTGAAAGTGCCTAATGTACTTACAAGCATTCAACAGAAATTCACATGCGTTTCTCCTAAAGAGAAGCAGTCTGTTCCAACACTTCAATTCACTGTGCGAAGTGAATGGAGTGTTGCTTCACTTTCTATATGCTGTCCTTTTAGAGAAAATCACTCTCTTTTGATACTGCCTTAAGCTACTTACAAGCATTCACAAGAAACTCACATCTGTTTCTCTGAAAGAGAAGCAGTCTGTTCCAACACTTCAATTCACTGTGCGAAGTGAATGGAGTGTTGCTTCACTTTCTATATGCTCTCCTTTTAGAGAAAATCACTCTCTTTTGAAACTGTCTTAAGCTACTTACTAGAATTCACAAGAAACTCACATCTGTTTCTCTGAAAGAGAAGCAGTCTGTTCCAACACTTCAATTCACTGTGCAAAGGGAATGGAGTGTTCCTTCACTTTCTAAATGCTGTCCTTTCAGAGAAAATCACTTTGCTTTGAAAGTGCCTTAAGCTACTTACAAGCATTCACAAAAAACTCACATTAGTTTCTCTGAAAGAGAAGAAGTCTGTTACAACACTTCAATTCACTGGGCGAAGTGAATGGAGTGTTGCTTCACTTTCTATATGCTCTCCTTTTAGAGAAAATCACTCTCTTTTGAAAATGCCTTAAGCTACTTCCAAGCATTCAGAAGAAACTCACATGCATTTTTCTGAAAGAGAAGCAGTCTGTTCCAACACTTCAATTCACTGTGCGTAGTGAATGGAGTGTTGCTTCACTTTCTAAATGCTGTCCTTTCAGAGAAAATCACTTTCCTTTGAAAGTGCCTTAAGCTACTTACAAGCATTCACAAGAAACTCACATGCATTTTTCTGAAAGAGAAGCAGTCTGTTCCAACACTTCAATTCACTGTGCGAAGTGAATGGAGTGTTGCTTCACTTTCTAAATACTGTCCTTTCAGAGAAAATCACTTTCCTTTGAAAGTGCCTAATCTACTTACAAGCATTCAACAGAAATTCACATGCGTTTCTCCTAAAGAGAAGCAGTCTGTTCCAACACTTCAATTCATAGTGCGAAGTAAATCTAGTGTTGCTTCACTTTCTAAATGCTGTCCTTTCAGAGAAAATCACTTTCCTTTGAAAGTGCCTTAAGCTACTTACAAGCATTCACAAAAAACTCACATCCGTTTCTCTGAAAGAGAAGCAGTCTGTTCCAACACTTCAATTCACTGGGGGAAGTGAATGGCGGGTTGCTTCACTTTCTATATGCTCTCCTTTTAGAGAAAATCACTCTCTTTTGAAACTGCCTTAAGCTACTTACAAGCATTCAGGAGAAACTCACATGCATTTTTCTGAAAGAGAAGCAGTCTGTTCCAACACTTCAATTCACTGTGCGAAGTGAATGGAGTGTTGTTTCACTTTCTAAATGCTGTCCTTTCAGAGAAAATCACTTTCCTTTGAAAGTGCCTTAGGCTACTTACACATATTCACAGGAAACTCAAATGCGTTTCTATGAAAGAGAAGCAGTCTGTTCCAACACTTCAATTCACAGTGCGAAGTGAATGGAGTGTTGCTTCACTTTCTAAATGCTGTCCTTTCAGAGAAAATCACTTTCCTTTGAAAGTGCCTTAAGCTACTTACAAGCATTCACAAGAAACTAACATGCGTTTCTCTGAAAGAGAAGCAGTCTGTTCCAACACTTCAATTCACAGTGCGAAGTGAATGGAGTGTTGCTTCACTTTCTAATTGCTGTCCTTTCAGAGAAAATCAGTTTCCTTTGAAAGTGCCTTAATCTGCTTACAAGCATTCAACAGAAAGTCACATGCGTTTCTCCTAAAGAGAAGCAGTCTGTTAAAACACTTCAATTCACAGTGCGAAGTGAATGGAGTGTAGCTTCACTTTCTAAATGCTGTCCTTTCAGAGAAAATCACTTTCCTTTGAAAGTGCCTTAAGCTACCTACAAGCATTCAACAGAAATTCACATGCGTTTCTCTGAAAGAGAAACAGTCTGTTCCAACACTTCAATTCACTGTGCGTAGTGAATGGAGTGTTGCGTCACTTTCTAAATGCTGTCCTTTCAGAGAAAATCACTTTCCTTTGAAAGTGGCTTAAGCTACTTACAAGCATTCAATCGAAATTCACAGGCGTTTCTCTAAAAGAGAAGCAGTCTGTTCCAACACTTCAATTCACTGTGCGAAGTGAATGGAGTGTTGCTTCATTTTCTAAATGCTGTCCTTTCAGAGAAAATCACTCTCTTTTGAAACTGCCATAAGCTAATTACATGCATTCAGAAGAAACTCACAGCCGTTTCTCTGAAAGAGAAGCAGTCTGTTCCTACACTTCAATTCATTGGGGGAAGTGAATGGAGTGTTGCTTCACTTTATATATGCTCTCCTTTTAGAGAAAATCACTCTCTTTTGAAACTGCCTTAAGCTACTTACAAGCATTCAGATGAAACTCACATGCATTTTTTGAAAGTGAAGCTGTCTGTTCCAACACTTGAATTCACTGTGCGAAGTGAATGGAGTGTTGCTTCACTTTCTAAATGCTGTCCTTTCAGAGGAAATCACTTTTCTTTGAAAGTGCCTTAAGCTACTTACACACATTCACAGGAAACTCAAATGTGTTTCTATGAAAGAGAAGCTGTCTGTTCCAACACTTCAATTCACTGTGCGAAGTGAATGGAGTGTTGCTTCACTTTCTAAATTTAGTCCTTTCAGAGAAAATCATTTTCCTCTGAAAGTGCCTTAAGCTACTTACAAGCATTCATCAGAAATTCACATGCGTTTCTCTGAAAGAGAAGCAGTCTGTTCCAACACTTCAATTCACTGTGCAAATTGAATGGTTGTTGCTTTACTTTCTATATGCTCTCCTTTAGAGAAAATCACTCTCTTTTGGAACTGCCTTAAGCTACTTACAAGCATTCACAAGAAACTCACATCTGTTTCTCTGAAAGTGAAGCAGTCTGTTCCAACACTTCAATTCACTGTGCAAAGGGAATGGAGTGTTGCTTCACTTTCTAAATGCTGTCCTTTCAGAGAAAATCACTTTGCTTTGAAAGTGTCTTAAGCTACTTACAAGCATTCACAAAAAACTCACATTAGTTTATCTGAAAGAGAAGTTTGTTACAACACTTCAATTCACTGGGCGAAGTGAATGGAGTGTTGCTTCACTTTCTATATGCTCTCCTTTTAGAGAAAATCACTCTCTTTTGAAAATGCCTTAAGCTACTTCCAAGCATTCAGAAGAAACTCACATGCATTTTTCTGAAAGAGAAGCAGTCTGTTCCAACACTTCAATTCACTGTGCGTAGTGAATGGAGTGTTGCTTCACTTTCTAAATGCTGTCCTTTCAGAGAAAATCACATTCCTTTGAAAGTGCCTTAAGCTACTTACAAGCATTCACAAGAAACTCACATGCATTTTTCTGAAAGAGAAGCAGTCTGTTCCAACACTTCAATTCACTGTGCGAAGTGAATGGAGTGTTGCTTCACTTTCTAAATGCTGTCCTTTCAGAGAAAATCACTTTGCTTTGAAAGTGCCTTAAGCTACTTTCAAGCATTCAGAAGAAACTCACATCCGTTTCTCTGAAAGAGAAGCAGTCTGTTCCAACACTTCAATTCACTGGGGGAAGTGAATGGAGTGTTGCTTCACTTTCTATATGCTCTCCTTTTAGAGAAAATCACTCTCTTTTGAAACTGCCTTAAGCTACTTACAAGCATTCAGGAGAAACTCACATGCATTTTTCTGAAAGAGAAGCAGTCTGTTCCAACACTTCAATTCACTGTGCGAAGTGAATGGAGTGTTGTTTCACTTTCTAAATGCTGTCCTTTCAGAGAAAATCACTTTCCTTTGAAAGTGCCTTAGGCTACTTACACACATTCCTAGGAAACTCAAATGCGTTTCTATGAAAGAGAAGCAGTCTGTTCCAACACTTCAATTCACTGTGCGTAGGGAATGGAGTGTTGCTTCACTTTTTAAATGCTGTCCTTTCAGAGAAAATCACTTTCCTTTGAAAGTGCCTTAAGCTACTTACAAGCATTCAACAGAAATTCACATGCGTTTCTCCGAAAGAGAAGCAGTCTGTTCCAACACTTCAATTCACTGGGGGAAGTGAATGGAGTGTTGCTTCACTTTCTATATGCTCTCCTTTTAGAGAAAATCACTCTCTTTTGAAACTGCCTTAAGCTACTTACAAGCATTCAGGAGAAACTCACATGCATTTTTCTGAAAGAGAAGCAGTCTGTTCCAACACTTCAATTCACTGTGCGAAGTGAATGGAGTGTTGTTTCACTTTCTAAATGCTGTCCTTTCAGAGAAAATCACTTTCCTTTGAAAGTGCCTTAGGCTACTTACACACATTCCTAGGAAACTCAAATGCGTTTCTATGAAAGAGAAGCAGTCTGTTCCAACACTTCAATTCACTGTGCGTAGGGAATGGAGTGTTGCTTCACTTTTTAAATGCTGTCCTTTCAGAGAAAATCACTTTCCTTTGAAAGTGCCTTAAGCTACTTACAAGCATTCAACAGAAATTCACATGCGTTTCTCCGAAAGAGAAGCAGTCTGTTCCAACACTTCAATTCACTGGGGAAAGTGAATGGAGTGTTGCCTCACTTTCCTAATGCTGTCCTTTCAGAGAAAATCACTTTCCTTTGAAAGTGCCTTAAGTTACTTACAAGCATTCACAAAAAACTCATATCTGTTTCTCTGAATGAGAAGTAGTCTGTTCCAACACTTCAATTCACTGTGCGTAGGGAATGGTGTGTTGCTTCACTTTTTAAATGCTGTCCTTTCAGAGAAAATCACTTTCCTTTGAAAGTGCCTTAAGCTATTACAAGCATTCACAAGAAACTCACATGCGTTTTCTGAAAGAGAAGCAGTCTGTTCCAACACTTCAATTCACAGTGCGAAGTGAACGGAGTGTTGCTTCACTTTCTAATTGCTGTCCTTTCAGAGGAAATCACTTTCCTTTGAAAGTGCCTTAATCTGCTTACAAGCATTCAACAGAAAGTCACATGCGTTTCTCTTAAAGAGAAGCAGTCTGTTAAAACACTTCAATTCACAGTGCGAAGTGAATGGAGTGTTGCTTCACTTTCTAAATGCTGTCCTTTCAGAGAAAATCACTTTCCTTTGAAAGTGCCTTAAGCTACCTACAAGCATTCAACAGAAATTCACATGCGTTTCTCTGAAAGAGAAACAGTCTGTTCCAACACTTCAATTCACTGTGCGAAGTGAATGGAGTGTTGCCTCACTTTCTAAATGCTGTCCTTTCAGAGAAAATCACTTTCCTTTGAAAGTACCTTAAGCTACTTACAAGCATTCAATCGAAATTCACAGGCGTTTCTCTAAAAGAGAAGCAGTCTGTTCCAACACTTCAATTCACTGTGCGAAGTGAATGGAGTGTTGCTTCATTTTCTAAATGCTGTCCTTTCAGAGAAAATCACTCTCTTTTGAAACTGCCATAAGCTACTTACAAGCATTCAGAAGAAACTCACATCCGTTTCTCTGAAAGAGAAGCAGTCTGTTCCTACACTTCAATTCATTGGGGGAAGTGAATGGAGTGTTGCTTCACTTTATATATGCTCTCCTTTTAGAGAAAATCACTCTCTTTTGAAACTGCCTTAAGCTACTTACAAGCATTCAGATGAAACTCACATGCATTTTTTGAAAGTGAAGCTGTCTGTTCCAACACTTGAATTCACTGTGCGAAGTGAATGGAGTGTTGCTTCACTTTCTAAATACTGTCCTTTCAGAGAAAATCACTTTCCTTTGAAAGTGCCTTAAGCTACTTACAAGCATTCAACAGAAATTCACATGCGTTTCTCTGAAAGAGAAGCAGTCTGTTCCAACACTTCAATTCACTGGGGAAAGTGAATGGAGTGTTGCCTCACTTTCTAAATGCTGTCCTTTCAGAGAAAATCACTTTCCTTTGAAAGTGCCTTAAGTTACTTACAAGCATTCACAAAAAACTCATATCTGTTTCTCTGAAAGAGAAGTAGTCTGTTCCAACACTTCAATTCACTGTACGAAGTGAATGGAGTGTTGTTTCACTTTCTAAATGCTGTCCTTTCAGAGGAAATCACTTTTCTTTGAAAGTGCCTTAAGCTACTTACACACATTCACAGGACTCAAATGCGTTTCTATGAAAGAGAAGCTGTCTATTCCAACACTTCAATTCACTCTGCGAAGTGAATGGAGTGTTGCTTCACTTTCTAAATTTAGTCCTTTCAGAGAAAATCATTTTCCTTTGAAAGTGCCTTAAGCTACTTACAAGCATTCATCAGAAATTCACATGCGTTTCTCTGAAAGAGAAGCAGTCTGTTCCAACACTTCAATTCACTTTGCAAATTGAATGGTTGTTGCTTTACTTTCTATATGCTCTCCTTTAGAGAAAATCACTGTCTTTTGAAACTGCCTTAAGCTACTTACAAGCATTCACAAGAAACTCACATCTGTTTCTCTGAAAGTGAAGCAGTCTGTTCCAACACTTCAATTCACTGTGCAAAGGGAATGGAGTGTTGCTTCACTTTCTAAATGCTGTCCTTTCAGAGAAAATCACTTTGCTTTGAAAGTGCCTTAAGCTACTTACAAGCATTCACAAAAAACTCACATTAGTTTCTCTGAAAGAGAAGAAGTCTGTTACAACACTTCAATTCACTGTGCGTCGTGAATGGAGTGTTGCTTCACTTTCTAAATGCTGTCGTTTCAGAGAAAATCACATTCCTTTGAAAGTGCCTAATCTACTTACAAGCATTCAACAGAAATTCACATGCGTTTCTCCTAAAGAGAAGCAGTCTGTTCCAACATTCAATTCATAGTGCGACGTGAATGGAGTGTTGCTTCACTTTCTAAATGCTGTCCTTTCAGAGAAAATCACTTTGCTTTGAAAGTGCCTTAAGCTACTTTCAAGCATTCAGAAGAAACTCACATCCGTTTCTCTGAAAGAGAAGCAGTCTGTTCCAACACTTCAATTCACTGGGGGAAGTGAATGGAGTGTTGCTTCACTTTCTATATGCTCTCCTTTTAGAGAAAATCACTCTCTTTTGAAACTGCCTTAAGCTACTTACAAGCATTCAGGAGAAACTCACATGCATTTTTCTGAAAGAGAAGCAGTCTGTTCCAACACTTCAATTCACTGTGCGAAGTGAATGGAGTGTTGTTTCACTTTCTAAATGCTGTCCTTTCAGAGAAAATCACTTTCCTTTGAAAGTGCCTTAGGCTACTTACACACATTCACAGGAAACTCAAATGCGTTTCTATGAAAGAGAAGCAGTCTGTTCCAACACTTCAATTCACTGTGCGTAGGGAATGGAGTGTTGCTTCACTTTTTAAATGCTGTCCTTTCAGAGAAAATCACTTTCCTTTGAAAGTGCCTTAAGCTACTTACAAGCATTCAATAGAAATTCACATGCGTTTCTCTCAATGAGAAGTAGTCTGTTTCCACACTTCAATTCACTGTGCGTAGTGAATGGAGTGTTGCTTCACTTTCTAAATTCTGTCCTTTCAGAGAAAATCACTTTGCTTTGAAAGTGCCTTAAGCTACTTACAAGCATTTAGAAGAAACTCACATCCGTTTCTCTGAAAGAGAAGCAGTCTGTTCCTACACTTCAATTCACTGGGGGAAGTGAATGGAGTGTTGCTTCACTTTATATATGCTCTCCCTTTAGAGAAAATCTCTCTCTTTTGAAACTGCCTTAAGCTACTTACAAGCATTCAGAAGAAACTCACATGCATTTTTTGAAAGTGAAGCTGTCTGTTCCAACACTTGAATTAACTTTTCGAAGTGAATGGAGTGTTGCTTCACTTTCTAAATACTTTCCTTTCAGAGAAAATCACTTTCCTTTGAAAGTGCCTTAAGCTACGTACAAGCATTCAACAGAAATTCACATGCGTTTCTCTGAAAGAGAAGCAGTCTGTTCCAACACTTCAATTCACTGGGGAAAGTGAATGGAGTGTTGCCTCACTTTCTAAATGCTGTCCTTTCAGAGAAAATCACTTTCCTTTGAAAGTGCCTTAAGTTACTTACAAGCATTCACAAAAAACTCATATCTGTTTCTCTGAAAGAGAAGTAGTCTGTTCCAACACTTCAATTCACTGTGCGTAGGGAATGGAGTGTTGCTTCACTTTCTAAATGCTGTCCTTTCAGAGAAAATCACTTTCCTTTGAAAGTGCCTTAAGCTACTTACAAGCATTCACAAGAAACTCACATGCATTTTTCTGAAAGAGAAGCAGTCTGTTCCAACACTTCAATTCACTGTGCGAAGTGAATGGAGTGTTGTTTCACTTTCTAAATTTAGTCCTTTGAGAGAAAATCACTTTTCTTTGAAAGTGCCTTAAGCTACTTACACACATTCACAGGAAACTCAAATGCGTTTCTATGAAAGAGAAGCTGTCTGTTCCAACACTTCAATTCACTCTGCGAAGTGAATGGAGTGTTGTTTCGCTTTCTAAATGCTGTCCATTCAGAGAAAATCACTTTCCTTTGAAAGTGCCTTAAGCTACTTATAAGCATTAAACAGAAATTCACATGCGTTTCTCTGAAAGAGAAACAGTCTGGTCCAACACTTCAATTCACTGTGCGAAGTGAATGGACTGTTGCTTCACTTTCTAAATGGTGTCCTTTCCGAGAAAGTCACTTTCCTTTGACAGTGCCTTAAGCTACTTACAAGCATTCACAAGAAACTCACATGCATTTTTCTGAAAGAGAAGCAGTCTGTTCCAACACTTCAATTCACTGTGCGTAGTGAATGGAGTGTTGCTTCACTTTCTAAATGCTGTCCTTTCAGAGATAATCACTTTCCTTTGAAAGTGCCTTAAGCTACTTACAAGCATTCAATAGAAATTCACATGCGTTTCTCTCAAAGAGAAGTAGTCTGTTTCCACACTTCAATTCACTGTGCGTAGTGAATGGAGTGTTGCTTCACTTTCTAAATGCTGTCCTTTCAGAGAAAATCAGTTTGCTTTGAAAGTGCCTTAAGCTACTTACAAGCATTCACAAGAAACTCACATGCATTTCTCTGAAAGAGAAGCAGTCTGTTCCAACACTTCAATTCACTGTGCGAAGTGAATGGAGTGTTGTTTCACTTTCTAAATGCTGTCCTTTAGAGAAAATCACTTTCCTTTGAAAGTGCCTTAAGCTACTTCAAAGCATTCACAAGAAACTCACACGCATTTTTCTGAAAGAGAAGCTGTTTGTTCCAACAATTCAATTCACTGTGCGAAGTGAATGGAGTGTTGCTTCACTTTCTATATGCTCTCCTTTTAGAGAAAATCACTCTCTTTTGAAACTGCCTTAAGCTACTTACAAGCATTCACAAGAAAATAACATCTGTATATCTGAAAGAGAAGCAGTCTGTTCCAACAATTCAATTCACTGTGCGTAGTGAATGGAGTGTTGCTTCACTTTCTAAATGCTGTCCTTTCAGAGAAAATCACTTTCCTTTGAAAGTGCCTTAAGCTACTTACAAGCATTCAATAGAAATTCACATGCGTTTCTCTCAAAGAGAAGTAGTCTGTTTCCACACTTCAATTCACTGTGCGAAGTGAATGGAGTGTTGCTTCACTTTCTAAATGCTGTCCTTTCAGAGAAAATCACTTTGCTTTGAAAGTGCCTTAAGCTACTTACAAGCATTCACAAGAAACTCACATGCATTTCTCTGAAAGAGAAGCAGTCTGTTCCAACACTTCAATTCACTGTGCGAAGTGAATGGAGTGTTGTTTCACTTTCTAAATGCTGTCCTTTAGAGAAAATCACTTTCCTTTGAAAGTGCCTTAAGCTACTTAAAAGCATTCACAAGAAACTCACACGCATTTTTCTGAAAGAGAAGCTGTTTGTTCCAACACTTCAATTCACTGTGCGAAGTGAATGGAGTGTTGCTTCACTTTCTATATGCTCTCCTTTTAGAGAAAATCACTCTCTTTTGAAACTGCCTTAAGCTACTTACAAGCATTCAGAAGAAACTAACATCTGTTTCTCTGAAAGAGAAGCAGTCTGTTCCAACACTTCAATTCACTGTGCGTAGTGAATGGAGTGTTGCTTCACTTTCTAAATGCTGTCCTTTCAGAGAAAATCACTTTCCTTTGAAAGTGCCTAAAGGTACTTACAAGCATTCACAAGAAACTCATATCTGTTTCTCTCAAAGAGAAGTAGTCTGTTCCAACACTTCAATTCACTGTGCGTAGTGAATGGAGTGTTGCTTCACTTTCTAAATGCTGTCCTTTCAGAGAAAATCACTTTCCTTTGAAAGTGCCTTAAGGTACTTACAAGCATTCACAAGAAACTCATATCTGTTTCTCTCAAAGAGAAGTAGTCTGTTCCAACACTTCAATTCACTGTGCGTAGTGAATGGAGTGTTGCTTCACTTTCTAAATGCTGTCCTTTCAGAGAAAATCAGTTTCCTTTGAAAGTGCCTTAAGCTACTTACAAGCATTCATAAGAAACTCACATCTGTTTCTCTGAAAGAGAAGCAGTCTGTTCCAACACTTCAATTCACTGTGCGAAGGGAATGGAGTGTTGCTTCACTTTATAAATGCTGTCCTTTCAGAGAAAATCACTTTCCTTTGAAAGTGCCTTAAGTTATTTACAAGCATTCAACAGAAATACACATGCGTTTCTCTGAAAGAGAAGCAGTCTGTTCCAACAATTCAATTCACAGTGCGAAGTGAATGGAGTGTTGCTTCACTTTCTAAATGCTGTCCTTTCAGAGAAAATCACTTTGATTTGAAAGTGCCTGAATCTACTTACAAGCATTCAACAGAAATTCACATGCGTTTCTCCGAAAAAGAAGCAGTCTGTTCAAACACTTCAATTCACAGTGCGAAGTGAATGGAGTGTTGCTTCACTTTCCAAATGCTGTCCTTTCAGAGAAAATCACATTACTTTGAAAGTTCCTTAAGCTACTTACAAGCATTCACAAAAAACTCATATCTGCTTCTCTGAAAGAGAAGTAGTCTGTTCCAACACTTCAATTCACTGTGCGTAGTGAATGGAGTGTTGCTTCACTTTCTAAATGCTGTCCTTTCAGAGAAAATCACTTTCCTTTGAAAGTGCCTTAAGCTACTTACAAGCATTCACAGCAAACTCACATGCATTTTTCTGAAAGAAGAGGTCTGTTCCAACACTTCAATTCACTGTGCGAAGTGAATGGAGTGTTGTTTCGCTTTCTAAATGCTGTCCTTTCAGAGAAAATCACTTTCCTTTGAAAGTGCCTTAAGCTACTTACAAGCATTAAACAGAAATTCACGTGCGTTTCTCTGAAAGAGAAACAGTCTGTTCCAACACTTCAATTCACTGTGCGAAGTGAATGGAGTGTTGCTTCACTTTCTAAATGGTGTCCTTTCCGAGAAAGTCACTTTCCTTTGAAAGTGCCTTAAGCTACTTACAAGCATTCACAAGAAACTCACATCTGTTTCTCTGAAAGAGAAGCAGTCTGTTCCAACACTTCAATTCACTGTGCGAAGTGAATGGAGTGTTGCTTCACTTTCTAAATGCTCTCCTTTTAGAGAAAATCACTCTCTTTTGAAACTGCCTAAAGCTACTTACAAGCATTCTCAAGAAACTCACATCTGTTTCTCTGAAAGAGATGCAGTCTGTTCCAACACTTCAATTCACTGTGCGAAGGGAATCGAGTTTTGCTTCACTTTATAAATGCTGTCCTTTCAGAGAAAATCACTTTCCTTTGAAAGTGCCTTAAGCTACTTACAAGCATTCACAAAACACTCATATCTGTTTCTCTGAAAGAGAAGTAGTCTGTTCCAACACTTCAATTCACTGTGCGAAGTGAGTGGAGTGTTGCTTCACTTTCTAAATGCTGTCCTTTCAGAAAAAATCACTTTCCTTTGAAAGTGCCTTAAGCTACTTACAAGCATTCACAAGAAACTCACATGCATTTTTCTGAAAGAGAAGCAGTCTGTTCCAACACTTCAATTCACTGGCGAAGTGAATGGAGTGTTGTTTCACTTTCTAAATGCTGTCCTTTCAGAGAAAATCACTTTTCTTTGAAAGTGCCTTAAGCTACTTACAAGCATTCACAAGAAACTCACATGCATTTTTCTGAAAGAGAAGCTGTTTGTTCCAACACTGCAATTCACTGTGCGAAGTGAATGGAGTATTGCTTCACTTTCTATATGCTCTCCTTTTAGAGAAAATCACTCTCTTTTGAAACTGCCTTAAGCTACTTACCAGCATTCACAAGAAACTCACATCTGTTTCTCTGAAAGAGAAGCAGTCTGTTCCAACACTTCAATTCACTGTGCGAAATGAATGGAGTGTTGCTTCACTTTATAAATGCTCTACTTTTAGAGAAAATCACTCTCTTTTGAAACTGTCTTAAGCTACCTACTAGCATTCACAAGAAACTCACATCTGTTTCTCTGAAAGAGAAGCAGTCTGTTCCAACACTTCGATTCACTGTGCGAAGTGAATGGAGTGTTGCTTCACTTTCTAAATGCTGTCCTTTCAGAGAAAATCACTTTGCTTTGAAAGTGCCTTAAGCTACTTACAAGCATTCACAAAAAACTCACATCTGTTTCTCTGAAATAGAAGAAGTCTGTTTCAACACTTCAATTCACTGGGGGAAGTGAATGGAGTGTTGCTTCACTTTCTAACTGCTTTCCTTTCAGAGAAAATCACTTTCCTTTGAAAGTGCCTTAAGCTACATACAAGCATTCACAAAAAACTCATATCTGTTTCTCTGAAAGAGAAGTAGTCTGTTCAAACACTTCAATTCACTGTGCGTAGTGAATGGAGTGTTGCTTCACTTTCTAAATGCTGTCCTTTCAGAGAAAATCACTTTCCTTTGAAAGTGCCTTAAGTTATTTACAAGCATTCAACAGAAATACACATGCGTTTCTCTGAAAGAGAAGCAGTCTGTTCCAACAATTCAATTCACAGTGCGAAGTGAATGGAGTGTTGCTTCACTTTCTAAATGCTGTCCTTTCAGAGAAAATCACTTTGATTTGAAAGTGCCTGAATCTACTTACAAGCATTCAACAGAAATTCACATGCGTTTCTCCGAAAAAGAAGCAGTCTGTTCAAACACTTCAATTCACAGTGCGAAGTGAATGGAGTGTTGCTTCACTTTCCAAATGCTGTCCTTTCAGAGAAAATCACATTACTTTGAAAGTTCCTTAAGCTACTTACAAGCATTCACAAAAAACTCATATCTGCTTCTCTGAAAGAGAAGTAGTCTGTTCCAACACTTCAATTCACTGTGCGTAGTGAATGGAGTGTTGCTTCACTTTCTAAATGCTGTCCTTTCAGAGAAAATCACTTTCCTTTGAAAGTGCCTTAAGCTACTTACAAGCATTCACAGCAAACTCACATGCATTTTTCTGAAAGAAGAGGTCTGTTCCAACACTTCAATTCACTGTGCGAAGTGAATGGAGTGTTGTTTCGCTTTCTAAATGCTGTCCTTTCAGAGAAAATCACTTTCCTTTGAAAGTGCCTTAAGCTACTTACAAGCATTAAACAGAAATTCACGTGCGTTTCTCTGAAAGAGAAACAGTCTGTTCCAACACTTCAATTCACTGTGCGAAGTGAATGGAGTGTTGCTTCACTTTCTAAATGGTGTCCTTTCCGAGAAAGTCACTTTCCTTTGAAAGTGCCTTAAGCTACTTACAAGCATTCACAAGAAACTCACATCTGTTTCTCTGAAAGAGAAGCAGTCTGTTCCAACACTTCAATTCACTGTGCGAAGTGAATGGAGGGTTGCTTCACTTTCTAAATGCTCTCCTTTTAGAGAAAATCACTCTCTTTTGAAACTGCCTAAAGCTACTTACAAGCATTCTCAAGAAACTCACATCTGTTTCTCTGAAAGAGATGCAGTCTGTTCCAACACTTCAATTCACTGTGCGAAGGGAATCGAGTTTTGCTTCACTTTATAAATGCTGTCCTTTCAGAGAAAATCACTTTCCTTTGAAAGTGCCTTAAGCTACTTACAAGCATTCACAAAACACTCATATCTGTTTCTCTGAAAGAGAAGTAGTCTGTTCCAACACTTCAATTCACTGTGCGAAGTGAGTGGAGTGTTGCTTCACTTTCTAAATGCTGTCCTTTCAGAAAAAATCACTTTCCTTTGAAAGTGCCTTAAGCTACTTACAAGCATTCACAAGAAACTCACATGCATTTTTCTGAAAGAGAAGCAGTCTGTTCCAACACTTCAATTCACTGGCGAAGTGAATGGAGTGTTGTTTCACTTTCTAAATGCTGTCCTTTCAGAGAAAATCACTTTTCTTTGAAAGTGCCTTAAGCTACTTACAAGCATTCACAAGAAACTCACATGCATTTTTCTGAAAGAGAAGCTGTTTGTTCCAACACTGCAATTCACTGTGCGAAGTGAATGGAGTATTGCTTCACTTTCTATATGCTCTCCTTTTAGAGAAAATCACTCTCTTTTGAAACTGCCTTAAGCTACTTACCAGCATTCACAAGAAACTCACATCTGTTTCTCTGAAAGAGAAGCAGTCTGTTCCAACACTTCAATTCACTGTGCGAAATGAATGGAGTGTTGCTTCACTTTATAAATGCTCTACTTTTAGAGAAAATCACTCTCTTTTGAAACTGTCTTAAGCTACCTACTAGCATTCACAAGAAACTCACATCTGTTTCTCTGAAAGAGAAGCAGTCTGTTCCAACACTTCGATTCACTGTGCGAAGTGAATGGAGTGTTGCTTCACTTTCTAAATGCTGTCCTTTCAGAGAAAATCACTTTGCTTTGAAAGTGCCTTAAGCTACTTACAAGCATTCACAAAAAACTCACATCTGTTTCTCTGAAAGAGAAGAAGTCTGTTTCAACACTTCAATTCACTGGGGGAAGTGAATGGAGTGTTGCTTCACTTTCTAACTGCTTTCCTTTCAGAGAAAATCACTTTCCTTTGAAAGTGCCTTAAGCTACATACAAGCATTCACAAAAAACTCATATCTGTTTCTCTGAAAGAGAAGTAGTCTGTTCAAACACTTCAATTCACTGTGCGTAGTGAATGGAGTGTTGCTTCACTTTCTAAATGCTGTCCTTTCAGAGAAAATCACTTTCCTTTGAAAGTGCCTTAAGCTACTTACAAGCATTCAACAGAAATACACATGCGTTTCTCTGAAAGAGAAGCAGTCTGTTCCAACACTTCAATTCACAGTGCGAAGTAAATGGAGTGTTGCTTCACTTTCTAAATGCTGTCCTTTCAGAGAAAATCACTTTCCTTTGAAAGTGCCTTAAGCTACTTACAAGCATTCAACAGAAATACACATGCGTTTCTCTGAAAGAGAAGCAGTCTGTTCCAACACTTCAATTCACTGTGCGAAGTGAATGGAGTGTTGCTTCACTTTCTAAATGCTGTCCTTTCAGAGAAAATCACTTTGCTTTGAAAGTGCCTTAAGCTACTTACAAGCATTCACAAAACACTCATATCTGTTTCTCTGAAAGAGAAGTAGTCTGTTCCAACACTTCAATTCACTGTGCGAAGTGAATGGAGTGTTACTTCACTTTCTAAATGCTGTCCTTTCAGAGAAAATCACTTTCCTTTGAAAGTGCCTTAAGCTACTTACAAGCATTCACAAGAAACTCACATGCATTTTTCTGAAATAGAAGCAGTCTGTTCCAACACTTCAATTCACTGGCGGAGTGAATGGAGTGTTGTTTCACTTTCTAAATGCTGTCCTTTCAGAGAAAATCACTTTCCTTTGAAAGAGCCTTAAGCTACTTACAAGCATTCACAAGAAACTCACACTCATTTTTCTGAAAGAGAAGCTTTTTGTTCCAACACTTCAATTCACTGTGCGCAGTAAATGGAGTGTTGCTTCACTTTCTATATGCTCTCCTTTTAGAGAAAATCACTCTCTTTTGAAACTGCCTTAAGCTACTTACCAGCATTCACAAGAAACTCACATCTGTTTTTCTGAAAGAGAAGCAGTCTGTTCCAAAACTTCAATTCACTGTGCGAAGTGAATGGAGTGTTGCTTCACTTTCTAAATGCTCTCCTTTTAGAGAAAATCACTCTCTTTTCAAACTGTCTTAAGCTACTTACTAGCATTCACAAGAAACTCACATCTGTTTCTCTGAAAGAGAAGCAGTCTGTTCCAACACTTCAATTCACTGTGCAAAGGGAATGGAGTGTTGCTTCACTTTATAAATGCTGTCCTTTCAGAGAAAATCACTTTGCTTTGAAAGTGCCTTAAGCTACTTACAAGCATTCAACAGAAATACACATGCGTTTCTCTGAAAAAGATGCAGTCTGTTCCAACACTTCAATTCACAGTGCGAAGTGAATGGAGTGTTGCTTCACTTTCTAAATTCTGTCCTTTCAGAGAAAATCACTTTCCTTTGAAAGTGCCTTAAGTTACTTACAAGCATTCACAAAAATCTCATATCTGTTTCTCTGAAAGAGAAGTAGTCTGTTCCAACACTTCAATTCACTGTGCGTAGTGAATGGAGTGTTGCTTCACTTTCTAAATGCTGTCCTTTCAGAGAAAATCACTTTCCTTTGAAAGTGCCTTAAGCCACTTACAAGCATTCAACCGAAATTCACATGCGATTCTCTGAAAGAGAAGCAGTCTGTTCCAACACTTCAATTCACAGTGCGAAGGGAATGGAGTGTTGCTTCACTTTCTAAATGCTGTCCTTTCAGAGAAAATCACTTTCTTTTGAAAGTGCCTTAAGTTACTTACAAGCATTCACAAAAAACTCATTTCTGTTTCTCTGAAAGAGAAGTAGTCTGTTCCAACACTTCAATTCACTGTGCGTAGTGAATGGAGTGCTGCTTCACTTTCTAAATGCTGTCCTTTCAGAGAAAATCACTTTCCTTTGAAAGTGCCTTAAGCTACTTACAAGCATTCACAAGAAACTCACACGCATTTTTCTGAAAGAGAAGCTGTTTGTTCCAACACTTCAATTCACTGTGCGAAGTAAATGGAGTGTTGCTTCACTTTCTAAATGCTCTCCTTTTAGAGAAAATCACTCTCTTTTGAAACTGTCTTAAGCTACTTACTAGCATTCACAAGAAACTCACATCTGTTTCTCTGAAAGAGAAGCAGTCTGTTCCAACACTTCAATTCACTGTGCGAAGTAAATGGAGTGTTGCTTCACTTTCTAACTGCTTTCCTTTCAGAGAAAATCACTTTGCTTTGAAAGTGCCTTAAGCTACTTACAAGCATTCACAAAAAACTCACATCCGTTTCTCTGAAAGAGAAGAAGTCTGTTTCAACACTTCAATTCACTGGGGGAAGTGAATGGAGTGTTGCTTCACTTTCTAACTGCTTTCCTTTCAGAGAAAATAACTTTCCTTTGAAAGTGCCTTAAGCTACTTACAAGCATTCACAAAAAACTCATATCTGTTTCTCTGAAAGAGAAGTAGTCTGTTCAAACACTTCAATTCACTGTGCGTAGTGAATGGAGTGTTGCTTCACTTTCTAAATGCTGTCCTTTCAGAGAAAATCACTTTCCTTTGAAAGTGCCTTAAGCTACTTACAAGCATTCAACAGAAATACACATGCGTTTCTCTGAAAGAGAAGCAGTCTGTTCCAACACTTCAATTCACAGTGCGAAGTGAATGGAGTGTTGCTTCACTTTCTAAATGCTGTCCTTTCAGAGAAAATCACTTTCCTTTGAAAGTGCCTTAAGCTACTTACAAGCATTCAACAGAAATACACATGCGTTTCTCTGAAAGAGAAGCAGTCTGTTCCAACACTTCAATTCACTGTGCGAAGTGAATGGAGTGTTGCTTCACTTTCTAAATGCTGTCCTTTCAGAGAAAATCACTTTGCTTTGAAAGTGCCTTAAGCTACTTACAAGCATTCACAAAACACTCATATCTGTTTCTCTGAAAGAGAAGTAGTCTGTTCCAACACTTCAATTCACTGTGCGAAGTGAATGGAGTGTTACTTCACTTTCTAAATGCTGTCCTTTCAGAGAAAATCACTTTCCTTTGAAAGTGCCTTAAGCTACTTACAAGCATTCACAAGAAACTCACATGCATTTTTCTGAAATAGAAGCAGTCTGTTCCAACACTTCAATTCACTGGCGGAGTGAATGTAGTGTTGTTTCACTTTCTAAATGCTGTCCTTTCAGAGAAAATCACTTTCCTTTGAAAGAGCCTTAAGCTACTTACAAGCATTCACAAGAAACTCACACGCATTTTTCTGAAAGAGAAGCTTTTTGTTCCAACACTTCAATTCACTGTGCGCAGTAAATGGAGTGTTGCTTCACTTTCTATATGCTCTCCTTTTAGAGAAAATCACTCTCTTTTGAAACTGCCTTAAGCTACTTACCAGCATTCACAAGAAACTCACATCTGTTTTTCTGAAAGAGAAGCAGTCTGTTCCAAAACTTCAATTCACTGTGCGAAGTGAATGGAGAGTTGCTTCACTTTCTAAATGCTCTCCTTTTAGAGAAAATCACTCTCTTTTCAAACTGTCTTAAGCTACTTACTAGCATTCACAAGAAACTCACATCTGTTTCTCTGAAAGAGAAGCAGTCTGTTCAAACACTTCAATTCACTGTGCAAAGGGAATGGAGTGTTGCTTCACTTTATAAATGCTGTCCTTTCAGAGAAAATCACTTTGCTTTGAAAGTGCCTTAAGCTACTTACAAGCATTCAACAGAAATACACATGCGTTTCTCTGAAAAACATGCAATCTGTTCCAACACTTCAATTCACAGTGCGAAGTGAATGGAGTGTTGCTTCACTTTCTAAATTCTGTCCTTTCAGAGAAAATCACTTTCCTTTGAAAGTGCCTTAAGTTACTTACAAGCATTCACAAAAAACTCATATCTGTTTCTCTGAAAGAGAAGCAGTCTGTTCCAACACTTCAATTCACTGTGCGTAGTGAATGGAGTGTTGCTTCACTTTCTAAATGCTGTCCTTTCAGAGAAAATCACTTTCCTTTGAAAGTGCCTTAAGCCACTTACAAGCATTCAACCGAAATTCACATGCGATTCTCTGAAAGAGAAGCAGTCTGTTCCAACATTTCAATTCACAGTGCGAAGGGAATGGAGTGTTGCTTCACTTTCTAAATGCTGTCCTTTCAGAGAAAATCACTTTCTTTTGAAAGTGCCTTAAGTTACTTACAAGCATTCACAAAAAACTCATTTCTGTTTCTCTGAAAGAGAAGTAGTCTGTTCCAACACTTCAATTCACTGTGCGTAGTGAATGGAGTGCTGCTTCACTTTCTAAATGCTGTCCTTTCAGAGAAAATCACTTTCCTTTGAAAGTGCCTTAAGCTACTTACAAGCATTCACAAGAAACTCACATCTGTTTCTCTGAAAGAGAAGCAGTCTGTTCCAACACTTCAATTCACTGTGCAAAGGGAATGGAGTGTTGCTTCACTTTATAAATGCTGTCCTTTCAGAGAAAATCACTTTCCTTTGAAAGTGCCTTAAGCTACTTACAAGCATTCACAAAAAACTCACATCCGTTTCTCTGAAAGAGAAGAAGTCTGTTCCAACACTTCAATTCACTGGGCGAAATGAATGGAGTGTTGCTTCACTTTCTATATGCTCTCCTTTTAGAGAAAATCACTCTCTTTTGAAAATGCCTTAAGCTACTTACAAGCATTCAGAAGAAACTCACATGCATTTTTCTGAAAGAGATGCAGTCTGTTCCAACACTTCAAATCACTGTGCGTAGTGAATGGAGTGTTGCGTCACTTTCTAAATGCTGTCCTTTCAGAGAAAATCACTTTCCTTTGAAAGTGAATTAAGCTACTTACAAGCATTCAAAAGAAACTCATATCTGTTTCTCTCAAAAAGAAGTAGTCTGTTCCAACACTTCAATTCACTGTGCGTAGTGAATGGAGTGTAGCTTCACTTTCTAAATGCTGTCCTTTCAGAGAAAATCACTTTCCTTTGAAAGTGCCTTAAGCTACTTAGAAGCATTCACAAGAAACTCACATGCATTTTTCTGAAAGAGAAGCAGTCTGTTCCAACACTTCAATTCACTGTGCGTAGTGAATGGAGTGTTGCTTCACTTTCTAAATGCAGTCCATTCAGAGAAAATCACTTTGATTTGAACGTGCCTTAAGCTACTTACAAGCATTCACAAGAAACTCACACGCATTTTTCTGAAAGAGAAGCAGTTTGTTCCAACACTTCAATTCACTGTGCGTAGTGAATGGAGTGTTGCTTCACTTTCTAAATGCTGTCCTTTCAGAGAAAATCACTTTCATTTGAAAGTGCCTTAAGCTACTTACAAGCATTCACAAGAAACTCACATCTGTTTCTCTGAAAGAGAAGCAGTCTGTTCCAACACTTCAATTCACTGTGCAAAGGGAATGGAGTGTTGCTTCACTTTCTAAATGCTGTCCTTTCAGAGAAAATCACTTTGCTTTGAAAGTGCCTTAAGCTACTTACAAGCATTCACAAAAAACTCACATCTGTTTCTCTGAAAGAGAAGAAGTCTGTTCCAACACTTCAATTCACTGGGCGAAGTGAATGGAGTATTGATTCACTTTCTATATGCTCTCCTTTTAGAGAAAATCACTCTCTTTTGAAAATGCCTTAAGCTACTTACAAGCATTCACAAGAAACTCACATGCATTTTTCTGAAAGAGAAGCAGTCTGTTCCAACACTTAAATTCACTGTGCGTAGTGAATGGAGTGTTGCTACACTTTCTAAATGCTGTCCTTTCAGAGAAAATCACTTTGTTTGGAAGTGCCTTAAGCTACTTACAAGCATTCACAAGAAACTCACATGCATTTTTCTGAAAGAGAAGCAGTCTGTTCCAACACTTCAATTCACTGTGCGTAGTGAATGGAGTGTTGCTACACTTTCTAAATGCTGTCCTTTCAGAGAAAATCCCTCTCCTTTGAAAGTGCCTAATGTACTTACAAGCATTCAACATAAATTCACATGCGTTTCTCCTAAAGAGAAGCAGTCTGTTCCAACACTTCAATTCATAGTGCGAAGTGAATGGAGTGTTGCTTTACTTTCTAAATGCTGTCCTTTCAGAGAAAATCACTTTGCTTTGAAAGTGCCTTAAGCTACTTACAAGCATTCACTAGAAACTCACACGCATTTTTCTGAAAGAGAAGCTGTTTGTTCCAACACTTCAATTCACTGTGCGAAGTGAATGGAGTGTTGCTTCACTTTCTATATGCTGTCCTTTTAGAGAAAATCACTCTCTTTTGATACTGCCTTAAGCTACTTACAAGCATTCACAAGAAACTCACATCTGTTTCTCTGAAAGAGAAGCAGTCTGTTCCAACACTTCAATTCACTGTGCGAAGTGAATGGAGTGTTGCTTCACTTTCTATATGCTCTCCTTTTAGAGAAAATCACTCTCTTTTGAAACTGTCTTAAGCTACTTACTAGAATTCACAAGAAACTCACATCTGTTTCTCTGAAAGAGAAGCAGTCTGTTCCAACACTTCAATTCACTGTGCAAAGTGAATGGAGTGTTGTTTCACTTTCTAAATGCTGTCCTTTCAGAGAAAATCACTTTCCTTTGAAAGGGCCTTAGGCTACTTACACATATTCACAGGAAACTCAAATGCGTTTCTATGAAAGAGAAGCAGTCTGTTCCAACACTTCAATTCACAGTGCGAAGTGAATGGAGTGTTGCTTCACTTTCTAAATGCTGTCCTTTCAGAGAAAATCACTTTCCTTTGAAAGTGCCTTAAGCTACTTACAAGCATTCACAAGAAACTAACATGCGTTTCTCTGAAAGAGAAGCAGTCTGTTCCAACACTTCAATTCACAGTGCGAAGTGAATGGAGTGTTGCTTCACTTTCTAATTGCTGTCCTTTCAGAGAAAATCACTTTCCTTTGAAAGTGCCTTAAGCTACTTACAAGCATTCACAAGAAACTCACATGCATTTTTCTGAAAGAGAAGCAGTCTGTTCCAACACTTCAATTCACTGTGCGAAGTGAATGGAGTGTTGCTTCACTTTCTAAATGCTGTCCTTTCAGAGAAAATCACTTTCCTTTGAAAGTGCCTAATCTACTTACAAGCATTCAACAGAAATTCACATGCGTTTCTCCTAAAGAGAAGCAGTCTGTTCCAACACTTCAATTCATAGTGCGAAGTAAATCTAGTGTTGCTTCACTTTCTAAATGCTGTCCTTTCAGAGAAAATCACTTTCCTTTGAAAGTGCCTTAAGCTACTTACAAGCATTCACAAAAAACTCACATCCGTTTCTCTGAAAGAGAAGCAGTCTGTTCCAACACTTCAATTCACTGGGGGAAGTGAATGGCGGGTTGCTTCACTTTCTATATGCTCTCCTTTTAGAGAAAATCACTCTCTTTTGAAACTGCCTTAAGCTACTTACAAGCATTCAGGAGAAACTCACATGCATTTTTCTGAAAGAGAAGCAGTCTGTTCCAACACTTCAATTCACTGTGCGAAGTGAATGGAGTGTTGTTTCACTTTCTAAATGCTGTCCTTTCAGAGAAAATCACTTTCCTTTGAAAGTGCCTTAGGCTACTTACACATATTCACAGGAAACTCAAATGCGTTTCTATGAAAGAGAAGCAGTCTGTTCCAACACTTCAATTCACAGTGCGAAGTGAATGGAGTGTTGCTTCACTTTCTAAATGCTGTCCTTTCAGAGAAAATCACTTTCCTTTGAAAGTGCCTTAAGCTACTTACAAGCATTCACAAGAAACTAACATGCGTTTCTCTGAAAGAGAAGCAGTCTGTTCCAACACTTCAATTCACAGTGCGAAGTGAATGGAGTGTTGCTTCACTTTCTAATTGCTGTCCTTTCAGAGAAAATCAGTTTCCTTTGAAAGTGCCTTAATCTGCTTACAAGCATTCAACAGAAAGTCACATGCGTTTCTCCTAAAGAGAAGCAGTCTGTTAAAACACTTCAATTCACAGTGCGAAGTGAATGGAGTGTTGCTTCACTTTCTAAATGCTGTCCTTTCAGAGAAAATCACTTTCCTTTGAAAGTGCCTTAAGCTACCTACAAGCATTCAACAGAAATTCACATGCGTTTCTCTGAAAGAGAAACAGTCTGTTCCAACACTTCAATTCACTGTGCGTAGTGAATGGAGTGTTGCGTCACTTTCTAAATGCTGTCCTTTCAGAGAAAATCACTTTCCTTTGAAAGTGGCTTAAGCTACTTACAAGCATTCAATCGAAATTCACAGGCGTTTCTCTAAAAGAGAAGCAGTCTGTTCCAACACTTCAATTCACTGTGCGAAGTGAATGGAGTGTTGCTTCATTTTCTAAATGCTGTCCTTTCAGAGAAAATCACTCTCTTTTGAAACTGCCATAAGCTAATTACATGCATTCAGAAGAAACTCACAGCCGTTTCTCTGAAAGAGAAGCAGTCTGTTCCTACACTTCAATTCATTGGGGGAAGTGAATGGAGTGTTGCTTCACTTTATATATGCTCTCCTTTTAGAGAAAATCACTCTCTTTTGAAACTGCCTTAAGCTACTTACAAGCATTCAGATGAAACTCACATGCATTTTTTGAAAGTGAAGCTGTCTGTTCCAACACTTGAATTCACTGTGCGAAGTGAATGGAGTGTTGCTTCACTTTCTAAATGCTGTCCTTTCAGAGGAAATCACTTTTCTTTGAAAGTGCCTTAAGCTACTTACACACATTCACAGGAAACTCAAATGTGTTTCTATGAAAGAGAAGCTGTCTGTTCCAACACTTCAATTCACTGTGCGAAGTGAATGGAGTGTTGCTTCACTTTCTAAATTTAGTCCTTTCAGAGAAAATCATTTTCCTCTGAAAGTGCCTTAAGCTACTTACAAGCATTCATCAGAAATTCACATGCGTTTCTCTGAAAGAGAAGCAGTCTGTTCCAACACTTCAATTCACTGTGCAAATTGAATGGTTGTTGCTTTACTTTCTATATGCTCTCCTTTAGAGAAAATCACTCTCTTTTGGAACTGCCTTAAGCTATTTACAAGCATTCACAAGAAACTCACATCTGTTTCTCTGAAAGTGAAGCAGTCTGTTCCAACACTTCAATTCACTGTGCAAAGGGAATGGAGTGTTGCTTCACTTTCTAAATGCTGTCCTTTCAGAGAAAATCACTTTGCTTTGAAAGTGTCTTAAGCTACTTACAAGCATTCACAAAAAACTCACATTAGTTTATCTGAAAGAGAAGTTTGTTACAACACTTCAATTCACTGGGCGAAGTGAATGGAGTGTTGCTTCACTTTCTATATGCTCTCCTTTTAGAGAAAATCACTCTCTTTTGAAAATGCCTTAAGCTACTTCCAAGCATTCAGAAGAAACTCACATGCATTTTTCTGAAAGAGAAGCAGTCTGTTCCAACACTTCAATTCACTGTGCGTAGTGAATGGAGTGTTGCTTCACTTTCTAAATGCTGTCCTTTCAGAGAAAATCACATTCCTTTGAAAGTGCCTTAAGCTACTTACAAGCATTCACAAGAAACTCACATGCATTTTTCTGAAAGAGAAGCAGTCTGTTCCAACATTTCAATTCACTGTGCGAAGTGAATGGAGTGTTGCTTCACTTTCTAAATGCTGTCCTTTCAGAGAAAATCACTTTGCTTTGAAAGTGCCTTAAGCTACTTTCAAGCATTCAGAAGAAACTCACATCCGTTTCTCTGAAAGAGAAGCAGTCTGTTCCAACACTTCAATTCACTGGGGGAAGTGAATGGAGTGTTGCTTCACTTTCTATACGCTCTCCTTTTAGAGAAAATCACTCTCTTTTGAAACTGCCTTAAGCTACTTACAAGCATTCAGGAGAAACTCACATGCATTTTTCTGAAAGAGAAGCAGTCTGTTCCAACACTTCAATTCACTGTGCGAAGTGAATGGAGTGTTGTTTCACTTTCTAAATGCTGTCCTTTCAGAGAAAATCACTTTCCTTTGAAAGTGCCTTAGGCTACTTACACACATTCCTAGGAAACTCAAATGCGTTTCTATGAAAGAGAAGCAGTCTGTTCCAACACTTCAATTCACTGTGCGTAGGGAATGGAGTGTTGCTTCACTTTTTAAATGCTGTCCTTTCAGAGAAAATCACTTTCCTTTGAAAGTGCCTTAAGCTACTTACAAGCATTCAACAGAAATTCACATGCGTTTCTCCGAAAGAGAAGCAGTCTGTTCCAACACTTCAATTCACTGGGGAAAGTGAATGGAGTGTTGCCTCACTTTCCTAATGCTGTCCTTTCAGAGAAAATCACTTTCCTTTGAAAGTGCCTTAAGTTACTTACAAGCATTCACAAAAAACTCATATCTGTTTCTCTGAATGAGAAGTAGTCTGTTCCAACACTTCAATTCACTGTGCGTAGGGAATGGTGTGTTGCTTCACTTTTTAAATGCTGTCCTTTCAGAGAAAATCACTTTCCTTTGAAAGTGCCTTAAGCTACTTACAAGCATTCACAAGAAACTCACATGCGTTTTCTGAAAGAGAAGCAGTCTGTTCCAACACTTCAATTCACAGTGCGAAGTGAACGGAGTGTTGCTTCACTTTCTAATTGCTGTCCTTTCAGAGGAAATCACTTTCCTTTGAAAGTGCCTTAATCTGCTTACAAGCATTCAACAGAAAGTCACATGCGTTTCTCTTAAAGAGAAGCAGTCTGTTAAAACACTTCAATTCACAGTGCGAAGTGAATGGAGTGTTGCTTCACTTTCTAAATGCTGTCCTTTCAGAGAAAATCACTTTCCTTTGAAAGTGCCTTAAGCTACCTACAAGCATTCAACAGAAATTCACATGCGTTTCTCTGAAAGAGAAACAGTCTGTTCCAACACTTCAATTCACTGTGCGTAGTGAATGGAGTGTTGCGTCACTTTCTAAATGCTGTCCTTTCAGAGAAAATCACTTTCCTTTGAAAGTGGCTTAAGCTACTTACAAGCATTCAATCGAAATTCACAGGCGTTTCTCTAAAAGAGAAGCAGTCTGTTCCAACACTTCAATTCACTGTGCGAAGTGAATGGAGTGTTGCTTCATTTTCTAAATGCTGTCCTTTCAGAGAAAATCACTCTCTTTTGAAACTGCCATAAGCTACTTACAAGCATTCAGAAGAAACTCACATCCGTTTCTCTGAAAGAGAAGCAGTCTGTTCCTACACTTCAATTCATTGGGGGAAGTGAATGGAGTGTTGCTTCACTTTATATATGCTCTCCTTTTAGAGAAAATCACTCTCTTTTGAAACTGCCTTAAGCTACTTACAAGCATTCAGATGAAACTCACATGCATTTTTTGAAAGTGAAGCTGTCTGTTCCAACACTTGAATTCACTGTGCGAAGTGAATGGAGTGTTGCTTCACTTTCTAAATACTGTCCTTTCAGAGAAAATCACTTTCCTTTGAAAGTGCCTTAAGCTACTTACAAGCATTCAACAGAAATTCACATGCGTTTCTCTGAAAGAGAAGCAGTCTGTTCCAACACTTCAATTCACTGGGGAAAGTGAATGGAGTGTTGCCTCACTTTCTAAATGCTGTCCTTTCAGAGAAAATCACTTTCCTTTGAAAGTGCCTTAAGTTACTTACAAGCATTCACAAAAAACTCATATCTGTTTCTCTGAAAGAGAAGTAGTCTGTTCCAACACTTCAATTCACTGTACGAAGTGAATGGAGTGTTGTTTCACTTTCTAAATGCTGTCCTTTCAGAGGAAATCACTTTTCTTTGAAAGTGCCTTAAGCTACTTACACACATTCACAGGACTCAAATGCGTTTCTATGAAAGAGAAGCTGTCTATTCCAACACTTCAATTCACTCTGCGAAGTGAATGGAGTGTTGCTTCACTTTCTAAATTTAGTCCTTTCAGAGAAAATCATTTTCCTTTGAAAGTGCCTTAAGCTACTTACAAGCATTCATCAGAAATTCACATGCGTTTCTCTGAAAGAGAAGCAGTCTGTTCCAACACTTCAATTCACTTTGCAAATTGAATGGTTGTTGCTTTACTTTCTATATGCTCTCCTTTAGAGAAAATCACTGTCTTTTGAAACTGCCTTAAGCTACTTACAAGCATTCACAAGAAACTCACATCTGTTTCTCTGAAAGTGAAGCAGTCTGTTCCAACACTTCAATTCACTGTGCAAAGGGAATGGAGTGTTGCTTCACTTTCTAAATGCTGTCCTTTCAGAGAAAATCACTTTGCTTTGAAAGTGCCTTAAGCTACTTACAAGCATTCACAAAAAACTCACATTAGTTTCTCTGAAAGAGAAGAAGTCTGTTACAACACTTCAATTCACTGTGCGTCGTGAATGGAGTGTTGCTTCACTTTCTAAATGCTGTCGTTTCAGAGAAAATCACATTCCTTTGAAAGTGCCTAATCTACTTACAAGCATTCAACAGAAATTCACATGCGTTTCTCCTAAAGAGAAGCAGTCTGTTCCAACATTCAATTCATAGTGCGACGTGAATGGAGTGTTGCTTCACTTTCTAAATGCTGTCCTTTCAGAGAAAATCACTTTGCTTTGAAAGTGCCTTAAGCTACTTTCAAGCATTCAGAAGAAACTCACATCCGTTTCTCTGAAAGAGAAGCAGTCTGTTCCAACACTTCAATTCACTGGGGGAAGTGAATGGAGTGTTGCTTCACTTTCTATATGCTCTCCTTTTAGAGAAAATCACTCTCTTTTGAAACTGCCTTAAGCTACTTACAAGCATTCAGGAGAAACTCACATGCATTTTTCTGAAAGAGAAGCAGTCTGTTCCAACACTTCAATTCACTGTGCGAAGTGAATGGAGTGTTGTTTCACTTTCTAAATGCTGTCCTTTCAGAGAAAATCACTTTCCTTTGAAAGTGCCTTAGGCTACTTACACACATTCACAGGAAACTCAAATGCGTTTCTATGAAAGAGAAGCAGTCTGTTCCAACACTTCAATTCACTGTGCGTAGGGAATGGAGTGTTGCTTCACTTTTTAAATGCTGTCCTTTCAGAGAAAATCACTTTCCTTTGAAAGTGCCTTAAGCTACTTACAAGCATTCAATAGAAATTCACATGCGTTTCTCTCAATGAGAAGTAGTCTGTTTCCACACTTCAATTCACTGTGCGTAGTGAATGGAGTGTTGCTTCACTTTCTAAATGCTGTCCTTTCAGAGAAAATCACTTTGCTTTGAAAGTGCCTTAAGCTACTTACAAGCATTTAGAAGAAACTCACATCCGTTTCTCTGAAAGAGAAGCAGTCTGTTCCTACACTTCAATTCACTGGGGGAAGTGAATGGAGTGTTGCTTCACTTTATATATGCTCTCCCTTTAGAGAAAATCTCTCTCTTTTGAAACTGCCTTAAGCTACTTACAAGCATTCAGAAGAAACTCACATGCATTTTTTGAAAGTGAAGCTGTCTGTTCCAACACTTGAATTAACTTTTCGAAGTGAATGGAGTGTTGCTTCACTTTCTAAATACTTTCCTTTCAGAGAAAATCACTTTCCTTTGAAAGTGCCTTAAGCTACGTACAAGCATTCAACAGAAATTCACATGCGTTTCTCTGAAAGAGAAGCAGTCTGTTCCAACACTTCAATTCACTGGGGAAAGTGAATGGAGTGTTGCCTCACTTTCTAAATGCTGTCCTTTCAGAGAAAATCACTTTCCTTTGAAAGTGCCTTAAGTTACTTACAAGCATTCACAAAAAACTCATATCTGTTTCTCTGAAAGAGAAGTAGTCTGTTCCAACACTTCAATTCACTGTGCGTAGGGAATGGAGTGTTGCTTCACTTTCTAAATGCTGTCCTTTCAGAGAAAATCACTTTCCTTTGAAAGTGCCTTAAGCTACTTACAAGCATTCACAAGAAACTCACATGCATTTTTCTGAAAGAGAAGCAGTCTGTTCCAACACTTCAATTCACTGTGCGAAGTGAATGGAGTGTTGTTTCACTTTCTAAATTTAGTCCTTTGAGAGAAAATCACTTTTCTTTGAAAGTGCCTTAAGCTACTTACACACATTCACAGGAAACTCAAATGCGTTTCTATGAAAGAGAAGCTGTCTGTTCCAACACTTCAATTCACTCTGCGAAGTGAATGGAGTGTTGTTTCGCTTTCTAAATGCTGTCCATTCAGAGAAAATCACTTTCCTTTGAAAGTGCCTTAAGCTACTTATAAGCATTAAACAGAAATTCACATGCGTTTCTCTGAAAGAGAAACAGTCTGGTCCAACACTTCAATTCACTGTGCGAAGTGAATGGACTGTTGCTTCACTTTCTAAATGGTGTCCTTTCCGAGAAAGTCACTTTCCTTTGACAGTGCCTTAAGCTACTTACAAGCATTCACAAGAAACTCACATGCATTTTTCTGAAAGAGAAGCAGTCTGTTCCAACACTTCAATTCACTGTGCGTAGTGAATGGAGTGTTGCTTCACTTTCTAAATGCTGTCCTTTCAGAGATAATCACTTTCCTTTGAAAGTGCCTTAAGCTACTTACAAGCATTCAATAGAAATTCACATGCGTTTCTCTCAAAGAGAAGTAGTCTGTTTCCACACTTCAATTCACTGTGCGTAGTGAATGGAGTGTTGCTTCACTTTCTAAATGCTGTCCTTTCAGAGAAAATCAGTTTGCTTTGAAAGTGCCTTAAGCTACTTACAAGCATTCACAAGAAACTCACATGCATTTCTCTGAAAGAGAAGCAGTCTGTTCCAACACTTCAATTCACTGTGCGAAGTGAATGGAGTGTTGTTTCACTTTCTAAATGCTGTCCTTTAGAGAAAATCACTTTCCTTTGAAAGTGCCTTAAGCTACTTAAAAGCATTCACAAGAAACTCACACGCATTTTTCTGAAAGAGAAGCTGTTTGTTCCAACAATTCAATTCACTGTGCGAAGTGAATGGAGTGTTGCTTCACTTTCTATATGCTCTCCTTTTAGAGAAAATCACTCTCTTTTGAAACTGCCTTAAGCTACTTACAAGCATTCACAAGAAAATAACATCTGTATATCTGAAAGAGAAGCAGTCTGTTCCAACAATTCAATTCACTGTGCGTAGTGAATGGAGTGTTGCTTCACTTTCTAAATGCTGTCCTTTCAGAGAAAATCACTTTCCTTTGAAAGTGCCTTAAGCTACTTACAAGCATTCAATAGAAATTCACATGCGTTTCTCTCAAAGAGAAGTAGTCTGTTTCCACACTTCAATTCACTGTGCGAAGTGAATGGAGTGTTGCTTCACTTTCTAAATGCTGTCCTTTCAGAGAAAATCACTTTGCTTTGAAAGTGCCTTAAGCTACTTACAAGCATTCACAAGAAACTCACATGCATTTCTCTGAAAGAGAAGCAGTCTGTTCCAACACTTCAATTCACTGTGCGAAGTGAATGGAGTGTTGTTTCACTTTCTAAATGCTGTCCTTTAGAGAAAATCACTTTCCTTTGAAAGTGCCTTAAGCTACTTAAAAGCATTCACAAGAAACTCACACGCATTTTTCTGAAAGAGAAGCTGTTTGTTCCAACACTTCAATTCACTGTGCGAAGTGAATGGAGTGTTGCTTCACTTTCTATATGCTCTCCTTTTAGAGAAAATCACTCTCTTTTGAAACTGCCTTAAGCTACTTACAAGCATTCAGAAGAAACTAACATCTGTTTCTCTGAAAGAGAAGCAGTCTGTTCCAACACTTCAATTCACTGTGCGTAGTGAATGGAGTGTTGCTTCACTTTCTAAATGCTGTCCTTTCAGAGAAAATCACTTTCCTTTGAAAGTGCCTAAAGGTACTTACAAGCATTCACAAGAAACTCATATCTGTTTCTCTCAAAGAGAAGTAGTCTGTTCCAACACTTCAATTCACTGTGCGTAGTGAATGGAGTGTTGCTTCACTTTCTAAATGCTGTCCTTTCAGAGAAAATCACTTTCCTTTGAAAGTGCCTTAAGGTACTTACAAGCATTCACAAGAAACTCATATCTGTTTCTCTCAAAGAGAAGTAGTCTGTTCCAACACTTCAATTCACTGTGCGTAGTGAATGGAGTGTTGCTTCACTTTCTAAATGCTGTCCTTTCAGAGAAAATCAGTTTCCTTTGAAAGTGCCTTAAGCTACTTACAAGCATTCATAAGAAACTCACATCTGTTTCTCTGAAAGAGAAGCAGTCTGTTCCAACACTTCAATTCACTGTGCGAAGGGAATGGAGTGTTGCTTCACTTTATAAATGCTGTCCTTTCAGAGAAAATCACTTTCCTTTGAAAGTGCCTTAAGTTATTTACAAGCATTCAACAGAAATACACATGCGTTTCTCTGAAAGAGAAGCAGTCTGTTCCAACAATTCAATTCACAGTGCGAAGTGAATGGAGTGTTGCTTCACTTTCTAAATGCTGTCCTTTCAGAGAAAATCACTTTGATTTGAAAGTGCCTGAATCTACTTACAAGCATTCAACAGAAATTCACATGCGTTTCTCCGAAAAAGAAGCAGTCTGTTCAAACACTTCAATTCACAGTGCGAAGTGAATGGAGTGTTGCTTCACTTTCCAAATGCTGTCCTTTCAGAGAAAATCACATTACTTTGAAAGTTCCTTAAGCTACTTACAAGCATTCACAAAAAACTCATATCTGCTTCTCTGAAAGAGAAGTAGTCTGTTCCAACACTTCAATTCACTGTGCGTAGTGAATGGAGTGTTGCTTCACTTTCTAAATGCTGTCCTTTCAGAGAAAATCACTTTCCTTTGAAAGTGCCTTAAGCTACTTACAAGCATTCACAGCAAACTCACATGCATTTTTCTGAAAGAAGAGGTCTGTTCCAACACTTCAATTCACTGTGCGAAGTGAATGGAGTGTTGCTTCACTTTCTAAATGGTGTCCTTTCCGAGAAAGTCACTTTCCTTTGAAAGTGCCTTAAGCTACTTACAAGCATTCACAAGAAACTCACATCTGTTTCTCTGAAAGAGAAGCAGTCTGTTCCAACACTTCAATTCACTGTGCGAAGTGAATGGAGTGTTGCTTCACTTTCTAAATGCTCTCCTTTTAGAGAAAATCACTCTCTTTTGAAACTGCCTAAAGCTACTTACAAGCATTCTCAAGAAACTCACATCTGTTTCTCTGAAAGAGATGCAGTCTGTTCCAACACTTCAATTCACTGTGCGAAGGGAATCGAGTTTTGCTTCACTTTATAAATGCTGTCCTTTCAGAGAAAATCACTTTCCTTTGAAAGTGCCTTAAGCTACTTACAAGCATTCACAAAACACTCATATCTGTTTCTCTGAAAGAGAAGTAGTCTGTTCCAACACTTCAATTCACTGTGCGAAGTGAGTGGAGTGTTGCTTCACTTTCTAAATGCTGTCCTTTCAGAAAAAATCACTTTCCTTTGAAAGTGCCTTAAGCTACTTACAAGCATTCACAAGAAACTCACATGCATTTTTCTGAAAGAGAAGCAGTCTGTTCCAACACTTCAATTCACTGGCGAAGTGAATGGAGTGTTGTTTCACTTTCTAAATGCTGTCCTTTCAGAGAAAATCACTTTTCTTTGAAAGTGCCTTAAGCTACTTACAAGCATTCACAAGAAACTCACATGCATTTTTCTGAAAGAGAAGCTGTTTGTTCCAACACTGCAATTCACTGTGCGAAGTGAATGGAGTATTGCTTCACTTTCTATATGCTCTCCTTTTAGAGAAAATCACTCTCTTTTGAAACTGCCTTAAGCTACTTACCAGCATTCACAAGAAACTCACATCTGTTTCTCTGAAAGAGATGCAGTCTGTTCCAACACTTCAATTCACTGTGCGAAATGAATGGAGTGTTGCTTCACTTTATAAATGCTCTACTTTTAGAGAAAATCACTCTCTTTTGAAACTGTCTTAAGCTACCTACTAGCATTCACAAGAAACTCACATCTGTTTCTCTGAAAGAGAAGCAGTCTGTTCCAACACTTCGATTCACTGTGCGAAGTGAATGGAGTGTTGCTTCACTTTCTAAATGCTGTCCTTTCAGAGAAAATCACTTTGCTTTGAAAGTGCCTTAAGCTACTTACAAGCATTCACAAAAAACTCACATCTGTTTCTCTGAAAGAGAAGAAGTCTGTTTCAACACTTCAATTCACTGGGGGAAGTGAATGGAGTGTTGCTTCACTTTCTAACTGCTTTCCTTTCAGAGAAAATCACTTTCCTTTGAAAGTGCCTTAAGCTACATACAAGCATTCACAAAAAACTCATATCTGTTTCTCTGAAAGAGAAGTAGTCTGTTCAAACACTTCAATTCACTGTGCGTAGTGAATGGAGTGTTGCTTCACTTTCTAAATGCTGTCCTTTCAGAGAAAATCACTTTCCTTTGAAAGTGCCTTAAGCTACTTACAAGCATTCAACAGAAATACACATGCGTTTCTCTGAAAGAGAAGCAGTCTGTTCCAACACTTCAATTCACAGTGCGAAGTAAATGGAGTGTTGCTTCACTTTCTAAATGCTGTCCTTTCAGAGAAAATCACTTTCCTTTGAAAGTGCCTTAAGCTACTTACAAGCATTCAACAGAAATACACATGCGTTTCTCTGAAAGAGAAGCAGTCTGTTCCAACACTTCAATTCACTGTGCGAAGTGAATGGAGTGTTGCTTCACTTTCTAAATGCTGTCCTTTCAGAGAAAATCACTTTGCTTTGAAAGTGCCTTAAGCTACTTACAAGCATTCACAAAACACTCATATCTGTTTCTCTGAAAGAGAAGTAGTCTGTTCCAACACTTCAATTCACTGTGCGAAGTGAATGGAGTGTTACTTCACTTTCTAAATGCTGTCCTTTCAGAGAAAATCACTTTCCTTTGAAAGTGCCTTAAGCTACTTACAAGCATTCACAAGAAACTCACATGCATTTTTCTGAAATAGAAGCAGTCTGTTCCAACACTTCAATTCACTGGCGGAGTGAATGGAGTGTTGTTTCACTTTCTAAATGCTGTCCTTTCAGAGAAAATCACTTTCCTTTGAAAGAGCCTTAAGCTACTTACAAGCATTCACAAGAAACTCACACTCATTTTTCTGAAAGAGAAGCTTTTTGTTCCAACACTTCAATTCACTGTGCGCAGTAAATGGAGTGTTGCTTCACTTTCTATATGCTCTCCTTTTAGAGAAAATCACTCTCTTTTGAAACTGCCTTAAGCTACTTACCAGCATTCACAAGAAACTCACATCTGTTTTTCTGAAAGAGAAGCAGTCTGTTCCAAAACTTCAATTCACTGTGCGAAGTGAATGGAGTGTTGCTTCACTTTCTAAATGCTCTCCTTTTAGAGAAAATCACTCTCTTTTCAAAGTGTCTTAAGCTACTTACTAGCATTCACAAGAAACTCACATCTGTTTCTCTGAAAGAGAAGCAGTCTGTTCCAACACTTCAATTCACTGTGCAAAGGGAATGGAGTGTTGCTTCACTTTATAAATGCTGTCCTTTCAGAGAAAATCACTTTGCTTTGAAAGTGCCTTAAGCTACTTACAAGCATTCAACAGAAATACACATGCGTTTCTCTGAAAAAGATGCAGTCTGTTCCAACACTTCAATTCACAGTGCGAAGTGAATGGAGTGTTGCTTCACTTTCTAAATTCTGTCCTTTCAGAGAAAATCACTTTCCTTTGAAAGTGCCTTAAGTTACTTACAAGCATTCACAAAAAACTCATATCTGTTTCTCTGAAAGAGAAGTAGTCTGTTCCAACACTTCAATTCACTGTGCGTAGTGAATGGAGTGTTGCTTCACTTTCTAAATGCTGTCCTTTCAGAGAAAATCACTTTCCTTTGAAAGTGCCTTAAGCCACTTACAAGCATTCAACCGAAATTCACATGCGATTCTCTGAAAGAGAAGCAGTCTGTTCCAACACTTCAATTCACAGTGCGAAGGGAATGGAGTGTTGCTTCACTTTCTAAATGCTGTCCTTTCAGAGAAAATCACTTTCTTTTGAAAGTGCCTTAAGTTACTTACAAGCATTCACAAAAAACTCATTTCTGTTTCTCTGAAAGAGAAGTAGTCTGTTCCAACACTTCAATTCACTGTGCGTAGTGAATGGAGTGCTGCTTCACTTTCTAAATGCTGTCCTTTCAGAGAAAATCACTTTCCTTTGAAAGTGCCTTAAGCTACTTACAAGCATTCACAAGAAACTCACACGCATTTTTCTGAAAGAGAAGCTGTTTGTTCCAACACTTCAATTCACTGTGCGAAGTAAATGGAGTGTTGCTTCACTTTCTAAATGCTCTCCTTTTAGAGAAAATCACTCTCTTTTGAAACTGTCTTAAGCTACTTACTAGCATTCACAAGAAACTCACATCTGTTTCTCTGAAAGAGAAGCAGTCTGTTCCAACACTTCAATTCACTGTGCGAAGTAAATGGAGTGTTGCTTCACTTTCTAACTGCTTTCCTTTCAGAGAAAATCACTTTGCTTTGAAAGTGCCTTAAGCTACTTACAAGCATTCACAAAAAACTCACATCCGTTTCTCTGAAAGAGAAGAAGTCTGTTTCAACACTTCAATTCACTGGGGGAAGTGAATGGAGTGTTGCTTCACTTTCTAACTGCTTTCCTTTCAGAGAAAATAAC
Organism: Myodes glareolus; assembly: GCF_982192425.1. Classification (NCBI taxonomy): domain Eukaryota; kingdom Metazoa; phylum Chordata; class Mammalia; order Rodentia; family Cricetidae; genus Myodes; species Myodes glareolus. Next base: position 130,183,404 of record NC_142028.1, read on the forward strand.
TTTCCTTTGAAAGTGCCTTAAGCTACTTACAAGCATTCACAAAAAACTCATATCTGTTTCTCTGAAAGAGAAGTAGTCTGTTCAAACACTTCAATTCACTGTGCGTAGTGAATGGAGTGTTGCTTCACTTTCTAAATGCTGTCCTTTCAGAGAAAATCACTTTCCTTTGAAAGTGCCTTAAGCTACTTACAAGCATTCAACAGAAATTCACATGCGTTTCTCTGAAAGAGAAGCAGTCTGTTCCAACACTTCAATTCACAGTGCGAAGTGAATGGAGTGTTGCTTCACTTTCTAAATGCTGTCCTTTCAGAGAAAATCACTTTCCTTTGAAAGTGCCTTAAGCTACTTACAAGCATTCAACAGAAATACACATGCGTTTCTCTGAAAGAGAAGCAGTCTGTTCCAACACTTCAATTCACTGTGCGAAGTGAATGGAGTGTTGCTTCACTTTCTAAATGCTGTCCTTTCAGAGAAAATCACTTTGCTTTGAAAGTGCCTTAAGCTACTTACAAGCATTCACAAAACACTCATATCTGTTTCTCTGAAAGAGAAGTAGTCTGTTCCAACACTTCAATTCACTGTGCGAAGTGAATGGAGTGTTACTTCACTTTCTAAATGCTGTCCTTTCAGAGAAAATCACTTTCCTTTGAAAGTGCCTTAAGCTACTTACAAGCATTCACAAGAAACTCACATGCATTTTTCTGAAATAGAAGCAGTCTGTTCCAACACTTCAATTCACTGGCGGAGTGAATGGAGTGTTGTTTCACTTTCTAAATGCTGTCCTTTCAGAGAAAATCACTTTCCTTTGAAAGAGCCTTAAGCTACTTACAAGCATTCACAAGAAACTCACACGCATTTTTCTGAAAGAGAAGCTTTTTGTTCCAACACTTCAATTCACTGTGCGCAGTAAATGGAGTGTTGCTTCACTTTCTATATGCTCTCCTTTTAGAGAAAATCACTCTCTTTTGAAACTGCCTTAAGCTACTTACCAGCATTCACAAGAAACTCACATCTGTTTTTCTGAAAGAGAAGCAGTCTGTTCCAAAACTTCAATTCACTGTGCGAAGTGAATGGAGAGTTGCTTCACTTTCTAAATGCTCTCCTTTTAGAGAAAATCACTCTCTTTTCAAACTGTCTTAAGCTACTTACTAGCATTCACAAGAAACTCACATCTGTTTCTCTGAAAGAGAAGCAGTCTGTTCCAACACTTCAATTCACTGTGCAAAGGGAATGGAGTGTTGCTTCACTTTATAAATGCTGTCCTTTCAGAGAAAATCACTTTGCTTTGAAAGTGCCTTAAGCTACTTACAAGCATTCAACAGAAATACACATGCGTTTCTCTGAAAAAGATGCAATCTGTTCCAACACTTCAATTCACAGTGCGAAGTGAATGGAGTGTTGCTTCACTTTCTAAATTCTGTCCTTTCAGAGAAAATCACTTTCCTTTGAAAGTGCCTTAAGTTACTTACAAGCATTCACAAAAAACTCATATCTGTTTCTCTGAAAGAGAAGCAGTCTGTTCCAACACTTCAATTCACTGTGCGTAGTGAATGGAGTGTTGCTTCACTTTCTAAATGCTGTCCTTTCAGAGAAAATCACTTTCCTTTGAAAGTGCCTTAAGCCACTTACAAGCATTCAACCGAAATTCACATGCGATTCTCTGAAAGAGAAGCAGTCTGTTCCAACATTTCAATTCACAGTGCGAAGGGAATGGAGTGTAGCTTCACTTTCTAAATGCTGTCCTTTCAGAGAAAATCACTTTCTTTTGAAAGTGCCTTAAGTTACTTACAAGCATTCACAAAAAACTCATTTCTGTTTCTCTGAAAGAGAAGTAGTCTGTTCCAACACTTCAATTCACTGTGCGTAGTGAATGGAGTGCTGCTTCACTTTCTAAATGCTGTCCTTTCAGAGAAAATCACTTTCCTTTGAAAGTGCCTTAAGCTACTTACAAGCATTCACAAGAAACTCACACGCATTTTTCTGAAAGAGAAGCTGTTTGTTCCAACACTTCAATTCACTGTGCGAAGTAAATGGAGTGTTGCTTCACTTTCTAAATGCTCTCCTTTTAGAGAAAATCACTCTCTTTTGAAACTGTCTTAAGCTACTTACTAGCATTCACAAGAAACTCACATCTGTTTCTCTGAAAGAGAAGCAGTCTGTTCCAACACTTCAATTCACTGTGCAAAGGGAATGGAGTGTTGCTTCACTTTATAAATGCTGTCCTTTCAGAGAAAATCACTTTCCTTTGAAAGTGCCTTAAGCTACTTACAAGCATTCACAAAAAACTCACATCCGTTTCTCTGAAAGAGAAGAAGTCTGTTCCAACACTTCAATTCACTGGGCGAAATGAATGGAGTGTTGCTTCACTTTCTATATGCTCTCCTTTTAGAGAAAATCACTCTCTTTTGAAAATGCCTTAAGCTACTTACAAGCATTCAGAAGAAACTCACATGCATTTTTCTGAAAGAGATGCAGTCTGTTCCAACACTTCAAATCACTGTGCGTAGTGAATGGAGTGTTGCGTCACTTTCTAAATGCTGTCCTTTCAGAGAAAATCACTTTCCTTTGAAAGTGAATTAAGCTACTTACAAGCATTCAAAAGAAACTCATATCTGTTTCTCTCAAAAAGAAGTAGTCTGTTCCAACACTTCAATTCACTGTGCGTAGTGAATGGAGTGTAGCTTCACTTTCTAAATGCTGTCCTTTCAGAGAAAATCACTTTCCTTTGAAAGTGCCTTAAGCTGCTTAGAAGCATTCACAAGAAACTCACATGCATTTTTCTGAAAGAGAAGCAGTCTGTTCCAACACTTCAATTCACTGTGCGTAGTGAATGGAGTGTTGCTTCACTTTCTAAATGCAGTCCTTTCAGAGAAAATCACTTTGATTTGAACGTGCCTTAAGCTACTTACAAGCATTCACAAGAAACTCACACGCATTTTTCTGAAAGAGAAGCAGTTTGTTCCAACACTTCAATTCACTGTGCGTAGTGAATGGAGTGTTGCTTCACTTTCTAAATGCTGTCCTTTCAGAGAAAATCACTTTCCTTTGAAAGTGCCTTAAGCTACTTACAAGCATTCACAAGAAACTCACATCTGTTTCTCTGAAAGAGAAGCAGTCTGTTCCAACACTTCAATTCACTGTGCAAAGGGAATGGAGTGTTGCTTCACTTTCTAAATGCTGTCCTTTCAGAGAAAATCACTTTGCTTTGAAAGTGCCTTAAGCTACTTACAAGCATTCACAAAAAACTCACATCTGTTTCTCTGAAAGAGAAGAAGTCTGTTCCAACACTTCAATTCACTGGGCGAAGTGAATGGAGTATTGATTCACTTTCTATATGCTCTCCTATTAGAGAAAATCACTCTCTTTTGAAAATGCCTTAAGCTACTTACAAGCATTCACAAGAAACTCACATGCATTTTTCTGAAAGAGAAGCAGTCTGTTCCAACACTTAAATTCACTGTGCGTAGTGAATGGAGTGTTGCTACACTTTCTAAATGCTGTCCTTTCAGAGAAAATCACTTTGTTTGGAAGTGCCTTAAGCTACTTACAAGCATTCACAAGAAACTCACATGCATTTTTCTGAAAGAGAAGCAGTCTGTTCCAACACTTCAATTCACTGTGCGTAGTGAATGGAGTGTTGCTACACTTTCTAAATGCTGTCCTTTCAGAGAAAATCCCTCTCCTTTGAAAGTGCCTAATGTACTTACAAGCATTCAACATAAATTCACATGCGTTTCTCCTAAAGAGAAGCAGTCTGTTCCAACACTTCAATTCATAGTGCGAAGTGAATGGAGTGTTGCTTTACTTTCTAAATGCTGTCCTTTCAGAGAAAATCACTTTGCTTTGAAAGTGCCTTAAGCTACTTACAAGCATTCACTAGAAACTCACACGCATTTTTCTGAAAGAGAAGCTGTTTGTTCCAACACTTCAATTCACTGTGCGAAGTGAATGGAGTGTTGCTTCACTTTCTATATGCTGTCCTTTTAGAGAAAATCACTCTCTTTTGATACTGCCTTAAGCTACTTACAAGCATTCACAAGAAACTCACATCTGTTTCTCTGAAAGAGAAGCAGTCTGTTCCAACACTTCAATTCACTGTGCGAAGTGAATGGAGTGTTGCTTCACTTTCTATATGCTCTCCTTTTAGAGAAAATCACTCTCTTTTGAAACTGTCTTAAGCTACTTACTAGAATTCACAAGAAACTCACATCTGTTTCTCTGAAAGAGAAGCAGTCTGTTCCAACACTTCAATTCACTGTGCAAAGTGAATGGAGTGTTGTTTCACTTTCTAAATGCTGTCCTTTCAGAGAAAATCACTTTCCTTTGAAAGTGCCTTAGGCTACTTACACATATTCACAGGAAACTCAAATGCGTTTCTATGAAAGAGAAGCAGTCTGTTCCAACACTTCAATTCACAGTGCGAAGTGAATGGAGTGTTGCTTCACTTTCTAAATGCTGTCCTTTCAGAGAAAATCACTTTCCTTTGAAAGTGCCTTAAGCTACTTACAAGCATTCACAAGAAACTAACATGCGTTTCTCTGAAAGAGAAGCAGTCTGTTCCAACACTTCAATTCACAGTGCGAAGTGAATGGAGTGTTGCTTCACTTTCTAAATGCTGTCCTTTCAGAGAAAATCACTTTCCTTTGAAAGTGCCTTAAGCTACTTACAAGCATTCAACAGAAATTCACATGCGTTTCTCTGAAAGAGAAACAGTCTGTTCCAACACTTCAATTCACTGTGCGTAGTGAATGGAGTGTTGCGTCACTTTCTAAATGCTGTCCTTTCAGAGAAAATCACTTTCCTTTGAAAGTGGCTTAAGCTACTTACAAGCATTCAATCGAAATTCACAGGCGTTTCTCTAAAAGAGAAGCAGTCTGTTCCAACACTTCAATTCACTGTGCGAAGTGAATGGAGTGTTGCTTCACTTTCTAAATGCTGTCCTTTCAGAGAAAATCACTCTCTTTTGAAACTGCCATAAGCTACTTACAAGCATTCAGAAGAAACTCACATCCGTTTCTCTGAAAGAGAAGCAGTCTGTTCCTACACTTCAATTCATTGGGGGAAGTGAATGGAGTGTTGCTTCACTTTCTATATGCTCTCCTTTTAGAGAAAATCACTCTCTTTTGAAACTGCCTTAAGCTACTTACAAGCATTCAGAAGAAACTCACATGCATTTTTTGAAAGTGAAGCTGTCTGTTCCAACACTTGAATTCACTGTGCGAAGTGAATGGAGTGTTGCTTCACTTTCTAAATACTGTCCTTTCAGAGAAAATCACTTTCCTTTGAAAGTGCCTTAAGCTACTTACAAGCATTCAACAGAAATTCACATGCGTTGCTCTGAAAGAGAAGCAATCTGTTCCAACACTTCAATTCACTGGGGAAAGTGAATGGAGTGTTGCCTCACTTTCTAAATGCTGTCCTTTCAGAGAAAATCACTTTCCTTTGAAAGTGCCTTAAGTTACTTACAAGCATTCACAAAAAACTCATATCTGTTTCTCTGAAAGAGAAGCAGTCTGTTCCAACACTTCATTTCACTGTACGAAGTGAATGGAGTGTTGTTTCACTTTCTAAATGCTGTCCTTTCAGAGAAAATCACTTTTCTTTGAAAGTGCCTTAAGCTACTTACACACATTCACAGGAAACTCAAATGCGTTTCTATGAAAGAGAAGCTGTCTGTTCCAACACTTCAATTCACTCTGCGAAGTGAATGAAGTGTTGCTTCACTTTCTAAATTTAGTCCTTTCAGAGAAAATCATTTTCCTTTGAAAGTGCCTTAAGCTACTTACAAGCATTCATCAGAAATTCACATGCGTTTCTCTGAAAGTGAAGCAGTCTGTTCCAACACTTCAATTCACTGTACGAAGTGAATGGAGTGTTGCTTCACTTTCTAAATGCTGTCCTTTCAGAGAAAATCACTTTCCTTTGAAAGTGCCTTAAGCTACTTACAAGCATTCACAAAAAACTCATATCTGTTTCTCTGAATGAGAAGTAGTGTGTTCCAACACTTCAATTCACTGTGCGTAGTGAATGGAGTGTTGCTTCACTTTCTAAATGCTGTCCTTTCAGAGAAAATACTTTCCATTGAAAGTGCCTTAAGCTACTTACAAGCATTCAACAGAAATACACATGCGTTTCTCTGAAAGAGAAGCAGTCTGTTCCAACACTTCAATTCACAGTGCGAAGTGAATGGAGTGTTGCTTCACTTTCTAAATGCTGTCCTTTCAGAGAAAATAACTTTCCTTTGATAGTGGCTTAAGCTACTTACAAGCATTCAATCGAAATTCACATGCGTTTCTCTGAAAGAGAAGCAGTCTGTTCCAACACTTCAATTCACTGTGCGAAGTGAATGGAGTGTTGCTTCACTTTCTAAATGCTGTCCTTGCAGAGAAAATCACTTTCCTTTGAAAGTGCCTTAAGCTACTTACAAGCATTCACAAGAAACTAACATGCGTTTCTCTGAAAGAGAAGCAGTCTGTTCCAACACTTCAATTCACAGTGCGAAGTGAATGGAGTGTTGCTTTACTTTCTAAATGCTGTCCTTTCAGAGAAAATCACTTTCCTTTGAAAGTGCCTTAATCTGCTTACAAGCATTCAACAGAAAGTCACATGCGTTTCTCCTAAAGAGAAGCAGTCTGTTCCAACACTTCAATTCACAGTGCGAAGTGAATGGAGTGTTGCTTCACTTTCTAAATGCTGTCCTTTCAGAGAAAATCACTTTCCTTTGAAAGTGCCTTAAGCTACTTACAAGCATTCAACAGAAATTCACATGCGTTTCTCTGAAAGAGAAACAGTCTGTTCCAACACTTCAATTCACTGTGCGTAGTGAATGGAGTGTTGCGTCACTTTCTAAATGCTGTCCTTTCAGAGAAAATCACTTTCCTTTGAAAGTGGCTTAAGCTACTTACAAGCATTCAATCGAAATTCACAGGCGTTTCTCTAAAAGAGAAGCAGTCTGTTCCAACACTTCAATTCACTGTGCGAAGTGAATGGAGTGTTGCTTCACTTTCTAAATGCTGTCCTTTCAGAGAAAATCACTCTCTTTTGAAACTGCCATAAGCTACTTACAAGCATTCAGAAGAAACTCACATCCGTTTCTCTGAAAGAGAAGCAGTCTGTTCCTACACTTCAATTCATTGGGGGAAGTGAATGGAGTGTTGCTTCACTTTCTATATGCTCTCCTTTTAGAGAAAATCACTCTCTTTTGAAACTGCCTTAAGCTACTTACAAGCATTCAGAAGAAACTCACATGCATTTTTTGAAAGTGAAGCTGTCTGTTCCAACACTTGAATTCACTGTGCGAAGTGAATGGAGTGTTGCTTCACTTTCTAAATACTGTCCTTTCAGAGAAAATCACTTTCCTTTGAAAGTGCCTTAAGCTACTTACAAGCATTCAACAGAAATTCACATGCGTTGCTCTGAAAGAGAAGCAATCTGTTCCAACACTTCAATTCACTGGGGAAAGTGAATGGAGTGTTGCCTCACTTTCTAAATGCTGTCCTTTCAGAGAAAATCACTTTCCTTTGAAAGTGCCTTAAGTTACTTACAAGCATTCACAAAAAACTCATATCTGTTTCTCTGAAAGAGAAGCAGTCTGTTCCAACACTTCATTTCACTGTACGAAGTGAATGGAGTGTTGTTTCACTTTCTAAATGCTGTCCTTTCAGAGAAAATCACTTTTCTTTGAAAGTGCCTTAAGCTACTTACACACATTCACAGGAAACTCAAATGCGTTTCTATGAAAGAGAAGCTGTCTGTTCCAACACTTCAATTCACTCTGCGAAGTGAATGAAGTGTTGCTTCACTTTCTAAATTTAGTCCTTTCAGAGAAAATCATTTTCCTTTGAAAGTGCCTTAAGCTACTTACAAGCATTCATCAGAAATTCACATGCGTTTCTCTGAAAGTGAAGCAGTCTGTTCCAACACTTCAATTCACTGTACGAAGTGAATGGAGTGTTGCTTCACTTTCTAAATGCTGTCCTTTCAGAGAAAATCACTTTCCTTTGAAAGTGCCTTAAGCTACTTACAAGCATTCACAAAAAACTCATATCTGTTTCTCTGAATGAGAAGTAGTGTGTTCCAACACTTCAATTCACTGTGCGTAGTGAATGGAGTGTTGCTTCACTTTCTAAATGCTGTCCTTTCAGAGAAAATCACTTTCCATTGAAAGTGCCTTAAGCTACTTACAAGCATTCAACAGAAATACACATGCGTTTCTCTGAAAGAGAAGCAGTCTGTTCCAACACTTCAATTCACAGTGCGAAGTGAATGGAGTGTTGCTTCACTTTCTAAATGCTGTCCTTTCAGAGAAAATAACTTTCCTTTGATAGTGGCTTAAGCTACTTACAAGCATTCAATCGAAATTCACATGCGTTTCTCTGAAAGAGAAGCAGTGTGTTCCAACACTTCAATTCACTGTGCGTAGTGAATGGAGTGTTGCTACACTTTCTAAATGCTGTCCTTTCAGAGAAAATCCCTCTCCTTTGAAAGTGCCTAATGTTCTTACAAGCATTCAACATAAATTCACATGCGTTTCTCCTAAAGAGAAGCAGTCTGTTCCAACACTTCAATTCATAGTGCGAAGTGAATGGAGTGTTGCTTTACTTTCTAAATGCTGTCCTTTCAGAGAAAATCAGTTTGCTTTGAAAGTGCCTTAAGCTACTTACAAGCATTCACTAGAAACTCACACGCATTTTTCTGAAAGAGAAGCTGTTTGTTCCAACACTTCAATTCACTGTGCGAAGTGAATGGAGTGTTGCTTCACTTTCTATATGCTGTCCTTTTAGAGAAAATCACTCTCTTTTGATACTGCCTTAAGCTACTTACAAGCATTCACAAGAAACTCACATCTGTTTCTCTGAAAGAGAAGCAGTCTGTTCCAACACTTCAATTCACTGTGCGAAGTGAATGGAGTGTTGCTTCACTTTCTATATGCTCTCCTTTTAGAGAAAATCACTCTCTTTTGAAACTGTCTTAAGCTACTTACTAGAATTCACAAGAAACTCACATCTGTTTCTCTGAAAGAGAAGCAGTCTGTTCCAACACTTCAATTCACTGTGCAAAGTGAATGGAGTGTTGTTTCACTTTCTAAATGCTGTCCTTTCAGAGAAAATCACTTTCCTTTGAAAGTGCCTTAGGCTACTTACACATATTCACAGGAAACTCAAATGCGTTTCTATGAAAGAGAAGCAGTCTGTTCCAACACTTCAATTCACAGTGCGAAGTGAATGGAGTGTTGCTTCACTTTCTAAATGCTGTCCTTTCAGAGAAAATCACTTTCCTTTGAAAGTGCCTTAAGCTACTTACAAGCATTCACAAGAAACTAACATGCGTTTCTCTGAAAGAGAAGCAGTCTGTTCCAACACTTCAATTCACAGTGCGAAGTGAATGGAGTGTTGCTTCACTTTCTAATTGCTGTCCTTTCAGAGAAAATCACTTTCCTTTGAAAGTGCCTTAATCTGCTTACAAGCATTCAACAGAAAGTCACATGCGTTTCTCCTAAAGAGAAGCAGTCTGTTAAAACACTTCAATTCACAGTGCGAAGTGAATGGAGTGTTGCTTCACTTTCTAAATGCTGTCCTTTCAGAGAAAATCACTTTCCTTTGAAAGTGCCTTAAGCTACCTACAAGCATTCAACAGAAATTCACATGCGTTTCTCTGAAAGAGAAACAGTCTGTTCCAACACTTCAATTCACTGTGCGTAGTGAATGGAGTGTTGCGTCACTTTCTAAATGCTGTCCTTTCAGAGAAAATCACTTTCCTTTGAAAGTGGCTTAAGCTACTTACAAGCATTCAATCGAAATTCACAGGCGTTTCTCTAAAAGAGAAGCAGTCTGTTCCAACACTTCAATTCACTGTGCGAAGTGAATGGAGTGTTGCTTCATTTTCTAAATGCTGTCCTTTCAGAGAAAATCACTCTCTTTTGAAACTGCCATAAGCTACTTACAAGCATTCAGAAGAAACTCACATCCGTTTCTCTGAAAGAGAAGCAGTCTGTTCCTACACTTCAATTCATTGGGGGAAGTGAATGGAGTGTTGCTTCACTTTATATATGCTCTCCTTTTAGAGAAAATCACTCTCTTTTGAAACTGCCTTAAGCTACTTACAAGCATTCAGATGAAACTCACATGCATTTTTTGAAAGTGAAGCTGTCTGTTCCAACACTTGAATTCACTGTGCGAAGTGAATGGAGTGTTGCTTCACTTTCTAAATACTGTCCTTTCAGAGAAAATCACTTTTCTTTGAAAGTGCCTTAAGCTACTTACAAGCATTCAACAGAAATTCACATGCGTTTCTCTGAAAGAGAAGCAGTCTGTTCCAACACTTCAATTCACTGGGGAAAGTGAATGGAGTGTTGCCTCACTTTCTAAATGCTGTCCTTTCAGAGAAAATCACTTTCCTTTGAAAGTGTCTTAAGTTACTTACAAGCATTCACAAAAAACTCATATCTGTTTCTCTGAAAGAGAAGTAGTCTGTTCCAACACATCAATTCACTGTACGAAGTGAATGGAGTGTTCTTTCACTTTCTAAATGCTGTCCTTTCAGAGGAAATCACTTTTCTTTGAAAGTGCCTTAAGCTACTTACACACATTCACAGGAAACTCAAATGCGTTTCTATGAAAGAGAAGCTGTCTGTTCCAACACTTCAATTCACTGTGCGAAGTGAATGGAGTGTTGCTTCACTTTCTAAATTTAGTCCTTTCAGAGAAAATCATTTTCCTTTGAAAGTGCCTTAAGCTACTTACTAGCATTCATCAGAAATTCACATGCGTTTCTCTGAAAGACAAGCAGTCTGTTCCAACACTTCAATTCACTGTGCAAATTGAATGGTTGTTGCTTTACTTTCTATATGCTCTCCTTTAGAGAAAATCACTCTCTTTTGGAACTGCCTTAAGCTACTTACAAGCATTCACAAGAAACTCACATCTCTTTCTCTGAAAGTGAAGCAGTCTGTTCCAACACTTCAATTCATAGTGCGAAGTGAATGGAGTGTTGCTTCACTTTCTAAATGCTGTCCTTTCAGAGAAAATCACTTTGCTTTGAAAGTGCCTTAAGCTACTTTCAAGCATTCAGAAGAAACTCACATCCGTTTCTCTGAAAGAGAAGCAGTCTGTTCCAACACTTCAATTCACTGGGGGAAGTGAATGGAGTGTTGCTTCACTTTCTATATGCTCTCCTTTTAGAGAAAATCACTCTCTTTTGAAACTGCCTTAAGCTACTTACAAGCATTCAGGAGAAACTCACATGCATTTTTCTGAAAGAGAAGCAGTCTGTTCCAACACTTCAATTCACTGTGCGAAGTGAATGGAGTGTTGTTTCACTTTCTAAATGCTGTCCTTTCAGAGAAAATCACTTTCCTTTGAAAGTGCCTTAGGCTACTTACACACATTCACAGGAAACTCAAATGCGTTTCTATGAAAGAGAAGCAGTCTGTTCCAACACTTCAATTCACAGTGCGAAGTGAATGGAGTGTTGCTTTACTTTCTAAATGCTGTCCTTTCAGAGAAAATCACTTTCCTTTGAAAGTGCCTTAATCTGCTTACAAGCATTCAACAGAAAGTCACATGCGTTTCTCCTAAAGAGAAGCAGTCTGTTCCAACACTTCAATTCACAGTGCGAAGTGAATGGAGTGTTGCTTCACTTTCTAAATGCTGTCCTTTCAGAGAAAATCACTTTCCTTTGAAAGTGCCTTAAGCTACTTACAAGCATTCAACAGAAATTCACATGCGTTTCTCTGAAAGAGAAACAGTCTGTTCCAACACTTCAATTCACTGTGCGTAGTGAATGGAGTGTTGCGTCACTTTCTAAATGCTGTCCTTTCAGAGAAAATCACTTTCCTTTGAAAGTGGCTTAAGCTACTTACAAGCATTCAATCGAAATTCACAGGCGTTTCTCTAAAAGAGAAGCAGTCTGTTCCAACACTTCAATTCACTGTGCGAAGTGAATGGAGTGTTGCTTCACTTTCTAAATGCTGTCCTTTCAGAGAAAATCACTCTCTTTTGAAACTGCCATAAGCTACTTACAAGCATTCAGAAGAAACTCACATCCGTTTCTCTGAAAGAGAAGCAGTCTGTTCCTACACTTCAATTCATTGGGGGAAGTGAATGGAGTGTTGCTTCACTTTCTATATGCTCTCCTTTTAGAGAAAATCACTCTCTTTTGAAACTGCCTTAAGCTACTTACAAGCATTCAGAAGAAACTCACATGCATTTTTTGAAAGTGAAGCTGTCTGTTCCAACACTTGAATTCACTGTGCGAAGTGAATGGAGTGTTGCTTCACTTTCTAAATACTGTCCTTTCAGAGAAAATCACTTTCCTTTGAAAGTGCCTTAAGCTACTTACAAGCATTCAACAGAAATTCACATGCGTTGCTCTGAAAGAGAAGCAATCTGTTCCAACACTTCAATTCACTGGGGAAAGTGAATGGAGTGTTGCCTCACTTTCTAAATGCTGTCCTTTCAGAGAAAATCACTTTCCTTTGAAAGTGCCTTAAGTTACTTACAAGCATTCACAAAAAACTCATATCTGTTTCTCTGAAAGAGAAGCAGTCTGTTCCAACACTTCATTTCACTGTACGAAGTGAATGGAGTGTTGTTTCACTTTCTAAATGCTGTCCTTTCAGAGAAAATCACTTTTCTTTGAAAGTGCCTTAAGCTACTTACACACATTCACAGGAAACTCAAATGCGTTTCTATGAAAGAGAAGCTGTCTGTTCCAACACTTCAATTCACTCTGCGAAGTGAATGAAGTGTTGCTTCACTTTCTAAATTTAGTCCTTTCAGAGAAAATCATTTTCCTTTGAAAGTGCCTTAAGCTACTTACAAGCATTCATCAGAAATTCACATGCGTTTCTCTGAAAGTGAAGCAGTCTGTTCCAACACTTCAATTCACTGTACGAAGTGAATGGAGTGTTGCTTCACTTTCTAAATGCTGTCCTTTCAGAGAAAATCACTTTCCTTTGAAAGTGCCTTAAGCTACTTACAAGCATTCACAAAAAACTCATATCTGTTTCTCTGAATGAGAAGTAGTGTGTTCCAACACTTCAATTCACTGTGCGTAGTGAATGGAGTGTTGCTTCACTTTCTAAATGCTGTCCTTTCAGAGAAAATCACTTTCCATTGAAAGTGCCTTAAGCTACTTACAAGCATTCAACAGAAATACACATGCGTTTCTCTGAAAGAGAAGCAGTCTGTTCCAACACTTCAATTCACAGTGCGAAGTGAATGGAGTGTTGCTTCACTTTCTAAATGCTGTCCTTTCAGAGAAAATAACTTTCCTTTGATAGTGGCTTAAGCTACTTAAAGCATTCAATCGAAATTCACATGCGTTTCTCTGAAAGAGAAGCAGTGTGTTCCAACACTTCAATTCACTGTGCGTAGTGAATGGAGTGTAGCTTCACTTTCTAAATGCTGTCCTTTCAGAGAAAATCACTTTCCTTTGAAAGTGCCTTAAGCTGCTTAGAAGCATTCACAAGAAACTCACATGCATTTTTCTGAAAGAGAAGCAGTCTGTTCCAACACTTCAATTCACTGTGCGTAGTGAATGGAGTGTTGCTTCACTTTCTAAATGCAGTCCTTTCAGAGAAAATCACTTTGATTTGAACGTGCCTTAAGCTACTTACAAGCATTCACAAGAAACTCACACGCATTTTTCTGAAAGAGAAGCAGTTTGTTCCAACACTTCAATTCACTGTGCGTAGTGAATGGAGTGTTGCTTCACTTTCTAAATGCTGTCCTTTCAGAGAAAATCACTTTCCTTTGAAAGTGCCTTAAGCTACTTACAAGCATTCACAAGAAACTCACATCTGTTTCTCTGAAAGAGAAGCAGTCTGTTCCAACACTTCAATTCACTGTGCAAAGGGAATGGAGTGTTGCTTCACTTTCTAAATGCTGTCCTTTCAGAGAAAATCACTTTGCTTTGAAAGTGCCTTAAGCTACTTACAAGCATTCACAAAAAACTCACATCTGTTTCTCTGAAAGAGAAGAAGTCTGTTCCAACACTTCAATTCACTGGGCGAAGTGAATGGAGTATTGATTCACTTTCTATATGCTCTCCTATTAGAGAAAATCACTCTCTTTTGAAAATGCCTTAAGCTACTTACAAGCATTCACAAGAAACTCACATGCATTTTTCTGAAAGAGAAGCAGTCTGTTCCAACACTTAAATTCACTGTGCGTAGTGAATGGAGTGTTGCTACACTTTCTAAATGCTGTCCTTTCAGAGAAAATCACTTTGTTTGGAAGTGCCTTAAGCTACTTACAAGCATTCACAAGAAACTCACATGCATTTTTCTGAAAGAGAAGCAGTCTGTTCCAACACTTCAATTCACTGTGCGTAGTGAATGGAGTGTTGCTACACTTTCTAAATGCTGTCCTTTCAGAGAAAATCCCTCTCCTTTGAAAGTGCCTAATGTACTTACAAGCATTCAACATAAATTCACATGCGTTTCTCCTAAAGAGAAGCAGTCTGTTCCAACACTTCAATTCATAGTGCGAAGTGAATGGAGTGTTGCTTTACTTTCTAAATGCTGTCCTTTCAGAGAAAATCACTTTGCTTTGAAAGTGCCTTAAGCTACTTACAAGCATTCACTAGAAACTCACTCGCATTTTTCTGAAAGAGAAGCTGTTTGTTCCAACACTTCAATTCACTGTGCGAAGTGAATGGAGTGTTGCTTCACTTTCTATATGCTGTCCTTTTAGAGAAAATCACTCTCTTTTGATACTGCCTTAAGCTACTTACAAGCATTCACAAGAAACTCACATCTGTTTCTCTGAAAGAGAAGCAGTCTGTTCCAACACTTCAATTCACTGTGCGAAGTGAATGGAGTGTTGATTCACTTTCTATATGCTCTCCTTTTAGAGAAAATCACTCTCTTTTGAAACTGTCTTAAGCTACTTACTAGAATTCACAAGAAACTCACATCTGTTTCTCTGAAAGAGAAGCAGTCTGTTCCAACACTTCAATTCACTGTTCAAAGTGAATGGAGTGTTGTTTCACTTTCTAAATGCTGTCCTTTCAGAGAAAATCACTTTCCTTTGAAAGTGCCTTAGGCTACTTACACATATTCACAGGAAACTCAAATGCGTTTCTATGAAAGAGAAGCAGTCTGTTCCAACACTTCAATTCACAGTGCGAAGTGAATGGAGTGTTGCTTCACTTTCTAAATGCTGTCCTTTCAGAGAAAATCACTTTCCTTTGAAAGTGCCTTAAGCTACTTACAAGCATTCACAAGAAACTAAAATGCGTTTCTCTGAAAGAGAAGCAGTCTGTTCCAACACTTCAATTCACAGTGCGAAGTGAATGGAGTGTTGCTTCACTTTCTAAATGCTGTCCTTTCAGAGAAAATCACTTTCCTTTGAAAGTGCCTTAAGCTACTTACAAGCATTCAACAGAAATTCACATGCGTTTCTCTGAAAGAGAAACAGTCTGTTCCAACACTTCAATTCACTGTGCGTAGTGAATGGAGTGTTGCGTCACTTTCTAAATGCTGTCCTTTCAGAGAAAATCACTTTCCTTTGAAAGTGGCTTAAGCTACTTACAAGCATTCAATCGAAATTCACAGGCGTTTCTCTAAAAGAGAAGCAGTCTGTTCCAACACTTCAATTCACTGTGCGAAGTGAATGGAGTGTTGCTTCACTTTCTAAATGCTGTCCTTTCAGAGAAAATCACTCTCTTTTGAAACTGCCATAAGCTACTTACAAGCATTCAGAAGAAACTCACATCCGTTTCTCTGAAAGAGAAGCAGTCTGTTCCTACACTTCAATTCATTGGGGGAAGTGAATGGAGTGTTGCTTCACTTTCTATATGCTCTCCTTTTAGAGAAAATCACTCTCTTTTGAAACTGCCTTAAGCTACTTACAAGCATTCAGAAGAAACTCACATGCATTTTTTGAAAGTGAAGCTGTCTGTTCCAACACTTGAATTCACTGTGCGAAGTGAATGGAGTGTTGCTTCACTTTCTAAATACTGTCCTTTCAGAGAAAATCACTTTCCTTTGAAAGTGCCTTAAGCTACTTACAAGCATTCAACAGAAATTCACATGCGTTGCTCTGAAAGAGAAGCAATCTGTTCCAACACTTCAATTCACTGGGGAAAGTGAATGGAGTGTTGCCTCACTTTCTAAATGCTGTCCTTTCAGAGAAAATCACTTTCCTTTGAAAGTGCCTTAAGTTACTTACAAGCATTCACAAAAAACTCATATCTGTTTCTCTGAAAGAGAAGCAGTCTGTTCCAACACTTCATTTCACTGTACGAAGTGAATGGAGTGTTGTTTCACTTTCTAAATGCTGTCCTTTCAGAGAAAATCACTTTTCTTTGAAAGTGCCTTAAGCTACTTACACACATTCACAGGAAACTCAAATGCGTTTCTATGAAAGAGAAGCTGTCTGTTCCAACACTTCAATTCACTCTGCGAAGTGAATGAAGTGTTGCTTCACTTTCTAAATTTAGTCCTTTCAGAGAAAATCATTTTCCTTTGAAAGTGCCTTAAGCTACTTACAAGCATTCATCAGAAATTCACATGCGTTTCTCTGAAAGTGAAGCAGTCTGTTCCAACACTTCAATTCACTGTACGAAGTGAATGGAGTGTTGCTTCACTTTCTAAATGCTGTCCTTTCAGAGAAAATCACTTTCCTTTGAAAGTGCCTTAAGCTACTTACAAGCATTCACAAAAAACTCATATCTGTTTCTCTGAATGAGAAGTAGTGTGTTCCAACACTTCAATTCACTGTGCGTAGTGAATGGAGTGTTGCTTCACTTTCTAAATGCTGTCCTTTCAGAGAAAATACTTTCCATTGAAAGTGCCTTAAGCTACTTACAAGCATTCAACAGAAATACACATGCGTTTCTCTGAAAGAGAAGCAGTCTGTTCCAACACTTCAATTCACAGTGCGAAGTGAATGGAGTGTTGCTTCACTTTCTAAATGCTGTCCTTTCAGAGAAAATAACTTTCCTTTGATAGTGGCTTAAGCTACTTACAAGCATTCAATCGAAATTCACATGCGTTTCTCTGAAAGAGAAGCAGTCTGTTCCAACACTTCAATTCACTGTGCGAAGTGAATGGAGTGTTGCTTCACTTTCTAAATGCTGTCCTTGCAGAGAAAATCACTTTCCTTTGAAAGTGCCTTAAGCTACTTACAAGCATTCACAAGAAACTAACATGCGTTTCTCTGAAAGAGAAGCAGTCTGTTCCAACACTTCAATTCACAGTGCGAAGTGAATGGAGTGTTGCTTTACTTTCTAAATGCTGTCCTTTCAGAGAAAATCACTTTCCTTTGAAAGTGCCTTAATCTGCTTACAAGCATTCAACAGAAAGTCACATGCGTTTCTCCTAAAGAGAAGCAGTCTGTTCCAACACTTCAATTCACAGTGCGAAGTGAATGGAGTGTTGCTTCACTTTCTAAATGCTGTCCTTTCAGAGAAAATCACTTTCCTTTGAAAGTGCCTTAAGCTACTTACAAGCATTCAACAGAAATTCACATGCGTTTCTCTGAAAGAGAAACAGTCTGTTCCAACACTTCAATTCACTGTGCGTAGTGAATGGAGTGTTGCGTCACTTTCTAAATGCTGTCCTTTCAGAGAAAATCACTTTCCTTTGAAAGTGGCTTAAGCTACTTACAAGCATTCAATCGAAATTCACAGGCGTTTCTCTAAAAGAGAAGCAGTCTGTTCCAACACTTCAATTCACTGTGCGAAGTGAATGGAGTGTTGCTTCACTTTCTAAATGCTGTCCTTTCAGAGAAAATCACTCTCTTTTGAAACTGCCATAAGCTACTTACAAGCATTCAGAAGAAACTCACATCCGTTTCTCTGAAAGAGAAGCAGTCTGTTCCTACACTTCAATTCATTGGGGGAAGTGAATGGAGTGTTGCTTCACTTTCTATATGCTCTCCTTTTAGAGAAAATCACTCTCTTTTGAAACTGTCTTAAGCTACTTACAAGCATTCAGAAGAAACTCACATGCATTTTTTGAAAGTGAAGCTGTCTGTTCCAACACTTGAATTCACTGTGCGAAGTGAATGGAGTGTTGCTTCACTTTCTAAATACTGTCCTTTCAGAGAAAATCACTTTCCTTTGAAAGTGCCTTAAGCTACTTACAAGCATTCAACAGAAATTCACATGCGTTGCTCTGAAAGAGAAGCAATCTGTTCCAACACTTCAATTCACTGGGGAAAGTGAATGGAGTGTTGCCTCACTTTCTAAATGCTGTCCTTTCAGAGAAAATCACTTTCCTTTGAAAGTGCCTTAAGTTACTTACAAGCATTCACAAAAAACTCATATCTGTTTCTCTGAAAGAGAAGCAGTCTGTTCCAACACTTCATTTCACTGTACGAAGTGAATGGAGTGTTGTTTCACTTTCTAAATGCTGTCCTTTCAGAGAAAATCACTTTTCTTTGAAAGTGCCTTAAGCTACTTACACACATTCACAGGAAACTCAAATGCGTTTCTATGAAAGAGAAGCTGTCTGTTCCAACACTTCAATTCACTGTACGAAGTGAATGGAGTGTTGCTTCACTTTCTAAATGCTGTCCTTTCAGAGAAAATCACTTTCCTTTGAAAGTGCCTTAAGCTACTTACAAGCATTCACAAAAAACTCATATCTGTTTCTCTGAATGAGAAGTAGTGTGTTCCAACACTTCAATTCACTGTGCGTAGTGAATGGAGTGTTGCTTCACTTTCTAAATGCTGTCCTTTCAGAGAAAATCACTTTCCATTGAAAGTGCCTTAAGCTACTTACAAGCATTCAACAGAAATACACATGCGTTTCTCTGAAAGAGAAGCAGTCTGTTCCAACACTTCAATTCACAGTGCGAAGTGAATGGAGTGTTGCTTCACTTTCTAAATGCTGTCCTTTCAGAGAAAATAACTTTCCTTTGATAGTGGCTTAAGCTACTTACAAGCATTCAATCGAAATTCACATGCGTTTCTCTGAAAGAGAAGCAGTGTGTTCCAACACTTCAATTCACTGTGCGTAGTGAATGGAGTGTTGCTACACTTTCTAAATGCTGTCCTTTCAGAGAAAATCCCTCTCCTTTGAAAGTGCCTAATGTTCTTACAAGCATTCAACATAAATTCACATGCGTTTCTCCTAAAGAGAAGCAGTCTGTTCCAACACTTCAATTCATAGTGCGAAGTGAATGGAGTGTTGCTTTACTTTCTAAATGCTGTCCTTTCAGAGAAAATCAGTTTGCTTTGAAAGTGCCTTAAGCTACTTACAAGCATTCACTAGAAACTCACACGCATTTTTCTGAAAGAGAAGCTGTTTGTTCCAACACTTCAATTCACTGTGCGAAGTGAATGGAGTGTTGCTTCACTTTCTATATGCTGTCCTTTTAGAGAAAATCACTCTCTTTTGATACTGCCTTAAGCTACTTACAAGCATTCACAAGAAACTCACATCTGTTTCTCTGAAAGAGAAGCAGTCTGTTCCAACACTTCAATTCACTGTGCGAAGTGAATGGAGTGTTGCTTCACTTTCTATATGCTCTCCTTTTAGAGAAAATCACTCTCTTTTGAAACTGTCTTAAGCTACTTACTAGAATTCACAAGAAACTCACATCTGTTTCTCTGAAAGAGAAGCAGTCTGTTCCAACACTTCAATTCACTGTGCAAAGTGAATGGAGTGTTGTTTCACTTTCTAAATGCTGTCCTTTCAGAGAAAATCACTTTCCTTTGAAAGTGCCTTAGGCTACTTACACATATTCACAGGAAACTCAAATGCGTTTCTATGAAAGAGAAGCAGTCTGTTCCAACACTTCAATTCACAGTGCGAAGTGAATGGAGTGTTGCTTCACTTTCTAAATGCTGTCCTTTCAGAGAAAATCACTTTCCTTTGAAAGTGCCTTAAGCTACTTACAAGCATTCACAAGAAACTAACATGCGTTTCTCTGAAAGAGAAGCAGTCTGTTCCAACACTTCAATTCACAGTGCGAAGTGAATGGAGTGTTGCTTCACTTTCTAATTGCTGTCCTTTCAGAGAAAATCACTTTCCTTTGAAAGTGCCTTAATCTGCTTACAAGCATTCAACAGAAAGTCACATGCGTTTCTCCTAAAGAGAAGCAGTCTGTTAAAACACTTCAATTCACAGTGCGAAGTGAATGGAGTGTTGCTTCACTTTCTAAATGCTGTCCTTTCAGAGAAAATCACTTTCCTTTGAAAGTGCCTTAAGCTACCTACAAGCATTCAACAGAAATTCACATGCGTTTCTCTGAAAGAGAAACAGTCTGTTCCAACACTTCAATTCACTGTGCGTAGTGAATGGAGTGTTGCGTCACTTTCTAAATGCTGTCCTTTCAGAGAAAATCACTTTCCTTTGAAAGTGGCTTAAGCTACTTACAAGCATTCAATCGAAATTCACAGGCGTTTCTCTAAAAGAGAAGCAGTCTGTTCCAACACTTCAATTCACTGTGCGAAGTGAATGGAGTGTTGCTTCATTTTCTAAATGCTGTCCTTTCAGAGAAAATCACTCTCTTTTGAAACTGCCATAAGCTACTTACAAGCATTCAGAAGAAACTCACATCCGTTTCTCTGAAAGAGAAGCAGTCTGTTCCTACACTTCAATTCATTGGGGGAAGTGAATGGAGTGTTGCTTCACTTTATATATGCTCTCCTTTTAGAGAAAATCACTCTCTTTTGAAACTGCCTTAAGCTACTTACAAGCATTCAGATGAAACTCACATGCATTTTTTGAAAGTGAAGCTGTCTGTTCCAACACTTGAATTCACTGTGCGAAGTGAATGGAGTGTTGCTTCACTTTCTAAATACTGTCCTTTCAGAGAAAATCACTTTTCTTTGAAAGTGCCTTAAGCTACTTACAAGCATTCAACAGAAATTCACATGCGTTTCTCTGAAAGAGAAGCAGTCTGTTCCAACACTTCAATTCACTGGGGAAAGTGAATGGAGTGTTGCCTCACTTTCTAAATGCTGTCCTTTCAGAGAAAATCACTTTCCTTTGAAAGTGTCTTAAGTTACTTACAAGCATTCACAAAAAACTCATATCTGTTTCTCTGAAAGAGAAGTAGTCTGTTCCAACACATCAATTCACTGTACGAAGTGAATGGAGTGTTCTTTCACTTTCTAAATGCTGTCCTTTCAGAGGAAATCACTTTTCTTTGAAAGTGCCTTAAGCTACTTACACACATTCACAGGAAACTCAAATGCGTTTCTATGAAAGAGAAGCTGTCTGTTCCAACACTTCAATTCACTGTGCGAAGTGAATGGAGTGTTGCTTCACTTTCTAAATTTAGTCCTTTCAGAGAAAATCATTTTCCTTTGAAAGTGCCTTAAGCTACTTACTAGCATTCATCAGAAATTCACATGCGTTTCTCTGAAAGACAAGCAGTCTGTTCCAACACTTCAATTCACTGTGCAAATTGAATGGTTGTTGCTTTACTTTCTATATGCTCTCCTTTAGAGAAAATCACTCTCTTTTGGAACTGCCTTAAGCTACTTACAAGCATTCACAAGAAACTCACATCTCTTTCTCTGAAAGTGAAGCAGTCTGTTCCAACACTTCAATTCATAGTGCGAAGTGAATGGAGTGTTGCTTCACTTTCTAAATGCTGTCCTTTCAGAGAAAATCACTTTGCTTTGAAAGTGCCTTAAGCTACTTTCAAGCATTCAGAAGAAACTCACATCCGTTTCTCTGAAAGAGAAGCAGTCTGTTCCAACACTTCAATTCACTGGGGGAAGTGAATGGAGTGTTGCTTCACTTTCTATATGCTCTCCTTTTAGAGAAAATCACTCTCTTTTGAAACTGCCTTAAGCTACTTACAAGCATTCAGGAGAAACTCACATGCATTTTTCTGAAAGAGAAGCAGTCTGTTCCAACACTTCAATTCACTGTGCGAAGTGAATGGAGTGTTGTTTCACTTTCTAAATGCTGTCCTTTCAGAGAAAATCACTTTCCTTTGAAAGTGCCTTAGGCTACTTACACACATTCACAGGAAACTCAAATGCGTTTCTATGAAAGAGAAGCAGTCTGTTCCAACACTTCAATTCACAGTGCGAAGTGAATGGAGTGTTGCTTTACTTTCTAAATGCTGTCCTTTCAGAGAAAATCACTTTCCTTTGAAAGTGCCTTAATCTGCTTACAAGCATTCAACAGAAAGTCACATGCGTTTCTCCTAAAGAGAAGCAGTCTGTTCCAACACTTCAATTCACAGTGCGAAGTGAATGGAGTGTTGCTTCACTTTCTAAATGCTGTCCTTTCAGAGAAAATCACTTTCCTTTGAAAGTGCCTTAAGCTACTTACAAGCATTCAACAGAAATTCACATGCGTTTCTCTGAAAGAGAAACAGTCTGTTCCAACACTTCAATTCACTGTGCGTAGTGAATGGAGTGTTGCGTCACTTTCTAAATGCTGTCCTTTCAGAGAAAATCACTTTCCTTTGAAAGTGGCTTAAGCTACTTACAAGCATTCAATCGAAATTCACAGGCGTTTCTCTAAAAGAGAAGCAGTCTGTTCCAACACTTCAATTCACTGTGCGAAGTGAATGGAGTGTTGCTTCACTTTCTAAATGCTGTCCTTTCAGAGAAAATCACTCTCTTTTGAAACTGCCATAAGCTACTTACAAGCATTCAGAAGAAACTCACATCCGTTTCTCTGAAAGAGAAGCAGTCTGTTCCTACACTTCAATTCATTGGGGGAAGTGAATGGAGTGTTGCTTCACTTTCTATATGCTCTCCTTTTAGAGAAAATCACTCTCTTTTGAAACTGCCTTAAGCTACTTACAAGCATTCAGAAGAAACTCACATGCATTTTTTGAAAGTGAAGCTGTCTGTTCCAACACTTGAATTCACTGTGCGAAGTGAATGGAGTGTTGCTTCACTTTCTAAATACTGTCCTTTCAGAGAAAATCACTTTCCTTTGAAAGTGCCTTAAGCTACTTACAAGCATTCAACAGAAATTCACATGCGTTGCTCTGAAAGAGAAGCAATCTGTTCCAACACTTCAATTCACTGGGGAAAGTGAATGGAGTGTTGCCTCACTTTCTAAATGCTGTCCTTTCAGAGAAAATCACTTTCCTTTGAAAGTGCCTTAAGTTACTTACAAGCATTCACAAAAAACTCATATCTGTTTCTCTGAAAGAGAAGCAGTCTGTTCCAACACTTCATTTCACTGTACGAAGTGAATGGAGTGTTGTTTCACTTTCTAAATGCTGTCCTTTCAGAGAAAATCACTTTTCTTTGAAAGTGCCTTAAGCTACTTACACACATTCACAGGAAACTCAAATGCGTTTCTATGAAAGAGAAGCTGTCTGTTCCAACACTTCAATTCACTCTGCGAAGTGAATGAAGTGTTGCTTCACTTTCTAAATTTAGTCCTTTCAGAGAAAATCATTTTCCTTTGAAAGTGCCTTAAGCTACTTACAAGCATTCATCAGAAATTCACATGCGTTTCTCTGAAAGTGAAGCAGTCTGTTCCAACACTTCAATTCACTGTACGAAGTGAATGGAGTGTTGCTTCACTTTCTAAATGCTGTCCTTTCAGAGAAAATCACTTTCCTTTGAAAGTGCCTTAAGCTACTTACAAGCATTCACAAAAAACTCATATCTGTTTCTCTGAATGAGAAGTAGTGTGTTCCAACACTTCAATTCACTGTGCGTAGTGAATGGAGTGTTGCTTCACTTTCTAAATGCTGTCCTTTCAGAGAAAATCACTTTCCATTGAAAGTGCCTTAAGCTACTTACAAGCATTCAACAGAAATACACATGCGTTTCTCTGAAAGAGAAGCAGTCTGTTCCAACACTTCAATTCACAGTGCGAAGTGAATGGAGTGTTGCTTCACTTTCTAAATGCTGTCCTTTCAGAGAAAATAACTTTCCTTTGATAGTGGCTTAAGCTACTTAAAGCATTCAATCGAAATTCACATGCGTTTCTCTGAAAGAGAAGCAGTGTGTTCCAACACTTCAATTCACTGTGCGTAGTGAATGGAGTGTTGCTTCACTTTCTAAATGCTGTCCTTTCAGAGAAAATCACTTTGCTTTGAAAGTGCCTTAAGCTACTTACAAGCATTCAGAAGAAACTCACATCCGTTTCTCTGAAAGAGAAGCAGTCTGTTCCTACACTTCAATTCACTGGGGGAAGTGAATGGAGTGTTGCTTCACTTTATATATGCTCTCCTTTTAGAGAAAATCACTCTCTTTTGAAACTGCCTTAAGCTACTTACAAGCATTCAGAAGAAACTCACATGCATTTTTTGAAAGTGAAGCTGTCTGTTCCAACACTTGAATTAATTGTGCGAAGTGAATGGAGTGTTGCTTCACTTTCTAAATACTGTCCTTTCAGAGAAAATCACTTTCCTTTGAAAGTGCCTTAAGCTACTTACAAGCATTCAACAGAAATTCACATGCGTTTCTCTGAAAGAGAAGCAGTCTGTTCCAACACTTCTATTCACTGGGGAAAGTGAATGGAGTGTTGCCTCACTTTCTAAATGCTGTCCTTTCAGAGAAAATCACTTTCCTTTGAAAGTGCCTTAAGTTACTTACTAGCATTCACAAAAAAACTCATATCTGTTTCTCTGAGAGAGAAGTAGTCTGTTCCAACACTTCAATTCACTGTGCGTAGGGAATGGAGTGTTGCTTCACTTTCTAAATGCTGTCCTTTCAGAGAAAATCACTTCGCTTTGAAAGTGCCTTAAGCTACTTTCAAGCATTCAGAAGAAACTCACATCCGTTTCTCTGAAAGAGAAGCAGTCTGTTCCAACACTTCAATTCACTGGGGGAAGTGAATGGAGTGTTGCTTCACTTTCTATATGCTCTCCTTTTAGAGAAAATCACTCTCTTTTGAAACTGCCTTAAGCTACTTACAAGCATTCAGAAGAAACTCACATGCATTTTTCTGAAAGAGAAGCAGTCTGTTCCAACACTTCAATTCACTGTGCGAAGTGAATGGAGTGTTGTTTCACTTTCTAAATGCTGTCCTTTCAGAGAATATCACTTTCCTTTGAAAGTGCCTTAGGCTACTTACACACATTCACAGGAAACTCAAATGCGTTTCTATGAAAGAGAAGCAGTCTGTTCCAACACTTCAATTCACAGTGCGAAGTGAATGGAGTGTTGCTTCACTTTCTAAATGCTGTCCTTTCAGAGAAAATCACTTTCCTTTGAAAGTGCCTTAAGCCACTTACAAGCATTCACAAGAAACTCACATGCGTTTCTCTGAAAGAGAAGCAGTCTGTTCCAACAGTTCAATTCACAGTGCGATGTGAATGGAGTGTTGCTTCACTTTCTAAATGCTGTCCTTTCAGAGAAAATCACTTTCCTTTGAAAGTGCCTTAATCTGCTTACAAGCATTCAACAGAAAGTCACATGCGTTTCTCCTAAAGAGAAGCAGTCTGTTAAAACACTTCAATTCACAGTGCGAAGTGAATGGAGTGTTGCTTCAATTTCTAAATGCTGTCCTTTCAGAGAAAATCACTTTCCTTTGAAAGTGCCTTAAGCTACTTACAAGCATTCAATCGAAATTCACATGCGTTTCTCTGAAAGAGAAGCAGTCTGTTCCAACACTTCAATTCACTGTGCGAAGTGAATGGAGTGTTGCTTCACTTTCTAAATGCTGTCCTTTCAGAGAAAATCACTTTGCTTTGAAAGTGCCTTAAGCTACTTACAAGCATTCAGAAGAAACTCACATCCGTTTCTCTGAAAGAGAAGCAGTCTGTTCCTACACTTCAATTCACTGGGGGAAGTGAATGGAGTGTTGCTTCACTTTCTATATGCTCTCCTTTTAGAGAAAATCACTCTCTTTTGAAACTGCCTTAAGCTACTTGCAAGCATTTAGAAGAAACTCAAATGCATTTTCTGAAAGTGAAGCTGTCTGTTCCAACACTTGAATTAACTGTGCGAAGTGAATGGAGTGTTGCTTCACTTTCTAAATACTGTCCTTTCAGAGAAAATCACTTTCCTTTGAAAGTGCCTTAAGCTACTTACAAGCATTCAACAGAAATTCACATGCGTTTCTCTGAAAGAGAAGCAGTGTGTTCCAACACTTCAATTCACTGGGGAAAGTGAATGGAGTGTTGCCTCACTCTCTAAATGCTGTCCTTTCAGAGAAAATCACTTTCCTTTGAAAGTGCCTTAAGTTACTTACAAGCATTCACAAAAAACTCATATCTGTTTCTCTGAAAGAGAAATAGTCTGTTCCAACACTTCAATTCACTGTACGAAGTGAATGGAGTGTTGTTTCACTTTCTAAATGCTGTCCTTTCAGAGAAAATCACTTTTCTTTGAAAGTGCCTTAAGCTACTTACACACATTCACAGGAAACTCAAATGCGTTTCTATGAAAGAGAAGCTGTCTGTTCCAACACTTAAATTCACTCTGCGAAGTGAATGGAGTGTTGCTTCACTTTCTAAATTTAGTCCTTTCAGAGAAAATCATTTTCCTTTGAAAGTGCCTTAAGCTACTTACAAGCATTCATCAGAAATTCACATGCGTTTCTCTGAAAGTGAAGCAGTCTGTTCCAACACTTCAATTCACTGTACGAAGTGAATGGAGTGTTGCTTCACTTTCTAAATGCTGTCCTTTCAGAGAAAATCACTTTCCTTTGAAAGTGCCTTAAGCTACTTAAAAGCATTCACAAAAAACTCATATCTGTTTCTCTGAATGAGAAGTAGTGTGTTCCAACACTTCAATTCACTGTGCGTAGTGAATGGAGTGTTGCTTCACTTTCTAAATGCTGTCCTTTCAGAGAAAATCACTTTCCATTGAAAGTGCCTTAAGCTACTTACAAGCATTCAACAGAAATACACATGCGTTTCTCTGAAAGAGAAGCAGTCTGTTCCAACACTTCAATTCACAGTGCGAAGTGAATGGAGTGTTGCTTCACTTTCTAAATGCTGTCCTTTCAGAGAAAATAACTTTCCTTTGATAGTGGCTTAAGCTACTTACAAGCATTCAATCGAAATTCACATGCGTTTCTCTGAAAGAGAAGCAGTCTGTTCCAACACTTCAATTCACTGTGCGAAGTGAATGGAGTGTTGCTTCACTTTCTAAAGGCTGTCCTTTCAGAGAAAATCACTTTGCTTTGAAAGTGCCTTAAGCTACTTACAAGCATTCAGAAGAAACTCACATCCGTTTCTCTGAAAGAGAAGCAGTCTGTTCCTACACTTCAATTCACTGGGGGAAGTGAATGGAGTGTTGCTTCACTTTATATATGCTCTCCTTTTAGAGAAAATCACTCTCTTTTGAAACTGCCTTAAGCTACTTACAAGCATTCAGAAGAAACTCACATGCATTTTTTGAAAGTGAAGCTGTCTGTTCCAACACTTGAATTAATTGTGCGAAGTGAATGGAGTGTTGCTTCACTTTCTAAATACTGTCCTTTCAGAGAAAATCACTTTCCTTTGAAAGTGCCTTAAGCTACTTACAAGCATTCAACAGAAATTCACATGCGTTTCTCTGAAAGAGAAGCAGTCTGTTCCAACTCTTCTATTCACTGGGGAAAGTGAATGGAGTGTTGCCTCACTTTCTAAATGCTGTCCTTTCAGAGAAAATCACTTTCCTTTGAAAGTGCCTTAAGCTACTTACAAGCATTCAATCGAAATTCACAGGCGTTTCTCTGAAAGAGAAGCAGTCTGTTCCAACACTTCAATTCCCTGTGCGAAGTGAATGGAGTGTTGCTTCACTTTCTAAATGCTGTCCTTTCAGAGAAAATCACTCTCTTTTGAAACTGCCTTAAGCTACTTACAAGCATTCAGAAGAAACTCACATTCGTTACTCTGAAAGAGAAGCCGTCTGTTCCTACACTTCAATTCACTGGGGGAAGTGAATGGAGTGTTGGTTCACTTTATATATGCTCTCCTTTTAGAGAAAATCACTCTCTTTTGAAACTGCCTTAAGCTACTTACAAGCATTCAGAAGAAACTCACATGCATTTTTTGAAAGTGAAGCTGTCTGTTCCAACACTTGAATTTACTGTGCGAAGTGAATGGAGTGTTGCTTCACTTTCTAAATACTGTCCTTTCAGAGAAAATCACTTTCCTTTGAAAGTGCCTTAAGCTACTTACAAGCATTCAACAGAAATTCACATGCGTTTCTCTGAAAGAGACACAGTCTGTTCCAACACTTCAATTCACTGGGGAAAGTGAATGGTTTGTTGCCTCACTTTCTAAATGCTGTTTTTTCAGAGAAAATCACTTTCCTTTGAAAGTGCCTTAAGTTACTTACAAGCATTAACAAAAAACTCATATCTGTTTCTCTGAAAGAGAAGTAGTCTGTTCCAACACTTCAATTCACTGTACGAAGTGAATGGAGTGTTGTTTCACTTTCTAAATGCTGTCCTTTCAGAGAAAATCACTTTTCTTTGAAAGTGCCTTAAGCTACTTACACACATTCACAAGAAACTCAAATGCGTTTCTATGAAAGAGAAGCTGTCTGTTCCAACACTTAAATTCACTCTGCGAAGTGAATGGAGTGTTGCTTCACTTTCTAAATTTAGTCCTTTCAGAGAAAATCATTTTCCTTTGAAAGTGCCTTAAGCTACTTACAAGCATTCATCAGAAATTCACATGCGTTTCTCTGAAAGAGAAGCAGTCTGTTCCAACACTTCAATTCACTCTGCAAATTGAATGGTTGTTGCTTTACTTTCTATATGCTCTCCTTTTAGAGAAAATCACTCTCTTTTGGAACTGCCTTAAGCTACTTACAAGCATTCACAAGAAACTCACATCTGTTTCTCTGAAAGTGAAGCAGTCTGTTCCAACACTTCAATTCACTCTACGAAGTGAATGGAGTGTTGCTTCACTTTCTAAATGCTGTCCTTTCAGAGAAAATCACTGTCCATTGAAAGTGCCTTAAGCTACTTACAAGCATTCAACAGAAATACACATGCGTTTCTCTGAAAGAGAAGCAGTCTGTTCCAACACTTCAATTCACAGTGCGAAGTGAATGGAGTGTTGCTTCATTTTTCAATTGCTGTCCTTTCAGAGAAAATCCCTTTCCTTTGAAAGTGCCTTAATCTACTTACAAGCATTCAACAGAAATTCACATGCGTTTCTCTGAAAGAGAAGCAGTCTGTTCCAACACTTAAATTCACATTTCGAAGTGAATGGAGTGTTGCTTCACTTTCTAAATGCTGTCCTTTCAGAGAAAATCACTTTCCTTTGAAAGTGGCTTAAGATACTTACAAGCATTCAATCGAAATTCACATGCGTTTCTCTGAAAGAGAAGCAGTCTGTTCCAACACTTCAATTCACTGGGGAAAGTGAATGGAGTGTTGCCTCACTTTCTAAATGCTGTCCTTTCAGAGAAAATCACTTTCCTTTGAAAGTGCCTTAAGTTACTTACAAGTATTCACAAAAAACTCATATCTGTTTCTCTGAAAGAGAAATAGTCTGTTCCAACACTTCAATTCACTGTACGAAGTGAATGGAGTGTTGTTTCACTTTGTAAATGCTGTCCTTTCAGAGAAAATCACTTTTCTTTGAAAATGCCTTAAGCTACTTACACACATTCACAGGAAACTCAAATGCGTTTCTATGAAAGAGAAGCTGTCTGTTCCAACACTTAAATTCACTCTGCGAAGTGAATGGAGTGTTGCTTCACATTCTAAATGCTGTCCTTTCAGAGAAAATCACTTTGCTTTGAAAGTGCCTTAAGCTACTTACAAGCATTCAGAAGAAACTCACATCCGTTTCTCTGAAAGAGAAGCAGTCTGTTCCTACACTTCAATTCACTGGGGGAAGTGAATGGAGTGTTGCTTCACTTTCTATATGCTTTCCTTTTAGAGAAAATCACTCTCTTTTGAAACTGCCTTAAGCTACTTGCAAGCATTTAGAAGAAACTCAAATGCATTTTTTGAAAGTGAAGCTGTCTGTTCCAACACTTGAATTAACTGTGCGAAGTGAATGGAGTGTTGCTTCACTTTCTAAATACTGTCCTTTCAGAGAAAATCACTTTCCTTTGAAAGTGCAAAAGCTACTTACAAGCATTCAACAGAAATTCACATGCGTTTCTCTGAAAGAGAAGCAGTCTGTTACAACACTTCAATTCACTGGGGAAAGTGAATGGAGTGTTGCCTCACTTTCTAAATGCTGTCCTTTCAGAGAAAATCACTTTCCTTTGAAAGTGCCTTAAGTTACTTACAAGCATTCACAAAAAACTCATATCTGTTTCTCTGAAAGAGAAATAGTCTGTTCCAACACTTCAATTCACTGTACGAAGTGAATGGAGTGTTGTTTCACTTTGTAAATGCTGTCCTTTCAGAGAGAATCACTTTTCTTTGAAAATGCCTTAAGCTACTTACACACATTCACAGGAAACTCAAATGCGTTTCTATGAAAGAGAAGCTGTCTGTTCCAACACTTAAATTCACTCTGCGAAGTGAATGGAGTGTTGCTTCACTTTCTAAATTTAGTCCTTTCAGAGAAAATCATTTTCCTTTGAAAGTGCCTTAAGCTACTTACAAGCATTCATCAGAAATTCACATGCGTTTCTCTGAAAGTGAAGCAGTCTGTTCCAACACTTCAATTCACTGTACGAAGTGAATGGAGTGTTGCTTCACTTTCTAAATTCTGTCCTTTCAGAGAAAATCACTTTCCTTTGAAAGTGCCTTAAGCTACTTAAAAGCATTCACAAAAAACTCATATCTGTTTCTCTGAATGAGAAGTAGTGTGTTCCAACACTTCAATTCACTGTGCGTAGTGAATGGAGTGTTGCTTCACTTTCTAAATGCTGTCCTTTCAGAGAAAATCACTTTCCATTGAAAGTGCCTTAAGCTACTTACAAGCATTCAACAGAAATACACATGCGTTTCTCTGAAAGAGAAGCAGTCTGTTCCAACACTTCAATTCACAGTGCGAAGTGAATGAAGTGTGCTTCACTTTCTAAATGCTGTCCTTTCAGAGAAAATCACTTTCCTTTGAAAGTGGCTTAAGCTACTTACAAGCATTCAATCGAAATTCACATGCGTTTCTCTGAAAGAGAAGCAGTCTGTTCCAACACTTCAATTCACTGTGCGAAGTGAATGGAGTGTTGCTTCACTTTCTAAATGCTGTCCTTTCAGAGAAAATCACTTTGCTTTGAAAGTGCCTTAAGCTACTTACAGGCATTCAGAAGAAACTCACACGTTTCTCTGAAAGAGAAGCAGTCTGTTCCTACACTTCAATTCACTGGGGGAAGTGAATGGAGTGTGGCTTCACTTTCTAAATACTGTCCTTTCAGAGAAAATCACTTTCCTTTGAAAGTGCCTTAAGCTACTTACAAGCATTCAACAGAAATTCACATGCGTTTCTCTGAAAGAGAAGCAGTCTGTTCCAACACTTCTATTCACTGGGGAAAGTGAATGGAGTGTTGCCTCACTTTCTAAATGCTGTCCTTTCAGAGAAAATCACTTTCCTTTGAAAGTGCCTTAATTTACTTACAAGCATTCACAAAAAAACTCATATCTGTTTCTCTGAAAGAGAAGTAGTCTGTTCCAACACTTCAATTCACTGTGCGTAGTGAATGGAGTGTTGCTTCACTTTCTAAATGCTGTCCTTTCAGAGAAAATCACTTTCCTTTGAAAGTGCCTTAAGCTACTTACAAGCATTCACAAGAAACTCACATGCATTTTTCTGAAAGAGAAGCAGTCTGTTCCAACACTTCAATTCACTGTGCGAAGTGAATGGAGTGTTGTTTCACTTTCTAAATTTAGTCCTTTCAGAGAAAATCACTTTCCTTTGAAAGTGCCTTAAGCTACTTACACACATTCACAGGAAACTCAAATGCGTTTTTATGAAAGAGAAGCTGTCTGTTCCAACAATTTAATTCACTCTGCGAAGTGAATGCAGTGTTGCTTCACTTTCTAAATTTAGTCCTTTCAGAGAAAATCATTTTCCTTTGAAAGTGCCTTAAGCTACTTACAAGCATTCATCAGAAATTCACATGCGTTTCTCTGAAAGAGAAGCAGTCTGTTCCAACACTTTAATTCACTGTGCAAATTGAATGGTTGTTGCTTCACTTTCTATATGCTCTCCTTTTAGAGAAAATCACTCTCTTTTGAAACTGCCTTAAGCTACTTACAAGCATTCACAAGAAACTCACATCTGTTTCTCTGAAAGTGAAGCAGTCTGTTCCAACACTTCAATTCACTGTGCGAAGTGAATGGAGTGTTGCTTCACTTTCTAAACGCTGTCCTTTCAGAGAAAATCACTTTCCTTTGAAAGTGCCTAATCTACTTACAAGCATTCAACAGAAATTCACATGTGTTTCTCCTAAAGAGAAGCAGTCTGTTCCAACACTTCAATTCATAGTGCGAAGTGAATGGAGTGTTGCTTCACTTTCTAAATGCTGTCCTTTCAGAGAAAATCACTTTGCTTTGAAAGTGCCTTAAGCTACTTTCAAGCATTTAGAAGAAACTCACATCCGTTTCTCTGAAAGAGAAGCAGTCTGTTCCAACACTTCAATTCACTGGGGGAAGTGAATGGAGTGTTGCTTCACTTTCTATATGCTCTCCTTTTAGAGAAAATCACTCTCTTTTGAAACTGCCTTAAGCTACTTACAAGCATTTAGAAGAAACTCACATGCATTTTTTGAAAGTGAAGCTGTCTGTTCCAACACTTGAATTAACTGTGCGAAGTGAATGGAGTGTTGCTTCACTTTCTAAATTTAGTCCTTTCAGAGAAAATCACTTTCCTTTGAAAGTGCCTTAAGCTACTTACACACATTCACAGGAAACTCAAATGCGTTTCTATGAAAGAGAAGCTGTCTGTTCCAACAATTCAATTCACTCTGCGAAGTGAATGGAGTGTTGCTTCACTTTCTAAATATAGTCCTTTCAGAGAAAATCATTTTCCTTTGAAAGTGCCTTAAGCTACTTACAAGCATTCATCAGAAATTCACATGCGTTTCTCTGAAAGAGAAGCAGTCTGTTCCAACACTTTAATTCACTGTGCAAATTGAGTGGTTGTTGCTTCACTTTCTATATGCTCTCCTTTTAGAGAAAATCACTCTCTTTTGAAACTGCCTTAAGCTACTTACAAGCATTCACAAGAAACTCACATCTGTTTCTCTGAAAGTGAAGCAGTCTGTTCCAACACTTCAATTCACTGTACGAAGTGAATGGAGTGTTGCTTCACTTTCTAAATGCTGTCCTTTCAGAGAAAATCACTTTCCTTTGAAAGTGCCTTAAGCTACTTACAAGCATTCACAAAAAACTCATATCTATTTCTCTGAATGAGAAGTAGTGTGTTCCAACACTTCAATTCACTGTGCGTAGTGAATGGAGTGTTGCTTCACTTTCTAAATGCTGTCCTTTCAGAGAAAATCACTTTCCATTGAAAGTGCCTAGAGCTACTTACAAGCATTCAACAGAAATACACATGCGTTTCTCTGAAAGAGAAGCAGTCTGTTCCAACACTTCAATTCACAGTGCGAAGTGAATGGAGTGTTGCTTCATTTTCCAATTGCTTTCCTTTCAGAGAAAATCACATTCCTTTGAAAGTGCCTTAATCTACTTACAAGCATTCAACAGAAATTCACATGCGTTTCTCTGAAAGAGAAGCAGTCTGTTCCAACACTTCAATTCACTGTGCGTAGTGAATGGAGTGTTGCTTCACTTTCTAAATGCTGTCCTATCAAGGAAAATCACTTGCCTTTGAAAGTGCCTTAAGCTACTTACAAGCATTCACAAGAAACTCACAAGCATTTTTTTGAAAGAGAAGCTGTCTGTTCCAACACTTCAATTCACTGTGCGAAGTGAATGGAGTGTTGCTTCACTTTCTATATGCTCTCCTTTTAGAGAAAATCACTCTCTTTTGAATCTGCCTTAAGCTACTTACAAGCATTCACAAGAAACTCACATCTGTTTCTCTGAAAGAGAAGCAGTCTGTTCCAACACTTCAATTCACTGTGCGAAGTGAATGGAATGTTGCTTCACTTTCTAAATGCTCTCATTTAGAGAAAATCACTCTCTTTTGAAACTGCCTTAAGCTACTTACAAGCATTCACAAGAAACTCACATCTGTTTCTCTTAAAGAGAAGTAGTCTGTTCCAACACTTCAATTCACTGTGCGAAAGGAATGGAGTGTTGTTTCACTTTATAAATGCTGTCCTTTCAGAGAACATTAATTTGCTTTGAAAATGCCTTAAGCTACTTACAAGCATTCACAAAAAACTCACATCCGTTTCTCTGAAAGAGAAGCTGTCTGTTCCAACACTTCAATTCATTGTGCGAAGTGAATGGAGTGTTGCTTCACTTTCTAAATGCTGTCCTTTCAGAGAAAATCACTTTCCTTTCAAAGTGCCTTAAGCTACTTACAAGCATTCAACAGAAATTCACATGCCTTTCACTGAAAGAGAAGCAGACTGTTCCGACACTTCAATTCACTGTGCGTAGTGAATGGAGTGTTGCTTCACTTTCTAAATGCTGTCCTTTCAGAGAAAATCACTTTCCTTTGAAAGTGCCTTAAGCTACTTACAAGCCTTCACAAGAAACTCAGATGCGTTTCTCTGAGAGAGAAGCAGTCTATTCCAACACTTCAATTCACAGTGTGAAGTGAATGGAGTGTTGCTTCACTTTCTAAATGCTGTCCTTTCAGAGAAAATCACTTTCCTTTGAAAGTGCCTTAATCTGCTTACAAGCATTCAACAGAAAGTCACATGCGTTTCTCCTAAAGAGAAGCAGTCTGTTAAAACACTTCAATTCACAGTGCGAAGTGAATGGAGTGTTGCTTCACTTTCGAAATGCTGTCCTTTCAGAGAAAATCACTTTCCTTTGAAAGTGCCTTAAGCTACTTACAAGCATTCAATAGAAATTCACATGCGTTTCTCTGAAAGAGAAACTGTCTGTTCCAACACTGCAATTCTCTGTGCGAAGTGAATGGAGTGTTGCTTAACTTTCTAAATGCTGTCCTTTCAGAGAAAATCACTTTCCTTTGAAAGTGCCTTAAGCTACTTACAAGCATTCACAAGAAACTCATATCTGTTTCTCTCAAAGAGAAGTAGTCTGTTCCAACAATTCAATTCACTGTGCGTAGTGAATGGAGTGTTGCTTCACTTTCTAAATGCTGTCCTTTCAGAGAAAATCACTTTCCTTTGAAAGTGCCTTAAGCTACTTACAAGCATTCACAAGAAACTCACATGCATTTTTCTGAAAGAGAAGCAGTCTGTTCCAACACTTCAATTCACTGTGCGTAGTGAATGGAGTGTTACTTCACTTTCTAAATGCTGTCCTTTCAGAGAAAATCACTTTCCTTTGAAAGTGCCTTAAGCTACTTACAAGCATTCAACCGAAATTCACATGCGATTCTCTGAAAGAGAAGCAGTCTGTTCCAACACTTCAATTCACAGTGCTAAGTGAATGGAGTGTTGCTTCACTTTCTAAATGCTGTCCTTTCAGAGAAAATCACTTTCCTTTGAAAGTGCCATAAGTTACCTACAAGCATTCACAAAAAACTCATATCTGTTTCTCTGAAAGAGATGTAGTCTGTTCCAACACTTCAATTCACTGTGCGTAGTGAATGGAGTGTTGCTTCACTTTCTAAATGCTGTCCTTTCAGAGAAAATCACTTTCCTTTCAAAGTGCCTTAAGATACTTACAAGCATTCACAAGAAACTCAGATGCGTTTCTCTGAAAGAGAAGCAGTCTGTTCCAACACTTCAATTCACAGTGTGAAGTGAATGGAGTGTTGCTTCACTTTCTAAATGCTGTCCTTTCAGAGAAAATCACTTTCCTTTGAAAGTGCCTTAATCTGCTTACAAGCATTCAACAGAAAGTCACATGCGTTTCTCCTAAAGAGAAGCAGTCTGTTAAAACACTTCAATTCACAGTGCGAAGTGAATGGAGTGTTGCTTCACTTTCTAAATGCTGTCCTTTCAGAGAAAATCACTTTCCTTTGAAAGTGCCTAAAGCTACTTACAAGCATTCAATAGAAATTCACATGCGTTTCTCTGAAAGAAAAACAGTCTGTTCCAACACTTCAATTCTCTGTGCGAAGTGAATGGAGTGTTGCTTCACTTTGTAAATGCTGTCCTTTCAGAGAAAATCACTTTCCTTTGAAAGTGCCTTAAGCTACTTACAAGCATTCACAAGAAACTCATATCTGTTTCTCTCAAAGAGAAGTAGTCTGTTCCAACACTTCAATTCACTGTGCGTAGTGAATGGAGTGTTGCTTCACTTTCTAAATGCTGTCCTTTCAGAGAAAATCACTTTCCTTTGAAAGTGCCTTAAGCTACTTACAAGCAATCAACCGAAATTCACATGAGATTCTCTGAAAGAGAAGCAGTCTGTTCCAACACTTCAATTCACAGTGCTAAGTGAATGGAGTGTTGCTTCACTTTCTAACTGCTGTCCTTTCAGAGAAAATCACTTTCCTTTGAAAGTGCCATAAGTTACCTACAAGCATTCACAAGAAACTCATATCTGTTTCTCTCAAAGAGAAGTAGTCTGTTCCAACACTTCAATTCACTGTGCGTAGTGAATGGAGTGTTGCTTCACTTTCTAAATGCTGTCCTTTCAGAGAAAATCACTTTCCTTTGAAAGTGCCTTAAGCTACTTACAAGCATTCACAAGAAACTCACATGCATTTTTCTGAAAGAGAAGCAGTCTGTTCCAACACTTCAATTCACTGTGCGTAGTGAATGGAGTGTTGCTTCACTTTCTAAATGCTGTCCTTTCAGAGAAAATCACTTTCTTTTGAAAGTGCCTTAAACTACTTACAAGCATTCAACTGAAATCCACATGCGATTCTCTGAAAGAGAAGCAGTCTGTTCCAACACTTCAATTCACAGTGCTAAGTGAATGGAGTGTTGCTTCACTTTCTAAATGCTGTCCTTTCAGAGAAAATCACTTTCCTTTGAAAGTGCCATAAGTTACCTACAAGCATTCACAAAAAACTCATATCTGTTTCTCTGAAAGAGATGTAGTCTGTTCCAACAATTCAGTTCACTGTGCGTAGTGAATGGAGTGTTGCTTCACTTTCCAAATGCTGTCCTTTCAGAGAAAATCACTTTCCTTTGAAAGTGCCTTAAGCTACTTACAAGCATTCAACCGAAATCCACATGCGATTCTCTGAAAGAGAAACAGTCTGTTCCAACACTTCAATTCACAGTGCTAAGTGAATGGAGTGTTGCTTCACTTTCTAATTGCTGTCCTTTCAGAGAAAATCACTTTCCTTTGAAAGTGCCATAAGTTACCTACAAGCATTCACAAAAAACTCATATCTGTTTCTCTGAAAGAGATGTAGTCTGTTCCAACACTTCAATTCACTGTGCGTAGTGAATGGAGTGTTGCTTCACTTTCCAAATGCTGTCCTTTCAGAGAAAATCACTTTCCTTTGAAAGTGCCTTAAGCTACTTACAAGCATTCACAAGAAACTCACATCTGTTTCTCTGAAAGAGAAGCAGTCTGTTCCAACACTTCAATTCACTGTGCAAAGGGAATGGAGTGTTGCTTCACTTTCTAAATGCTGTCCTTTCAGAGAAAATCACTTTGCTTTGAAAGTGCCTTAAGCTACTTACAAGCATTCACAAAAAACTCACATCCGTTTCTCTGAAAGAGAAGAAGTCTGTTCCAACACTTCAATTCACTGGGCGAAGTGAATGGAGTTTTGCTTCACTTTCTATATGCTCTCCTTTTAGAGAAAATCACTCTCTTTTGAAAATGCCTTAAGCTACTTACAAGCATTCACAAGAAACTCACATGCATTTTTCTGAAAGAGAAGCAGTCTGTTCCAACACTTCAATTCACTGTGCGTAGTGAATGGAGTGTTGCTACACTTTCTAAATGCTGTTCTTTCAGAGAAAATCACTTTCCTTTGAAAATGCCTTAAGCTGCTTACAAGCATTCACAAGAAACTCACATGCATTTTTCTGAAAGAGAAGCAGTCTGTTCCAACACTTCAATTCACAGTGCGAAGTGAATGGAGTGGTACTTCACTTTCTAAATGCTGTCCTTTCAGAGAAAATCACTTGCCTTTGAAAGTGCCTTAAGCTACTTACAAGCATTCACAAGAAACTCACAAGCATTTTTCTGAAAGAGAAGCTGTCTGTTCCAACACTTCAATTCACTGTGCGAAGTGAATGGAGTGTTGCTTCACTTTCTATATGCTCTCCTTTTAGAGAAAATCACTCTCTTTTGAATCTGCCTTAAGCTACTTACAAGCATTCACAAGAAACTCACATCTGTTTCTCTGAAAGAGAAGCAGTCTGTTCCAACACTTCAATTCATTGTGCGAAGTGAATGGAATGTTGCTTCACTTTCTAAATGCTCTCCTTTTAGAGAAAATCACTCTCTTTTGAAACTGCCTTAAGCTACTTACAAGCATTCACAAGAAACTCACATCCGTTTCTCTGAAAGAGAAGCTATCTGTTCCAACACTTCAATTCACTGTGCGAAGTGAATGGAGTGTTACTTCACTTTCTAAATGCTGTTCTTTCAGAGAAAATCACTTTCCTTTGAAAGTGCCTTAAGCTACTTACAAGCATTCAACAGAAATTCACATGCGTTTCACTGAAAGAGAAGCAGTCTGTTCCGACACTTCAATTCACTGTGCGTAGTGAATGGAGTGTTGCTTCACTTTCTAAATGCTGTCCTTTCAGAATAAATGACTTTCCTTTGAAAGTGCCTTAAGCTACTTACAAGCATTCACAAGAAACTCAGATGCGTTTCTCTGAAAGAGAAGCAGTCTGTTCCGACACTTCAATTCACAGTGCGAAGTGAATGGAGTGTTGCTTCACTTTCTAAATGCTGTCCTTTCAGAGAAAATCACTTTCCTTTGAAAGTGCCTTAATCTGCTTACAAGCATTCAACAGAAAGTCACATTCGTTTCTCCTAAAGAGAAGCAGTCTGTTAAAACACTTCAATTCAGAGTGCGAAGTGAATAGAGTGTTGCTTCCCTTTCTAAATGCTGTCCTTTCAGAGAAAATCACTTTCCTTTGAAAGTGCCTTAAGCTACTTACAAGCATTCAATAGAAATTCACATGCGTTTCTCTGAAAGAGAAACAGTCTGTTCCAACACTTCAATTCTCTGTGCGAAGTGAATGGAGTGTTGCTTCACTTTCTAAATGCTGTCCTTTCAGAGAAAATCACTTTCCTTTGAAAGTGCCTTAAGCTACTTGCAAGCATTCACAGGAAACTCATATCTGTTTCTCTCAAGGAGAAGTAGTCTGTTCCAACACTTCAATTCACTGTGCGTAGTGAATGGAGTGTTGCTTCACTCTCTAAATGCTGTCCTTTCAGAGAAAATCACTTTCCTTTGAAAGTGCCTTAAGCTTCTTACAAGCATTCACAAGAAACTCACATGCATTTTTCTGAAAGAGAAGCAGTCTGTTCCAACACTTCAATTCACTGTGCGTAGTGAATGGAGTGTTGCTTCACTTTCTAAATGCTGTCCTTTCAGAGAAAATCACTTTCCTTTGAAAGTGCCTTAAGCTACTTACAAGCATTCAACCGAAATTCACATGCGATTCTCTGAAAGAGAAGCAGTCTGTTCCAACACTTCAATTCACTGTGCGTAGTGAATGGAGTGTTGCTTCACTTTCTAAATGCTGTCCTTTCAGAGAAAATCACTTTCCTTTGAAAGTGCCTTAAGCTACTTACAAGCATTCACAAGAAACTCACATGCATTTTTCTGAAAGAGAAGCAGTCTGTTCCAACACTTCAATTCACTGTGCGTAGTGAATGGAGTGTTGTTTCACTTTCTAAATGCTGTCCTTTCAGAGAAAATCACTTTCCTTTGAAAGTGCCTTATGCTACTTACAAGCATTCAACAGAAATTCACATGCGATTCTCTGAAAGAGAAGCAGTCTGTTCCAACACTTCAATTCACAGTGCTAAGTGAATGGAGTGTTGCTTCACTTTCTAAATGCTGTCCTTTCAGAGAAAATCACTTTCTTTTGAAAGTGCCATAAGTTACCTACAAGCATTCACAAAAAACTCATATCTGTTTCTCTGAAAGAGATGTAGTCTGTTCCAACACTTCAATTCACTGTGCGTAGTGAATGGAGTGTTGCTTCACTTTCTAAATGCTGTCCTTTCAGAGAAAATCACTTTCCTTTGAAAGTGCCTTAAGCTACTTACAAGCATTCACAAGAAACTCACATCTGTTTCTCTGAAAGAGAAACAGTCTGTTCCAACACTTCAATTCACTGTGCGTAGTGAATGGAGTGTTGCTTCACTTTCTAAATGCTGTCCTTTCAGAGAAAATCACTTTCCTTTGAAAGTGCCTTAAGCTACTTACAAGCATTCACAAGAAACTCAGATGCGTTTCTCTGAAAGAGAAGCAGTCTGTTCCAACACTTCAATTCACAGTGTGAAGTGAATGGAGTGTTGCTTCACTTTCTAAATGCTGTCCTTTCAGAGAAAATCACTTTCCTTTGAAAGTGCCTTAATCTGCTTACAAGCATTCAACAGAAAGTCACATGCGTTTCTCCTAAAGAGAAGCAGTCTGTTAAAACACTTCAATTCACAGTGCGAAGTGAATGGAGTGTTGCTTCACTTTCTAAATGCTGTCCTTTCAGAGAAAATCACTTTCCTTTGAAAGTGCCTAAAGCTACTTACAAGCATTCAATAGAAATTCACATGCGTTTCTCTGAAAGAAAAACAGTCTGTTCCAACACTTCAATTCTCTGTGCGAAGTGAATGGAGTGTTGCTTCACTTTCTAAATGCTGTCCTTTCAGAGAAAATCACTTTCCTTTGAAAGTGCCTTAAGCTACTTACAAGCATTCACAAGAAACTCATATCTGTTTCTCTCAAAGAGAAGTAGTCTGTTCCAACACTTCAATTCACTGTGCGTAGTGAATGGAGTGTTGCTTCACTTTCTAAATGCTGTCCTTTCAGAGAAAATCAGTTTCCTTTGAAAGTGAATTAAGCTACTTACAAGCATTCACAAGAAACTCACATGCATTTTTCTGAAAGAGAAGCAGTCTGTTCCAACACTTCAATTCACTGTGCGTAGTGAATGAAGTGTTGCTTCACTTTCTAAATGCTGTCCTTTCAGAGAAAATCACTTTCCTTTGAAAGTGCCTTAAGCTACTTACAAGCATTCAACCGAAATTCACATGCGATTCTCTGAAAGAGAAGCAGTCTGTTCCAACACTTCAATTCACAGTGCTAAGTGAATGGAGTGTTGCTTCACTTTCTAAATGCTGTCCTTTCAGAGAAAATCACTTTCCTTTGAAAGTGCCATAAGTTACCTACAAGCATTCACAAGAAACTCATATCTGTTTCTCTCAAAGAGAAGTAGTCTGTTCCAACACTTCAATTCACAGTGTGAAGTGAATGGAGTGTTGCTTCACTTTCTAAATGCGGTCCTTTCAGAGAAAATCACTTTCTTTTGAAAGTGCCATAAGTTACCTACAAGCATTCACAAAAAACTCATATCTGTTTCTCTGAAAGAGATGTAGTCAGTTCCAACACTTCAATTCACTGTGCGTAGTGAATGGAGTGTTGCTTCACTTTCTAAATGCTGTCCTTTCAGAGAAAATCACTTTCCTTTGAAAGTGCCTTAAGCTACTTACAAGCATTCACAAGAAACTCACATCTGTTTCTCTGAAAGAGAAACAGTCTGTTCCAACACTTCAATTCACTGTGCGTAGTGAATGGAGTGTTGCTTCACTTTCTAAATGCTGTCCTTTCAGAGAAAATCACTTTCCTTTGAAAGTGCCTTAAGCTACTTACAAGCATTCACAAGAAACTCAGATGCGTTTCTCTGAAAGAGAAGCAGTCTGTTCCAACACTTCAATTCACAGTGTGAAGTGAATGGAGTGTTGCTTCACTTTCTAAATGCTGTCCTTTCAGAGAAAATCACTTTCCTTTGAAAGTGCCTTAATCTGCTTACAAGCATTCAACAGAAAGTCACATGCGTTTCTCCTAAAGAGAAGCAGTCTGTTAAAACACTTCAATTCACAGTGCGAAGTGAATGGAGTGTTGCTTCACTTTCTAAATGCTGTCCTTTCAGAGAAAATCACTTTCCTTTGAAAGTGCCTAAAGCTACTTACAAGCATTCAATAGAAATTCACATGCGTTTCTCTGAAAGAAAAACAGTCTGTTCCAACACTTCAATTCTCTGTGCGATGTGAATGGAGTGTTGCTTCACTTTCTAAATGCTGTCCTTTCAGAGAAAATCACTTTCCTTTGAAAGTGCCTTAAGCTACTTACAAGCATTCACAAGAAACTCATATCTGTTTCTCTCAAAGAGAAGTAGTCTGTTCCAACACTTCAATTCACTGTGCGTAGTGAATGGAGTGTTGCTTCACTTTCTAAATGCTGTCCTTTCAGAGAAAATCACTTTCCTTTGAAAGTGCCTTAAGCTACTTACAAGCATTCACAAGAAACTCACATGCATTTTTCTGAAAGAGAAGCAGTCTGTTCCAACACTTCAATTCACTGTGCGTAGTGAATGGAGTGTTGCTTCACTTTCTAAATGCTGTCCTTTCAGAGAAAATCACTTTCCTTTGAAAGTGCCTTAAGCTACTTACAAGCATTCAACCGAAATTCACATGCGATTCTCTGAAAGAGAAGCAGTCTGTTCCAACACTTCAATTCACAGTGCTAAGTGAATGGAGTGTTGCTTCACTTTCTAAATGCTGTCCTTTCAGAGAAAATCACTTTCCTTTGAAAGTGCCATAAGTTACCTACAAGCATTCACAAGAAACTCATATCTGTTTCTCTCAAAGAGAAGTAGTCTGTTCCAACACTTCAATTCACAGTGCAAAGTGAATGGAGTGTTGCTTCACTTTCTAAATGCTGTCCTTTCAGAGAAAATCACTTTCCTTTGAAAGTGCCTTAAGCTACTTACAAGCATTCACAAGAAACTCAGATGCGTTTCTCTGAAAGAGAAGGAGTCTGTTCCAACACTTCAATTCACAGTGTGAAGTGAATGGAGTGTTGCTTCACTTTCTAAATGCTGTCCTTTCAGAGAAAATCACTTTCCTTTGAAAGTGCCTTAATCTGCTTACAAGCATTCAACAGAAAGTCACATGCGTTTCTCCTAAAGAGAAGCAGTCTGTTAAAACACTTCAATTCACAGTGCGAAGTGAATGGAGTGTTGCTTCACTTTCTAAATGCTGTCCTTTCAGAGAAAATCACTTTCCTTTGAAAGTGCCTAAAGCTACTTACAAGCATTCAATAGAAATTCACATGCGTTTCTCTGAAAGAAAAACAGTCTGTTCCAACACTTCAATTCTCTGTGCGAAGTGAATGGAGTGTTGCTTCACTTTCTAAATGCTGTCCTTTCAGAGAAAATCACTTTCCTTTGAAAGTGCCTTAAGCTACTTACAAGCATTCACAAGAAACTCATATCTGTTTCTCTCAAAGAGAAGTAGTCTGTTCCAACACTTCAATTCACTGTGCGTAGTGAATGGAGTGTTGCTTCACTTTCTAAATGCTGTCCTTTCAGAGAAAATCACTTTCCTTTGAAAGTGCCTAATCTACTTACAAGCATTCTACAGAAATTCACATGCGTTTCTCCTAAAGAGAAGGAGTCTGTTCCAACACTTCAATTCACTGGGGGAAGTGAATGGAGTGTTGCTTCACTTTCTATATGCTCTCCTTTTAGAGAAAATCACTCTCTTTTGAAACTGCCTTAAGCTACTTACAAGCATTCAGAAGAAACTCACATGCATTTTTCTGAAAGAGAAGCAGTCTGTTCCAACACTTCAATTCTCTGTGCGAAGTGAATGGAGTGTTGCTTCACTTTCTAAATGCTGTCCTTTCAGAGAAAATCACTTTCCTTTGAAAGTGCCTTAAGCTACTTACAAGCATTCACAAGAAACTCACATGCATTTTTCTGAAAGAGAAGCAGTCTGTTCCAACACTTCAATTCACTGTGCGTAGTGAATGGAGTGTTGCTTCACTTTCTAAATGCTGTCCTTTCAGAGAAAATCACTTTCCGTTGAAAGTGCCTTAAGCTACTTACAAGCATTCAACAGAAATTAACATGCGATTCTCTGAAAGAGAAGCAGTCTGTTCCAACACTTCAATTCACAGTGCTAAGTGAATGGAGTGTTGCTTCACTTTCTAAATGCTGTCCTTTCAGAGAAAATCACTTTCTTTGAAAGTGCCATAAGTTACCTACAAGCATTTACAAAAAACTCATATCTGTTTCTCTGAAAGAGATGTAGTCTGTTCCAACTCTTCAATTCACTGTGCGTAGTGAATGGAGTGTTGCTTCACTTTCTAAATGCTGTCCTTTCAGAGAAAATCACTTTCCTTTGAAAGTGCCTTAAGCTACTTACAAGCATTCACAAGAAACTCACATCTGTTACTCTGAAAGAGAAGCAGTCTGTTCCAACACTTCAATTCACTGTGCAAAGGGAATGGAGTGTTGCTTCACTTTCTAAATGCTGTCTTTCACAGAAAATCACTTTGCTTTGAAAGTGCCTCAAGCTACTTACAAGCATTCACAAAAAACTCACATCCGTTTCTCTGAAAGAGAAGAAGTCTGTTCCAACACTTCAATTCACTGGGCGAAGTGAATGGAGTATTGCTTCACTTTCTATATGCTCTCCTTTTAGAGAAAATCACTCTCTTTTGAAAATGCCTTAAGCTACTTACAAGCATTCACAAGAAACTCACATGCATTTTTCTGAAAGAGAAGCAGTCTGTTACAACACTTCAATTCACTGTGCGTAGTGAATGGAGTGTTGCTACACTTTCTAAATGCTGTCCTTTCAGAGAAAATCACTTTCCTTTGAAAGTGCCTTAAGCTACTTACAAGTATTCACAAGAAACTCACATGCATTTTTCTGAAAGAGAAGCAGTCTGTTCCAACACTTTAATTCACAGTGCGAAGTGAATGGAGTGGTGCTTCACTTTCTAAATGCTGTACTTTCAGAGAAAATCACTTTCCTTTGAAAGTGCCTAATCTACTTACAAGCATTCAACAGAAATTCACATACGTTTCTCCTAAAGAGAAGCAGTCTGTTCCAA
This sequence comes from Myodes glareolus, assembly GCF_982192425.1. Classification (NCBI taxonomy): domain Eukaryota; kingdom Metazoa; phylum Chordata; class Mammalia; order Rodentia; family Cricetidae; genus Myodes; species Myodes glareolus. The sequence goes on from NC_142028.1 coordinate 130,228,250, forward strand.
CACTTCAATTCACTGGGGGAAGTGAATGGAGTGTTGCTTCACTTTCTATATGCTCTCCTTTTAGAGAAAATCACTCTCTTTTGAAACTGCCTTTAGCTACTTACAAGCATTCAGAAGAAACTCACATGCATTTTTCTGAAAGAGAAGCAGTCTGTTCCAACACTTCAATTCTCTGTGCGAAGTGAATGGAGTGTTGCTTCACTTTCTAAATGCTGTCCTTTCAGAGAAAATCACTTTCCTTTGAAAGTGCCTTAATCTGCTTACAAGCATTCAACAGAAAGTCACATGCGATTCTCCTAAAGAGAAGCAGTCTGTTAAAACACTTCAATTCACAGTGCGAAGTGAATGGAGTGTTGCTTCACTTTCTAAATGCTGTCCTTTCAGAGAAAATCACTCTCTTTGAAACTGCCTTAAGCTACTTACAAGCATTCAGAAGAAACTCACATCCGTTTCTCTGAAAGAGAAGCCGTCTGTTCCTACACTTCAATTCACTGGGGGAAGTGAATGGAGTGTTGCTTCACTTTATATATGCTCTCCTTTTAGAGAAAATCACTCTCTTTTGAAACTGCCTTAAGCTACTTACAAGCATTCAGAAGAAACTCACATGCATCTTTTGAAAGGGAAGCTGTCTGTTCCAACACTTGAATTCACTGTGCGAAGTGAATGGAGTGTTGCTTCACTTTCTAAATACTGTCCTTTCAGAGAAAATCACTTTCCTTTGAAAGTGCCTTAAGCTACTTACAAGCATTCAACAGAAATTCACATGCGTTTCTCTGAAAGAGAAGCAGTCTGTTCCAACACTTCAATTCACTGGGGAAAGTGAATGGAGTGTTGCCTCACTTTCTAAATGCTGTCCTTTCAGAGAAAATCACTTTCCTTTGAAAGTGCCTTAAGTTACTTACAAGCATTCACAAAAAACTCATATCTGTTTCTCTGAAAGCGAAGTAGTCTGTTCCAACACTTCAATTCACTGTACGAAGTGAATGGAGTGTTGTTTCACTTTCTAAATGCTGTCTTTTCAGAGAAAATCACTTTTCTTTGAAAGTGCCTTAAGCTACTTACACACATTCACAGGAAAATCAAATGCGTTTCTATGAAAGAGAAGCTGTCTGTTCCAACACTTCAATTGACTCTGCGAAGTGAATGGAGTGTTGCTTCACTTTCTAAATTTAGTCCTTTCAGAGAAAATCATTTTCCTTTGAAAGTGCCTTAAGCTACTTACAAGCATTCATCAGAAATTCACATGCGTTTCTTTGAAAGAGAAGCAGTCTGTTCCAACACTTCAATTCACTGTGCAAATTGAATGGTTGTTACTTTACTTTCTATATGCTCTCCTTTTAGAAAAAATCACTCTCTTTTGGAACTGCCTTAAGCTACTTACAAGCATTCACAAGAAACTCACATCTGTTTCTCTGAGAGTGAAGCAGTCTGTTCCAACACTTCAATTCACTGTACGAAGTGAATGGAGTGTTGCTTCACTTTCTAAATGCTGTCCTTTCAGAGAAAATCACTTTCCTTTCAAAGTGCCTTAAGCTACTTACAAGCATTCACAAAAAACTCATATCTGTTTCTCTGAATGAGAAGTAGTGTGTTCCAACACTTCAATTCACTGTGCGTAGTGAATGGAGTGTTGCTTCACTTTCTAAATGCTGTCCTTTCAGAGAAAATCACTTTCCATTGAAAGTGCCTCAAGCTACTTACAAGCATTCAACAGAAATACACATGCGTTTCTCTGAAAGAGAAGCAGTCTGTTCCAACACTTCAATTCACAGTGCGAAGTGAATGGAGTGTTGCTTCATTTTCCAATTGCTGTCCTTTCAGAGAAAATCACTTTCCTTTGAAAGTGCCTTAATCTACTTACAAGCATTCAACAGAAATTCACATGCGTTTCTCTGAAAGAGAAGCAGTCTGTTCCAACACTTCAATTCACAGTGCAAAGTGAATGGAGTGTTGCTTCACTTTCTAAATACTGTCCTTTCAGAGAAAATCACTTTCCTTTGAAAGTGGCTTAAGCTACTTACAAGCATTCAATCGAAATTCACATGCGTTTCTCTGAAAGAGAAGCAGTCTGTTATAACACTTCAATTCACTGTGCGAAGTGAATGGAGTGTTGCTTCACTTTCTAAATGCTTTCCTTTCAGAGAAAATCACTTTGCTTTGAAAGTGCCTTAAGCTACGTACAAGCATTCAGAAGAAATTCACATCCGTTTCTCTGAAAGAGAAGCAGTCTGTTCCTACACTTCAATTCACTGGGGGAAGTGAATGGAGTGTTGCTTCACTTTATATATGCTCTCCTTTTAGAGAAAATCACTCTCTTTTGAAACTGCCTTAAGCTACTTACAAGCATTCAGAAGAAACTCACATGCATTTTTTGAAAGTGAAGCTGTCTGTTCCAACACTTGAATTAACTGTGCGAAGTGAATGGAGTGTTGCTTCACTTTCTAAATACTGTCCTTTCAGAGAAAATCACTTTCCTTTGAAAGTGCCTAAGCTACTTACAAGCATTCAACAGAAATTCACATGCGTTTCTCTGAAAGAGAAGCAGTCTGTTCCAACACTTCAATTCACTGGGGAAAGGGAATGGAGTGTTGCCTCACTTTCTAAATGCTGTCCTTTCAGAGAAAATCACTTTCTTTGAAAGTGCCTTAAGTTACTTACAAGCATTCACAAAAAACTCATATCTGTTTCTCTGAAAGAGAAGTAGTCTGTTCCAACACTTCAATTCACTGTGAGTAGGGAATGGAGTGTTGCTTCACGTTCTAAATGCTGTCCTTTCAGAGAAAATCACTTTCCTTTGAAAGTGCTTTAAGCTACTTACAAGCATTCACAAGAAACTCACATGCATTTTTCTGAAAGAGAAGCAGTCTGTTCCAACACTTCAATTCACTCTGCGAAGTGAATGGAGTGTTGCTTCACTTTCTAAATATAGTCCTTTCAGAGAAAATCATTTTCCTTTGAAAGTGCCTTAAGCTACTTACAAGCATTCATCAGAAATTCACATGCGTTTCTCTGAAAGAGAAGAAGTCTGTTCCAACACTTTAATTCACTGTGCAAATTGAATGGTTGTTGCTTCACTTTCTATATGCTCTTCTTTTAGAGAAAATCACTCTCTTTTGAAACTGCCTTAAGCTACTTACAAGCATTCACAAGAAACTCACATCTGTTTCTCTGAAAGTGAAGCAGTCTGTTCCAACACTTCAATTCACTGTACGAAGTGAATGGAGTGTTGCTTCACTTTCTAAATGCTGTCCTTTCAGAGAAAATCACTTTCCTTTGAAAGAGCCTTAAGCTACTTACAAGCATTCACAAAAAATTCATATCTGTTTCTCTGAAAGAGAAGTAGTGTGTTCCAACACTTCAATTCACTGTGCCTAGTGAATGGAGTGTTGCTTCACTTTCTAAATGCTGTCCTTTCAGAGAAAATCACTTTCCTTTGAAAGAGCCTTAAGCTACTTACAAGCATTCACAAAAAATTCATATCTGTTTCTCTGAAAGAGAAGTAGTGTGTTCCAACACTTCAATTCACTGTGCGTAGTGAATGGAGTGTTGCTTCACTTTCTAAATGCTGTTCTTTCAGAGAAAATCACTTTCCATTGAAAGTGCCTTAATCTACTTACAAGCATTCACAAGAAACTCACATCTGTTTCTCTGAAAGAGAAGCAGTCTGTTCCAACACTTCAATTCACTGTGCGAAAGGAATGGAGTGTTGTTTCACGTTCTAAATGCTGTCCTTTCAGAGAACATTAATTTGCTTTGAAAGTGCCTTAAGCTACTTACAAGCATTCACAAAAAACTCACATCCGTTTCTCTGAAAGAGAAGCTGTCTGTTCCAACACTTCAATTCACTGTGCGAAGTGAATGGAGTGTTGATTCACTTTCTAAATGCTGTCCTTTCAGAGAAAATCACTTTCCTTTGAAAGTGGCTTAAGCTACTTACAAGCATTCAATCGAAATTCACAGGCGTTTCTCTGAAAGAGAAGCAGTCTGTTCCAACACTTCAATTTCCTGTGCGAAGTGAATGGAGTGTTGCTTCACTTTCTAAATGCTGTCCTTTCAGAGAAAATCACTTTCCTTTGAAAGAGCCTTAAGCTACTTACAAGCATTCACAAAAAATTCATATCTGTTTCTCTGAAAGAGAAGTAGTGTGTTCCAACACTTCAATTCACTGTGCGTAGTGAATGGAGTGTTGCTTCACTTTCTAAATGCTGTCCTTTCAGAGAAAATCACTTTCCTTTGAAAGAGCCTTAAGCTACTTACAAGCATTCACAAAAAATTCATATCTGTTTCTCTGAAAGAGAAGTAGTGTGTTCCAACACTTCAATTCACTTTGCGTAGTGAATGGAGTGTTGCTTCACTTTCTAAATGCTGTTCTTTCAGAGAAAATCACTTTCCATTGAAAGTGCCTTAATCTACTTACAAGCATTCACAAGAAACTCACATCTGTTTCTCTGAAAGAGAAGCAGTCTGTTCCAACACTTCAATTCACTGTGCGAAAGGAATGGAGTGTTGTTTCACGTTCTAAATGCTGTCCTTTCAGAGAACATTAATTTGCTTTGAAAGTGCCTTAATCTACTTACAAGCATTCACAAAAAACTCACATCCGTTTCTCTGAAAGAGAAGCTGTCTGTTCCAACACTTCAATTCACTGTGCGAAGTGAATGGAGTGTTGATTCACTTTCTAAATGCTGTCCTTTCAGAGAAAATCACTTTCCTTTGAAAGTGGCTTAAGCTACTTACAAGCATTCAATCGAAATTCACAGGCGTTTCTCTGAAAGAGAAGCAGTCTGTTCCAACACTTCAATTCCCTGTGCGAAGTGAATGGAGTGTTGCTTCACTTTCTAAATGCTGTCCTTTCAGAGAAAATCACTCTCTTTTGAAACTGCCTTAAGCTACTTACAAGCATTCAGAAGAAACTCACATCCGTTTCTCTGAAAGAGAAGCCGTCTGTTCCTACACTTCAATTCACTGGGGGAAGTGAATGGAGTGTTGCTTCACTTTATATATGCTCTTCTTTTAGAGAATATCACTCTCTTTTGAAACTGCCTTAAGCTACTTACAAGCATTCAGAAGAAACTCACCTGCATTTTTTGAAAGTGAAGCTGTCTGTTCCAACACTTGAATTCACTGTGCGAAGTGAATGGAGTGTTGCTTCACTTTCTAAATACTGTCCTTTCAGAGAAAATCAATTTCCTTTGAAAGTGCCTTAAGCTACTTACAAGCATTCAACAGAAATTCACATGCGTTTCTCTGAAAGAGACGCAGTCTGTTCCAGCACTTCAATTCACTGGGGAAAGTGAATGGAGTGTTGCCTCACTTTCTAAATGCTGTCCTTTCAGAGAAAATCACTTTCCTTTGAAAGTGCCTTAAGTTACTTACAAGCATTAACAAAAAACTCATATCTGTTTCTCTGAAAGTGAAGCAGTCTGTTCCAACACTTCAATTCACTGTACGAAGTGAATGGAGTGTTGTTTCACTTTCTAAATGCTGTCCTTTCAGAGAAAATCACTTTTCTTTGAAAGTGCTTAAGCTACTTACACACATTCACAGGAAACTCAAATGCGTTTCTATGAAAGAGAAGCTGTCTGTTCCAACACTTCAATTCACTGTGCGAAGTGAATAGAGTGTTGCTTCACTTTCTAAATACTGTCCTTTCAGAGAAAATCATTTTCCTTTGAAAGTGCCTTAAGCTACTTACAAGCATTCATCAGAAATTCACATGCGTTTCTCTGAAAGAGAAGCAGTCTGTTCCAACACTTCAATTCACTGTGCAAATTGAATGGTTGTTGCTTTACTTTCTATATGCTCTCCTTTTAGAGAAAATCACTCTCTTTTGGAACTGCCTTAAGCTACTTACAAGCATTCACAAGAAACTCACATCTGTTTCTCTGAAAGTGAAGCAGTCTGTTCCAACACTTCAATTCACTGTACGAAGTGAATGGAGTGTTGCTTCACTTTCTAAATGCTGTCCTTTCAGAGAAAATCACTTTCCATTGAAAGTGCCTTAAGCTACTTACAAGCATTCAACAGAAATACACATGCGTTTCTCTGAAAGAGAAGCAGTCTGTTCCAACACTTCAATTCACAGTGCGAAGTGAACGGAGTGTTGCTTCATTATCCAATTGCTGTCGTTTCAGAGAAAATCACTTTCCTTTGAAAGTGCCTTAATCTACTTACAAGCATTCAACAGAAATTCACATGCGTTTCTCTGAAAGAGAAGCAGTCTGTTCCAACACTTCAATTCACAGTTCGAAGTGAATGGAGTGTTGCTTCACTTTCTAAATGCTGTCCTTTCAGAGAAAATCACTTTCCTTTGAAAGTGGCTTAAGATACTTACAAGCATTCAATCGAAATTCACGTGCGTTTCTCTGAAAGAGAAGCAGTCTGTTCCAACACTTCAATTCACTGTGCGAAGTGAATGGAGTGTTGCTTCACTTTCTAAATGCTGTCCTTTCAGAGAAAATCACTTTGCTTTGAAAGTGCCTTAAGCTACTTACAAGCATTCAGAAGAAACTCACATCCGTTTCTCTGAAAGAGAAGCAGTCTGTTCCTACACTTCAATTCACTGGGGGAAGTGAATGGAGTGTTGCTTCACTTTATATATGCTCTCCTTTTAGAGAAAATCACTCTCTTTTGAAACTGCCTTAAGCTACTTACAAGCATTTAGAAGAAACTCACATGCATTTTTTGAAAGTGAAGCTGTCTGTTCCAACACTTGAATTAACTGTGCGAAGTGAATGGAGTGTTGCTTCACTTTCTAAATACTGTCCTTTCAGAGAAAATCACTTTTCTTTGAAAGTGCCTTAAGCTACTTACACACATTCACAGGAAACTCAAATGCGTTTCTATGAAAGAGAAGCTGTCTGTTCCAACACTTAAATTCACTCTGCGAAGTGAATGGAGTGTTGCTTCACTTTCTAAATTTAGTCCTTTCAGAGAAAATCATTTTCCTTTGAAAGTGCCTTAAGCTACTTACAAGCATTCATCAGAAATTCACATGCGTTTCTCTGAAAGTGAAGCAGTCTGTTCCAACACTTCAATTCACTGTACGAAGTGAATGGAGTGATGCTTCACTTTCTAAATGCTGTCCTTTCAGAGAAAATCACTTTCCTTTGAAAGTGCCTTAAGCTACTTACAAGCATTCACAAAAAACTCATATCTGTTTCTCTGAATGAGAAGTAGTGTGTTCCAACACTTCAATTCACTGTGCGTAGTGAATGGAGTGTTGCTTCACTTTCTCAATGCTGTCCTTTCAGAGAAAATCACTTTCCATTGAAAGTGCCTTAAGCTACTTACAAGCATTCAAAAGAAATACACATGCGTTTCTCTGAAAGTGAAGCAGTCTGTTCCAACACTTCAATTCACAGTGCGAAGTGAATGGAGTGTTGCTTCACTTTCTAAATGCTGTCCTTTCAGAGAAAATCACTTTCCTTTGAAAGTGCCTAATCTACTTACAAGCATTCAACAGAAATTCACATGCGTTTCTCCTAAAGAGAAGCAGTCTGTTCCAACACTTCAATTCATAGTGCGAAGTGAATGGAGTGTTGCTTCACTTTCTAAATGCTGTCCTTTCAGAGAAAATCACTTTGCTTTGAAAGTGCTTTAAGCTACTTTCAAGCATTCAGAAGAAACTCACATCCGTTTCTCTGAAAGAGAAGCAGTCTGTTCCAACACTTCAATTCACTGGGGGAAGTGAATGGAGTGTTGCTTCACTTTCTATATGCTCTCCTTTTAGAGAAAATCACTCTCTTTTGAAACTGCCTTAAGCTACTGGCAAGCATTCAGGAGAAACTCACAATCATTTTTCTGAAAGAGAAGCAGTCTGTTCCAACACTTCAATTCACTGTGCGAAGTGAATGGAGTGTTGTTTCACTTTCTAAATGCTGTCCTTTCAGAGAAAATCACTTTCCTTTGAAAGTGCCTTAGGCTACTTACACACATTCACAGGAAACTCAAATGCGTTTCTATGAAAGAGAAGCAGTCTGTTCCAACACTTCAATTCACAGTGCGAAGTGAATGGAGTGTTGCTTCACTTTCTAAATGCTGTCCTTTCAGAGAAAATCACTTTCCTTTGAAAGTGCCCTAAGCTACTTACAAGCATTCACAAGAAACTCACATGCGTTTCTCTGAAAGAGAAGCAGTCTGTTCCAACACTTCAATTCACTGTGCGAAGTGAATGGAGTGTTGCTTCACTTTCTAAATGCTGTCCTTTCAGAGAAAATCACTTTCCTTTGAAAGTGCCTTAATCTGCTTACAAGCATTCAACAGAAAGTCACATGCGTTTCTCCTAAAGAGAAGCAGTCTGTTAAAACACTTCAATTCACAGTGCGAAGTGAATGGAGTGTTGCTTCAATTTCTAAATGCTGTCCTTTCAGAGAAAATCACTTTCCTTTGAAAGTGCCTTAAGCTACTTACAAGCATTCACAAGAAACTCACATGCGTTTCTCTGAAAGAGAAACAGTCTGTTCGAACACTTCAATTCACTGTGCGTAGTGAATGGAGTGTTGCGTCACTTTCTAAATGCTGTCCTTTCAGAGAAAATCACTTTCCTTTGAAAGTGGCTTAAGCTACTTACAAGCATTCAATCGAAATTCACAGGCGTTTCTCTGAAAGAGAAGCAGTCTGTTTAAACACTTCAATTCCCTGTGCGAAGTGAATGGAGTGTTGCTTCACTTTCTAAATGCTGTCCTTTCAGAGAAAATCACTCTCTTTTGAAACTGCCTTAAGCTACTTACAAGCATTCAGAAGAAACTCACAACCGTTTCTCTGAAAGAGAAGCCGTCTATTCCTACACTTCAATTCACTGGGGGAAGTGAATGGAGTGTTGCTTCACTTTATATATGCTCTCCTTTTAGAGAAAATCACTCTCTTTTGAAACTGCCTTAAGCTACTTACAAGCATTCACAAGAAACTCACCTGCATTTTTTGAAAGTGAAGCTGTCTGTTCCAACACTTGAATTCACTGTGCGAAGTGAATGGAGTGTTGCTTCACTTTCTAAATACTGTCCTTTCAGAGAAAATCAATTTCCTTTGAAAGTGCCTTAAGCTACTTACAAGCATTCAACAAAAATTCACATACGTTTCTCTGAAAGAGACGCAGTCTGTTCCAACACTTCAATTCACTGGGGAAAGTTAATGGAGTGTTGCCTCACTTTCTAAATGCTGTCCTTTCAGAGAAAATCACTTTCCTTTGAAAGTGCCTTAAGTTACTTACAAGCATTAACAAAAAACTTATATCTGTTTCTCTGAAAGAGAAGGAGTCTGTTCCAACACTTCAATTCACTGTACGAAGTGAATGGAGTGTTGTTTCACTTTCTAAATGCTGTCCTTTCAGAGAAAATCACTTTTCTTTGAAAGTGCCTTAAGCTACTTACACACATTCACAGGAAACTCAAATGCGTTTCTATGAAAGAGAAGCTGTCTGTTCCAACACTTCAATTTACTCTGCGAAGTGAATGGAGTGTTGCATCACTTTCTAAATTTAGTCCTTTCAGAGAAAATCATTTTCCTTTGAAAGTGCCTTAAGCTACTTACAAGCATTCATCAGAAATTCACATGCGTTTCTCTGAAAGAGAAGCAGTCTGTTCCAACACTTCAATTCACTGTGAAAATTGAATGGTTGTTGCTTTACTTTCTATATGCTCTCCTTTTAGAGAAAATCACTCTCTTTTGGAACTGCCTTAAGCTACTTACAAGCATTCACAAGAAACTCACATCTGTTTCTCTGAAAGTGAAGCAGTCTGTTCCAACACTTCAATTCACTGTACGAAGTGAATGGAGTGTTGCTTCACTTTCTAAATGCTGTCCTTTCAGAGAAAATCACTTTCCATTGAAAGTGCCTTAAGCTACTTACAAGCATTCAACAGAAATACACATGCGTTTCTCTGAAAGAGAAGCAGTCTGTTCCAACACTTCAATTCACAGTGCGAAGTGAATGGAGTGTTACTTCATTTTCCAATTGCTGTCTTTTCAGAGAAAATCACTTTCCTTTGAAAGTGCCTTAATCTACTTACAAGCATTCAACAGAAATTCACATGCGTTTCTCTGAAAGAGAAGCAGTCTGTTCCAACACTTCAATTCACAGTTCGTAGTGAATGGAGTGTTGCTTCACTTTCTAAATGCTGTCCTTTCAGAGAAAATCACTTTGCTTTGAAAGTGCCTTAAGCTACTTACAAGCATTCAGAAGAAACTCACATCCGTTTCTCTGAAAGAGAAGCAGTCTGTTCCTACACTTCAATTCACTGGGGGAAGTGAATGGAGTGTTGCTTCACTTTATATATGCTCTCCTTTTAGAGAAAATCACTCTCTTTTGAAACTGCCTTAAGCTACTTACAAGCATTTAGAAGAAACTCACATGCATTTTTTGAAAGTGAAGCTGTCTGTTCCAACACTTGAATTAACTGTGCGAAGTGAATGGAGTGTTGCTTCACTTTCTAAATACTGTCCTTTCAGAGAAAATCACTTTTCTTTGAAAGTGCCTTAAGCTACTTACACACATTCACAGGAAACTCAAATGCGTTTCTATGAAAGAGAAGCTGTCTGTTCCAACACTTAAATTCACTCTGCGAAGTGAATGGAGTGTTGCTTCACTTTCTAAATTTAGTCCTTTCAGAGAAAATCATTTTCCTTTGAAAGTGCCTTAAGCTACTTACAAGCATTCATCAGAAATTCACATGCGTTTCTCTGAAAGTGAAGCAGTCTGTTCCAACACTTCAATTCACTGTACGAAGTGAATGGAGTGTTGCTTCACTTTCTAAATGCTGTCCTTTCAGAGAAAATCACTTTCCTTTGAAAGTGCCTTAAGCTACTTACAAGCATTCACAAAAAACTCATATCTGTTTCTCTGAATGAGAAGTAGTGTGTTCCAACACTTCAATTCACTGTGCGTAGTGAATGGAGTGTTGCTTCACTTTCTAAATGCTGTCCTTTCAGAGAAAATCACTTTCCATTGAAAGTGCCTTAAGCTACTTACAAGCATTCAACAGAAATACACATGCGTTTCACTGAAAGAGAAGCAGTCTGTTCCAACACTTCAATTCACAGTGCGAAGTGAATGGAGTGTTGCTTCACTTTCTAAATGCTGTCCTTTCAGAGAAAATCACTTTCCTTTGAAAGTGCCTAATCTACTTACAAGCATTCAACAGAAATTCACATGCGTTTCTCCTAAAGAGAAGCAGTCTGTTCCAACACTTCAATTCATAGTGCGAAGTGAATGGAGTGTTGCTTCACTTTCTAAATGCTGTCCTTTCAGAGAAAATCACTTTGCTTTGAAAGTGCCTTAAGCTACTTTCAAGCATTCAGAAGAAACTCACATCCGTTTCTCTGAAAGAGAAGCAGTCTGTTCCAACACTTCAATTCACTGGGGGAAGTGAATGGAGTGTTGCTTCACTTTCTATATGCTCTCCTTTTAGAGAAAATCACTCTCTTTTGAAACTGCCTTAAGCTACTTACAAGCATTCAGAAGAAACTCACATGCATTTTTCTGAAAGAGAAGCAGTCTGTTCCAACACTTCAATTCACTGTGCGAAGTGAATGGAGTGTTGCTTCACTTTCTAAATGCTGTCCTTTCAGAGAAAATCACTTTCCTTTGAAAGTGCCTTAGGCTACTTACACACATTCACAGGAAACTCAAATGCGTTTCTATGAAAGAGAAGCAGTCTGTTCCAACACTTCAATTCACAGTGCGAAGTGAATGGAGTGTTGCTTCACTTTCTAAATGCTGTCCTTTCAGAGAAAATCACTTTCGTTTGAAAGTGCCTTAAGCTACTTACAAGCATTCACAAGAAACTCACATGCGTTTCTCTGAAAGAGAAGCAGTCTGTTCCAACAGTTCAATTCACAGTGCGAAGTGAATGGAGTGTTGCTTCACTTTCTAAATGCTGTCCTTTCAGAGAAAATCACTTTCCTTTGAAAGTGCCTTAATCTGCTAACAAGCATTCAACAGAAAGTCACATGCGTTTCTCCTAAAGAGAAGCAGTCTGTTAAAACACTTCAATTCACAGTGCGAAGTGAATGGAGTGTTGCTTCACTTTCTAAATGCTGTCCTTTCAGAGAAAATCACTTTCCTTTGAAAGTACCTTAAGCTACTTACAAGCATTCACAAGAAACTCACATGCGTTTCTCTGAAAGAGAAACAGTCTGTTCGAACACTTCAATTCACTGTGCGTAGTGAATGGAGTGTTGCGTCACTTTCTAAATGCTGTCCTTTCAGAGAAAATCACTTTCCTTTGAAAGTGGCTTAAGCTACTTACAAGCATTCAATCGAAATTCACAGGCGTTTCTCTGAAAGAGAAGCAGTCTGTTCCAACACTTCAATTCCCTGTGCGAAGTGAATGGAGTGTTGCTTCACTTTCTAAATGCTGTCCTTTCAGAGAAAATCACTCTCTTTTGAAACTGCCTTAAGCTACTTACAAGCATTCAGAAGAAACTCACATCGGTTACTCTGAAAGAGAAGCCGTCTGTTCCTACACTTCAATTCACTGGGGGAAGTGAATGGAGTGTTGCTTCACTTTATATATGCTCTCCTTTTAGAGAAAATCACTCTCTTTTGAAACTGCCTTAAGCTACTTACAAGCATTCAGAAGAAACTCACCTGCATTTTTTGAAAGTGAAGCTGTCTGTTCCAACACTTGAATTCACTGTGCGAAGTGAATGGAGTGTTGCTTCACTTTCTAAATACTGTCCTTTCAGAGAAAATCAATTTCCTTTGCAAGTGCCTTAAGCTACTTACAAGCATTCAACAGAAATTCACATACGTTTCTCTGAAAGAGACGCAGTCTGTTCCAACACTTCAATTCACTGGGGAAAGTGAATGGAGTGTTGCCTCACTTTCTAAATGCTGTCCTTACAGAGAAAATCACTTTCCTTTGAAAGTGCCTTAAGTTACTTACAAGCATTAACAAAAAACTCATATCTGTTTCTCTGAAAGAGAAGTAGTCTGTTCCAACACTTCAATTCACTGTACGAAGTGAATGGAGTGTTGTTTCACTTTCTAAATGCTGTCCTTTCAGAGAAAATCACTTTTCTTTGAAAGTGCCTTAAGCTACTTACACACATTCACAGGAAACTCAAATGCTTTTCTATGAAAGAGAAGCTGTCTGTTCCAACACTTCAATTCACTCTGCGAAGTGAATGGAGTTTTGCATCACTTTCTAAATTTAGTCCTTTCAGAGAAAATCATTTTCCTTTGAAAGTGCCTTAAGCTACTTACAAGCATTCATCAGAAATTCACATGCGTTTCTCTGAAAGAGAAGCAGTCTGTTCCAACACTTCAATTCACTGTGCAAATTGAATGGTTGTTGCTTTACTTTCTATATGCTCTCCTTTTAGAGAAAATCACTCTCTTTTGGAACTGCCTTAAGCTACTTACAAGCATTCACAAGAAACTCACATCTGTTTCTCTGAAAGTGAAGCAGTCTGTTCCAACACTTCAATTCACTGTACGAAGTGAATGGAGTGTTGCTTCACTTTCTAAATGCTGTCCTTTCAGAGAAAATCACTTTCCATTGAAAGTGCCTTAAGCTACTTACAAGCATTCAACAGAAATACACATGCGTTTCTCTGAAAGAGAAGCAGTCTGTTCCAACACTTCAATTCACAGTGCGAAGTGAATGGAGTGTTGCTTCATTTTCCAATTGCTGTCTTTTCAGAGAAAATCACTTTCCTTTGAAAGTGCCTTAATCTACTTACAAGCATTCAACAGAAATTCACATGCGTTTCTCTTAAAGAGAAGCAGTCTGTTCCAACACTTCAATTCACAGTTCGAAGTGAATGGAGTGTTGCTTCACTTTCTAAATGCTGTCCTTTCAGAGAAAATCACTTTCCTTTGAAAGTGGCTTAAGATACTTACAAGCATTCAATCGAAATTCACGTGCGTTTCTCTGAAAGAGAAGCAGTCTGTTCCAACACTTCAATTCACTGTGCGAAGTGAATGGAGTGTTGCTTCACTTTCTAAATGCTGTCCTTTCAGAGAAAATCACTTTGCTTTGAAAGTGCCTTAAGCTACTTACAAGCATTCAGAAGAAACTCACATCCGTTTCTCTGAAAGAGAAGCAATCTGTTCCTACACTTCAATTCACTGGGGGAAGTGAATGGAGTGTTGCTTCACTTTATATATGCTCTCCTTTTAGAGAAAATCACTCTCTTTTGAAACTGCCTTAAGCTACTTACAAGCATTTAGAAGAAACTCACATGCATTTTTTGAAAGTGAAGCTGTCTGTTCCAACACTTGAATTAACTGTGCGAAGTGAATGGAGAGTTGCTTCACTTTCTAAATACTGTCCTTTCAGAGAAAATCACTTTTCTTTGAAAGTGCCTTAAGCTACTTACACACATTCACAGGAAACTCAAATGCGTTTCTATGAAAGAGAAGCTGTCTGTTCCAACACTTAAATTCACTCTGCGAAGTGAATGGAGTGTTGCTTCACTTTCTAAATTTAGTCCTTTCAGAGAAAATCATTTTCCTTTGAAAGTGCCTTAAGCTACTTACAAGCATTCATCAGAAATTCACATGCGTTTCTCTGAAAGTGAAGCAGTTTGTTCCAACACTTCAATTCACTGTACGAAGTGAATGGAGTGTTGCTTCACTTTCTAAATGCTGTCCTTTCAGAGAAAATCACTTTCCTTTGAAAGTGCCTTAAGCTACTTACAAGCATTCACAAAAAACTCATATCTGTTTCTCTGAATGAGAAGTAGTGTGTTCCAACACTTCAATTCACTGTGCGTAGTGAATGGAGTGTTGCTTCACTTTCTAAATGCTGTCCTTTCAGAGAAAATCACTTTCCATTGAAAGTGCCTTAAGCTACTTACAAGCATTCAACAGAAATACACATGCGTTTCTCTGAAAGAGAAGCAGTCTGTTCCAACACTTCAATTCACAGTGCGAAGTGAATGGAGTGTTGCTTCACTTTCTAAATGCTGTCCTTTCAGAGAAAATCACTTTCCTTTGAAAGTGCCTAATCTACTTACAAGCATTCAACAGAAATTCACATGCGTTTCTCCTAAAGAGAAGCAGTCTGTTCCAACACTTCAATTCATAGTGCGAAGTGAATGGAGTGTTGCTTCACTTTCTAAATGCTGTCCTTTCAGAGAAAATCACTTTGCTTTGAAAGTGCCTTAAGCTACTTTCAAGCATTCAGAAGAAACTCACATCCGTTTCTCTGAAAGAGAAGCAGTCTGTTCCAACACTTCAATTCACTGGGGGAAGTGAATGGAGTGTTGCTTCACTTTCTATATGCTCTCCTTTTAGAGAAAATCACTCTCTTTTGAAACTGCCTTAAGCTACTTACAAGCATTCAGAAGAAACTCACATGCATTTTTCTGAAAGAGAAGCAGTCTGTTCCAACACTTCAATTCACTGTGCGAAGAGAATGGAGTGTTGTTTCACTTTCTAAATGCTGTCCTTTCAGAGAAAATCACTTTCCTTTGAAAGTGCCTTAGGCTACTTACACACATTCACAGGAAACTCAAATGTGTTTCTATGAAAGAGAAGCAGTCTGTTCCAACACTTCAATTCACAGTGCGAAGTGAATGGAGTGTTGCTTCACTTTCTAAATGCTGTCCTTTCAGAGAAAATCACTTTCCTTTGAAAGTGCCTTAAGCTACTTAAAAGCATTCACAAGAAACTCACATGCGTTTCTCTGAAAGAGAAGCCGTCTGTTCCTACACTTCAATTCACTGGGGGAAGTGAATGGAGTGTTGCTTCACTTTATATATGCTCTCCTTTTAGAGAAATTCACTCTCTTTTGAATCTGCCTTAAGCTACTTACAAGCATTCAGAAGAAACTCACCTGCATTTTTGAAAGTGAAGCTGTCTGTTCCAACACTTGAATTCACTGTGCGAAGTGAATGGAGTGTTGCTTCACTTTCTAAATACTGTCCTTTCAGAGAAAATCAATTTCCTTTGAAAGTGCCTTAAGCTACTTACAAGCATTCAACAGAAATTCACATGCGTTTCTCTGAAAGAGACGCAGTCTGTTCCAACACTTCAATTCACTGGGGAAAGTGAATGGAGTGTTGCCTCACTTTCTAAATGCTGTCCTTTCAGAGAAAATCACTTTCCTTTGAAAGTGCCTTAAGTTACTTACAAGCATTCACAAAAAACTCATATCTGTTTCTCTTAACGAGAAGTAGTCTGTTCCAACACTTCAATTCACTGTACGAAGTGAATGGAGTGTTGTTTCACTTTCTAAATGCTGTCCTTTCAGAGAAAATCACTTTTCTTTGAAAGTGCCTTAAGCTACTTACACACGTTCACAGGAAACTCAAATGCGTTTCTATGAAAGAGAAGCTGTCTGTTCCAACACTTCAATTCACTCTGCGAAGTGAATGGAGTGTTGCTTCACTTTCTAAATTTAGTCCTTTCAGAGAAAATCATTTTCCTTTGAAAGTGCCTTAAGCTACTTACAAGCATTCATCAGAAATTCACATGCGTTTCTCTGAAAGAGAAGCAGTCTGTTCCAACACTTCAATTCACTGTGCAAATTGAATGGTTGTTGCTTTACTTTCTATATGCTCTCCTTTTAGAGAAAATCACTCTCTTTTGGAACTGCCTTAAGCTACTTACAAGCATTCACAAGAAACTCACATCTGTTTCTCTGAAAGTGAAGCAGTCTGTTCCAACACTTCAATTCACTGTACGAAGTGAATGGAGTGTTGCTTCACTTTCTAAATGCTGTCCTTTCAGAGAAAATCACTTTCCATTGAAAGTGCCTTAAGCTACTTACAAGCATTCAACAGAAATACACATGCGTTTCTCTGAAAGAGAAGCAGTCTGTTCCAACACTTCAATTCACAGTGCGAAGTGAATGGAGTGTTGTTTCGCTTTCTAAATGCTGTCCTTTCAGAGAAAATCACTTTCCTTTGAAAGTGCCTTAATCTACTTACAAGCATTCAACAGAAATTCACATGCGTTTCTCTGAAAGAGAAGCAGTCTGTTCCAACACTTCAATTCACTGGGGAAAGTGAATGGAGTGTTTCCTCACTTTCTAAATGCTGTCCTTTCAGAGAAAATCACTTTCCTTTGAAAGTGCCTTAAGTTACTTACAAGCATTCACAAAAAACTCATATCTGTTTCTCTGAAAGAGAAGTAGTCTGTTCCAACACTTCAATTCACTGTCGGTAGGGAATGGAGTGTTGCTTCACTTTCTAAATGCTGTCCTTTCAGAGAAAATCACTTTCCTTTGAAAATTCCTTAAGCTACTTACAAGCATTCACAAGAAACTCACATGCATTTTTCTGAAAGAGAAGCAGTCTGTTCCAACACTTCAATTCACTGTGCGAAGTGAATAGAGTGTTGCTTCACTTTCTAAATTTAGTCCTTTCAGAGAAAATCACTTTCCTTTGAAAGTGCCTTAAGCTACTTACACACATTCACAGGAAACTCAAATGCGTTTCTATGAAAGAGAAGCTGTCTGTTCCAACAATTCAATTCACTCTGCGAAGTGAATGGAGTGTTGCTTCACTTTCTAAATATATTCCTTTCAGAGAAAATCATTTTCCTTTGAAAGTGCCTTAAGCTACTTACAAGCATTCATCAGAAATTCACATGCGTTTCTCTGAAAGAGAAGCAGTCTGTTCCAACACTTTAATTCACTGTGCAAATTGAATGGTTGTTGCTTCACTTTCTATATGCTCTCCTTTTAGAGAAAATCACTCTCTTTTGAAACTGCCTTAAGCTACTTACAAGCATTCACAAGAAACTCACATCTGTTTCTCTGAAAGTGAAGCAGTCTGTTCCAACACTTCAATTCACTGTACGAAGTGAATGGAGTGTTGCTTCACTTTCTAAATGCTGTCCTTTCAGAGAAAATCACTTTCCTTTGAAAGTGCCTTAAGCTACTTACAAGCATTCACAAAAAACTCATATCTGTTTCTCTGAAAGAGAAGTAGTGTGTTCCAACACTTCAATTCACTGTGCGTAGTGAATGGAGTGTTGCCTCACTTTCTAAATGCTGTCCTTTCAGAGAAAATCACTTTCCTTTGAAAGTGCCTTAATCTACTTACAAGTATTCAACAGAAATTCACATGCGTTTCTCCGAAAGAGAAGCAGTCTGTTCCAACACTTCAATTCACAGTGCGAAGTGAATGGAGTGTTGCTTCATTTTCCAATTGCTTTCCTTTCAGAAAAAATCACATTCCTTTGAAAGTGCCTTAATCTACTTACAAGCATTCAACAGAAATTCACATGCGTTTCTCTGAAAGAGAAGCAGTCTGTTCCAACACTTCAATTCACTGTGCGTAGTGAATGGAGTGTTGCTTCACTTTCTAAATGCTGTCCTATCAAGAAAAATCACTTGCCTTTGAAAGTGCCTTAAGCTACTTACAAGCATTCAC
The DNA here is from genome assembly GCF_982192425.1 of Myodes glareolus. Classification (NCBI taxonomy): domain Eukaryota; kingdom Metazoa; phylum Chordata; class Mammalia; order Rodentia; family Cricetidae; genus Myodes; species Myodes glareolus. Next base: position 130,246,580 of record NC_142028.1, read on the forward strand.
AAGAAACTCACAAGCATTTTTCTGAAAGAGAAGCAGTCTGTTCCAACACTTCAATTCACTGTGCGAAGTGAATGGAGTGTTGCTTCACTTTCTATATGCTCTCCTTTTAGAGAAAATCACTCTCTTTTGAATCTGCCTTAAGCTTCTTACAAGCATTCACAAGAAAATCACATCTGTTTCTCTGAAAGAGAAGCAGTCTGTTCCAACACTTCAATTCACTGTGCGAAAGGAATGGAGTGTTGTTTCACTTTATAAATGCTGTCCTTTCAGAGAACATTAATTTGCTTTGAAAATGCCTTATGCTACTTACAAGCATTCACAAAAAACTCACATCCGTTTCTCTGAAAGAGAAGCTGTCTGTTCCAACACTTCAATTCACTGTGCGAAGTTAATGGAGTGTTGCTTCACTTTCTAAATGCTGTCCTTTCAGAGAAAATCACTTTCCTTTCAAAGTTCCTTAAGCTACTTACAAGCATTCAACAGAAATTCACATTCGTTTCACTGAAAGAGAAGCAGTCTGTTCCGACACTTCAATTCACTGTGCGTAGTGAATGGAGTGTTGCTTCACTTTCTAAATGCTGTCCTTTCAGAGAAAATCACTTTCCTTTGAAAGTGCCTTAAGCTACTTGCAAGCATTCACAAGAAACTCAGATGCGTTTCTCTGAAAGAGAAGCAGTCTGTTCCAACACTTCAATTCACAGTGTGAAATGAATGGAGTGTTGCTTCACTTTCTAAATGCTGTCCTTTCAGAGAAAATCACTTTCCTTTGAAAGTGCCTTAATCTGCTTACAAGCATTCAACAGAATGTCACATGCGTTTCTCCTAAAGAGAAGCAGTCTGTTAAAACACTTCAATTCACAGTGCGAAGTGAATGGAGTGTTGTTTCACTTTCTAAATGCTGTCCTTTCAGAGAAAATCACTTTCCTTTGAAAGTGCCTTAAGCTACTTACAAGCATTCAATAGAAATTCACATGCGTTTCTCTGAAAGAGAAACAGTCTGTTCCAACACTTCAATTCTCTGTGCGAAGTGAATGGAGTGTTGCTTCACTTTCTAAATGCTGTCCTTTCAGAGAAAATCACTTTCCTTTGAAAGTGCCTTAAGCTACTTGCAAGCATTCACAGGAAACTCATATCTGTTTCAGTCAAAGAGAAGTAGTCTGTTCCAACACTTCAATTCACTGTGCGTAGTGAATGGAGTGTTGCTTCACTTTCTAAATGCTGTCCTTTCAGAGAAAATCACTTTCCTTTGAAAGAGCCTTAAGCTACTTACAAGCATTCACAAGAAACTCACATGCATTTTTCTGAAAGAGAAGCAGTCTGTTCCAACACTTCAATTCACTGTGCGTAGTGAATGGAGTGTTGCTTCACTTTCTAAATGCTGTCCTTTCAGAGAAAATCACTTTCCTTTGAAAGTGCCTTAAGCTACTTACAAGCATTCACAAGAAACTCAGATGCGCTTCTCTGAAAGAGAAGCAGTCTGTTCCAACACTTCAATTCACAGTGTGAAGTGAATGGAGTGTTGCTTCACTTTCTAAATGCTGTCCTTTCAGAGAAAATCACTTTCCTTTGAAAGTGCCTTAATCTGCTTACAAGCATTCAACAGAAAGTCACATGCGTTTCTCCTAAAGAGAAGCAGTCTGTTAAAACACTTCAATTCACAGTGCGAAGTGAATGGAGTGTTGCTTCACTTTCTAAATGCTGTCCTTTCAGAGAAAATCACTTTGCTTTGAAAGTGCCTTAAGCTACTTACAAGCATTCACAAGAAACTCATATCTGTTTCTCTCAAAGAGAAGTAGTCTCTTCCAACACTTCAATTCACTGTGCGTAGTGAATGGAGTGTTGCTTCACTTTCTAAATGCTGTCCTTTCAGAGAAAATCACTTTCCTTTGAAAGTGCCTTAAGCTACTTTCAAGCATTCACAAGAAACTCACATGCATTTTTCTGAAAGAGAAGCAGTCTGTTCCAACACTTCAATTCACTGTGCGTAGTGAATGGAGTGTTGCTTCACTTTCTAAATGCTGTCCTTTCAGAGAAAATCACTTTCCTTTGAAAGTGCCATAAGTTACCTACAAGCATTCACAAGAAACTCATATCTGTTTCTCTCAAAGAGAAGTAGTCTGTTCCAACACTTCAATTGACTCTGCGAAGTGAATGGAGTGTTGCTTCACTTTCTAAATTTAGTCCTTTCAGAGAAAGTCACTTTCCTTTGAAAGTGCCTTAAGCTACTTACAAGCATTCACAAGAAACTCACATGCGTTTCTCTCAAAGAGAAGTAGTCTGTTCCAACACTTCAATTCACTGTGCGTAGTGAATGGAGTGTTGCTTCACTTTCTAAATGCTGTCCTTTCAGAGAAAATCACTTTCCTTTGAAAGTGCCATAAGTTACCTACAAGCATTCACAAAAAACTCATATCGGTTTCTCTGAAAGAGATGTAGTCTGTTCCAACACTTCAATTAACTGTGCGTAGTGAATGGAGTGTTGCTTCACTTTCCAAATGCTGTCCTTTCAGAGAAAATCACTTTCCTTTGAAAGTGCCTTAACCTACTTACAAGCATTCACAAGAAACTCACATCTGTTTCTCTGAAAGAGAAGCAGTCTGTTCCAAAACTTCAATTCACTGTGCAAAGGGAATGGAGTGTTGCTTCACTTTCTAAATGCTGTCCTTTCAGAGAAAATCACTTTGCTTTGAAAGTGCCTTAAGCTACTTACAAGCATTCACAAAAAACTCACATCCGTTTCTCTGAAAGAGAAGAAGTCTGTTCCAACACTTCAATTCACTGGGCGAAGTGAATGGAGTATTGCTTCACTTTCTATATGCTCTCCTTTTAGAGAAAATCACTCTCTTTTGAAATGCCTTAAGCTACTTCCAAGCATTCACAAGAAACTCACATGCATTTTTCTGAAAGAGAAGCAGTCTGTTCCAACACTTCAATTCACTGTGCGTAGTGAATGGAGTGTTGCTACACTTTCTAAATGCTGTTCTTTCAGAGAAAATCACTTTCCTTTGAAAGTGCCTTAAGCTACTTACAAGCATTCACAAGAAACTCACATGCATTTTTCTGAAAGAGAAGCAGTCTGTTCCAACACTTCAATTCACAGTGCGAAGTGAATGGAGTGGTGCTTCACTTTCTAAATGCTGTCCTTTCAGAGAAAATCACTTTCCTTTGAAAGTGCCTAAAGCTACTTACAAGCATTCACAAGAAACTCACAAGCATTTTTCTGAAAGAGAAGCTGTCTGTTCCAACACTTCAATTCACTGTGCGAAGTGAATGGAGTGTTGCTTCACTTTCTATATGCTCTCCTTTTAGAGAAAATCACTCTCTTTTGAATCTGCCTTAAGCTACTTACAAGCATTCACAAGAAACTCACATCTGTTTCTCTGAAAGAGAAGCAGTCTGTTCCAACACTTCAATTCACTGTGCGAAGTGAATGGAATGTTGCTTCACTTTCTAAATGCTCTCCTTTTAGAGAAAATCACTCTCTTTTGAAACTGCCTTAAGCGACTTACAAGTATTCACAAGAAACTCACATCTGTTTCTCTGAAAGAGAAGCAGTCTGTTCCAACACTTCAATTCACTGTGCGAAGTGAATGGAGTGTTGCTTCACTTTCTAAATGCTCTCCTTTTAGAGAAAATCACTCTCTTTTGAAACTGCCTTAAGCTACTTACAAGCATTCACAAGAAAGTCACATCTATTTCTCTGAAAGAGAAGCAGTCTGTTCCAACACTTCAATTCATTGTGCGTAGTGAATGGAGTGTTGTTTCACTTTCTAAATGCTGTCCTTTCAGAGAAAATCACTTTCCTTTCAAAGTTCCTTAAGCTACTTACAAGCATTCAACAGAAATTCACATTCGTTTCACTGAAAGAGAAGCAGTCTGTTCTGACACTTCAATTCACTGTGCGTAGTGAATGGAGTGTTGCTTCACTTTCTAAATGCTGTCCTTTCAGAGAAAATCACTTACCTTTGAAAGTGCCTTAAGCTACTTGCAAGCATTCACAAGAAACTCAGATGCGTTTCTCTGAAAGAGAAGCAGTCTGTTCCAACACTTCAATTCACAGTGTGAAATGAATGGAGTGTTGCTTCACTTTCTAAATGCTGTCCTTTCAGAGAAAATCACTTTCCTTTGAAAGTGCCTTAATCTGCTTACAAGCATTCAACAGAATGTCACATGCGTTTCTCCTAAAGAGAAGCAGTCTGTTAAAACACTTCAATTCACAGTGCGAAGTGAATGGAGTGTTGTTTCACTTTCTAAATGCTGTCCTTTCAGAGAAAATCACTTTCCTTTGAAAGTGCCTTAAGCTACTTACAAGCATTCAATAGAAATTCACATGCGTTTCTCTGAAAGAGAAACAGTCTGTTCCAACACTTCAATTCTCTGTGCGAAGTGAATGGAGTGTTGCTTCACTTTCTAAATGCTGTCCTTTCAGAGAAAATCACTTTCCTTTGAAAGTGCCTTAAGCTACTTGCAAGCATTCACAAGAAACTCATATCTGTTTCAGTCAAAGAGAAGTAGTCTGTTCCAACACTTCAATTCACTGTGCGTAGTGAATGGAGTGTTGCTTCACTTTCTAAATGCTGTCCTTTCAGAGAAAATCACTTTCCTTTGAAAGTGCCTTAAGCTACTTACAAGCATTCACAAGAAACTCACATGCATTTTTCTGAAAGAGAAGCAGTCTGTTCCAACACTTCAATTCACTGCGCGTAGTGAATGGAGTGTTGCTTCACTTTCTAAATGCTGTCCTTTCAGAGAAAATCACTTTCCTTTGAAAGTGCCTTAAGCTACTTACAAGCATTCACAAGAAACTCAGATGCGCTTCTCTGAAAGAGAAGCAGTCTGTTCCAACACTTCAATTCACAGTGTGAAGTGAATGGAGTGTTGCTTCACTTTCTAAATGCTGTCCTTTCAGAGAAAATCACTTTCCTTTGAAAGTGCCTTAATCTGCTTACAAGCATTCAACAGAAAGTCACATGCGTTTCTCCTAAAGAGAAGCAGTCTGTTAAAACACTTCAATTCACAGTGCGAAGTGAATGGAGTGTTGCTTCACTTTCTAAATGCTGTCCTTTCAGAGAAAATCACTTTCCTTTGAAAGTGCCTTAAGGTACTTACAAGCATTCAATAGAAATTCACATGCGTTTCTCTGAAAGAGAAACAGTCTGTTCCAACACTTCAATTCTCTGTGGGAAGTGAATGGAGTGTTGCTTCACTTTCTAAATGCTGTCCTTTCAGAGAAAATCACTTTGCTTTGAAAGTGCCTTAAGCTACTTACAAGCATTCACAAGAAACTCATATCTGTTTCTCTCAAAGAGAAGTAGTCTGTTCCAACACTTCAATTCACTGTGCGTAGTGAATGGAGTGTTGCTTCACTTTCTAAATGCTGTCCTTTCAGAGAAAATCACTTTCCTTTGAAAGTGCCTTAAGCTACTTTCAAGCATTCACAAGAAACTCACAAGCATTTTTCTGAAAGAGAAGCAGTCTGTTCCAACACTTCAATTTACTGTGCGTAGTGAATGGAGTGTTGCTTCACTTTCTAAATGCTGTCCTTTCAGAGAAAATCACTTTCCTTTGAAAGTGCCATAAGTTACCTACAAGCATTCACAAGAAACTCATATCTGTTTCTCTCAAAGAGAAGTAGTCTGTTCCAACACTTCAATTGACTCTGCGAAGTGAATGGAGTGTTGCTTCACTTTCTAAATTTAGTCCTTTCAGAGAAAGTCACTTTCCTTTGAAAGTGCCTTAAGCTACTTACAAGCATTCACAAGAAACTCACATGCGTTTCTCTCAAAGAGAAGTAGTCTGTTCCAACACTTCAATTCACTGTGCGTGGTGAATGGAGTGTTGCTTCACTTTCTAAATGCTGTCCTTTCAGAGAAAATCACTTTCCTTTGAAAGTGCCATAAGTTACCTACAAGCATTCACAAAAAACTCATATCTGTTTCTCTGAAAGTGATGTAGTCTGTTCCAACACTTCAATTCACTGTGCGTAGTGAATGGAGTGTTGCTTCACTTTCCAAATGCTGTCCTTTCAGAGAAAATCACTTTCCTTTGAAAGTGCCTTAACCTACTTACAAGCATTCACAAGAAACTCACATCTGTTTCTCTGAAAGAGAAGCAGTCTGTTCCAACACTTCAATTCACTGTGCAAAGGGAATGGAGTGTTGCTTCACTTTCTAAATGCTGTCCTTTCAGAGAAAATCACTTTGCTTTGAAAGTGCCTTAAGCTACTTACAAGCATTCACAAAAAACTCACATCCGTTTCTCTGAAAGAGAAGAAGTCTGTTCCAACACTTCAATTCACTGGGCGAAGTGAATGGAGTATTGCTTCACTTTCTATATGCTCTCCTTTTAGAGAAAATCACTCTCTTTTGAAATGCCTTAAGCTACTTCCAAGCATTCACAAGAAACTCACATGCATTTTTCTGAAAGAGAAGCAGTCTGTTCCAACACTTCAATTCACTGTGCGTAGTGAATGGAGTGTTGCTACACTTTGTAAATGCTGTTCTTTCAGAGAAAATCACTTTCCTTTGAAAGTGCCTTAAGCTACTTACAAGCATTCACAAGAAACTCACATGCATTTTTCTGAAAGAGAAGCAGTCTGTTCCAACACTTCAATTCACAGTGCGAAGTGAATGGAGTGGTGCTTCACTTTCTAAATGCTGTCCTTTCAGAGAAAATCACTTTCCTTTGAAAGTGCCTAAAGCTACTTACAAGCATTCACAAGAAACTCACAAGCATTTTTCTGAAAGAGAAGCTGTCTGTTCCAACACTTCAATTCACTGTGCGAAGTGAATGGAGTGTTGCTTCACTTTCTATATGCTCTCCTTTTAGAGAAAATCACTCTCTTTTGAATCTGCCTTAAGCTACTTACAAGCATTCACAAGAAACTCACATCTGTTTCTCTGAAAGAGAAGCAGTCTGTTCCAACACTTCAATTCACTGTGCGAAGTGAATGGAATGTTGCTTCACTTTCTAAATGCTCTCCTTTTAGAGAAAATCACTCTCTTTTGAAACTGCCTTAAGCTACTTACAAGTATTCACAAGAAACTCACATCTGTTTCTCTGAAAGAGAAGCAGTCTGTTCCAACACTTCAATTCACTGTGCGAAGTGAATGGAGTGTTGCTTCACTTTCTAAATGCTCTCCTTTTAGAGAAAATCACTCTCTTTTGAAACTGCCTTAAGCTACTTACAAGCATTCACAAGAAACTCACATCTGTTTCTCTGAAAGAGAAGCAGTCTGTTCCAACACTTCAATTCATTGTGCGTAGTGAATGGAGTGTTGCTTCACTTTCTAAATGCTGTTCTTTCAGAGAAAATCACTTTCCTTTGAAAGTGCCTTAAGCTACTTACAAGTATTCACAAGAAACTCACATGCATTTTTCTGAAAGAGAAGCAGTCTGTTCCAACACTTTAATTCACAGTGCGAAGTGAATGGAGTGGTGCTTCACTTTCTAAATGCTGTCCTTTAAGAGAAAATCACTTTCCTTTGAAAGTGCCTAATCTACTTACAAGCATTCAACAGAAATTCACATGCGTTTCTCCTAAAGATAAGCAGTCTGTTCCAACACTTCAATTCACTGGGGGAAGTGAATGGAGTGTTGCTTCACTTTCTATATGCTCTCCTTTTAGAGAAAATCACTCTCTTTTGAAACTGCCTTAAGCTACTTACAAGCATTCAGAAGAAACTCACATGCATTTTTCTGAAAGAGAAGCAGTCTGTTCCAACACTTCAATTCACAGTGCGAAGTGAATGGAGTGTTGCTTCACTTTCTAAATGCTGTCCTTTCAGAGAAAATCACTTTCCTTTGAAAGTGCCTTAAGCTACTTACAAGCATTCACAAGAAACTCACATGCGTTTCTCTGAAAAGAAGTAGTCTATTCCAACACTTCAATTCACAGTGCGAAGTGAATGGAGTGTTGCTTCACTTTCTAAATGCTGTCCTTTCAGAGAAAATCACTTTCCTTTGAAAGTGCCTTAATCTGCTTACAAGCATTCAACAGAAAGTCACATGCGTTTCTCCTAAAGAGAAGCAGTCTGTTAAAACACTTCAATTCACAGTGCGAAGTGAATGGAGTGTTGCTTCACTTTCTAAATGCTTTCCTTTCAGAGAAAATCACTTTCCTTTGAAAGTGCCTTAAGCTACTTACAAGCATTCAACAGAAATTCACATGCGTTTCTCTGAAAGAGAAACAGTCTGTTCCAACACTTCAATTCACTGTGCGTAGTGAATGGAGTGTTGCGTCACTTTCTAAATGCTGTCCTTTCAGAGAAAATCACTTTCCTTTGAAAGTGGCTTAAGCTACTTACAAGCATTCAATCGAAATTCACAGGCGTTTCTCTGAAAGAGAAGCAGTCTGTTCCAACACTTCAATTCACTGTGAGTAGGGAATGGAGTGTTGCTTCACTTTCTAAATGCTGTCCTTTCAGAGAAAATCACTCTCTTTTGAAACTGCCTTAAGCTACTTACAAGCATTCAGAAGAAACTCACATCCGTTTCTCTGAAAGAGAAGCAGTCTGTTCCTACACTTCAATTCACTGGGGGAAGTGAATGGAGTGTTGCTTCACTTTATATATGCTCTCCTTTTAGAGAAAATCACTCTCTTTTGAAACTGCCTTAAGCTACTTACAAGCATTCAGAAGAAACTCACATGCATTTTTTGAAAGTGAAGCTGTCTGTTCCAACACTTGAATTCACTGTGCGAAGTGAATGGAGTGTTGCTTCACTTTCTAAATACTGTCCTTTCAGAGAAAATCACTTTCCTTTGAAAGTGCCTTAAGCTACTTACAAGCATTCAACAGAAATTCACATGCGTTTCTCTGAAAGAGAAGCAGTCTGTTCCAACACTTCAATTCACTGGGGAAAGTGAATGGAGTGTTGCCTCACTTTCTAAATGCTGTCCTTTCAGAGAAAATCACTTTCCTTTGAAAGTGCCTTAAGTTACTTACAAGCATTCACAAAAAACTCATATCTGTTTCTCTGAAAGAGAAGTAGTCTGTTCCAACACTTCAATTCACTGTACGAAGTGAATGGAGTGTTGTTTCACTTTCTAAATGCTGTCTTTTCAGAGAAAATCACTTTTCTTTGAAAGTGCCTTAAGCTACTTACACACATTCACAGGAAACTCAAATGCGTTTCTATGAAAGAGAAGCTGTCTGTTCCAACACTTCAATTGACTCTGCGAAGTGAATGGAGTGTTGCTTCACTTTCTAAATTTAGTCCTTTCAGAGATAATCATTTTCCTTTGAAAGTGCCTTAAGCTACTTACAAGCATTCATCAGAAATTCACATGCGTTTCTCTGAAAGAGAAGCAGTCTGTTCCAACACTTCAATTCACTGTGCAAATTGAATGGTTGTTACTTTACTTTCTATATGCTCTCCTTTTAGAGAAAATCACTCTATTTTGGAACTGCCTTAAGCTACTTACAAGCATTCACAAGAAACTCACATCTGTTTCTCTGAAAGTGAAGCAGTCTGTTCCAACACTTCAATTCACTGTACGAAGTGAATGGAGTGTTGCTTCACTTTCTAAATGCTGTCCTTTCAGAGAAAATCACTTTCCTTTGAAAGTGCCTTAAGCTACTTACAAGCATTCACAAAAAACTCATATCTGTTTCTCTGAATGAGAAGTAGTGTGTTCCAACACTTCAATTCACTGTGTGTAGTGAATGGAGTGTTGCTTCACTTTCTAAATGCTGTCCTTTCAGAGAAAATCACTTTCCATTGAAAGTGCCTTAAGCTACTTACAAGCATTCAACAGAAATACACATGCGTTTCTCTGAAAGAGAAGCAGTCTGTTCCAACACTTCAATTCACAGTGCGAAGTGAATGGAGTGTTGCTTCATTTTCCAATTGCTGTCCTTTCAGAGAAAATCACTTTCCTTTGAAAGTGCCTTAATCTACTTACAAGCATTCAACAGAAATTCACATGCGTTTCTCTGAAAGAGAAGCAGTCTGTTCCAACACTTCAATTCACAGTGCGAAGTGAATGGAGTGTTGCTTCACTTTCTAAATACTGTCCTTTCAGAGAAAATCACTTTCCTTTGAAAGTGGCTTAAGCTACTTACAAGCATTCAATCGAAATTCACATGCGTTTCTCTGAAAGAGAAGCAGTCTGTTATAACACTTCAATTCACTGTGCGAAGTGAATGGAGTGTTGCTTCACTTTCTAAATGCTTTCCTTTCAGAGAAAATCACTTTCCTTTGAAAGTGCCTTAAGCTACTTACAAGCATTCAGAAGAAACTCACATCCGTTTCTCTGAAAGAGAAGCAGTCTGTTGCTACACTTCAATTCACTGGGGGAAGTGAATGGAGTGTTGCTTCACTTTGTATATGCTCTCCTTTTAGAGAAAATCACTCTCTTTTGAAACTGCCTTCAGCTACTTACAAGCATTCAGAAGAAACTCACATGCATTTTTTGAAAGTGAAGCTGTCTGTTCCAACACTTGAATTCACTGTGCGAAGTGAATGGAGTGTTGCTTCACTTTCTAAATACTGTCCTTTCAGAGAAAATCACTTTCCTTTGAAAGTGCCTAAGCTACTTACAAGCATTCAACAGAAATTCACATGCGTTTCTCTGAAAGAGAAGCAGTCTGTTCCAACACTTCAATTCAATGGGGAAAGTGAATGGAGTGTTGCCTCACTTTCTAAATGCTGTCCTTTCAGAGAAAATCACTTTCCTTTGAAAGTGCCTTAAGTTACTTACAAGCATTCACAAAAAACTCATATCTGTTTCTCTGAAAGAGAAGTAGTCTGTTCCAACACTTCAATTCACTGTACGAAGTGAATGGAGTGTTGTTTCACTTTCTAAATGCTGTCTTTTCAGAGAAAATCACTTTTCTTTGAAAGTGCCTTAAGCTACTTACACACATTCACAGGAAACTCAAATGCGTTTCTATGAAAGAGAAGCTGTCTGTTCCAACACTTCAATTGACTCTGCGAAGGGAATGGAGTGTTGCTTCACTTTCTAAATTTAGTCCTTTCAGAGATAATCATTTTCCTTTGAAAGTGCCTTAAGCTACTTACAAGCATTCATCAGAAATTCACATGCGTTTCTCTGAAAGAGAAGCAGTCTGTTCCAACACTTCAATTCACTGTGCAAATTGAATGGTTGTTACTTTACTTTCTATATGCTCTCCTTTTAGAGAAAATCACTCTATTTTGGAACTGCCTTAAGCTACTTACAAGCATTCACAAGAAACTCACATCTGTTTCTCTGAAAGTGAAGCAGTCTGTTCCAACACTTCAATTCACTGTACGAATTGAATGGAGTGTTGCTTCACTTTCTAAATGCTGTCCTTTCAGAGAAAATCACTTTCCTTTGAAAGTGCCTTAAGCTACTTACAAGCATTCACAAAAAACTCATATCTGTTTCTCTGAATGAGAAGTAGTGTGTTCCAACACTTCAATTCACTGTGCGTAGTGAATGGAGTGTTGCTTCACTTTCTAAATGCTGTCCTTTCAGAGAAAATCACTTTCCATTGAAAGTTCCTTAAGCTACTTACAAGCATTCAACAGAAATACACATGCGTTTCTCTGAAAGAGAAGCAGTCTGTTCCAACACTTCAATTCACAGTGCGAAGTGAATGGAGTGTTGCTTCATTTTCCAATTGCTGTCCTTTCAGAGAAAATCACTTTCCTTTGAAAGTGCCTTAATCTACTTACAAGCATTCAACAGAAATTCACATGCGTTTCTCTGAAAGAGAAGCAGTCTGTTCCAACACTTCAATTCACAGTGCGAAGTGAATGGAGTGTTGCTTCACTTTCTAAATACTGTCCTTTCAGAGAAAATCACTTTCCTTTGAAAGTGGCTTAAGCTACTTACAAGCATTCAATCGAAATTCACATGCGTTTCTCTGAAAGAGAAGCAGTCTGTTCCTACACTTCAATTCACTGGGGGAAGTGAATGGAGTGTTGCTTCACTTTATATATGCTCTCCTTTTAGAGAAAATCACTCTCTTTTGAAACTGCCTTCAGCTACTTACAAGCATTCAGAAGAAACTCACATGCATTTTTTGAAAGTGAAGCTGTCTGTTCCAACACTTGAATTCACTGTGCGAAGTGAATGGAGTGTTGCTTCACTTTCTAAATACTGTCCTTTCAGAGAAAATCACTTTCCTTTGAAAGTGCCTAAGCTACTTACAAGCATTCAACAGAAATTCACATGCGTTTCTCTGAAAGAGAATCAGTCTGTTCCAACACTTCAATTCACTGGGGAAAGTGAATGGAGTGTTGCCTCACTTTCTAAATGCTGTCCTTTCAGAGAAAATCACTTTCCTTTGAAAGTGCCTTAAGTTACTTACAAGCATTCACAAAAAACTCATATCTGTTTCTCTGAAAGAGAAGTAGTCTGTTCCAACACTTCAATTCACTGTGAGAAGGGAATGGAGTGTTGCTTCACTTTCTAAATGCTGTCCTTTCAGAGAAAATCACTTTCCTTTGAAAGTGCCTTAAGCTACTTACAAGCATTCACAAGAAACTCACATGCATTTTTCTGAAAGAGAAGCAGTCTGTTCCAACACTTCAATTCACTGTGCGAAGTGAATGGAGTGTTGTTTCACTTTCTAAATTTAGTCCTTTCAGAGAAAATCACTTTCCTTTGAAAGTGCCTTAAGCTACTTACACACATTCACAGGAAACTCAAATGCGTTTCTATGAAAGAGAAGCTGTCTGTTCCAACACTTCAATTCACTCTGCGAAGTGAATGGAGTGTTGCTTCACTTTCTAAATATAGTCCTTTCAGAGAAAATCATTTTCCTTTGAAAGTGCCTTAAGCTACTTACAAGCATTCATCAGAAATTCACATGCGTTTCTCTGAAAGAGAAGCAGTCTGTTCCAAACCTTTAATTCACAGTGCAAATTGAATGGTTGTTGCTTCACTTTCTATATGCTCTCCTTTTAGAGAAAATCACTCTCTTTTGAAACTGCCTTAAGCTACTTACAAGCATTCACAAGAAACTCACATCTGTTTCTCTGAAAGTGAAGCAGTCTGTTCCAACACTTCAATTCACTGTACGAAGTGAATGGAGTGTTGCTTCACTTTCTAAATGCTGTCCTTTCAGAGAAAATCACTTTCCTTTGAAAGTGCCTTAAGCTACTTACAAGCATTCACAGAAAATTCATATCTGTTTCTCTGAAAGAGAAGTAGTGTGTTCCAACACTTCAATTCACTGTGCGTAGTGAATGGAGTGTTGCTTCACTTTCTAAATGCTGTCCTTTCAGAGAAAATCACTTTCCATTGAAAGTGCCTAGAGCTAATTACAAGCATTCAACAGAAATATACATGCGTTTCTCTGAAAGAGAAGCAGTCTGTTCCAACACTTCAATTCACAGTGCGAAGTGAATGGAGTGTTGCTTCATTTTCCAATTGCTTTCCTTTCAGAGAAAATCACTTTCCTTTGAAAGTGCCTTAATCTACTTACAAGCATTCACAAGAAACTCACATCTGTTTCTCTGAAAGAGAAGCAGTCTGTTCCAACACTTCAATTCACTGTGCGAAAGGAATGGAGTGTTGTTTCACGTTCTAAATGCTGTCCTTTCAGAGAACATTAATTTGCTTTGAAAGTGCCTTAAGCTACTTACAAGCATTCACAAAAAACTCACATCCGTTTCTCTGAAAGAGAAGCTGTCTGTTCCAACACTTCAATTCACTGTGCGAAGTGAATGGAGTGTTGCTTCACTTTATAAATGCTGTCCTTTCAGAGAAAATCACTTTCCTTTGAAAGTGCCTTAAGCTACTTACAAGCATTCAACAGAAATTCACATGCGTTTCAATGAAAGAGAAGCAGTCTGTTCCGACACTTCAATTCACTGTGCGTAGTGAATGGAGTGTTGCTTCACTTTCTAAATGCTGTCCTTTCAGAGAAATCACTTTCCTTTGAAAGTGCCTTAAGCTACTTACAAGCATTCACAAGAAACTCACATGCGTTTCTCTGAAAGAGAAGCAGTCTGTTCCAACACTTCAATTCACAGTGCGAAGTGAATGGAGTGTTGCTTCACTTTCTAAATGCTGTCCTTTCAGAGAAAATCACTTTCCTTTGATAGTGCCATAATCTGCTTACAAGCATTCAACAGAAAGTCACATGCGTTTCTCCTAAAGAGAAGCAGTCTGTTAAAACACTTCAATTCACAGTGCGAAGTGAATGGAGTGTTGCTTCACTTTCTAAATGCTTTCCTTTCAGAGAAAATCACTTTCCTTTGAAAGTGCCTTAAGCTACTTAGAAGCAATTACAAAAAATTCATATCTGTTTCTCTGAAAGAGAAGCAGTCTGTTCCAACACTTCAATTCACTGTGCGTAGTGAATGGAGTGTTGCTTCACTTTCTAAATTTAGTCCTTTCAGAGAAAATCACTTTCCTTTGAAAGTGCCTCAAGCTACTTACAAGCATTCACAAGAAACTCACATTCATTTTTCTGAAAGAGAAGCAGTCTGTTCCAACACTTCAATTCACTGTGCGAAGTGAATGGAGTGTTGCTTCACTTTCTAAATGCTGTCCTTTCAGAGAAAATCACTCTCTTTTGAAACTGCCTTAAGCTACTTACAAGCATTCAGAAGAAACTCACATCCGTTTCTCAGAAAGAGAAGCAGTCTGTTCCTACACTTCAATTCACTGGGGGAAGTGAATGGAGTGTTGCTTCACTTTATATATGCTCTCCTTTTAGAGAAAATCACTCTCTTTTGAAACTGCCTTAAGCTACTTACAAGCATTCAGAAGAAACTCACATGCATTTTTTGAAAGTGAAGCTGTCTGTTCCAACACTTGAATTCACTGTGCGAAGTGAATGGAGTGTTGCTTCACTTTCTAAATACTGTCCTTTCAGAGAAAATCACTTTCCTTTGAAAGTGCCTTAAGCTACTTACAAGCATTCAACAGAAATTCACATGCGTTTCTCTGAAAGAGAAGCAGCAGTCTGTTCCAACACTTCAATTCACTGGAGAAAGTGAATGGAGTGTTACCTCACTTTCTAAATGCTGTCCTTTCAGAGAAAATCACTTTCCTTTGAAAGTGCCTTAAGTTACTTACAAGCATTCACAAAAAACTCATATCTGTTTCTCTGAAAGAGAAGTAGTCTGTTCCAACACTTCAATTCACTGTGCGTGGGGAATGGAGTGTTGCTTCACTTTCTAAATGCTGTCCTTTCAGAGAAAATCACTTTCCTTTCAAAGTGCCTTAAGCTACTTACAAGCATTCACAAGAAACTCACATGCATTTTTCTGAAAGAGAAGCAGTCACTTCCAACACCTCAATTCACTCTGCGAAGTGAATGGAGTGTTGCTTCACTCTCTAAATTTAGTCCTTTCAGAGAAAATCATTTTTCTTTGAAAGTGCCTTAAGCTACTTACAAGCATTCATCAGAAATTCACATGCGTTTCTCTCAAAGAGAAGCAGTCTGTTCCAACACTTCAATTCACTGTGCAAATTGAATGGTTGTTGCTTCACTTTCTATATGTTCTCCTTTTAGAGAAAATCACTCTCTTTTGAAACTGCCTTAAGCTACTTACAAGCATTCACAAGAAACTCACATCTGTTTCTCTGAAAGTGAAGCAGTCTGTTCCAACACTTCAATTCACTGTACGAAGTGAATGGAGTGTTGCTTCACTTTCTAAATGCTGTCCTTTCAGAGAAAATCACTTTCCTTTGAAAGTGCCTTAAGCTACTTACAAGCATTCACAGAAAATTCATATCTGTTTCTCTGAAAGAGAAGTAGTGTGTTCCAACACTTCAATTCACTGTGCGTAGTGAATGGAGTGTTGCTTCACTTTCTAAATGCTGTCCTTTCAGAGAAAATCACTTTCCATTGAAAGTGCCTAGAGCTAATTACAAGCATTCAACAGAAATATACATGCGTTTCTCTGAAAGAGAAGCAGTCTGTTCCAACACTTCAATTCACAGTGCGAAGTGAATGGAGTGTTGCTTCATTTTCCAATTGCTTTCCTTTCAGAGAAAATCACTTTCCTTTGAAAGTGCCTTAATCTACTTACAAGCATTCACAAGAAACTCACATCTGTTTCTCTGAAAGAGAAGCAGTCTGTTCCAACACTTCAATTCACTGTGCGAAAGGAATGGAGTGTTGTTTCACGTTCTAAATGCTGTCCTTTCAGAGAACATTAATTTGCTTTGAAAGTGCCTTAAGCTACTTACAAGCATTCACAAAAAACTCACATCCGTTTCTCTGAAAGAGAAGCTGTCTGTTCCAACACTTCAATTCACTGTGCGAAGTGAATGGAGTGTTGCTTCACTTTCTAAATGCTGTCCTTTCAGAGAAAATCACTTTCCTTTGAAAGTGCCTTAAGCTACTTACAAGCATTCAACAGAAATTCACATGTGTTTCAATGAAAGAGAAGCAGTCTGTTCCGACACTTCAATTCACTGTGCGTAGTGAATGGAGTGTTGCTTCACTTTCTAAATGCTGTCCTTTCAGAGAAATCACTTTCCTTTGAAAGTGCCTTAAGCTACTTACAAGCATTCACAAGAAACTCACATGCGTTTCTCTGAAAGAGAAGCAGTCTGTTCCAACACTTCAATTCACAGTGCGAAGTGAATGGAGTGTTGCTTCACTTTCTAAATGCTGTCCTTTCAGAGAAAATCACTTTCCTTTGATAGTGCCTTAATCTGCTTACAAGCATTCAACAGAAAGTCACATGCGTTTCTCCTAAAGAGAAGCAGTCTGTTAAAACACTTCAATTCACAGTGCGAAGTGAATGGAGTGTTGCTTCACTTTCTAAATGCTTTCCTTTCAGAGAAAATCACTTTCCTTTGAAAGTGCCTTAAGCTACTTAGAAGCAATTACAAAAAATTCATATCTGTTTCTCTGAAAGAGAAGCAGTCTGTTCCAACACTTCAATTCACTGTGCGTAGTGAATGAAGTGTTGCTTCACTTTCTAAATTTAGTCCTTTCAGAGAAAATCACTTTCCTTTGAAAGTGCCTCAAGCTACTTACAAGCATTCACAAGAAACTCACATTCATTTTTCTGAAAGAGAAGCAGTCTGTTCCAACACTTCAATTCACTGTGCGAAGTGAATGGAGTGTTGCTTCACTTTCTAAATGCTGTCCTTTCAGAGAAAATCACTTTCCTTTGAAAGTGCCTTAAGTTACTTACAAGCATTCACAAAAAACTCATATCTGTTTCTCTGAAAGAGAAGTAGTCTGTTCCAACACTTCAATTCACTGTACGAAGTGAATGGAGTGTTGTTTCACTTTCTAAATGCTGTCTTTTCAGAGAAAATCACTTTTCTTTGAAAGTGCCTTAAGCTACTTACACACATTCACAGGAAACTCAAATGCGTTTCTATGAAAGAGAAGCTGTCTGTTCCAACACTTCAATTGACTCTGCGAAGGGAATGGAGTGTTGCTTCACTTTCTAAATTTAGTCCTTTCAGAGATAATCATTTTCCTTTGAAAGTGCCTTAAGCTACTTACAAGCATTCATCAGAAATTCACATGCGTTTCTCTGAAAGAGAAGCAGTCTGTTCCAACATTTCAATTCACTGTGCAAATTGAATGGTTGTTACTTTACTTTCTATATGCTCTCCTTTTAGAGAAAATCACTCTATTTTGGAACTGCCTTAAGCTACTTACAAGCATTCACAAGAAACTCACATCTGTTTCTCTGAAAGTGAAGCAGTCTGTTCCAACACTTCAATTCACTGTACGAATTGAATGGAGTGTTGCTTCACTTTCTAAATGCTGTCCTTTCAGAGAAAATCACTTTCCTTTGAAAGTGCCTTAAGCTACTTACAAGCATTCACAAAAAACTCATATCTGTTTCTCTGAATGAGAAGTAGTGTGTTCCAACACTTCAATTCACTGTGCGTAGTGAATGGAGTGTTGCTTCACTTTCTAAATGCTGTCCTTTCAGAGAAAATCACTTTCCATTGAAAGTTCCTTAAGCTACTTACAAGCATTCAACAGAAATACACATGCGTTTCTCTGAAAGAGAAGCAGTCTGTTCCAACACTTCAATTCACAGTGCGAAGTGAATGGAGTGTTGCTTCATTTTCCAATTGCTGTCCTTTCAGAGAAAATCACTTTCCTTTGAAAGTGCCTTAATCTACTTACAAGCATTCAACAGAAATTCACATGCGTTTCTCTGAAAGAGAAGCAGTCTGTTCCAACACTTCAATTCACAGTGCGAAGTGAATGGAGTGTTGCTTCACTTTCTAAATACTGTCCTTTCAGAGAAAATCACTTTCCTTTGAAAGTGGCTTAAGCTACTTACAAGCATTCAATCGAAATTCACATGCGTTTCTCTGAAAGAGAAGCAGTCTGTTATAACACTTCAATTCACTGTGCGAAGTGAATGGAGTGTTGCTTCACTTTCTAAATGCTTTCCTTTCAGAGAAAATCACTTTGCTTTGAAAGTGCCTTAAGCTACTTACAAGCATTCAGAAGAAACTCACATCCGTTTCTCTGAAAGAGAAGCAGTCTGTTCCTACACTTCAATTCACTGGGGGAAGTGAATGGAGTGTTGCTTCACTTTATATATGCTCTCCTTTTAGAGAAAATCACTCTCTTTTGAAACTGCCTTCAGCTACTTACAAGCATTCAGAAGAAACTCACATGCATTTTTTGAAAGTGAAGCTGTCTGTTCCAACACTTGAATTCACTGTGCGAAGTGAATGGAGTGTTGCTTCACTTTCTAAATACTGTCCTTTCAGAGAAAATCACTTTCCTTTGAAAGTGCCTAAGCTACTTACAAGCATTCAACAGAAATTCACATGCGTTTCTCTGAAAGAGAATCAGTCTGTTCCAACACTTCAATTCACTGGGGAAAGTGAATGGAGTGTTGCCTCACTTTCTAAATGCTGTCCTTTCAGAGAAAATCACTTTCCTTTGAAAGTGCCTTAAGTTACTTACAAGCATTCACAAAAAACTCATATCTGTTTCTCTGAAAGAGAAGTAGTCTGTTCCAACACTTCAATTCACTGTGAGAAGGGAATGGAGTGTTGCTTCACTTTCTAAATGCTGTCCTTTCAGAGAAAATCACTTTCCTTTGAAAGTGCCTTAAGCTACTTACAAGCATTCACAAGAAACTCACATGCATTTTTCTGAAAGAGAAGCAGTCTGTTCCAACACTTCAATTCACTGTGCGAAGTGAATGGAGTGTTGTTTCACTTTCTAAATTTAGTCCTTTCAGAGAAAATCACTTTCCTTTGAAAGTGCCTTAAGCTACTTACACACATTCACAGGAAACTCAAATGCGTTTCTATGAAAGAGAAGCTGTCTGTTCCAACACTTCAATTCACTCTGCGAAGTGAATGGAGTGTTGCTTCACTTTCTAAATATAGTCCTTTCAGAGAAAATCATTTTCCTTTGAAAGTGCCTTAAGCTACTTACAAGCATTCATCAGAAATTCACATGCGTTTCTCTGAAAGAGAAGCAGTCTGTTCCAAACCTTTAATTCACAGTGCAAATTGAATGGTTGTTGCTTCACTTTCTATATGCTCTCCTTTTAGAGAAAATCACTCTCTTTTGAAACTGCCTTAAGCTACTTACAAGCATTCACAAGAAACTCACATCTGTTTCTCTGAAAGTGAAGCAGTCTGTTCCAACACTTCAATTCACTGTACGAAGTGAATGGAGTGTTGCTTCACTTTCTAAATGCTGTCCTTTCAGAGAAAATCACTTTCCTTTGAAAGTGCCTTAAGCTACTTACAAGCATTCACAGAAAATTCATATCTGTTTCTCTGAAAGAGAAGTAGTGTGTTCCAACACTTCAATTCACTGTGCGTAGTGAATGGAGTGTTGCTTCACTTTCTAAATGCTGTCCTTTCAGAGAAAATCACTTTCCATTGAAAGTGCCTAGAGCTAATTACAAGCATTCAACAGAAATATACATGCGTTTCTCTGAAAGAGAAGCAGTCTGTTCCAACACTTCAATTCACAGTGCGAAGTGAATGGAGTGTTGCTTCATTTTCCAATTGCTTTCCTTTCAGAGAAAATCACTTTCCTTTGAAAGTGCCTTAATCTACTTACAAGCATTCACAAGAAACTCACATCTGTTTCTCTGAAAGAGAAGCAGTCTGTTCCAACACTTCAATTCACTGTGCGAAAGGAATGGAGTGTTGTTTCACGTTCTAAATGCTGTCCTTTCAGAGAACATTAATTTGCTTTGAAAGTGCCTTAAGCTACTTACAAGCATTCACAAAAAACTCACATCCGTTTCTCTGAAAGAGAAGCTGTCTGTTCCAACACTTCAATTCACTGTGCGAAGTGAATGGAGTGTTGCTTCACTTTCTAAATGCTGTCCTTTCAGAGAAAATCACTTTCCTTTGAAAGTGCCTTAAGCTACTTACAAGCATTCAACAGAAATTCACATGCGTTTCAATGAAAGAGAAGCAGTCTGTTCCGACACTTCAATTCACTGTGCGTAGTGAATGGAGTGTTGCTTCACTTTCTAAATGCTGTCCTTTCAGAGAAATCACTTTCCTTTGAAAGTGCCTTAAGCTACTTACAAGCATTCACAAGAAACTCACATGCGTTTCTCTGAAAGAGAAGCAGTCTGTTCCAACACTTCAATTCACTGTGCGAAGTGAATGGAGTGTTGCTTCACTTTCTAAATGCTGTCCTTTCAGAGAAAATCACTTTCCTTTGATAGTGCCTTAATCTGCTTACAAGCATTCAACAGAAAGTCACATGCGTTTCTCCTAAAGAGAAGCAGTCTGTTAAAACACTTCAATTCACAGTGCGAAGTGAATGGAGTGTTGCTTCACTTTCTAAATGCTTTCCTTTCAGAGAAAATCACTTTCCTTTGAAAGTGCCTTAAGCTACTTAGAAGCAATTACAAAAAATTCATATCTGTTTCTCTGAAAGAGAAGCAGTCTGTTCCAACACTTCAATTCACTGTGCGTAGTGAATGGAGTGTTGCTTCACTTTCTAAATTTAGTCCTTTCAGAGAAAATCACTTTCCTTTGAAAGTGCCTCAAGCTACTTACAAGCATTCACAAGAAACTCACATTCATTTTTCTGAAAGAGAAGCAGTCTGTTCCAACACTTCAATTCACTGTGCGAAGTGAATGGAGTGTTGCTTCACTTTCTAAATGCTGTCCTTTCAGAGAAAATCACTCTCTTTTGAAACTGCCTTAAGCTACTTACAAGCATTCAGAAGAAACTCACATCCGTTTCTCAGAAAGAGAAGCAGTCTGTTCCTACACTTCAATTCACTGGGGGAAGTGAATGGAGTGTTGCTTCACTTTATATATGCTCTCCTTTTAGAGAAAATCACTCTCTTTTGAAACTGCCTTAAGCTACTTACAAGCATTCAGAAGAAACTCACATGCATTTTTTGAAAGTGAAGCTGTCTGTTCCAACACTTGAATTCACTGTGCGAAGTGAATGGAGTGTTGCTTCACTTTCTAAATACTGTCCTTTCAGAGAAAATCACTTTCCTTTGAAAGTGCCTTAAGCTACTTACAAGCATTCAACAGAAATTCACATGCGTTTCTCTGAAAGAGAAGCAGCAGTCTGTTCCAACACTTCAATTCACTGGAGAAAGTGAATGGAGTGTTACCTCACTTTCTAAATGCTGTCCTTTCAGAGAAAATCACTTTCCTTTGAAAGTGCCTTAAGTTACTTACAAGCATTCACAAAAAACTCATATCTGTTTCTCTGAAAGAGAAGTAGTCTGTTCCAACACTTCAATTCACTGTGCGTGGGGAATGGAGTGTTGCTTCACTTTCTAAATGCTGTCCTTTCAGAGAAAATCACTTTCCTTTCAAAGTGCCTTAAGCTACTTACAAGCATTCACAAGAAACTCACATGCATTTTTCTGAAAGAGAAGCAGTCACTTCCAACACCTCAATTCACTCTGCGAAGTGAATGGAGTGTTGCTTCACTCTCTAAATTTAGTCCTTTCAGAGAAAATCATTTTTCTTTGAAAGTGCCTTAAGCTACTTACAAGCATTCATCAGAAATTCACATGCGTTTCTCTCAAAGAGAAGCAGTCTGTTCCAACACTTCAATTCACTGTGCAAATTGAATGGTTGTTGCTTCACTTTCTATATGTTCTCCTTTTAGAGAAAATCACTCTCTTTTGAAACTGCCTTAAGCTACTTACAAGCATTCACAAGAAACTCACATCTGTTTCTCTGAAAGTGAAGCAGTCTGTTCCAACACTTCAATTCACTGTACGAAGTGAATGGAGTGTTGCTTCACTTTCTAAATGCTGTCCTTTCAGAGAAAATCACTTTCCTTTGAAAGTGCCTTAAGCTACTTACAAGCATTCACAGAAAATTCATATCTGTTTCTCTGAAAGAGAAGTAGTGTGTTCCAACACTTCAATTCACTGTGCGTAGTGAATGGAGTGTTGCTTCACTTTCTAAATGCTGTCCTTTCAGAGAAAATCACTTTCCATTGAAAGTGCCTAGAGCTAATTACAAGCATTCATCAGAAATATACATGCGTTTCTCTGAAAGAGAAGCATTCTGTTCCAACACTTCAATTCACAGTGCGAAGTGAATGGAGTGTTGCTTCATTTTCCAATTGCTTTCCTTTCAGAGAAAATCACTTTCCTTTGAAAGTGCCTTAATCTACTTACAAGCATTCACAAGAAACTCACATCTGTTTCTCTGAAAGAGAAGCAGTCTGTTCCAACACTTCAATTCACTGTGCGAAAGAATGGAGTGTTGTTTCACGTTCTAAATGCTGTCCTTTCAGAGAACATTAATTTGCTTTGAAAGTGCCTTAAGCTACTTACAAGCATTCACAAAAAACTCACATCCGTTTCTCTGAAAGAGAAGCTGTCTGTTCCAACACTTCAATTCACTGTGCGAAGTGAATGGAGTGTTGCTTCACTTTCTAAATGCTGTCCTTTCAGAGAAAATCACTTTCCTTTGAAAGTGCCTTAAGCTACTTACAAGCATTCAACAGAAATTCACATGTGTTTCAATGAAAGAGAAGCAGTCTGTTCCGACACTTCAATTCACTGTGCGTAGTGAATGGAGTGTTGCTTCACTTTCTAAATGCTGTCCTTTCAGAGAAATCACTTTCCTTTGAAAGTGCCTTAAGCTACTTACAAGCATTCACAAGAAACTCACATGCGTTTCTCTGAAAGAGAAGCAGTCTGTTCCAACACTTCAATTCACAGTGCGAAGTGAATGGAGTGTTGCTTCACTTTCTAAATGCTGTCCTTTCAGAGAAAATCACTTTCCTTTGAAAGTGCCTTAAGCTACTTACAAGCATTCAACAGAAATTCACATGCGTTTCAATGAAAGAGAAGCAGTCTGTTCCGACACTTCAATTCACTGTGCGTAGTGAATGGAGTGTTGCTTCACTTTCTAAATGCTGTCCTTTCAGAGAAATCACTTTCCTTTGAAAGTGCCTTAAGCTACTTACAAGCATTCACAAGAAACTCACATGCGTTTCTCTGAAAGAGAAGCAGTCTGTTCCAACACTTCAATTCACAGTGCGAAGTGAATGGAGTGTTGCTTCACTTTCTAAATGCTGTCCTTTCAGAGAAAATCACTTTCCTTTGATAGTGCCTTAATCTGCTTACAAGCATTCAACAGAAAGTCACATGCGTTTCTCCTAAAGAGAAGCAGTCTGTTAAAACACTTCAATTCACAGTGCGAAGTGAATGGAGTGTTGCTTCACTTTCTAAATGCTTTCCTTTCAGAGAAAATCACTTTCCTTTGAAAGTGCCTTAAGCTACTTAGAAGCAATTACAAAAAATTCATATCTGTTTCTCTGAAAGAGAAGCAGTCTGTTCCAACACTTCAATTCACTGTGCGTAGTGAATGGAGTGTTGCTTCACTTTCTAAATTTAGTCCTTTCAGAGAAAATCACTTTCCTTTGAAAGTGCCTCAAGCTACTTACAAGCATTCACAAGAAACTCACATTCATTTTTCTGAAAGAGAAGCAGTCTGTTCCAACACTTCAATTCACTGTGCGAAGTGAATGGAGTGTTGCTTCACTTTCTAAATGCTGTCCTTTCAGAGAAAATCACTCTCTTTTGAAACTGCCTTAAGCTACTTACAAGCATTCAGAAGAAACTCACATCCGTTTCTCAGAAAGAGAAGCAGTCTGTTCCTACACTTCAATTCACTGGGGGAAGTGAATGGAGTGTTGCTTCACTTTATATATGCTCTCCTTTTAGAGAAAATCACTCTCTTTTGAAACTGCCTTAAGCTACTTACAAGCATTCAGAAGAAACTCACATGCATTTTTTGAAAGTGAAGCTGTCTGTTCCAACACTTGAATTCACTGTGCGAAGTGAATGGAGTGTTGCTTCACTTTCTAAATACTGTCCTTTCAGAGAAAATCACTTTCCTTTGAAAGTGCCTTAAGCTACTTACAAGCATTCAACAGAAATTCACATGCGTTTCTCTGAAAGAGAAGCAGCAGTCTGTTCCAACACTTCAATTCACTGGAGAAAGTGAATGGAGTGTTACCTCACTTTCTAAATGCTGTCCTTTCAGAGAAAATCACTTTCCTTTGAAAGTGCCTTAAGTTACTTACAAGCATTCACAAAAAACTCATATCTGTTTCTCTGAAAGAGAAGTAGTCTGTTCCAACACTTCAATTCACTGTGCGTGGGGAATGGAGTGTTGCTTCACTTTCTAAATGCTGTCCTTTCAGAGAAAATCACTTTCCTTTCAAAGTGCCTTAAGCTACTTACAAGCATTCACAAGAAACTCACATGCATTTTTCTGAAAGAGAAGCAGTCACTTCCAACACCTCAATTCACTCTGCGAAGTGAATGGAGTGTTGCTTCACTCTCTAAATTTAGTCCTTTCAGAGAAAATCATTTTTCTTTGAAAGTGCCTTAAGCTACTTACAAGCATTCATCAGAAATTCACATGCGTTTCTCTCAAAGAGAAGCAGTCTGTTCCAACACTTCAATTCACTGTGCAAATTGAATGGTTGTTGCTTCACTTTCTATATGTTCTCCTTTTAGAGAAAATCACTCTCTTTTGAAACTGCCTTAAGCTACTTACAAGCATTCACAAGAAACTCACATCTGTTTCTCTGAAAGTGAAGCAGTCTGTTCCAACACTTCAATTCACTGTACGAAGTGAATGGAGTGTTGCTTCACTTTCTAAATGCTGTCCTTTCAGAGAAAATCACTTTCCTTTGAAAGTGCCTTAAGCTACTTACAAGCATTCACAGAAAATTCATATCTGTTTCTCTGAAAGAGAAGTAGTGTGTTCCAACACTTCAATTCACTGTGCGTAGTGAATGGAGTGTTGCTTCACTTTCTAAATGCTGTCCTTTCAGAGAAAATCACTTTCCATTGAAAGTGCCTAGAGCTAATTACAAGCATTCAACAGAAATATACATGCGTTTCTCTGAAAGAGAAGCAGTCTGTTCCAACACTTCAATTCACAGTGCGAAGTGAATGGAGTGTTGCTTCATTTTCCAATTGCTTTCCTTTCAGAGAAAATCACTTTCCTTTGAAAGTGCCTTAATCTACTTACAAGCATTCACAAGAAACTCACATCTGTTTCTCTGAAAGAGAAGCAGTCTGTTCCAACACTTCAATTCACTGTGCGAAAGGAATGGAGTGTTGTTTCACGTTCTAAATGCTGTCCTTTCAGAGAACATTAATTTGCTTTGAAAGTGCCTTAAGCTACTTACAAGCATTCACAAAAAACTCACATCCGTTTCTCTGAAAGAGAAGCTGTCTGTTCCAACACTTCAATTCACTGTGCGAAGTGAATGGAGTGTTGCTTCACTTTCTAAATGCTGTCCTTTCAGAGAAAATCACTTTCCTTTGAAAGTGCCTTAAGCTACTTACAAGCATTCAACAGAAATTCACATGCGTTTCAATGAAAGAGAAGCAGTCTGTTCCGACACTTCAATTCACTGTGCGTAGTGAATGGAGTGTTGCTTCACTTTCTAAATGCTGTCCTTTCAGAGAAATCACTTTCCTTTGAAAGTGCCTTAAGCTACTTACAAGCATTCACAAGAAACTCACATGCGTTTCTCTGAAAGAGAAGCAGTCTGTTCCAACACTTCAATTCACAGTGCGAAGTGAATGGAGTGTTGCTTCACTTTCTAAATGCTGTCCTTTCAGAGAAAATCACTTTCCTTTGATAGTGCCTTAATCTGCTTACAAGCATTCAACAGAAAGTCACATGCGTTTCTCCTAAAGAGAAGCAGTCTGTTAAAACACTTCAATTCACAGTGCGAAGTGAATGGAGTGTTGCTTCACTTTCTAAATGCTTTCCTTTCAGAGAAAATCACTTTCCTTTGAAAGTGCCTTAAGCTACTTAGAAGCAATTACAAAAAATTCATATCTGTTTCTCTGAAAGAGAAGCAGTCTGTTCCAACACTTCAATTCACTGTGCGTAGTGAATGGAGTGTTGCTTCACTTTCTAAATTTAGTCCTTTCAGAGAAAATCACTTTCCTTTGAAAGTGCCTCAAGCTACTTACAAGCATTCACAAGAAACTCACATTCATTTTTCTGAAAGAGAAGCAGTCTGTTCCAACACTTCAATTCACTGTGCGAAGTGAATGGAGTGTTGCTTCACTTTCTAAATGCTGTCCTTTCAGAGAAAATCACTCTCTTTTGAAACTGCCTTAAGCTACTTACAAGCATTCAGAAGAAACTCACATCCGTTTCTCAGAAAGAGAAGCAGTCTGTTCCTACACTTCAATTCACTGGGGGAAGTGAATGGAGTGTTGCTTCACTTTATATATGCTCTCCTTTTAGAGAAAATCACTCTCTTTTGAAACTGCCTTAAGCTACTTACAAGCATTCAGAAGAAACTCACATGCATTTTTTGAAAGTGAAGCTGTCTGTTCCAACACTTGAATTCACTGTGCGAAGTGAATGGAGTGTTGCTTCACTTTCTAAATACTGTCCTTTCAGAGAAAATCACTTTCCTTTGAAAGTGCCTTAAGCTACTTACAAGCATTCAACAGAAATTCACATGCGTTTCTCTGAAAGAGAAGCAGCAGTCTGTTCCAACACTTCAATTCACTGGAGAAAGTGAATGGAGTGTTACCTCACTTTCTAAATGCTGTCCTTTCAGAGAAAATCACTTTCCTTTGAAAGTGCCTTAAGTTACTTACAAGCATTCACAAAAAACTCATATCTGTTTCTCTGAAAGAGAAGTAGTCTGTTCCAACACTTCAATTCACTGTGCGTGGGGAATGGAGTGTTGCTTCACTTTCTAAATGCTGTCCTTTCAGAGAAAATCACTTTCCTTTCAAAGTGCCTTAAGCTACTTACAAGCATTCACAAGAAACTCACATGCATTTTTCTGAAAGAGAAGCAGTCACTTCCAACACCTCAATTCACTCTGCGAAGTGAATGGAGTGTTGCTTCACTCTCTAAATTTAGTCCTTTCAGAGAAAATCATTTTTCTTTGAAAGTGCCTTAAGCTACTTACAAGCATTCATCAGAAATTCACATGCGTTTCTCTCAAAGAGAAGCAGTCTGTTCCAACACTTCAATTCACTGTGCAAATTGAATGGTTGTTGCTTCACTTTCTATATGTTCTCCTTTTAGAGAAAATCACTCTCTTTTGAAACTGCCTTAAGCTACTTACAAGCATTCACAAGAAACTCACATCTGTTTCTCTGAAAGTGAAGCAGTCTGTTCCAACACTTCAATTCACTGTACGAAGTGAATGGAGTGTTGCTTCACTTTCTAAATGCTGTCCTTTCAGAGAAAATCACTTTCCTTTGAAAGTGCCTTAAGCTACTTACAAGCATTCACAGAAAATTCATATCTGTTTCTCTGAAAGAGAAGTAGTGTGTTCCAACACTTCAATTCACTGTGCGTAGTGAATGGAGTGTTGCTTCACTTTCTAAATGATGTCCTTTCAGAGAAAATTACTTTCCATTAGAAATTGCCTAGAGCTACTTACAAGCATTCAACAGAAATACACATGCGTTTCTCTGAAAGAGAAGCAGGCTGTTCCAACACTTCAATTCACAGTGCGAAGTGAATGGAGTGTTGCTTCACTTTCTAAATGCTGTCCTTTCAGAGAAAATCACTTTCCTTTGAAAGTGGCTTAAGCTACTTACAAGCATTCAATCGAAATTCACATGCGTTTCTCTGAAAGAGAAGAAGTCTTTTCCAACTCTTCAATTCACTGTGCGAAGTGAATGGAGTGTTGCTTCACTTTCTAAATGCTCTCCTTTCAGAGAAAATCACTTTCCTTTGAAACTGCCTTAAGCTACTTACAAGCATTCACAGGAAATTCACATCTGTTTCTCTGAAAGAGAAGCAGTCTGTTCCTACACTTCAATTCACTGTGGGAAGTGAATGGAGTGTTGCTTCACTTTATATATGCTCTCCTTTTAGAGAAAATCACTCTCTTTTGAAACTGCCTTAAGCTACTTACAAGCATTCAGAAGAAACTCACATGCATTTTTTGAAAGTGATGCTGTCTGTTCCTACACTTGAATTCACTGTGCGAAGTGAATGGAGTGTTGCTTCACTTTCTAAATGCTCTCCTTTCAGAGAAAATCACTTTCCATTGAAAGTGCCTAGAGCTACTTACAAGCATTCAACAGAAATACACATGCGTTTCTCTGAAAGAGAAGCAGTCTGTTCCAACACTTCAATTCACAGTGCGAAGTGAATGCAATGTTGCTTCACTTTCTAAATGCTCTCCTTTTAGAGAAAATCACTCTCTTTTGAAACTGCCTTAAGCTACTTACAAGCATTCACAAGAAACTCACATCTGTTTCTCTGAAAGAAAAGCAGTCTGTTCCAACACTTCAATTCTCTGTGCGAAAGGAATGGAGTGTTGTTTCACTTTATAAATGCTGTCCTTTCAGAGAACATTAATTTGCTTTGAAAGTGCCTTAAGCTACTTACAAGCATTCACAAAAAACTCACATCCGTTTCTCTGAGAGAGAAGCTGTCTGTTCCAACACTTCAATTCACTGTGCGAAGTGAATGGAGTGTTGCTTCACTTTCTAAATGCTGTCCTTTCAGAGAAAATCACTTTCCTTTGAAAGTGCCTTAAGCTACTTACAAGCATTCAACAGAAATTCACATGCGTTTCACTGAAAGAGAAGCAGTCTGTTCCGACACTTCAATTCACTGTGCGTAGTGAATGGAGTGTTGCTTCACTTTCTAAATGCTGTCCTTTCAGAGAAAATCACTTTCCTTTGAAAGTGCCTTAAGCTACTTACAAGCATTCAACAGAAATTCACATGCATTTCTCTGAAAGAGAAGCAGTCTGTTCCAACACTTCAATTCACTGTGCGAAGTTAATGGAGTGTTGCTTCACTTTCTAAATGCTGTCCTTTCAGAGAAAATCACTTTCCTTTGAAAGTGCCTTAAGCTACTTACAAGCATTCACAAAAAACTCATATCTGTTTCTCTAGAAGAGAAGTAGTCTGTTCCAACACTTCAATTCACTGTGCGTAGTGAATGGAGTGTTGCTACACTTTCTAAATGCTGTCCTTTCAGAGAAAATCACTTTCCTTTGAAAGTGCCTTAAGCTACTTACAAGCATTCACAAGAAACTCACATGCGTTTCTCTGAAAGAGAAGCAGTCTGTTCCAACACTTCAATTCACTGTGCGAAGTGAATGGAGTGTTGCTTCACTTTCTAAATGCTGTCCTTTCAGAGAAAATCACTTTCCTTTGAAAGTGCCTTAATCTACTTACAA
Organism: Myodes glareolus; assembly: GCF_982192425.1. NCBI lineage: Eukaryota > Metazoa > Chordata > Mammalia > Rodentia > Cricetidae > Myodes > Myodes glareolus. Next base: position 130,276,153 of record NC_142028.1, read on the forward strand.
GTATTCACAAGAAACTCATATCTGTTTCTCTCAAAGAATAGTAGTCTGTTCCAACACTTCAATTCACTGGGGGAAGTGAATGGAGTGTTGCTTCACTTTCTATATGCTCTCATTTTAGACAAAATCACTCTCTTTTTAAACTGCCTTAAGCTACTTACAAGCATTCACAAGAAACTCACATGCATTTTTTGAAAGTGAAGCTCTCTGTTCCAACACTTGAATTCACTGTGCGAAGTGAATGGAGTGTTCCTTCACTTTCTAAATACAGTCCTTTCAGAGAAAATCACTTTCCTTTGAAAGTGCCTTAAGCTACTTACAAGCATTCACAAGAAACTCACATGCGTTTCTCTGAAAGAGAAGCAGTCTGTTCCAACACTTCAATTCACAGTGCTAAGTGAATGGAGTCTTGCTTCACTTTCTAAATGGTGTCCTTTCAGAGAAAATCACTTTCCTTTGAAAGTGCCTTAAGTTACTTACAAGCATTCACAAAAAACTCATATCTGTCTCTCTGAAAGAGAAGTAGTCTGTTCCAATACTTCAATTCACTGTGCGAAGTGAATGGAGTGTTGCTTCACTTTCTATATGCTCTCCTTTTAGAGAAAATCACTCTCTTTTGAAACTGCCTTAAGCTACTTACAAGCATTCACAAGAAACTCACATCTGTTTCTCTGAAAGAGAAGCAGTCTGTTCCAACACTTCAATTCACTGTGCGAAGTGAATGGAGTGTTGCTTCACTTTCTAAATGCTCTCATTTTAGAGAAAATCACTCTCTTTTGATACTGCCCTATGCTACTTACAAGCATTCACAAGAAACTCACATCTGTTTCTTTGAAAGAGAAGCTGTCTGGTCCAACACTACAATTCACTGTGCGAAGGGAATGGAGTGTTGCTTCACTTTATAAAAGCTGTCCTTTCAGAGAAAATCACTTTCCTTTGAAAGTGCCTTAAGCTACTTACAAGCATTCAACAGAAATACACATGCGTTTCTCTGAAAGAGAAGCAATCTGTTCCAACACTTCAATTCACAGTGCGAAGTGAATGGAGTGTTGCTTCACTTTCTAAATGCTGTCCTTTCAGAGAAAATCACTTTCCTTTGAAAGTGCCTTTATCTACTTACAAGCATTCAACAGAAATTCACATGCGTTTCTCCGAAAGAGAAGCAGTCTGTTCCAACACATCAATTCACAGTGCGAAGTGAATGGAGTGTTGCTTCACTTTCCAAATGCTGTCCTTTCAGAGAAAATCACATTCCTTTGAAAGTGCCTTAAGCTACTTACAAGCATTCACAAAAAACTCATATCTGTTTCTCTGAAAGAGAAGTAGTCTGTTCCAACACTTCAATTCACTGTGCGTAGTGAATGGAGTGTTGCTTCACTTTCTAAATGCTATCCTTTCAGAGAAAATCACTTTCCTTTGAAAGTGCCTTAAGCTACTTACAAGCATTCACAGCAAACTCACATGCATTTTTCTGAAAGAAGAGGTCTGTTCCAACACTTCAATTCACTGTGCGAAGTGAATGGAGTGTTGTTTCGCTTTCTAAATGCTGTCCTTTCAGAGAAAATCACTTTCCTTTGAAAGTGCCTTAAGCTACTTACAAGCATTAAACAGAAATTCACATGCGTTTCTCTGAAAGAGAAACAGTCTGTTCCAACACTTCAATTCACTGTGCGAAGTGAATGGAGTGTTGCTTCACTTTCTAAATGGTGTCCTCTCCGAGAAAGTCACTTTTCTTTGAAAGTGCCTTAAGCTACTTACAAGCATTCACAAGAAACTCACATGCATTTTTTTGAAAGAGAAGCAGTCTGTTCCAACACTTCAATTCACTGTGCTTAGTGAATGGAGTGTTGCTTCACTTTCTAAATGCTGTCCTTTCACAGAAAATCACTTTCCTTTGAAAGTGCCTTAAGCTACTTACAAGCATTCAATAGAAATTCACATGCGATTCTCTCAAAGAGAAGTAGTCTGTTTCCACACTTCAATTCACAGTGCGAAGTGAATGGAGTGTTGCTTCATTTTCCAATTGCTGTCCTTTCAGAGAAAATCACTTTCCTTTGAAAGTGCCTTAAGCTACTTACAAGCATTCACAAAAAACTCACATGCGTTTCTCTGAAAGAGAAGCAGTCTGTTCCAACACTTCAATTCACAGTGCTAAGTGAATGGAGTGTTGCTTCATTTTCTAAATGCTGTCCTTTCAGAGATAATCACTTTCCTTTGAAAGTGCCTTAAGTTACTTACAAGCATTCACAAAAAACTCATATCTGTCTCTCTGAAAGAGAAGTAGTCTGTTCCAACACTTCAATTCACTGTGAGTAGTGAATGGAGTGTTGCTTCACTTTCTAAATGCTGTCCTTTCAGAGAAAATCACTTTCCTTTGAAAGTGCCTTAAGCTACTTACAAGCATTCACAAGAAACTCACATGCATTTTTCTGAAAGAGAAGCAGTCTGTTCCAACACTTCAATTCACTGTGCGAAGTGAATGGAGTGTTGTTTCACTTTCTAAATGCTGTCCTTTCAGAGAAAATCACTTTCCTTTGAAAGTGCCTTAAGCTACTTACAAGCATTCACAAGAAACTCACACGCATTTTTCTGAAAGAGAAGCTGTTTGTTCCAACACTTCAATTCACTGTGCGAAGTGAATGGAGTGTTGCTTCACTTTCTAAATGCTCTCATTTTAGAGAAAATCACTCTCTTTTGAAACTGCCTTAAGCTACTTACAATCATTCACAAGAAACTCACATCTGTTTCTCTGAAAGAGAAGCAGTCTGTTCCAACACTTCAATTCACTGTGCGAAGGGAATGGAGTGTTGCTTCACTTTATAAATGCTGTCCTTTCAGAGAAAATCACTTTCCTTTGAAAGTGCCTTAAGCTACTTACAAGCATTCAACAGAAATACACATGCGTTTCTCTGAAAGAGAAGCAGTCTGTTCCAACACTTCAATTCACTGGGGAAAGTGAATGGAGTGTTGCTTCACTTTCCAAATGCTGTCCTTTCAGAGAAAATCACATTCCTTTGAAAGTGCCTTAAGCTACTTACAAGCATTCACAAAAAACTCATATCTGTTTCTCTGAAAGAGAAGTAGTCTGTTCCAACACTTCAATTCACTGTGCGTAGTGAATGGAGTGTTGCTTCACTTTCTAAATGCTGTCCTTTCAGAGAAAATCACTTTCCTTTGAAAGTGCCTTAAGCTACTTACAAGCATTCAATAGAAATTCACATGCGATTCTCTCAAAGAGAAGTAGTCTGTTTCCACACTTCAATTCACAGTGCGAAGTGAATGGAGTGTTGCTTCATTTTCCAATTGCTGTCCTTTCAGAGAAAATCACTTTCCTTTGAAAGTGCCTTAAGCTACTTACAAGCATTCACAAAAAACTCACATGCGTTTCTCTGAAAGAGAAGCAGTCTGTTCCAACACTTCAATTCACAGTGCTAAGTGAATGGAGTGTTGCTTCATTTTCTAAATGCTGTCCTTTCAGAGATAATCACTTTCCTTTGAAAGTGCCTTAAGTTACTTACAAGCATTCACAAAAAACTCATATCTGTCTCTCTGAAAGAGAAGTAGTCTGTTCCAACACTTCAATTCACTGTGAGTAGTGAATGGAGTGTTGCTTCACTTTCTAAATGCTGTCCTTTCAGAGAAAATCACTTTCCTTTGAAAGTGCCTTAAGCTACTTACAAGCATTCACAAGAAACTCACATGCATTTTTCTGAAAGAGAAGCAGTCTGTTCCAACACTTCAATTCACTGTGCGAAGTGAATGGAGTGTTGTTTCACTTTCTAAATGCTGTCCTTTCAGAGAAAATCACTTTCCTTTGAAAGTGCCTTAAGCTACTTACAAGCATTCACAAGAAACTCACACGCATTTTTCTGAAAGAGAAGCTGTTTGTTCCAACACTTCAATTCACTGTGCGAAGTGAATGGAGTGTTGCTTCACTTTCTAAATGCTCTCATTTTAGAGAAAATCACTCTCTTTTGAAACTGCCTTAAGCTACTTACAAGCATTCACAAGAAACTCACATCTGTTTCTCTGAAAGAGAAGCAGTCTGTTCCAACACTTCAATTCACTGTGCGAAGGGAATGGAGTGTTTCTTCACTTTATAAATGCTGTCCTTTCAGAGAAAATCACTTTCCTTTGAAAGTGCCTTAAGCTACTTACAAGCATTCAACAGAAATACACATGCGTTTCTCTGAAAGAGAAGCAGTCTGTTCCAACACTTCAATTCACTGGGGAAAGTGAATGGAGTGTTGCTTCACTTTCCAAATGCTGTCCTTTCAGAGAAAATCACATTCCTTTGAAAGTGCCTTAAGCTACTTACAAGCATTCACAAAAAACTCATATCTGTTTCTCTGAAAGAGAAGTAGTCTGTTCCAACACTTCAATTCACTGTGCGTAGTGAATGGAGTGTTGCTTCACTTTCTAAATGCTGTCCTTTCAGAGAAAATCACTTTCCTTTGAAAGTGCCTTAAGCTACTTACAAGCATTCACAGCAAACTCACATGCATTTTTCTGAAAGAAGAGGTCTGTTCCAACACTTCAATTCACTGTGCGAAGTGAATGGAGTGTTGTTTCGCTTTCTAAATGCTGTCCTTTCAGAGAAAATCACTTTCCTTTGAAAGTGCCTCAAGCTACTTACAAGCATTAAACAGAAATTCACATGCGTTTCTCTGAAAGAGAAACAGTCTGTTCCAACACTTCAATTCACTGTGCGAAGTGAATGGAGTGTTGCTTCACTTTCTAAATGGTGTCCTTTCCGAGAAAGTCACTTTCCTTTGAAAGTGCCTTAAGCTACTTACAAGCATTCACAAGAAACTCACATGCATTTTTTTGAAAGAGAAGCAGTCTGTTCAACACTTCAATTCACTGTGCTTAGTGAATGGAGTGTTGCTTCACTTTCTAAATGCTGTCCTTTCACAGAAAATCACTTTCCTTTGAAAGTGCCTTAAGCTACTTACAAGCATTCAATAGAAATTCACATGCGATTCTCTCAAAGAGAAGTAGTCTGTTTCCACACTTCAATTCACAGTGCGTAGTGAATGGAGTGTTGCTTCATTTTCCAATTGCTGACCTTTCAGAGAAAATCACTTTCCTTTGAAAGTGCCTTAAGCTACTTACAAGCATTCACAAGAAACTCACAAGCGTTTCTCTGAAAGAGAAGCAGTCTGTTCCAACACTTCAATTCACTGTGCTAAGTGAATGGAGTGTTGCTTCACTTTCTAAATGCTGTCCTTTCAGAGATAATCACTTTCCTTTGAAAGTGCCTTAAGTTACTTACAAGCATTCACAAAAAACTCATATCTGTTTCTCTGAAAGAGAAGTAGTCTGTTCCAACACTTCAATTCACTGTGAGTAGTGAATGGAGTGTTGCTTCACTTTCTAAATGCTGTCCTTTCAGAGAAAATCACTTTCCTTTGAAAGTGCCTTAAGCTACTTACAAGCATTCACAAGAAACTCACATGCATTTTTCTGAGAGAGAAGCATTCTGTTCCAACACTTCAATTCACTGTGTGAAGTGAATGCAGTGTTGTTTCACTTCTAAATGCTGTCCTTTCAGAGAAAATCACTTTCCTTTGAAAGTGCCTTAAGCTACTTACAAGCATTCACAAGAAACTCACACGCATTTTTCTGAAAGAGAAGCTGTTTGTTCCAACACTTCAATTCACTGTGCGAAGTGAATGGAGTGTTGCTTCACTTTCTAAATGCTGTCCTTTCAGAGAAAATCACTTTCCTTTGAAAGTGCCTTAATCTACTTACAAGCATTCAACAGAAATTCACATGCGTTTCTCCGAAAGAGAAGCAGTCTGTTACAACACTTCAATTCACAGTGCGTAGTGAATGGAGTGTTGCTTCACTTTCCCAATGCTGTCCTTTCAGAGACAATCATATTCCTTTGAAGTGCCTTAAGCTACTTACAAGCATTCACAGCAAACTCACATGCATTTTTCTGAAAGAGAAGTAGTCTGTTCCAACACTTCAATTCACTGTGCGAAGTGAATGGAGTGTTGCTTCACTTTCTAAATGCTCTCCTTTCAGAGAAAATCACTTTCCATTGAAAGTGCCTAGAGCTACTTACAAGCATTCAACAGAAATACACATGCGTTTCTCTGAAAGAGAAGCAGTCTGTTCCAACACTTCAATTCACAGTGCGAAGTGAATGGAATGTTGCTTCACTTTCTAAATGCTCTCCTTTTAGAGAAAATCACTCTCTTTTGAAACTGCCTTAAGCTACTTACAAGCATTCACAAGAAACTCACATCTGTTTCTCTTAAAGAAAAGCAGTCTGTTCCAACACTTCAATTCTCTGTGCGAAAGGAATGGAGTGTTGTTTCACTTTATAAATGCTGTCCTTTCAGAGAACATTAATTTGCTTTGAAAGTGCCTTAAGCTACTTACAAGCATTCACAAAAAACTCACATCCGTTTCTCTGAAAGAGAAGCTGTCTGTTCCAACACTTCAATTCACTGTGCGAAGTGAATGGAGTGTTGCTTCACTTTCTAAATGCTGTCCTTTCAGAGAAAATCACTTTCCTTTGAAAGTGCCTTAAGCTACTTACAAGCATTCAACAGAAATTCACATGCGTTTCACTCAAAGAGAAGCAGTCTGTTCCGACACTTCAATTCACTGTGCGTAGTGAATGGAGTGTTGCTTCACTTTCTAAATGCTGTCCTTTCAGAGAAAATCACTTTCCTTTGAAAGTGCCTTAAGCTACTTACAAGCATTCACAAGAAACTCACATGCATTTTTCTGAAAGAGAAGCAGTCTGTTCCAACACTTCAATTCACTGTGCGAAGTGAATGGAGTGTTGTTTCACTTTCTAAATGCTGTCCTTTCAGAGAAAATCACTTTCCTTTGAAAGTGCCTTAAGCTACTTACAAGCATTCACAAGAAACTCACACGCATTTTTCTGAAAGAGAAGCTGTTTGTTCCAACACTTCAATTCACTGTGCGAAGTGAATGGAGTGTTGCTTCACTTTCTAAATGCTCTCATTTTAGAGAAAATCACTCTCTTTTGAAACTGCCTTAAGCTACTTACAAGCATTCACAAGAAACTCACATCTGTTTCTCTGAAAGAGAAGCAGTCTGTTCCAACACTTCAATTCACTGTGCGAAGGGAATGGAGTGTTGCTTCACTTTATAAATGCTGTCCTTTCAGAGAAAATCACTTTCCTTTGAAAGTGCCTTAAGCTACTTACAAGCATTCAACAGAAATACACATGCGTTTCTCTGAAAGAGAAGCAGTCTGTTCCAACACTTCAATTCACTGGGGAAAGTGAATGGAGTGTTGCTTCACTTTCCAAATGCTGTCCTTTCAGAGAAAATCACATTCCTTTGAAAGTGCCTTAAGCTACTTACAAGCATTCACAAAAAACTCATATCTGTTTCTCTGAAAGAGAAGTAGTCTGTTCCAACACTTCAATTCACTGTGCGTAGTGAATGGAGTGTTGCTTCACTTTCTAAATGCTGTCCTTTCAGAGAAAATCACTTTCCTTTGAAAGTGCCTTAAGCTACTTACAAGCATTCAATAGAAATTCACATGCGATTCTCTCAAAGAGAAGTAGTCTGTTTCCACACTTCAATTCACAGTGCGAAGTGAATGGAGTGTTGCTTCATTTTCCAATTGCTGTCCTTTCAGAGAAAATCACTTTCCTTTGAAAGTGCCTTAAGCTACTTACAAGCATTCACAAAAAACTCACATGCGTTTCTCTGAAAGAGAAGCAGTCTGTTCCAACACTTCAATTCACAGTGCTAAGTGAATGGAGTGTTGCTTCATTTTCTAAATGCTGTCCTTTCAGAGATAATCACTTTCCTTTGAAAGTGCCTTAAGTTACTTACAAGCATTCACAAAAAACTCATATCTGTCTCTCTGAAAGAGAAGTAGTCTGTTCCAACACTTCAATTCACTGTGAGTAGTGAATGGAGTGTTGCTTCACTTTCTAAATGCTGTCCTTTCAGAGAAAATCACTTTCCTTTGAAAGTGCCTTAAGCTACTTACAAGCATTCACAAGAAACTCACATGCATTTTTCTGAAAGAGAAGCAGTCTGTTCCAACACTTCAATTCACTGTGCGAAGTGAATGGAGTGTTGTTTCACTTTCTAAATGCTGTCCTTTCAGAGAAAATCACTTTGCTTTGAAAGTGCCTTAAGCTACTTACAAGCATTCACAAAAAACTCACATGCGTTTCTCTGAAAGAGAAGCAGTCTGTTCCAACACTTCAATTCACTGTGCGAAGGGAATGGAGTGTTGCTTCACTTTATAAATGCTGTCCTTTCAGAGAAAATCACTTTCCTTTGAAAGTGCCTTAAGCTACTTACAAGCATTCAACAGAAATACACATGCGTTTCTCTGAAAGAGAAGCAGTCTGTTCCAACACTTCAATTCACTGGGGAAAGTGAATGGAGTGTTGCTTCACTTTCCAAATGCTGTCCTTTCAGAGAAAATCACATTCCTTTGAAAGTGCCTTAAGCTACTTACAAGCATTCACAAAAAACTCATATCTGTTTCTCTGAAAGAGAAGTAGTCTGTTCCAACACTTCAATTCACTGTGCGTAGTGAATGGAGTGTTGCTTCACTTTCTAAATGCTGTCCTTTCAGAGAAAATCACTTTCCTTTGAAAGTGCCTTAAGCTACTTACAAGCATTCACAGCAAACTCACATGCATTTTTCTGAAAGAAGAGGTCTGTTCCAACACTTCAATTCACTGTGCGAAGTGAATGGAGTGTTGTTTCGCTTTCTAAATGCTGTCCTTTCAGAGAAAATCACTTTCCTTTGAAAGTGCCTTAAGCTACTTACAAGCATTAAACAGAAATTCACATGCGTTTCTCTGAAAGAGAAACAGTCTGTTCCAACACTTCAATTCACTGTGCGAAGTGAATGGAGTGTTGCTTCACTTTCTAAATGGTGTCCTTTCCGAGAAAGTCACTTTCCTTTGAAAGTGCCTTAAGCTACTTACAAGCATTCACAAGAAACTCACATGCATTTTTTTGAAAGAGAAGCAGTCTGTTCAACACTTCAATTCACTGTGCTTAGTGAATGGAGTGTTGCTTCACTTTCTAAATGGTGTCCTTTCCGAGAAAGTCACTTTCCTTTGAAAGTGCCTTAAGCTACTTACAAGCATTCAATAGAAATTCACATGCGATTCTCTCAAAGAGAAGTAGTCTGTTTCCACACTTCAATTCACAGTGCGAAGTGAATGGAGTGTTGCTTCCTTTTTCAATTGCTGACCTTTCAGAGAAAATCACTTTCCTTTGAAAGTGCCTTAAGCTACTTACAAGCATTCACAAGAAACTCACATGCGTTTCTCTGAAAGAGAAGCAGTCTGTTCCAACACTTCAATTCACAGTGCTAAGTGAATGGAGTGTTGCTTCACTTTCTAAATGCTGTCCTTTCAGAGATAATCACTTTCCTTTGAAAGTGCCTTAAGTTACTTACAAGCATTCACAAAAAACTCATATCTGTTTCTCTGAAAGAGAAGTAGTCTGTTCCAACACTTCAATTCACTGTGAGTAGTGAATGGAGTGTTGCTTCACTTTCTAAATGCTGTCCTTTCAGAGAAAATCACTTTCCTTTGAAAGTGCCTTAAGCTACTTACAAGCATTCACAAGAAACTCACATGCATTTTTCTGAGAGAGAAGCATTCTGTTCCAACACTTCAATTCACTGTGTGAAGTGAATGCAGTGTTGTTTCACTTCTAAATGCTGTCCTTTCAGAGAAAATCACTTTCCTTTGAAAGTGCCTTAAGCTACTTACAAGCATTCACAAGAAACTCACACGCATTTTTCTGAAAGAGAAGCTGTTTGTTCCAACACTTCAATTCACTGTGCGAAGTGAATGGAGTGTTGCTTCACTTTCTAAATGCTGTCCTTTCAGAGAAAATCACTTTCCTTTGAAAGTGCCTTAATCTACTTACAAGCATTCAACAGAAATTCACATGCGTTTCTCCGAAAGAGAAGCAGTCTGTTACAACACTTCAATTCACAGTGCGTAGTGAATGGAGTGTTGCTTCACTTTCCCAATGCTGTCCTTTCAGAGAAAATCATATTCCTTTGAAGTGCCTTAAGCTACTTACAAGCATTCACAAAAAACTCATATCTGTTTCTCTGAAAGAGAAGTAGTCTGTTCCAACACTTCAATTCACTGGGGAAAGTGAATGGAGTGTTGCCTCACTTTCTAAATGCTGTCCTTTCAGAGAAAATCACTTTCCTTTGAAAGTGCCTTAAGCTACTTACAAGCATTCAATAGAAATTCACATGCGATTCTCTCAAAGAGAAGTAGTCTGTTTCCACACTTCAATTCACAGTGCGAAGTGAATGGAGTGTTGCTTCATTTTCCAATTGCTGTCCTTTCAGAGAAAATCACTTTCCTTTGAAAGTGCCTTAAGCTACTTACAAGCATTCACAAAAAACTCACATGCGTTTCTCTGAAAGAGAAGCAGTCTGTTCCAACACTTCAATTCACAGTGCTAAGTGAATGGAGTGTTGCTTCATTTTCTAAATGCTGTCCTTTCAGAGATAATCACTTTCCTTTGAAAGTGCCTTAAGTTACTTACAAGCATTCACAAAAAACTCATATCTGTCTCTCTGAAAGAGAAGTAGTCTGTTCCAACACTTCAATTCACTGTGAGTAGTGAATGGAGTGTTGCTTCACTTTCTAAATGCTGTCCTTTCAGAGAAAATCACTTTCCTTTGAAAGTGCCTTAAGCTACTTACAAGCATTCACAAGAAACTCACATGCATTTTTCTGAAAGAGAAGCAGTCTGTTCCAACACTTCAATTCACTGTGCGAAGTGAATGGAGTGTTGTTTCACTTTCTAAATGCTGTCCTTTCAGAGAAAATCACTTTGCTTTGAAAGTGCCTTAAGCTACTTACAAGCATTCACAAAAAACTCACATGCGTTTCTCTGAAAGAGAAGCAGTCTGTTCCAACACTTCAATTCACTGTGCGAAGGGAATGGAGTGTTGCTTCACTTTATAAATGCTGTCCTTTCAGAGAAAATCACTTTCCTTTGAAAGTGCCTTAAGCTACTTACAAGCATTCAACAGAAATACACATGCGTTTCTCTGAAAGAGAAGCAGTCTGTTCCAACACTTCAATTCACTGGGGAAAGTGAATGGAGTGTTGCTTCACTTTCCAAATGCTGTCCTTTCAGAGAAAATCACATTCCTTTGAAAGTGCCTTAAGCTACTTACAAGCATTCACAAAAAACTCATATCTGTTTCTCTGAAAGAGAAGTAGTCTGTTCCAACACTTCAATTCACTGTGCGTAGTGAATGGAGTGTTGCTTCACTTTCTAAATGCTGTCCTTTCAGAGAAAATCACTTTCCTTTGAAAGTGCCTTAAGCTACTTACAAGCATTCACAGCAAACTCACATGCATTTTTCTGAAAGAAGAGGTCTGTTCCAACACTTCAATTCACTGTGCGAAGTGAATGGAGTGTTGTTTCGCTTTCTAAATGCTGTCCTTTCAGAGAAAATCACTTTCCTTTGAAAGTGCCTTAAGCTACTTACAAGCATTAAACAGAAATTCACATGCGTTTCTCTGAAAGAGAAACAGTCTGTTCCAACACTTCAATTCACTGTGCGAAGTGAATGGAGTGTTGCTTCACTTTCTAAATGGTGTCCTTTCCGAGAAAGTCACTTTCCTTTGAAAGTGCCTTAAGCTACTTACAAGCATTCACAAGAAACTCACATGCATTTTTTTGAAAGAGAAGCAGTCTGTTCAACACTTCAATTCACTGTGCTTAGTGAATGGAGTGTTGCTTCACTTTCTAAATGGTGTCCTTTCCGAGAAAGTCACTTTCCTTTGAAAGTGCCTTAAGCTACTTACAAGCATTCAATAGAAATTCACATGCGATTCTCTCAAAGAGAAGTAGTCTGTTTCCACACTTCAATTCACAGTGCGAAGTGAATGGAGTGTTGCTTCCTTTTTCAATTGCTGACCTTTCAGAGAAAATCACTTTCCTTTGAAAGTGCCTTAAGCTACTTACAAGCATTCACAAGAAACTCACATGCGTTTCTCTGAAAGAGAAGCAGTCTGTTCCAACACTTCAATTCACAGTGCTAAGTGAATGGAGTGTTGCTTCACTTTCTAAATGCTGTCCTTTCAGAGATAATCACTTTCCTTTGAAAGTGCCTTAAGTTACTTACAAGCATTCACAAAAAACTCATATCTGTTTCTCTGAAAGAGAAGTAGTCTGTTCCAACACTTCAATTCACTGTGAGTAGTGAATGGAGTGTTGCTTCACTTTCTAAATGCTGTCCTTTCAGAGAAAATCACTTTCCTTTGAAAGTGCCTTAAGCTACTTACAAGCATTCACAAGAAACTCACATGCATTTTTCTGAGAGAGAAGCATTCTGTTCCAACACTTCAATTCACTGTGTGAAGTGAATGCAGTGTTGTTTCACTTCTAAATGCTGTCCTTTCAGAGAAAATCACTTTCCTTTGAAAGTGCCTTAAGCTACTTACAAGCATTCACAAGAAACTCACACGCATTTTTCTGAAAGAGAAGCTGTTTGTTCCAACACTTCAATTCACTGTGCGAAGTGAATGGAGTGTTGCTTCACTTTCTAAATGCTGTCCTTTCAGAGAAAATCACTTTCCTTTGAAAGTGCCTTAATCTACTTACAAGCATTCAACAGAAATTCACATGCGTTTCTCCGAAAGAGAAGCAGTCTGTTACAACACTTCAATTCACAGTGCGTAGTGAATGGAGTGTTGCTTCACTTTCCCAATGCTGTCCTTTCAGAGAAAATCATATTCCTTTGAAGTGCCTTAAGCTACTTACAAGCATTCACAAAAAACTCATATCTGTTTCTCTGAAAGAGAAGTAGTCTGTTCCAACACTTCAATTCACTGGGGAAAGTGAATGGAGTGTTGCCTCACTTTCTAAATGCTGTCCTTTCAGAGAAAATCACTTTCCTTTGAAAGTGCCTTAAGCTACTTACAAGCATTCACAGCAAACTCACATGCATTTTTCTGAAAGAAGAGGTCTGTTCCAACACTTCAATTCACTGTACGAAGTGAATGGAGTGTTGTTTCGCTTTCTAAATGCTGTCCTTTTAGAGAAAATCACTTTCCTTTGAAAGTGCCTTAAGCTACTTACAAGCATTAAACAGAAATTCACATGTGTTTCCCTGAAAGAGAAACAGTCTGTTCCAACACTTCAATTCACTGTGCGAAGTGAATGGAGTGTTGCTTCACTTTCTAAATGGTGTCCTTTCCGAGAAAGTCACTTTCCTTTGAAAGTGCCTTAAGGTACTTACAAGCATTCACAAGAAACTCATAATTGTTTCTCTCAAAGAGAAGTAGTCTGTTCCAACACTTTAATTCACTGTGCGTAGTGAATGGAGTATTGCTTCACTTTCTAAATGCTGTCCTTTCAGAGAAAATCACTTTCCTTTGAAAGTGCCTTAAGCTACTTACAAGCATTCACAAGAAAGTCACATGCATTTTTCTGAAAGAGAAGCAGTCTGTTCCAACACTTCAATTCACTGTCCGAAGTAAATGGAGTGTTGCTTCGCTTTCTAAATGCTGTCCTTTCAGAGAAAATCACTTTCCTTTGAAAGTGCCTTAGATACTTACAAGCATTCAACAGAAATACACATGCGTTTCTCTGAAAGAGAAGCAGTCTGTTCCAACACTTCAATTCACAGTGCGAAGTGAATGGAGTGTTGCTTCACTTTCTAAATGCTGTCCTTTCAGAGAAAATCACTTTCCTTTGAAAGTGCCTAATCTACTTACAAGCATTCAACAGAAATTCACATGCGTTTCTCCTAAAGAGAAGCAGTCTGTTCCAACACTTCAATTCATAGTGCGAAGTGAATGGAGTGTTGCTTCACTTTCTAAATGCTGTCCTTTCAGAGAAAATCACTTTCCTTTGAAAGTGCCTTAAGCTACTTACAAGCATTCACAAAAAACTCATATCTGTTTCTCTGAAAGAGAAGTAGTCTGTTCCAACACTTCAATTCACTGTGCGTAGTGAATGGAGTGTTGCTTCACTTTCTAAATGCTGTCCTTTCAGAGAAAATCACTTTCCTTTGAAAGTGCCTTAAGCTACTTACAAGCATTCACAGCAAACTCACATGCATTTTTCTGAAAGAGAAGTAGTCTGTTCCAACACTTCAATTCACTGTGCGAAGTGAATGGAGTGTTGCTTCACTTTCTAAATGCTCTCCTTTCAGAGAAAATCACTTTCCATTGAAAGTGCCTAGAGCTACTTACAAGCATTCAACAGAAATACACATGCGTTTCTCTGAAAGAGAAGCAGTCTGTTCCAACACTTCAATTCACAGTGCGAAGTGAATGGAATGTTGCTTCACTTTCTAAATGCTCTCCTTTTAGAGAAAATCACTCTCTTTTGAAACTGCCTTAAGCTACTTACAAGCATTCACAAGAAACTCACATCTGTTTCTCTTAAAGAAAAGCAGTCTGTTCCAACACTTCAATTCTCTGTGCGAAAGGAATGGAGTGTTGTTTCACTTTATAAATGCTGTCCTTTCAGAGAACATTAATTTGCTTTGAAAGTGCCTTAAGCTACTTACAAGCATTCAACAGAAATTCACATGTGTTTCTCTGAAAGAGGAGCAGTCTGGTCCAACAGTTCAGTTCACTGTGCGAAGTGAATGGAGTGTTGCTTCACTTTCTAAATGCTGTCCTTTCAGAGAAAATCACTTTCCTTTGAAAGTGCCTTAAGCTACTTACATGCATTCACAAAAAACTAACATGCGTTTCTCTGAAAGAGAAGCAGTCTGTTCCAACACTTCAATTCACTCTGCGAAGTGAATGGAGTGTTGCTTCACTTTCTAAATGCTGTCCTTTCAGAGAAAATCACTTTCCTTTGAAAGTGCCTTAAGCTACTTACAAGCATTCAACAGAAATTCACATGCGTTTCACTCAAAGAGAAGCAGTCTGTTCCGACACTTCAATTCACTGTGCGTAGTGAATGGAGTGTTGCTTCACTTTCTAAATGCTGTCCTTTCAGAGAAAATCACTTTCCTTTGAAAGTGCCTTAAGCTACTTACAAGCATTCACAAGAAACTCACATGCATTTTTCTGAAAGAGAAGCAGTCTGTTCCAACACTTCAATTCACTGTGCGAAGTGAATGGAGTGTTGTTTCACTTTCTAAATGCTGTCCTTTCAGAGAAAATCACTTTCCTTTGAAAGTGCCTTAAGCTACTTACAAGCATTCACAAGAAACTCACACGCATTTTTCTGAAAGAGAAGCTGTTTGTTCCAACACTTCAATTCACTGTGCGAAGTGAATGGAGTGTTGCTTCACTTTCTAAATGCTCTCATTTTAGAGAAAATCACTCTCTTTTGAAACTGCCTTAAGCTACTTACAAGCATTCACAAGAAACTCACATCTGTTTCTCTGAAAGAGAAGCAGTCTGTTCCAACACTTCAATTCACTGTGCGAAGGGAATGGAGTGTTGCTTCACTTTATAAATGCTGTCCTTTCAGAGAAAATCACTTTCCTTTGAAAGTGCCTTAAGCTACTTACAAGCATTCAACAGAAATACACATGCGTTTCTCTGAAAGAGAAGCAGTCTGTTCCAACACTTCAATTCACTGGGGAAAGTGAATGGAGTGTTGCTTCACTTTCCAAATGCTGTCCTTTCAGAGAAAATCACATTCCTTTGAAAGTGCCTTAAGCTACTTACAAGCATTCACAAAAAACTCATATCTGTTTCTCTGAAAGAGAAGTAGTCTGTTCCAACACTTCAATTCACTGTGCGTAGTGAATGGAGTGTTGCTTCACTTTCTAAATGCTGTCCTTTCAGAGAAAATCACTTTCCTTTGAAAGTGCCTTAAGCTACTTACAAGCATTCAATAGAAATTCACATGCGATTCTCTCAAAGAGAAGTAGTCTGTTTCCACACTTCAATTCACAGTGCGAAGTGAATGGAGTGTTGCTTCATTTTCCAATTGCTGTCCTTTCAGAGAAAATCACTTTCCTTTGAAAGTGCCTTAAGCTACTTACAAGCATTCACAAAAAACTCACATGCGTTTCTCTGAAAGAGAAGCAGTCTGTTCCAACACTTCAATTCACAGTGCTAAGTGAATGGAGTGTTGCTTCATTTTCTAAATGCTGTCCTTTCAGAGATAATCACTTTCCTTTGAAAGTGCCTTAAGTTACTTACAAGCATTCACAAAAAACTCATATCTGTCTCTCTGAAAGAGAAGTAGTCTGTTCCAACACTTCAATTCACTGTGAGTAGTGAATGGAGTGTTGCTTCACTTTCTAAATGCTGTCCTTTCAGAGAAAATCACTTTCCTTTGAAAGTGCCTTAAGCTACTTACAAGCATTCACAAGAAACTCACATGCATTTTTCTGAAAGAGAAGCAGTCTGTTCCAACACTTCAATTCACTGTGCGAAGTGAATGGAGTGTTGTTTCACTTTCTAAATGCTGTCCTTTCAGAGAAAATCACTTTCCTTTGAAAGTGCCTTAAGTTACTTACAAGCATTCACAAGAAACTCACACGCATTTTTCTGAAAGAGAAGCTGTTTGTTCCAACACTTCAATTCACTGTGCGAAGTGAATGCAGTGTTGCTTCACTTTCTAAATGCTCTCATTTTAGAGAAAATCACTCTCTTTTGAAACTGCCTTAAGCTACTTACAAGCATTCACAAGAAACTCACATCTCTTTCTCTGAAAGAGAAACAGTCTGTTCCAACACTTCAATTCACTGTGCGAAGGGAATGGAGTGTTGCTTCACTTTATAAATGCTGTCCTTTCAGAGAAAATCACTTTCCTTTGAAAGTGCCTTAAGCTACTTACAAGCATTCAACAGAAATACACATGCGTTTCTCTGAAAGAGAAGCAGTCTGTTCCAACACTTCAATTCACTGGGGAAAGTGAATGGAGTGTTGCTTCACTTTCCAAATGCTGTCCTTTCAGAGAAAATCACATTCCTTTGAAAGTGCCTTAAGCTACTTACAAGCATTCACAAAAAACTCATATCTGTTTCTCTGAAAGAGAAGTAGTCTGTTCCAACACTTCAATTCACTGTGCGTAGTGAATGGAGTGTTGCTTCACTTTCTAAATGCTGTCCTTTCAGAGAAAATCACTTTCCTTTGAAAGTGCCTTAAGCTACTTACAAGCATTCACAGCAAACTCACATGCATTTTTCTGAAAGAAGAGGTCTGTTCCAACACTTCAATTCACTGTGCGAAGTGAATGGAGTGTTGTTTCGCTTTCTAAATGCTGTCCTTTCAGAGAAAATCACTTTCCTTTGAAAGTGCCTTAAGCTACTTACAAGCATTAAACAGAAATTCACATGCGTTTCTCTGAAAGAGAAACAGTCTGTTCCAACACTTCAATTCACTGTGCGAAGTGAATGGAGTGTTGCTTCACTTTCTAAATGGTGTCCTTTCCGAGAAAGTCACTTTCCTTTGAAAGTGCCTTAAGCTACTTACAAGCATTCACAAGAAACTCACATGCATTTTTTTGAAAGAGAAGCAGTCTGTTCAACACTTCAATTCACTGTGCTTAGTGAATGGAGTGTTGCTTCACTTTCTAAATGCTGTCCTTTCACAGAAAATCACTTTCCTTTGAAAGTGCCTTAAGCTACTTACAAGCATTCAATAGAAATTCACATGCGATTCTCTCAAAGAGAAGTAGTCTGTTTCCACACTTCAATTCACAGTGCGAAGTGAATGGAGTGTTGCTTCCTTTTTCAATTGCTGACCTTTCAGAGAAAATCACTTTCCTTTGAAAGTGCCATAAGCTACTTACAAGCATTCACAAGAAACTCACATGCGTTTCTCTGAAAGAGAAGCAGTCTGTTCCAACACTTCAATTCACAGTGCTAAGTGAATGGAGTGTTGCTTCACTTTCTAAATGCTGTCCTTTCAGAGATAATCACTTTCCTTTGAAAGTGCCTTAAGTTACTTACAAGCATTCACAAAAAACTCATATCTGTTTCTCTGAAAGAGAAGTAGTCTGTTCCAACACTTCAATTCACTGTGAGTAGTGAATGGAGTGTTGCTTCACTTTCTAAATGCTGTCCTTTCAGAGAAAATCACTTTCCTTTGAAAGTGCCTTAAGCTACTTACAAGCATTCACAAGAAACTCACATGCATTTTTCTGAGAGAGAAGCATTCTGTTCCAACACTTCAATTCACTGTGTGAAGTGAATGCAGTGTTGTTTCACTTCTAAATGCTGTCCTTTCAGAGAAAATCACTTTCCTTTGAAAGTGCCTTAAGCTACTTACAAGCATTCACAAGAAACTCACACGCATTTTTCTGAAAGAGAAGCTGTTTGTTCCAACACTTCAATTCACTGTGCGAAGTGAATGGAGTGTTGCTTCACTTTCTAAATGCTGTCCTTTCAGAGAAAATCACTTTCCTTTGAAAGTGCCTTAATCTACTTACAAGCATTCAACAGAAATTCACATGCGTTTCTCCGAAAGAGAAGCAGTCTGTTACAACACTTCAATTCACAGTGCGTAGTGAATGGAGTGTTGCTTCACTTTCCAAATGCTGTCCTTTCAGAGAAAATCATATTCCTTTGAAGTGCCTTAAGCTACTTACAAGCATTCACAAAAAACTCATATCTGTTTCTCTGAAAGAGAAGTAGTCTGTTCCAACACTTCAATTCACTGGGGAAAGTGAATGGAGTGTTGCCTCACTTTCTAAATGCTGTCCTTTCAGAGAAAATCACTTTCCTTTGAAAGTGCCTTAAGCTACTTACAAGCATTCACAGCAAACTCACATGCATTTTTCTGAAAGAAGAGGTCTGTTCCAACACTTCAATTCACTGTACGAAGTGAATGGAGTGTTGTTTCGCTTTCTAAATGCTGTCCTTTTAGAGAAAATCACTTTCCTTTGAAAGTGCCTTAAGCTACTTACAAGCATTAAACAGAAATTCACATGTGTTTCCCTGAAAGAGAAACAGTCTGTTCCAACACTTCAATTCACTGTGCGAAGTGAATGGAGTGTTGCTTCACTTTCTAAATGGTGAGAAAGTCACTTTCCTTTGAAAGTGCCTTAAGGTACTTACAAGCATTCACAAGAAACTCATAATTGTTTCTCTCAAAGAGAAGTAGTCTGTTCCAACACTTTAATTCACTGTGCGTAGTGAATGGAGTGTTGCTTCACTTTCTAAATGCTGTCCTTTCAGAGAAAATCACTTTCCTTTGAAAGTGCCTAATCTACTTACAAGCATTCAACAGAAATTCACATGCGTTTCTCCTAAAGAGAAGCAGTCTGTTCCAACACTTCAATTCATAGTGCGAAGTGAATGGAGTGTTGCTTCACTTTCTAAATGCTGTCCTTTCAGAGAAAATCACTTTCCTTTGAAAGTGCCTTAAGCTACTTACAAGCATTCACAAAAAACTCATATCTGTTTCTCTGAAAGAGAAGTAGTCTGTTCCAACACTTCAATTCACTGTGCGTAGTGAATGGAGTGTTGCTTCACTTTCTAAATGCTGTCCTTTCAGAGAAAATCACTTTCCTTTGAAAGTGCCTTAAGCTACTTACAAGCATTCACAGCAAACTCACATGCATTTTTCTGAAAGAGAAGTAGTCTGTTCCAACACTTCAATTCACTGTGCGAAGTGAATGGAGTGTTGCTTCACTTTCTAAATGCTCTCCTTTCAGAGAAAATCACTTTCCATTGAAAGTGCCTAGAGCTACTTACAAGCATTCAACAGAAATACACATGCGTTTCTCTGAAAGAGAAGCAGTCTGTTCCAACACTTCAATTCACAGTGCGAAGTGAATGGAATGTTGCTTCACTTTCTAAATGCTCTCCTTTTAGAGAAAATCACTCTCTTTTGAAACTGCCTTAAGCTACTTACAAGCATTCACAAGAAACTCACATCTGTTTCTCTTGAAGAAAAGCAGTCTGTTCCAACACTTCAATTCTCTGTGCGAAAGGAATGGAGTGTTGTTTCACTTTATAAATGCTGTCCTTTCAGAGAACATTAATTTGCTTTGAAAGTGCCTTAAGCTACTTACAAGCATTCACAAAAAACTCACATCCGTTTCTCTGAAAGAGAAGCTGTCTGTTCCAACACTTCAATTCACTGTGCGAAGTGAATGGAGTGTTGCTTCACTTTCTAAATGCTGTCCTTTCAGAGAAAATCACTTTCCTTTGAAAGTGCCTTAAGCTACTTACAAGCATTCAACAGAAATTCACATGCGTTTCACTCAAAGAGAAGCAGTCTGTTCCGACACTTCAATTCACTGTGCGTAGTGAATGGAGTGTTGCTTCACTTTCTAAATGCTGTCCTTTCAGAGAAAATCACTTTCCTTTGAAAGTGCCTTAAGCTACTTACAAGCATTCACAAGAAACTCACATGCATTTTTCTGAAAGAGAAGCAGTCTGTTCCAACACTTCAATTCACTGTGCGAAGTGAATGGAGTGTTGTTTCACTTTCTAAATGCTGTCCTTTCAGAGAAAATCACTTTCCTTTGAAAGTGCCTTAAGCTACTTACAAGCATTCACAAGAAACTCACACGCATTTTTCTGAAAGAGAAGCTGTTTGTTCCAACACTTCAATTCACTGTGCGAAGTGAATGGAGTGTTGCTTCACTTTCTAAATGCTCTCATTTTAGAGAAAATCACTCTCTTTTGAAACTGCCTTAAGCTACTTACAAGCATTCACAAGAAACTCACATCTGTTTCTCTGAAAGAGAAGCAGTCTGTTCCAACACTTCAATTCACTGTGCGAAGGGAATGGAGTGTTGCTTCACTTTATAAATGCTGTCCTTTCAGAGAAAATCACTTTCCTTTGAAAGTGCCTTAAGCTACTTACAAGCATTCAACAGAAATACACATGCGTTTCTCTGAAAGAGAAGCAGTCTGTTCCAACACTTCAATTCACTGGGGAAAGTGAATGGAGTGTTGCTTCACTTTCCAAATGCTGTCCTTTCAGAGAAAATCACATTCCTTTGAAAGTGCCTTAAGCTACTTACAAGCATTCACAAAAAACTCATATCTGTTTCTCTGAAAGAGAAGTAGTCTGTTCCAACACTTCAATTCACTGTGCGTAGTGAATGGAGTGTTGCTTCACTTTCTAAATGCTGTCCTTTCAGAGAAAATCACTTTCCTTTGAAAGTGCCTTAAGCTACTTACAAGCATTCAATAGAAATTCACATGCGATTCTCTCAAAGAGAAGTAGTCTGTTTCCACACTTCAATTCACAGTGCGAAGTGAATGGAGTGTTGCTTCATTTTCCAATTGCTGTCCTTTCAGAGAAAATCACTTTCCTTTGAAAGTGCCTTAAGCTACTTACAAGCATTCACAAAAAACTCACATGCGTTTCTCTGAAAGAGAAGCAGTCTGTTCCAACACTTCAATTCACAGTGCTAAGTGAATGGAGTGTTGCTTCATTTTCTAAATGCTGTCCTTTCAGAGATAATCACTTTCCTTTGAAAGTGCCTTAAGTTACTTACAAGCATTCACAAAAAACTCATATCTGTCTCTCTGAAAGAGAAGTAGTCTGTTCCAACACTTCAATTCACTGTGAGTAGTGAATGGAGTGTTGCTTCACTTTCTAAATGCTGTCCTTTCAGAGAAAATCACTTTCCTTTGAAAGTGCCTTAAGCTACTTACAAGCATTCACAAGAAACTCACATGCATTTTTCTGAAAGAGAAGCAGTCTGTTCCAACACTTCAATTCACTGTGCGAAGTGAATGGAGTGTTGTTTCACTTTCTAAATGCTGTCCTTTCAGAGAAAATCACTTTCCTTTGAAAGTGCCTTAAGTTACTTACAAGCATTCAGAAGAAACTCACACGCATTTTTCTGAAAGAGAAGCTGTTTGTTCCAACACTTCAATTCACTGTGCGAAGTGAATGCAGTGTTGCTTCACTTTCTAAATGCTCTCATTTTAGAGAAAATCACTCTCTTTTGAAACTGCCTTAAGCTACTTACAAGCATTCACAAGAAACTCACATCTCTTTCTCTGAAAGAGAAACAGTCTGTTCCAACACTTCAATTCACTGTGCGAAGGGAATGGAGTGTTGCTTCACTTTATAAATGCTGTCCTTTCAGAGAAAATCACTTTCCTTTGAAAGTGCCTTAAGCTACTTACAAGCATTCAACAGAAATACACATGCGTTTCTCTGAAAGAGAAGCAGTCTGTTCCAACACTTCAATTCACTGGGGAAAGTGAATGGAGTGTTGCTTCACTTTCCAAATGCTGTCCTTTCAGAGAAAATCACATTCCTTTGAAAGTGCCTTAAGCTACTTACAAGCATTCACAAAAAACTCATATCTGTTTCTCTGAAAGAGAAGTAGTCTGTTCCAACACTTCAATTCACTGTGCGTAGTGAATGGAGTGTTGCTTCACTTTCTAAATGCTGTCCTTTCAGAGAAAATCACTTTCCTTTGAAAGTGCCTTAAGCTACTTACAAGCATTCACAGCAAACTCACATGCATTTTTCTGAAAGAAGAGGTCTGTTCCAACACTTCAATTCACTGTGCGAAGTGAATGGAGTGTTGTTTCGCTTTCTAAATGCTGTCCTTTCAGAGAAAATCACTTTCCTTTGAAAGTGCCTTAAGCTACTTACAAGCATTAAACAGAAATTCACATGCGTTTCTCTGAAAGAGAAACAGTCTGTTCCAACACTTCAATTCACTGTGCGAAGTGAATGGAGTGTTGCTTCACTTTCTAAATGGTGTCCTTTCCGAGAAAGTCACTTTCCTTTGAAAGTGCCTTAAGCTACTTACAAGCATTCACAAGAAACTCACATGCATTTTTTTGAAAGAGAAGCAGTCTGTTCAACACTTCAATTCACTGTGCTTAGTGAATGGAGTGTTGCTTCACTTTCTAAATGCTGTCCTTTCACAGAAAATCACTTTCCTTTGAAAGTGCCTTAAGCTACTTACAAGCATTCAATAGAAATTCACATGCGATTCTCTCAAAGAGAAGTAGTCTGTTTCCACACTTCAATTCACAGTGCGAAGTGAATGGAGTGTTGCTTCCTTTTTCAATTGCTGACCTTTCAGAGAAAATCACTTTCCTTTGAAAGTGCCTTAAGCTACTTACAAGCATTCACAAGAAACTCACATGCGTTTCTCTGAAAGAGAAGCAGTCTGTTCCAACACTTCAATTCACAGTGCTAAGTGAATGGAGTGTTGCTTCACTTTCTAAATGCTGTCCTTTCAGAGATAATCACTTTCCTTTGAAAGTGCCTTAAGTTACTTACAAGCATTCACAAAAAACTCATATCTGTTTCTCTGAAAGAGAAGTAGTCTGTTCCAACACTTCAATTCACTGTGAGTAGTGAATGGAGTGTTGCTTCACTTTCTAAATGCTGTCCTTTCAGAGAAAATCACTTTCCTTTGAAAGTGCCTTAAGCTACTTACAAGCATTCACAAGAAACTCACATGCATTTTTCTGAGAGAGAAGCATTCTGTTCCAACACTTCAATTCACTGTGTGAAGTGAATGCAGTGTTGTTTCACTTCTAAATGCTGTCCTTTCAGAGAAAATCACTTTCCTTTGAAAGTGCCTTAAGCTACTTACAAGCATTCACAAGAAACTCACACGCATTTTTCTGAAAGAGAAGCTGTTTGTTCCAACACTTCAATTCACTGTGCGAAGTGAATGGAGTGTTGCTTCACTTTCTAAATGCTGTCCTTTCAGAGAAAATCACTTTCCTTTGAAAGTGCCTTAATCTACTTACAAGCATTCAACAGAAATTCACATGCGTTTCTCCGAAAGAGAAGCAGTCTGTTACAACACTTCAATTCACAGTGCGTAGTGAATGGAGTGTTGCTTCACTTTCCAAATGCTGTCCTTTCAGAGAAAATCATATTCCTTTGAAGTGCCTTAAGCTACTTACAAGCATTCACAAAAAACTCATATCTGTTTCTCTGAAAGAGAAGTAGTCTGTTCCAACACTTCAATTCACTGGGGAAAGTGAATGGAGTGTTGCCTCACTTTCTAAATGCTGTCCTTTCAGAGAAAATCACTTTCCTTTGAAAGTGCCTTAAGCTACTTACAAGCATTCACAGCAAACTCACATGCATTTTTCTGAAAGAAGAGGTCTGTTCCAACACTTCAATTCACTGTACGAAGTGAATGGAGTGTTGTTTCGCTTTCTAAATGCTGTCCTTTTAGAGAAAATCACTTTCCTTTGAAAGTGCCTTAAGCTACTTACAAGCATTAAACAGAAATTCACATGTGTTTCCCTGAAAGAGAAACAGTCTGTTCCAACACTTCAATTCACTGTGCGAAGTGAATGGAGTGTTGCTTCACTTTCTAAATGGTGTCCTTTCCGAGAAAGTCACTTTCCTTTGAAAGTGCCTTAAGGTACTTACAAGCATTCACAAGAAACTCATAATTGTTTCTCTCAAAGAGAAGTAGTCTGTTCCAACACTTTAATTCACTGTGCGTAGTGAATGGAGTGTTGCATCACTTTCTAAATGCTGTCCTTTCAGAGAAAATCACTTTCCTTTGAAAGTGCCTTAAGCTACTTACAAGCATTCACAAGAAAGTCACATGCATTTTTCTGAAAGAGAAGCAGTCTGTTCCAACACTTCAATTCACTGTCCGAAGTGAATGGAGTGTTGCTTCGCTTTCTAAATGCTGTCCTTTCAGAGAAAATCACTTTCCTTTGAAAGTGCCTTAGCTACTTACAAGCATTCAACAGAAATACACATGCGTTTCTCTGAAAGAGAAGCAGTCTGTTCCAACACTTCAATTCACAGTGCGAAGTGAATGGAGTGTTGCTTCACTTTCTAAATGCTGTCCTTTCAGAGAAAATCACTTTCCTTTGAAAGTGCCTAATCTACTTACAAGCATTCAACAGAAATTCACATGCGTTTCTCCTAAAGAGAAGCAGTCTGTTCCAACACTTCAATTCATAGTGCGAAGTGAATGGAGTGTTGCTTCACTTTCTAAATGCTGTCCTTTCAGAGAAAATCACTTTCCTTTGAAAGTGCCTTAAGCTACTTACAAGCATTCACAAAAAACTCATATCTGTTTCTCTGAAAGAGAAGTAGTCTGTTCCAACACTTCAATTCACTGTGCGTAGTGAATGGAGTGTTGCTTCACTTTCTAAATGCTGTCCTTTCAGAGAAAATCACTTTCCTTTGAAAGTGCCTTAAGCTACTTACAAGCATTCACAGCAAACTCACATGCATTTTTCTGAAAGAGAAGTAGTCTGTTCCAACACTTCAATTCACTGTGCGAAGTGAATGGAGTGTTGCTTCACTTTCTAAATGCTCTCCTTTCAGAGAAAATCACTTTCCATTGAAAGTGCCTAGAGCTACTTACAAGCATTCAACAGAAATACACATGCGTTTCTCTGAAAGAGAAGCAGTCTGTTCCAACACTTCAATTCACAGTGCGAAGTGAATGGAATGTTGCTTCACTTTCTAAATGCTCTCCTTTTAGAGAAAATCACTCTCTTTTGAAACTGCCTTAAGCTACTTACAAGAATTCACAAGAAACTCACATCTGTTTCTCTGAAAGAAAAGCAGTCTGTTCCAACACTTCAATTCTCTGTGCGAAAGGAATGGAGTGTTGTTTCACTTTATAAATGCTGTCCTTTCAGAGAACATTAATTTGCTTTGAAAGTGCCTTAAGCTACTTAGAAGCATTCACAAAAAACTCACATCCGTTTCTCTGAAAGAGAAGCTGTCTGTTCCAACACTTCAATTCACTGTGCGAAGTGAATGGAGTGTTGCTTCACTTTCTAAATGCTGTCCTTTCAGAGAAAATCACTTTCCTTTGAAAGTGCCTTAAGCTACTTACAAGCATTCAACAGAAATTCACATGCGTTTCACTCAAAGAGAAGCAGTCTGTTCCGACACTTCAATTCACTGTGCGTAGTGAATGGAGTGTTGCTTCACTTTCTAAATGCTGTCCTTTCAGAGAAAATCACTTTCCTTTGAAAGTGCCTTAAGCTACTTACAAGCATTCAACAGAAATTCACATGCATTTCACTGAAAGAGAAGCAGTCTGTTCCAACACTTCAATTAACTGTGCGAAGTTAATGGAGTGTTGCTTCACATTCTAAATGCTGTCCTTTCAGAGAAAATCACTTTCCTTTGAAAGTGCCTTAAGCTACTTACAAGCATTCACAAAAAACTCATATCTGTTTCTCTAGAAGAGAAGTAGTCTGTTCCAACACTTCAATTCACTGTGCGTAGTGAATGGAGTGTTGCTACACTTTCTAAATGCTGTCCTTTCAGAGAAAATCACTTTCCTTTGAAAGTGCCTTAAGCTACTTACAAGCATTCACAAGAAACTCACATGCGTTTCTCTGAAAGAGAAGCAGTCTGTTCCAACACTTCAATTCACTGTGCGAAGTGAATGGAGTGTTGCTTCACTTTCTAAATGCTCTCATT
The DNA here is from genome assembly GCF_982192425.1 of Myodes glareolus. Taxonomy (NCBI): domain Eukaryota; kingdom Metazoa; phylum Chordata; class Mammalia; order Rodentia; family Cricetidae; genus Myodes; species Myodes glareolus. The sequence continues at coordinate 130,302,459 of NC_142028.1, forward strand.
TTAGAGAAAATCACTCTCTTTTGAAACTGCCTTAAGCTACTTACAAGCATTCACAAGAAACTCACATGCGTTTCTCTGAAAGAGAAGCAGTCTGTTCCAACACTTCAATTCACAGTGCGAAGTGAATGGAGTGTTGCTTCACTTTCTAAATGCTGTCCTTTCAGAGAAAATCACTTTTCTTTGAAAGTGCCTTAATCTACTTACAAGCATTCAACAGAAATTGACATGCGTTTCTCCGAAAGAGAAGCTGTCTGTTCCAACACTTCCATTCACAGTGTGAAGTGAATGGAGTGTTGCTTCACTTTCCAAATGCTGTCCTTTCAGAGAAAATCACATTCCTTTGAAAGTGCCTTAAGCTACTTACAAGCATTCACAAGAAACTCATATCTGTTTCTCTCAAAGAATAGTAGTCTGTTCCAACACTTCAATTCACTGGGGGAAGTGAATGGAGTGTTGCTTCACTTTCTATATGCTCTCATTTTAGACAAAATCACTCTCTTTTTAAACTGCCTTAAGCTACTTACAAGCATTCACAAGAAACTCACATGCATTTTTTGAAAGTGAAGCTCTCTGTTACAACACTTGAATTCACTGTGCGAAGTGAATGGAGTGTTCCTTCACTTTTTAAATACAGTCCTTTCAGAGAAAATCACTTTCCTTTGAAAGTGCCTTAAGCTACTTACAAGCATTCACAAGAAACTCACATGCGTTTCTCTGAAAGAGAAGCAGTCTGTTCCAACACTTCAATTCACAGTGCTAAGTGAATGGAGTCTTGCTTCACTTTCTAAATGCTGTCCTTTCAGAGAAAATCACTTTCCTTTGAAAGTGCCTTAAGTTACTTACAAGCATTCACAAAAAACTCATATCTGTCTCTCTGAAAGAGAAGTAGTCTGTTCCAATACTTCAATTCACTGTGCGAAGTGAATGGAGTGTTGCTTCACTTTCTATATGCTCTCCTTTTAGAGAAAATCACTCTCTTTTGAAACTGCCTTAAGCTACTTACAAGCATTCACAAGAAACTCACATGCATTTTTCTGAAAGAAGAGGTCTGTTCCAACACTTCAATTCACTGTGCGAAGTGAATGGAGTGTTGCTTCACTTTCTAAATGCTGTCCTTTCAGAGAAAATCACTTTCCTTTGAAAGTGCCTTAAGCTACTTACAAGCATTCACAGCAAACTCACATGCATTTTTCTGAAAGAAGAGGTCTGTTCCAACACTTCAATTCACTGTGCGAAGTGAATGGAGTGTTGTTTCGCTTTCTAAATGCTGTCCTTTCAGAGAAAACCACTTTCCTTTGAAAGTGCCTTAAGCTACTTACAAGCATTAAACAGAAATTCACATGCGTTTCTCTGAAAGAGAAACAGTCTGTTCCAACACTTCAATTCACTGTGCGAAGTGAATGGAGTGTTGCTTCACTTTCTAAATGGTGTCCTTTCCGAGAAAGTCACTTTCCTTTGAAAGTGCCTTAAGCTACTTACAAGCATTCACAAGAAACTCACATGCATTTTTTTGAAAGAGAAGCAGTCTGTTCCAACACTTCAATTCACTGTGCTTAGTGAATGGAGTGTTGCTTCACTTTCTAAATGCTGTCCTTTCAGAGAAAATCACTTTCCTTTGAAAGTGCCTTAAGCTACTTACAAGCATTCAATAGAAATTCACATGCGATTCTCTCAAAGAGAAGTAGTCTGTTTCCACACTTCAATTCACAGTGAGAAGTGAATGGAGTGTTGCTTCATTTTCCAATTGCTGTCCTTTCAGAGAAAATCACTTTCCTTTGAAAGTGCCTTAAGCTACTTACAAGCATTCACAAGAAACTCACATGCGTTTCTCTGAAAGAGAAGCAGTCTGTTCCAACACTTCAATTCACAGTGCTAAGTGAATGGAGTGTTGCTTCATTTTCTAAATGCTGTCCTTTCAGAGATAATCACTTTCCTTTGAAAGTGCCTTAAGTTACTTACAAGCATTCACAAAAAACTCATATCTGTCTCTCTGAAAGAGAAGTAGTCTGTTCCAACACTTCAATTCACAGTGAGTAGTGAATTGAGTGTTGCTTCACTTTCTAAATGCTGTCCTTTCAGAGAAAATCACTTTCCTTTGAAAGTGCCTTAAGCTACTTACAAGCATTCACAAGAAACTCACATGCATTTTTCTGAAAGAGAAGCAGTCTGTTCCAACACTTCAATTCACTGTGCGAAGTGAATGGAGTGTTGTTTCACTTTCTAAATGCTGTCCTTTCAGAGAAAATCACTTTCCTTTGAAAGTGCCTTAAGCTACTTACAAGCATTCACAAGAAACTCACACGCATTTTTCTGAAAGAGAAGCTGTTTGTTCCAACACTTCAATTCACTGTGCGAAGTGAATGGAGTGTTGCTTCACTTTCTAAATGCTCTCATTTTAGAGAAAATCACTCTCTTTTGAAACTGCCTTAAGCTACTTACAAGCATTCACAAGAAACTCACATCTGTTTCTCTGAAAGAGAAGCAGTCTGTTCCAACACTTCAATTCACTGTGCGAAGGGAATGGAGTGTTGCTTCACTTTATAAATGCTGTCCTTTCAGAGAAAATCACTTTCCTTTGAAAGTGCCTTAAGCTACTTACAAGCATTCAACAGAAATACACATGCGTTTCTCTGAAAGAGAAGCAGTCTGTTCCAACACTTCAATTCACTGGGGAAAGTGAACGGAGTGTTGCTTCACTTTCCAAATGCTGTCCTTTCAGAGAAAATCACATTCCTTTGAAAGTGCCTTAAGCTACTTACAAGCATTCACAAAAAACTCATATCTGTTTCTCTGAAAGAGAAGTAGTCTGTTCCAACACTTCAATTCACTGTGCGTAGTGAATGGAGTGTTACTTCACTTTCTAAATGCTGTCCTTTCAGAGAAAATCACTTTCCTTTGAAAGTGCCTTAAGCTACTTACAAGCATTCACAGCAAACTCACATGCATTTTTCTGAAAGAAGAGGTCTGTTCCAACACTTCAATTCACTGTGCGAAGTGAATAGAGTGTTGTTTCGCTTTCTAAATGCTGTCCTTTCAGAGAAAATCACTTTCCTTTGAAAGTGCCTTAAGCTACTTACAAGCATTAAACAGAAATTCACATGCGTTTCTCTGAAAGAGAAGCAGTCTGTTCCAACACTTCAATTCACTGTGCGAAGTGAATGGAGTGTTGCTTCACTTTCCAAATGCTGTCCTTTCAGAGAAAATCACATTCCTTTGAAAGTGCCTTAAGCTACTTACAAGCATTCACAAAAAACTCATATCTGTTTCTCTGAAAGAGAAGTAGTCTGTTCCAACACTTCAATTCACTGTGCGTAGTGAATGGAGTGTTGCTTCACTTTCTAAATGCTGTCCTTTCAGAGAAAATCACTTTCCTTTGAAAGTGCCTTAAGCTACTTACAAGCATTCACAGCAAACTCACATGCATTTTTCTGAAAGAAGAGGTCTGTTCCAACACTTCAATTCACTGTGCGAAGTGAATGGAGTGTTGTTTCGCTTTCTAAATGCTGTCCTTTCAGAGAAAATCACTTTCCTTTGAAAGTGCCTTAAGCTACTTACAAGCATTAAACAGAAATTCACATGCGTTTCTCTGAAAGAGAAACAGTCTGTTCCAACACTTCAATTCACTGTGCGAAGTGAATGGAGTGTTGCTTCACTTTCTAAATGGTGTCCTTTCCGAGAAAGTCACTTTTCTTTGAAAGTGCCTTAAGCTACTTACAAGCATTCACAAGAAACTCACATGCATTTTTTTGAAAGAGAAGCAGTCTGTTCCAACACTTCAATTCACTGTGCTTAGTGAATGGAGTGTTGCTTCACTTTCTAAATGCTGTCCTTTCAGAGAAAATCACTTTCCTTTGAAAGTGCCTTAAGCTACTTACAAGCATTCAATAGAAATTCACATGCGATTCTCTCAAAGAGAAGTAGTCTGTTTCCACACTTCAATTCACAGTGAGAAGTGAATGGAGTGTTGCTTCATTTTCCAATTGCTGTCCTTTCAGAGAAAATCACTTTCTTTTGAAAGTGCCTTAAGCTACTTACAAGCATTCACAAGAAACTCACATGCGTTTCTCTGAAAGAGAAGCAGTCTGTTCCAACACTTCAATTCACAGTGCTAAGTGAATGGAGTGTTGCTACATTTTCTAAATGCTGTCCTTTCAGAGATAATCACTTTCCTTTGAAAGTGCCTTAAGTTACTTACAAGCATTCACAAAAAACTCATATCTGTCTCTCTGAAAGAGAAGTAGTCTGTTCCAACACTTCAATTCACTGTGAGTAGTGAATTGAGTGTTGCTTCACTTTCTAAATGCTGTCCTTTCAGAGAAAATCACTTTCCTTTGAAAGTGCCTTAAGCTACTTACAAGCATTCACAAGAAACTCACATGCATTTTTCTGAAAGAGAAGCAGTCTGTTCCAACACTTCAATTCACTGTGCGAAGTGAATGGAGTGTTGTTTCACTTTCTAAATGCTGTCCTTTCAGAGAAAATCACTTTCCTTTGAAAGTGCCTTAAGCTACTTACAAGCATTCACAAGAAACTCACACGCATTTTTCTGAAAGAGAAGCTGTTTGTTCCAACACTTCAATTCACTGTGCGAAGTGAATGGAGTGTTGCTTCACTTTCTAAATGCTCTCATTTTAGAGAAAATCACTCTCTTTTGAAACTGCCTTAAGCTACTTACAAGCATTCACAAGAAACTCACATCTGTTTCTCTGAAAGAGAAGCAGTCTGTTCCAACACTTCAATTCACTGTGCGAAGGGAATGGAGTGTTGCTTCACTTTATAAATGCTGTCCTTTCAGAGAAAATCACTTTCCTTTGAAAGTGCCTTAAGCTACTTACAAGCATTCAACAGAAATACACATGCGTTTCTCTGAAAGAGAAGCAGTCTGTTCCAACACTTCAATTCACTGGGGAAAGTGAATGGAGTGTTGCTTCACTTTCCAAATGCTGTCCTTTCAGAGAAAATCACATTCCTTTGAAAGTGCCTTAAGCTACTTACAAGCATTCACAAAAAACTCATATCTGTTTCTCTGAAAGAGAAGTAGTCTGTTCCAACACTTCAATTCACTGTGCGTAGTGAATGGAGTGTTGCTTCACTTTCTAAATGCTGTCCTTTCAGAGAAAATCACTTTCCTTTGAAAGTGCCTTAAGCTACTTACAAGCATTCACAGCAAACTCACATGCATTTTTCTGAAAGAAGAGGTCTGTTCCAACACTTCAATTCACTGTGCGAAGTCAATAGAGTGTTGTTTCGCTTTCTAAATGCTGTCCTTTCAGAGAAAATCACTTTCCTTTGAAAGTGCCTTAAGCTACTTACAAGCATTAAACAGAAATTCACATGCGTTTCTCTGAAAGAGAAGCAGTCTGTTCCAACACTTCAATTCACTGTGCGAAGTGAATGGAGTGTTGCTTCACTTTCTAAATGGTGTCCTTTCCGAGAAAGTCACTTTCCTTTGAAAGTGCCTTAAGCTACTTACAAGCATTCACAAGAAACTCACATGCATTTTTTTGAAAGAGAAGCAGTCTGTTCCAACACTTCAATTCACTGTGCTTAGTGAATGGAGTGTTGCTTCACTTTCTAAATGCTGTCCTTTCAGAGAAAATCACTTTACTTTGAAAGTGCCTTAAGCTACTTACAAGCATTCAATAGAAATTCACATGCGATTCTCTCAAAGAGAAGTAGTCTGTTTCCACACTTCAATTCACAGTGCGAAGTGAATGGAGTGTTGCTTCATTTTCCAATTGCTGACCTTTCAGAGAAAATCACTTTCCTTTGAAAGTGCCTTAAGCTACTTACAAGCATTCACAAGAAACTCACATGCGTTTCTCTGAAAGAGAAGCAGTCTGTTCCAACACTTCAATTCACAGTGCTAAGTGAATGGAGTGTTGCTTCACTTTCTAAATGCTGTCCTTTCAGAGATAATCACTTTCCTTTGAAAGTGCCTTAAGTTACTTACAAGCATTCACAAAAAACTCATATCTGTTTCTCTGAAAGAGAAGTAGTCTGTTCCAACACTTCAATTCACTGTGAGTAGTGAATGGAGTGTTGCTTCACTTTCTAAATGCTGTCCTTTCAGAGAAAATCACTTTCCTTTGAAAGTGCCTTAAGCTACTTACAAGCATTCACAAGAAACTCACATGCATTTTTCTGAGAGAGAAGCATTCTGTTCCAACACTTCAATTCACTGTGTGAAGTGAATGCAGTGTTGTTTCACTTCTAAATGCTGTCCTTTCAGAGAAAATCACTTTCCTTTGAAAGTGCCTTAAGCTACTTACAAGCATTCACAAGAAACTCACACGCATTTTTCTGAAAGAGAAGCTGTTTGTTCCAACACTTCAATTCACTGTGCGAAGTGAATGGAGTGTTGCTTCACTTTCTAAATGCTGTCCTTTCAGAGAAAATCACTTTCCTTTGAAAGTGCCTTAATCTACTTAAAAGCATTCAACAGAAATTCACATGCGTTTCTCCGAAAGAGAAGCAGTCTGTTACAACACTTCAATTCACAGTGCGTAGTGAATGGAGTGTTGCTTCACTTTCCAAATGCTGTCCTTTCAGAGAAAATCATATTCCTTTGAAGTGCCTTAAGCTACTTACAAGCATTCACAAAAAACTCATATCTGTTTCTCTGAAAGAGAAGTAGTCTGTTCCAACACTTCAATTCACTGGGGAAAGTGAATGGAGTGTTGCCTCACTTTCTAAATGCTGTCCTTTCAGAGAAAATCACTTTCCTTTGAAAGTGCCTTAAGCTACTTACAAGCATTCACAGCAAACTCACATGCATTTTTCTGAAAGAAGAGGTCTGTTCCAACACTTCAATTCACTGTGCGAAGTGAATGGAGTGTTGTTTCGCTTTCTAAATGCTGTCCTTTCAGAGAAAATCACTTTCCTTTGAAAGTGCCTTAAGCTACTTACAAGCATTAAACAGAAATTCACGTGCGTTTCTCTGAAAGAGAAACAGTCTGTTCCAACACTTCAATTCACTGTGCGAAGTGAATGGAGTGTTGTTTCGCTTTCTAAATGCTGTCCTTTTAGAGAAAATCACTTTCCTTTGAAAGTGCCTTAAGCTACTTACAAGCATTAAACAGAAATTCACATGTGTTTCCCTGAAAGAGAAACAGTCTGTTCCAACACTTCAATTCACTGTGCGAAGTGAATGGAGTGTTGCTTCACTTTCTAAATGGTGTCCTTTCCGAGAAAGTCACTTTCCTTTGAAAGTGCCTTAAGGTACTTACAAGCATTCACAAGAAACTCATAATTGTTTCTCTCAAAGAGAAGTAGTCTGTTCCAACACTTTAATTCACTGTGCGTAGTGAATGGAGTGTTGCTTCACTTTCTAAATGCTGTATTTTCAGAGAAAATCACTTTCCTTTGAAAGTGCCTTAAGCTACTTACAAGCATTCACAAGAAAGTCACATGCATTTTTCTGAAAGAGAAGCAGTCTGTTCCAACACTTCAATTCACTGTCCGAAGTGAATGGAGTGTTGCTTCGCTTTCTAAATGCTGTCCTTTCAGAGAAAATCACTTTCCTTTGAAAGTGCCTTAGCTACTTACAAGCATTCAACAGAAATACACATGCGTTTCTCTGAAAGAGAAGCAGTCTGTTCCAACACTTCAATTCACAGTGCGAAGTGAATGGAGTGTTGCTTCACTTTCTAAATGCTGTCCTTTCAGAGAAAATCACTTTCCTTTGAAAGTGCCTAATCTACTTACAAGCATTCAACAGAAATTCACATGCGTTTCTCCTAAAGAGAAGCAGTCTGTTCCAACACTTCAATTCATAGTGCGAAGTGAATGGAGTGTTGCTTCACTTTCTAAATGCTGTCCTTTCAGAGAAAATCACTTTCCTTTGAAAGTGCCTTAAGCTACTTACAAGCATTCACAAAAAACTCATATCTGTTTCTCTGAAAGAGAAGTAGTCTGTTCCAACACTTCAATTCACTGTGCGTAGTGAATGGAGTGTTGCTTCACTTTCTAAATGCTGTCCTTTCAGAGAAAATCACTTTCCTTTGAAAGTGCCTTAAGCTACTTACAAGCATTCACAGCAAACTCACATGCATTTTTCTGAAAGAGAAGTAGTCTGTTCCAACACTTCAATTCACTGTGCGAAGTGAATGGAGTGTTGCTTCACTTTCTAAATGCTCTCCTTTCAGAGAAAATCACTTTCCATTGAAAGTGCCTAGAGCTACTTACAAGCATTCAACAGAAATACACATGCGTTTCTCTGAAAGAGAAGCAGTCTGTTCCAACACTTCAATTCACAGTGCGAAGTGAATGGAATGTTGCTTCACTTTCTAAATGCTCTCCTTTTAGAAAAAATCACTCTCTTTTGAAACTGCCTTAAGCTACTTACAAGCATTCACAAGAAACTCACATCTGTTTCTCTGAAAGAAAAGCAGTCTGTTCCAACACTTCAATTCTCTGTGCGAAAGGAATGGAGTGTTGTTTCACTTTATAAATGCTGTCCTTTCAGAGAACATTAATTTGCTTTGAAAGTGCCTTAAGCTACTTACAAGCATTCACAAAAAACTCACATCCGTTTCTCTGAAAGAGAAGCTGTCTGTTCCAACACTTCAATTCACTGTGCGAAGTGAATGGAGTGTTGCTTCACTTTCTAAATGCTGTCCTTTCAGAGAAAATCACTTTCCTTTGAAAGTGCCTTAAGCTACTTACAAGCATTCAACAGAAATTCACATGCGTTTCACTCAAAGAGAAGCAGTCTGTTCCGACACTTCAATTCACTGTGCGTAGTGAATGGAGTGTTGCTTCACTTTCTAAATGCTGTCCTTTCAGAGAAAATCACTTTCCTTTGAAAGTGCCTTAAGCTACTTACAAGCATTCAACAGAAATTCACATGCATTTCACTGAAAGAGAAGCAGTCTGTTCCAACACTTCAATTAACTGTGCGAAGTTAATGGAGTGTTGCTTCACATTCTAAATGCTGTCCTTTCAGAGAAAATCACTTTCCTTTGAAAGTGCCTTAAGCTACTTACAAGCATTCACAAAAAACTCATATCTGTTTCTCTAGAAGAGAAGTAGTCTGTTCCAACACTTCAATTCACTGTGCGTAGTGAATGGAGTGTTGCTACACTTTCTAAATGCTGTCCTTTCAGAGAAAATCACTTTCCTTTGAAAGTGCCTTAAGCTACTTACAAGCATTCACAAGAAACTCACATGCGTTTCTCTGAAAGAGAAGCAGTCTGTTCCAACACTTCAATTCACTGTGCGAAGTGAATGGAGTGTTGCTTCACTTTCTAAATGCTCTCATTTTAGAGAAAATCACTCTCTTTTGAAACTGCCTTAAGCTACTTACAAGCATTCACAAGAAACTCACATGCGTTTCTCTGAAAGAGAAGCAGTCTGTTCCAACACTTCAATTCACAGTGCGAAGTGAATGGAGTGTTGCTTCACTTTCTAAATGCTGTCCTTGCAGAGAAAATCACTTTTCTTTGAAAGTGCCTTAATCTACTTACAAGCATTCAACAGAAATTGACATGCGTTTCTCCGAAAGAGAAGCTGTCTGTTCCAACACTTCCATTCACAGTGCGAAGTGAATGGAGTGTTGCTTCACTTTCCAAATGCTGTCCTTTCAGAGAAAATCACATTCCTTTGAAAGTGCCTTAAGCTACTTACAAGCATTCACAAGAAACTCATATCTGTTTCTCTCAAAGAATAGTAGTCTGTTCCAACACTTCAATTCACTGGGGGAAGTGAATGGAGTGTTGCTTCACTTTCTATATGCTCTCATTTTAGACAAAATCACTCTCTTTTTAAACTGCCTTAAGCTACTTACAAGCATTCACAAGAAACTCACATGCATTTTTTGAAAGTGAAGCTCTCTGTTACAACACTTGAATTCACTGTGCGAAGAGAATGGAGTGTTCCTTCACTTTTTAAATACAGTCCTTTCAGAGAAAATCACTTTCCTTTGAAAGTGCCTTAAGCTACTTACAAGCATTCACAAGAAACTCACATGCGTTTCTCTTAAAGAGAAGCAGTCTGTTCCAACACTTCAATTCACAGTGCTAAGTGAATGGAGTCTTGCTTCACTTTCTAAATGCTGTCCTTTCAGAGAAAATCACTTTCCTTTGAAAGTGCCTTAAGTTACTTACAAGCATTCACAAAAAACTCATATCTGTCTCTCTGAAAGAGAAGTAGTCTGTTCCAATACTTCAATTCACTGTGCGAAGTGAATGGAGTGTTGCTTCACTTTCTATATGCTCTCCTTTTAGAGAAAATCACTCTCTTTTGAAACTGCCTTAAGCTACTTACAAGCATTCACAAGAAACTCACATCTGCTTCTCTGAAAGAGAAGCAGTCTGTTCCAACACTTCAATTCAATGTGCGAAGTGAATGGAGTGTTGCTTCACTTTCTAAATGCTCTCATTTTAGAGAAAATCACTCTCTTTTGATACTGCCCTAAGCTACTTACAAGCATTCACAAGAAACTCACATCTGTTTCTCTGAAAGAGAAGCAGTCTTTGCCAACACTACAATTCACTGTGCGAAGGGAATGGAGTGTTGCTTCACTTTATAAAAGCTGTCCTTTCAGAGAAAATCACTTTCCTTTGAAAGTGCCTTAAGCTACTTACAAGCATTCAACAGAAATACACATGCGTTTCTCTGAAAGAGAAGCAATCTGTTCCAACACTTCAATTCACTGTGCGAAGTGAATGGAGTGTTGCTTCACTTTCTAAATGCTGTCCTTTCAGAGAAAATCACTTTCCTTTGAAAGTGCCTTAATCTACTTACAAGCATTCAACAGAAATTCACATGCGTATCTCCGAAAGAGAAGCAGTCTGTTCCAACACTTCAATTCACAGTGCGAAGAGAATGGAGTGTTGATCACTTTCCAAATGCTGTCCTTTCAGAGAAAATCACATTCCTTTGAAAGTGCCTTAAGCTACTTACAAGCATTCACAAAAAACTCATATCTGTTTCTCTGAAAGAGAAGTAGTCTGTTCCAACACTTCAATTCACTGTGCGTAGTGAATGGAGTGTTGCTTCACTTTCTAAATGCTGTCCTTTCAGAGAAAATCACTTTCCTTTGAAAGTGCCTTAAGCTACTTACAAGCATTCACAGCAAACTCACATGCATTTTTCTGAAAGAAGAGGTCTGTTCCAACACTTCAATTCACTGTGCGAAGTGAATGGAGTGTTGTTTCGCTTTCTAAATGCTGTCCTTTCAGAGAAAATCACTTTCCTTTGAAAGTGCCTTAAGCTACTTACAAGCATTAAACAGAAATTCACATGCGTTTCTCTGAAAGAGAAACAGTCTGTTCCAACACTTCAATTCACTGTGCGAAGTGAATGGAGTGTTGCTTCACTTTCTAAATGGTGTCCTTTCCGAGAAAGTCACTTTTCTTTGAAAGTGCCTTAAGCTACTTACAAGCATTCACAAGAAACTCACATGCATTTTTTTGAAAGAGAAGCAGTCTGTTCCAACACTTCAATTCACTGTGCTTAGTGAATGGAGTGTTGCTTCACTTTCTAAATGCTGTCCTTTCAGAGAAAATCACTTTCCTTTGAAAGTGCCTTAAGCTACTTACAAGCATTCAATAGAAATTCACATGCGATTCTCTCAAAGAGAAGTAGTCTGTTTCCACACTTCAATTCACAGTGAGAAGTGAATGGAGTGTTGCTTCATTTTCCAATTGCTGTCCTTTCAGAGAAAATCACTTTCCTTTGAAAGTGCCTTAAGCTACTTACAAGCATTCACAAGAAACTCACATGCGTTTCTCTGAAAGAGAAGCAGTCTGTTCCAACACTTCAATTCACAGTGCTAAGTGAATGGAGTGTTGCTTCATTTTCTAAATGCTGTCCTTTCAGAGATAATCACTTTCCTTTGAAAGTGCCTTAAGTTACTTACAAGCATTCACAAAAAACTCATATCTGTCTCTCTGAAAGAGAAGTAGTCTGTTCCAACACTTCAATTCACAGTGAGTAGTGAATTGAGTGTTGCTTCACTTTCTAAATGCTGTCCTTTCAGAGAAAATCACTTTCCTTTGAAAGTGCCTTAAGCTACTTACAAGCATTCACAAGAAACTCACATGCATTTTTCTGAAAGAGAAGCAGTCTGTTCCAACACTTCAATTCACTGTGCGAAGTGAATGGAGTGTTGTTTCACTTTCTAAATGCTGTCCTTTCAGAGAAAATCACTTTCCTTTGAAAGTGCCTTAAGCTACTTACAAGCATTCACAAGAAACTCACACGCATTTTTCTGAAAGAGAAGCTGTTTGTTCCAACACTTCAATTCACTGTGCGAAGTGAATGGAGTGTTGCTTCACTTTCTAAATGCTCTCATTTTAGAGAAAATCACTCTCTTTTGAAACTGCCTTAAGCTACTTACAAGCATTCACAAGAAACTCACATCTGTTTCTCTGAAAGAGAAGCAGTCTGTTCCAACACTTCAATTCACTGTGCGAAGGGAATGGAGTGTTGCTTCACTTTATAAATGCTGTCCTTTCAGAGAAAATCACTTTCCTTTGAAAGTGCCTTAAGCTACTTACAAGCATTCAACAGAAATACACATGCGTTTCTCTGAAAGAGAAGCAGTCTGTTCCAACACTTCAATTCACTGGGGAAAGTGAATGGAGTGTTGCTTCACTTTCCAAATGCTGTCCTTTCAGAGAAAATCACATTCCTTTGAAAGTGCCTTAAGCTACTTACAAGCATTCACAAAAAACTCATATCTGTTTCTCTGAAAGAGAAGTAGTCTGTTCCAACACTTCAATTCACTGTGCGTAGTGAATGGAGTGTTACTTCACTTTCTAAATGCTGTCCTTACAGAGAAAATCACTTTCCTTTGAAAGTGCCTTAAGCTACTTACAAGCATTCACAGCAAACTCACATGCATTTTTCTGAAAGAAGAGGTCTGTTCCAACACTTCAATTCACTGTGCGAAGTGAATAGAGTGTTGTTTCGCTTTCTAAATGCTGTCCTTTCAGAGAAAATCACTTTCCTTTGAAAGTGCCTTAAGCTACTTACAAGCATTAAACAGAAATTCACATGCGTTTCTCTGAAAGAGAAGCAGTCTGTTCCAACACTTCAATTCACTGTGCGAAGTGAATGGAGTGTTGCTTCACTTTCCAAATGCTGTCCTTTCAGAGAAAATCACATTCCTTTGAAAGTGCCTTAAGCTACTTACAAGCATTCACAAAAAACTCATATCTGTTTCTCTGAAAGAGAAGTAGTCTGTTCCAACACTTCAATTCACTGTGCGTAGTGAATGGAGTGTTGCTTCACTTTCTAAATGCTGTCCTTTCAGAGAAAATCACTTTCCTTTGAAAGTGCCTTAAGCTACTTACAAGCATTCACAGCAAACTCACATGCATTTTTCTGAAAGAAGAGGTCTGTTCCAACACTTCAATTCACTGTGCGAAGTGAATGGAGTGTTGTTTCGCTTTCTAAATGCTGTCCTTTCAGAGAAAATCACTTTCCTTTGAAAGTGCCTTAAGCTACTTACAAGCATTAAACAGAAATTTACATGCGTTTCTCTGAAAGAGAAACAGTCTGTTCCAACACTTCAATTCACAGTGCTAAGTGAATGGAGTCTTGCTTCACTTTCTAAATGCTGTCCTTTCAGAGAAAATCACTTTCCTTTGAAAGTGCCTTAAGTTACTTACAAGCATTCACAAAAAACTCATATCTGTCTCTCTGAAAGAGAAGTAGTCTGTTCCAATACTTCAATTCACTGTGCGAAGTGAATGGAGTGTTGCTTCACTTTCTATATGCTCTCCTTTTAGAGAAAATCACTCTCTTTTGAAACTGCCTTAAGCTACTTACAAGCATTCACAAGAAACTCACATCTGCTTCTCTGAAAGAGAAGCAGTCTGTTCCAACACTTCAATTCAATGTGCGAAGTGAATGGAGTGTTGCTTCACTTTCTAAATGCTCTCATTTTAGAGAAAATCACTCTCTTTTGATACTGCCCTAAGCTACTTACAAGCATTCACAAGAAACTCACATCTGTTTCTCTGAAAGAGAAGCAGTCTTTGCCAACACTACAATTCACTGTGCGAAGGGAATGGAGTGTTGCTTCACTTTATAAAAGCTGTCCTTTCAGAGAAAATCACTTTCCTTTGAAAGTGCCTTAAGCTACTTACAAGCATTCAACAGAAATACACATGCGTTTCTCTGAAAGAGAAGCAATCTGTTCCAACACTTCAATTCACTGTGCGAAGTGAATGGAGTGTTGCTTCACTTTCTAAATGCTGTCCTTTCAGAGAAAATCACTTTCCTTTGAAAGTGCCTTAATCTACTTACAAGCATTCAACAGAAATTCACATGCGTATCTCCGAAAGAGAAGCAGTCTGTTCCAACACTTCAATTCACAGTGCGAAGAGAATGGAGTGTTGATCACTTTCCAAATGCTGTCCTTTCAGAGAAAATCACATTCCTTTGAAAGTGCCTTAAGCTACTTACAAGCATTCACAAAAAACTCATATCTGTTTCTCTGAAAGAGAAGTAGTCTGTTCCAACACTTCAATTCACTGTGCGTAGTGAATGGAGTGTTGCTTCACTTTCTAAATGCTGTCCTTTCAGAGAAAATCACTTTCCTTTGAAAGTGCCTTAAGCTACTTACAAGCATTCACAGCAAACTCACATGCATTTTTCTGAAAGAAGAGGTCTGTTCCAACACTTCAATTCACTGTGCGAAGTGAATGGAGTGTTGTTTCGCTTTCTAAATGCTGTCCTTTCAGAGAAAATCACTTTCCTTTGAAAGTGCCTTAAGCTACTTACAAGCATTAAACAGAAATTCACATGCGTTTCTCTGAAAGAGAAACAGTCTGTTCCAACACTTCAATTCACTGTGCGAAGTGAATGGAGTGTTGCTTCACTTTCTAAATGGTGTCCTTTCCGAGAAAGTCACTTTTCTTTGAAAGTGCCTTAAGCTACTTACAAGCATTCACAAGAAACTCACATGCATTTTTTTGAAAGAGAAGCAGTCTGTTCCAACACTTCAATTCACTATGCTTAGTGAATGGAGTGTTGCTTCACTTTCTAAATGCTGTCCTTTCAGAGAAAATCACTTTCCTTTGAAAGTGCCTTAAGCTACTTACAAGCATTCAATAGAAATTCACATGCGATTCTCTCAAAGAGAAGTAGTCTGTTTCCACACTTCAATTCACAGTGAGAAGTGAATGGAGTGTTGCTTCATTTTCCAATTGCTGTCCTTTCAGAGAAAATCACTTTCCTTTGAAAGTGCCTTAAGCTACTTACAAGCATTCACAAGAAACTCACATGCGTTTCTCTGAAAGAGAAGCAGTCTGTTCCAACACTTCAATTCACAGTGCTAAGTGAATGGAGTGTTGCTTCATTTTCTAAATGCTGTCCTTTCAGAGATAATCACTTTCCTTTGAAAGTGCCTTAAGTTACTTACAAGCATTCACAAAAAACTCATATCTGTCTCTCTGAAAGAGAAGTAGTCTGTTCCAACACTTCAATTCACAGTGAGTAGTGAATTGAGTGTTGCTTCACTTTCTAAATGCTGTCCTTTCAGAGAAAATCACTTTCCTTTGAAAGTGCCTTAAGCTACTTACAAGCATTCACAAGAAACTCACATGCATTTTTCTGAAAGAGAAGCAGTCTGTTCCAACACTTCAATTCACTGTGCGAAGTGAATGGAGTGTTGTTTCACTTTCTAAATGCTGTCCTTTCAGAGAAAATCACTTTCCTTTGAAAGTGCCTTAAGCTACTTACAAGCATTCACAAGAAACTCACACGCATTTTTCTGAAAGAGAAGCTGTTTGTTCCAACACTTCAATTCACTGTGCGAAGTGAATGGAGTGTTGCTTCACTTTCTAAATGCTCTCATTTTAGAGAAAATCACTCTCTTTTGAAACTGCCTTAAGCTACTTACAAGCATTCACAAGAAACTCACATCTGTTTCTCTGAAAGAGAAGCAGTCTGTTCCAACACTTCAATTCACTGTGCGAAGGGAATGGAGTGTTGCTTCACTTTATAAATGCTGTCCTTTCAGAGAAAATCACTTTCCTTTGAAAGTGCCTTAAGCTACTTACAAGCATTCAACAGAAATACACATGCGTTTCTCTGAAAGAGAAGCAGTCTGTTCCAACACTTCAATTCACTGGGGAAAGTGAATGGAGTGTTGCTTCACTTTCCAAATGCTGTCCTTTCAGAGAAAATCACATTCCTTTGAAAGTGCCTTAAGCTACTTACAAGCATTCACAAAAAACTCATATCTGTTTCTCTGAAAGAGAAGTAGTCTGTTCCAACACTTCAATTCACTGTGCGTAGTGAATGGAGTGTTACTTCACTTTCTAAATGCTGTCCTTACAGAGAAAATCACTTTCCTTTGAAAGTGCCTTAAGCTACTTACAAGCATTCACAGCAAACTCACATGCATTTTTCTGAAAGAAGAGGTCTGTTCCAACACTTCAATTCACTGTGCGAAGTGAATAGAGTGTTGTTTCGCTTTCTAAATGCTGTCCTTTCAGAGAAAATCACTTTCCTTTGAAAGTGCCTTAAGCTACTTACAAGCATTAAACAGAAATTCACATGCGTTTCTCTGAAAGAGAAGCAGTCTGTTCCAACACTTCAATTCACTGTGCGAAGTGAATGGAGTGTTGCTTCACTTTCCAAATGCTGTCCTTTCAGAGAAAATCACATTCCTTTGAAAGTGCCTTAAGCTACTTACAAGCATTCACAAAAAACTCATATCTGTTTCTCTGAAAGAGAAGTAGTCTGTTCCAACACTTCAATTCACTGTGCGTAGTGAATGGAGTGTTGCTTCACTTTCTAAATGCTGTCCTTTCAGAGAAAATCACTTTCCTTTGAAAGTGCCTTAAGCTACTTACAAGCATTCACAGCAAACTCACATGCATTTTTCTGAAAGAAGAGGTCTGTTCCAACACTTCAATTCACTGTGCGAAGTGAATGGAGTGTTGTTTCGCTTTCTAAATGCTGTCCTTTCAGAGAAAATCACTTTCCTTTGAAAGTGCCTTAAGCTACTTACAAGCATTAAACAGAAATTTACATGCGTTTCTCTGAAAGAGAAACAGTCTGTTCCAACACTTCAATTCACTGTGCGAAGTGAATGGAGTGTTGCATCACTTTCTAAATGGTGTCCTTTCCGAGAAAGTCACTTTTCTTTGAAAGTGCCTTAAGCTACTTACAAGCATTCACAAGAAACTCACATGCATTTTTTTGAAAGAGAAGCAGTCTGTTCCAACACTTCAATTCACTGTGCTTAGTGAATGGAGTGTTGCTTCACTTTCTAAATGCTGTCCTTTCAGAGAAAATCACTTTCCTTTGAAAGTGCCTTAAGCTACTTACAAGCATTCAATAGAAATTCACATGCGATTCTCTCAAAGAGAAGTAGTCTGTTTCCACACTTCAATTCACAGTGAGAAGTGAATGGAGTGTTGCTTCATTTTCCAATTGCTGTCCTTTCAGAGAAAATCACTTTCTTTTGAAAGTGCCTTAAGCTACTTACAAGCATTCACAAGAAACTCACATGCGTTTCTCTGAAAGAGAAGCAGTCTGTTCCAACACTTCAATTCACAGTGCTAAGTGAATGGAGTGTTGCTTCATTTTCTAAATGCTGTCCTTTCAGAGATAATCACTTTCCTTTGAAAGTGCCTTAAGTTACTTACAAGCATTCACAAAAAACTCATATCTGTCTCTATGAAAGAGAAGTAGTCTGTTCCAACACTTCAATTCACTGTGAGTAGTGAATTGAGTGTTGCTTCACTTTCTAAATGCTGTCCTTTCAGAGAAAATCACTTTCCTTTGAAAGTGCCTTAAGCTACTTACAAGCATTCACAAGAAACTCACATGCATTTTTCTGAAAGAGAAGCAGTCTGTTCCAACACTTCAATTCACTGTGCGAAGTGAATGGAGTGTTGTTTCACTTTCTAAATGCTGTCCTTTCAGAGAAAATCACTTTCCTTTGAAAGTGCCTTAAGCTACTTACAAGCATTCACAAGAAACTCACACGCATTTTTCTGAAAGAGAAGCTGTTTGTTCCAACACTTCAATTCACTGTGCGAAGTGAATGGAGTGTTGCTTCACTTTCTAAATGCTCTCATTTTAGAGAAAATCACTCTCTTTTGAAACTGCCTTAAGCTACTTACAAGCATTCACA
Organism: Myodes glareolus; assembly: GCF_982192425.1. Taxonomy (NCBI): domain Eukaryota; kingdom Metazoa; phylum Chordata; class Mammalia; order Rodentia; family Cricetidae; genus Myodes; species Myodes glareolus. The sequence goes on from NC_142028.1 coordinate 130,320,562, forward strand.
AGAAACTCACATCTGTTTCTCTGAAAGAGAAGCAGTCTGTTCCAACACTTCAATTCACTGTGCGAAGGGAATGGAGTGTTGCTTCACTTTATAAATGCTGTCCTTTCAGAGAAAATCACTTTCCTTTGAAAGTGCCTTAAGCTACTTACAAGCATTCAACAGAAATACACATGCGTTTCTCTGAAAGAGAAGCAGTCTGTTCCAACACTTCAATTCACTGGGGAAAGTGAATGGAGTGTTGCTTCACTTTCCAAATGCTGTCCTTTCAGAGAAAATCACATTCCTTTGAAAGTGCCTTAAGCTACTTACAAGCATTCACAAAAAACTCATATCTGTTTCTCTGAAAGAGAAGTAGTCTGTTCCAACACTTCAATTCACTGTGCGTAGTGAATGGAGTGTTGCTTCACTTTCTAAATGCTGTCCTTTCAGAGAAAATCACTTTCCTTTGAAAGTGCCTTAAGCTACTTACAAGCATTCACAGCAAACTCACATGCATTTTTCTGAAAGAAGAGGTCTGTTCCAACACTTCAATTCACTGTGCGAAGTCAATAGAGTGTTGTTTCGCTTTCTAAATGCTGTCCTTTCAGAGAAAATCACTTTCCTTTGAAAGTGCCTTAAGCTACTTACAAGCATTAAACAGAAATTCACATGCGTTTCTCTGAAAGAGAAGCAGTCTGTTCCAACACTTCAATTCACTGTGCGAAGTGAATGGAGTGTTGCTTCACTTTCTAAATGGTGTCCTTTCCGAGAAAGTCACTTTCCTTTGAAAGTGCCTTAAGCTACTTACAAGCATTCACAAGAAACTCACATGCATTTTTTTGAAAGAGAAGCAGTCTGTTCCAACACTTCAATTCACTGTGCTTAGTGAATGGAGTGTTGCTTCACTTTCTAAATGCTGTCCTTTCAGAGAAAATCACTTTCCTTTGAAAGTGCCTTAAGCTACTTACAAGCATTCAATAGAAATTCACATGCGATTCTCTCAAAGAGAAGTAGTCTGTTTCCACACTTCAATTCACAGTGCGAAGTGAATGGAGTGTTGCTTCATTTTCCAATTGCTGACCTTTCAGAGAAAATCACTTTCCTTTGAAAGTGCCTTAAGCTACTTACAAGCATTCACAAGAAACTCACATGCGTTTCTCTGAAAGAGAAGCAGTCTGTTCCAACACTTCAATTCACAGTGCTAAGTGAATGGAGTGTTGCTTCACTTTCTAAATGCTGTCCTTTCAGAGATAATCACTTTCCTTTGAAAGTGCCTTAAGTTACTTACAAGCATTCACAAAAAACTCATATCTGTCTCTCTGAAAGAGAAGTAGTCTGTTCCAACACTTCAATTCACTGTGAGTAGTGAATGGAGTGTTGCTTCACTTTCTAAATGCTGTCCTTTCAGAGAAAATCACTTTCCTTTGAAAGTGCCTTAAGCTACTTACAAGCATTCACAAGAAACTCACATGCATTTTTCTGAGAGAGAAGCATTCTGTTCCAACACTTGAATTCACTGTGCGAAGTGAATGGAGTGTTGCTTCACTTTATATATGCTCTCCTTTTAGAGAAAATCACTCTCTTTTGAAACTGCCTTAAGCTACTTACAAGCATTCAGAAGAAACTCACATGCATTTTTTGAAAGTGAAGCTGTCTGTTCCAACACTTGAATTCACTGTGCGAAGTGAATGGAGTGTTGCTTCACTTTCTAAATACTGTCCTTTCAGAGAAAATCACTTTCCTTTGAAAGTGCCTTAAGCTACTTACAAGCATTCAACAGAAATTCACATGCGTTTCTCTGAAAGAGAAGCAGCAGTCTGTTCCAACACTTCAATTCACTGGAGAAAGTGAATGGAGTGTTACCTCACTTTCTAAATGCTGTCCTTTCAGAGAAAATCACTTTCCTTTGAAAGTGCCTTAAGTTACTTACAAGCATTCACAAAAAACTCATATCTGTTTCTCTGAAAGAGAAGTAGTCTGTTCCAACACTTCAATTCACTGTGCGTGGGGAATGGAGTGTTGCTTCACTTTCTAAATGCTGTCCTTTCAGAGAAAATCACTTTCCTTTCAAAGTGCCTTAAGCTACTTACAAGCATTCACAAGAAACTCACATGCATTTTTCTGAAAGAGAAGCAGTCACTTCCAACACCTCAATTCACTCTGCGAAGTGAATGGAGTGTTGCTTCACTCTCTAAATTTAGTCCTTTCAGAGAAAATCATTTTTCTTTGAAAGTGCCTTAAGCTACTTACAAGCATTCATCAGAAATTCACATGCGTTTCTCTCAAAGAGAAGCAGTCTGTTCCAACACTTCAATTCACTGTGCAAATTGAATGGTTGTTGCTTCACTTTCTATATGTTCTCCTTTTAGAGAAAATCACTCTCTTTTGAAACTGCCTTAAGCTACTTACAAGCATTCACAAGAAACTCACATCTGTTTCTCTGAAAGTGAAGCAGTCTGTTCCAACACTTCAATTCACTGTACGAAGTGAATGGAGTGTTGCTTCACTTTCTAAATGCTGTCCTTTCAGAGAAAATCACTTTCCTTTGAAAGTGCCTTAAGCTACTTACAAGCATTCACAGAAAATTCATATCTGTTTCTCTGAAAGAGAAGTAGTGTGTTCCAACACTTCAATTCACTGTGCGTAGTGAATGGAGTGTTGCTTCACTTTCTAAATGCTGTCCTTTCAGAGAAAATCACTTTCCATTGAAAGTGCCTAGAGCTAATTACAAGCATTCATCAGAAATATACATGCGTTTCTCTGAAAGAGAAGCAGTCTGTTCCAACACTTCAATTCACAGTGCGAAGTGAATGGAGTGTTGCTTCATTTTCCAATTGCTTTCCTTTCAGAGAAAATCACTTTCCTTTGAAAGTGCCTTAATCTACTTACAAGCATTCACAAGAAACTCACATCTGTTTCTCTGAAAGAGAAGCAGTCTGTTCCAACACTTCAATTCACTGTGCGAAAGAATGGAGTGTTGTTTCACGTTCTAAATGCTGTCCTTTCAGAGAACATTAATTTGCTTTGAAAGTGCCTTAAGCTACTTACAAGCATTCACAAAAAACTCACATCCGTTTCTCTGAAAGAGAAGCAGTTTGTTCCAACACTTCAATTCACTGTGCGTAGTGAATGGAGTGTTGCTTCACTTTCTAAATGCTGTCCTTTCAGACAAAATCACTTTCCTTTGAAAGTGCCTTAAGCTACTTACAAGCATTCACAAGAAACTCACACGCATTTTTCTGAAAGAGAAGCTGTTTGTTCCAACACTTCAATTCACAGTGCGAAGTGAATGAAGTGTTGCTTCACTTTCTAAATGCTGTCCTTTCAGAGAAAATCACTTTCCTTTGAAAGTGCCTAATCTACTTACAAGCATTCAACAGAAATTCACATGCGTTTCTCCTAAAGAGAAGCAGTCTGTTACAACACTTCAATTCACAGTGCGAAGTGAATGGAGTGTTGCTTCACTTTCCAAATGCTGTCCTTTCAGAGAAAATCACATTCCTTTGAAGTGCCTTAAGCTACTTACAAGCATTCACAAAAAACTCATATCTGTTTCTCTGAAAGAGAAGTAGTCTGTTCCAACACTTCAATTCACTGTGCGTAGTGAATGGAGTGTTGCTTCACTTTCTAAATGCTGTCCTTTCAGAGAAAATCACTTTCCTTTGAAAGTGCCTTAAGCTACTTACAAGCATTCACAGCAAACTCACATGCATTTTTCTGAAAGAAGAGGTCTGTTCCAACACTTCAATTCACTGTGTGAAGTGAATGCAGTGTTGTTTCACTTCTAAATGCTGTCCTTTCAGAGAAAATCACTTTCCTTTGAAAGTGCCTTAAGCTACTTACAAGCATTCACAAGAAACTCACACGCATTTTTCTGAAAGAGAAGCTGTTTTTTCCAACACTTCAATTCACTGTGCGAAGTGAATGGAGTGTTGCTTCACTTTCTAAATGCTGTCCTTTCAGAGAAAATCACTTTCCTTTGAAAGTGCCTTAATCTACTTACAAGCATTCAACAGAAATTCACATGCGTTTTTCCGAAAGAGAAGCAGTCTGTTCCAACACTTCAATTCACAGTGCGAAGTGAATGGAGTGTTGCTTCACTTTCCAAATGCTGTCCTTTCAGAGAAAATCACATTCCTTTGAAGTGCCTTAAGCTACTTACAAGCATTCACAAAAAACTCATATCTGTTTCTCTGAAAGAGAAGTAGTCTGTTCCAACACTTCAATTCACTGTGCGTAGTGAATGGAGTGTTGGTTCACTTTCTAAATGCTGTCCTTTCAGAGAAAATCACTTTCCTTTGAAAGTGCCTTAAGCTACTTACAAGCATTCACAGCAAACGCACATGCATTTTTCTGAAAGAAGAGGTCTGTTCCAACACTTCAATTCACTGTGCGAAGTGAATGGAGTGTTGTTTCGCTTTCTAAATGCTGTCCTTTTAGAGAAAATCACTTTCCTTTGAAAGTGCCTTAAGCTACTTACAAGCATTAAACAGAAATTCACATGTGTTTCCCTGAAAGAGAAACAGTCTGTTCCAACACTTCAATTCACTGTGCGAAGTGAATGGAGTGTTGCTTCACTTTCTAAATGGTGTCCTTTCCGAGAAAGTCACTTTCCTTTGAAAGTGCCTTAAGGTACTTACAAGCATTCACAAGAAACTCATATCTGTTTCTCTCAAAGAGAAGTAGTCTGTTCCAACTCTTTAATTCACTGTGCGTAGTGAATGGAGTGTTGCTTCACTTTCTAAATGCTGTCCTTTCAGAGAAAATCACTTTCCTTTGAAAGTGCCTTAAGCTACTTACAAGCATTCACAAGAAAGTCACATGCATTTTTCTGAAAGAGAAGCAGTCTGTTCCAACACTTCAATTCACTGTCCGAAGTGAATGGAGTGTTGCTTCGCTTTCTAAATGCTGTCCTTTCAGAGAAAATCACTTTCCTTTGAAAGTGCCTTAGCTACTTACAAGCATTCAACAGAAATACACATGCGTTTCTCTGAAAGAGAAGCAGTCTGTTCCAACACTTCAATTTACAGTGCGAAGTGAATGGAGTGTTGCTTCACTTTCTAAATGCTGTCCTTTCAGAGAAAATCACTTTCCTTTGAAAGTGCCTAATCTACTTACAAGCATTCAACAGAAATTCACATGCGTTTCTCCGAAAGAGAAGCAGTCTGTTACAACACTTCAATTCACAGTGCGAAGTGAATGGAGTGTTGCTTCACTTTCCAAATGCTGTCCTTTCAGAGAAAATCACATTCCTTTGAAGTGCCTTAAGCTACTTACAAGCATTCACAAAAAACTCATATCTGTTTCTCTGAAAGAGTAGTAGTCTGTTCCAACACTTCAATTCACTGTGCGTAGTGAATGGAGTGTTGCTTCACTTTCTAAATGCTGTCCTTTCAGAGAAAATCACTTTCCTTTGAAAGTGCCTTAAGCTACTTACAAGCATTCACAGCAAACTCACATGCATTTTTCTGAAAGAAGAGGTCTGTTCCAACACTTCAATTCACTGTGCGAAGTGAATGGAGTGTTGTTTCGCTTTCTAAATGCTGTCCTTTTAGAGAAAATCACTTTCCTTTGAAAGTGCCTTAAGCTACTTACAAGCATTAAACAGAAATTCACATGTGTTTCCCTGAAAGAGAAACAGTCTGTTCCAACACTTCAATTCACTGTGCGAAGTGAATGGAGTGTTGCTTCACTTTCTAAATGGTGTCCTTTCCGAGAAAGTCACTTTCCTTTGAAAGTGCCTTAAGGTACTTACAAGCATTCACAAGAAACTCATATCTGTTTCTCTCAAAGAGAAGTAGTCTGTTCCAACACTTTAATTCACTGTGCGTAGTGAATGGAGTGTTGCTTCACTTTCTAAATGCTGTCCTTTCAGAGAAAATCACTTTCCTTTGAAAGTGCCTTAAGCTACTTACAAGCATTCACAAGAAAGTCACATGCATTTTTCTGAAAGAGAAGCAGTCTGTTCCAACACTTCAATTCACTGTCCGAAGTGAATGGAGTGTTGCTTCGCTTTCTAAATGCTGTCCTTTCAGAGAAAATCACTTTCCTTTGAAAGTGCCTTAGCTACTTACAAGCATTCAACAGAAATACACATGCGTTTCTCTGAAAGAGAAGCAGTCTGTTCCAACACTTCAATTCACAGTGCGAAGTGAATGGAGTGTTGCTTCACTTTCTAAATGCTGTCCTTTCAGAGAAAATCACTTTCTTTTGAAAGTGCCTAATCTACTTACAAGCATTCAACAGAAATTCACATGCGTTTCTCCTAAAGAGAAGCAGTCTGTTCCAACACTTCAATTCATAGTGCGAAGTGAATGGAGTGTTGCTTCACTTTCTAAATGCTGTCCTTTCAGAGAAAATCACTTTCCTTTGAGAGTGCCTTAAGCTACTTACAAGCATTCACAAAAAACTCATATCTGTTTCTCTGAAAGAGAAGTAGTCTGTTCCAACACTTCAATTCACTGTGCGTAGTGAATGGAGTGTTGCTTCACTTTCTAAATGCTGTCCTTTCAGAGAAAATCACTTTCCTTTGAAAGTGCCTTAAGCTACTTACAAGCATTCACAGCAAACTCACATGCATTTTTCTGAAAGAGAAGTAGTCTGTTCCAACACTTCAATTCACTGTGCGAAGTGAATGGACTGTTGCTTCACTTTCTAAATGCTGTCCTTTCCTAGAAAATCACTTTCCTTTGAAAGTGCCTTAAGCTACTTACAAGCATTCACAAGAAACTCACATCCGTTTCTCTGAAAGAGAAGCAGTCTGCTCCAACACTTCAATTCACTGGGGGAAGTGAATGGAGTGTTGCTTCACTTTCTATATGCTCTCATTTTAGAGAAAATCACTCTCTTTTTAAACTGCCTTAAGCTACTTACAAGCATTCACAAGAAACTCACATGCATTTTTTTGAAAGTGAAGCTCTCTGTTCCAACACTTGAAATCACTGTGCGAAGTGAATGGAGTGTTCCTTCACTTTCTAAATACTGTCCTTTCAGAGAAAATCACTTTCCTTTGAAAGTGCCTTAAGCTACTTACAAGCATTCACAAGAAACTCACATGCGTTTCTCTGAAAGAGAAGCAGTCTGTTCCAACACTTCAATTCACAGTGCTAAGTGAATGGAGTGTTGCTTCACTTTCTAAATGCTGTCCTTTCAGAGAAAATCACTTTCCTTTGAAAGTGCCTTAAGTTACTTACAAGCATTCAGAAAAAACTCATATCTGTCTCTCTGAAAGAGAAGTAGTCTGTTCCAACACTTCAATTCACTGTGAGTAGTGAATGGAGTGTTGCTTCACTTTCTAAATGCTGTCCTTTCAGAGAAAATCACTTTCCTTTGAAAGTGCCTTAAGCTACGTCCAAGCATTCACAAGAAACTCACATGCATTTTTCTGAAAGAGAAGCAGTCTGTTCCAACACTTCAATTCACTGTGCGAAGTGAATGGAGTGTTGTTTCACTTTCTAAATGCTGTCCTTTCAGAGAAAATCACTTTCCTTTGAAAGTGCCTTAAGCTACTTACAAGCATTCACAAGAAACTCACACGCATTTTTCTGAAAGAGAAACTGTTTGTTCCAACACTTCAATTCACTGTGCGAAGTGAATGGAGTGTTGCTTCACTTTCTATATGCTCTCCTTTTGAAGAAAATCACTCTCTTTTGAAACTGCCTTAAGCTACTTACAAGCATTCACAAGAAACTCACATCTGTTTCTCTGAAAGAGAAGCAGTCTGTTCCAACACTTCAATTCACTGTGCGAAGTGAATGGAGTGTTGCTTCACTTTCTAAATGCTCTCATTTTAGAGAAAATCACTCTCTTTTGAAACTGCCTTAAGCTACTTACAAGCATTCACAAGAAACTCACATCTGTTTCTCTGAAAGAGAAGCAGTCTGTTCCAACACTTCAATTCACTGTGCGAAGTGAATGGAGTGTTGCTTCACTTTCTAAATGCTCTCATTTTAGAGAAAATCACTCTCTTTTGAAACTGCCTTAAGCTACTTACAAGCATTCACAAGAAACTCACATCTGTTTCTCTGAAAGAGAAGCAGTCTGTTCCAACTCTTCAATTCACTGTGCGAAGGGAATGGAGTGTTGCTTCACTTTATAAATGCTGTCCTTTCAGAGAAAATCACTTTCCTTTGAAAGTGCCTTAAGCTACTTACAAGCATTCAACAGCAATACACATGCGTTTCTCTGAAAGAGTAGCAGTCTGTTCCAAAACTTCAATTCACAATGCGAAGTGAATGGAGTGTTGCTTCACTTTCTAAATGCTGTCCTTTCAGAGAAAATCACTTTCCTTTGAAAGTGCCTTAATCTACTTACAAGTATTCAACAGAAATTCACATGCGTTTCTCCGAAAGAGAAGCAGTCTGTTCCAACACTTCAATTCACAGTGCGAAGTGAATGGAGTGTTGCTTCACTTTCCAAATGCTGTCCTTTCAGAGAAAATCACATTCCTTTGAAAGTGCCTTAAGCTACTTACAAGCATTCACAAAAAACTCATATCTGTTTCTCTGAAAGAGAAGTAGTCTGTTCCAACACTTCAATTCACTGTGCGTAGTGAATGGAGTGTTGCTTCACTTTCTAACTGCTGTCCTTTCAGAGAAAATCACTTTCCTTTGAAAGTGCCTTAAGCTACTTACAGGCATTCACAGCAAACTCACATGCATTTTTCTGAACGAAGAGGTCTGTTCCAACACTTCAATTCACTGTGCGAAGTGAATGGAGTGTTGTTTCGCTTTCTAAATGCTGTCCTTTCAGAGAAAATCACTTTCCTTTGAAAGTGCCTTAAGCTACTTACAGGCATTCACAGCAAACTCACTTGCATTTTTCTGAAAGAAGAGGTCTGTTCCAACACTTCAATTCACTGTGCGAAGTGAATGGAGTGTTGCTTCACTTTCTAAATGCTGTCCTTTCAGAGAAAATCACTTTCCTTTGAAAGTTCCTAATCTACTTACAAGCATTCAACAGAAATTCACATGCGTTTCTCCTAAAGAGAAGCAGTCTGTTCCAACACTTCAATTCATAGTGCGAAGTGAATGGAGTGTTGCTTCACTTTCTAAATGCTGTCCTTTCAGAGAAAATCACTTTCCTTTGAAAGTGCCTTAAGCTACTTACAAGCATTCACAAAAAACTCATATCTGTTTCTCTGAAAGAGAAGTAGTCTGTTCCAACACTTCAATTCACTGTGCGTAGTGAATGGAGTGTTGCTTCACTTTCTAAATGCTGTCCTTTCAGAGAAAATCACTTTCCTTTGAAAGTGCCTTAAGCTACTTACAAGCATTCACAGCAAACTCACATGCATTTTTCTGAAAGAGAAGTAGTCTGTTCCAACACTTCAATTCACTGTGCGTAGTGAATGGACTGTTGCTTCACTTTCTAAATGCTGTCCTTTCCTAGAAAATCACTTTCCTTTGAAAGTGCCTTAAGCTACTTACAAGCATTCACAAGAAACTCACATCCGTTTCTCTGAAAGAGAAGCAGTCTGCTCCAACACTTCAATTCACTGGGGGAAGTGAATGGAGTGTTGCTTCCCTTTCTATATGCTCTCATCTTAGAGAAAATCACTCTCTTTTTAAACTGCCTTAAGCTACTTACAAGCATTCACAAGAAACTCACATGCATTTTTTTGAAAGTGAAGCTCTCTGTTCCAACACTTGAATTCACTGTGCGAAGTGAATGGAGTGTTCCTTCACTTTCTAAATACTGTCCTTTCAGAGAAAATCACTTTCCTTTGAAAGTGCCTTAAGCTACTTACAAGCATTCACAAGAAACTCACATGCGTTTCTCTGAAAGAGAAGCAGTCTGTTCCAACACTTCAATTCACAGTGCTAAGTGAATGGAGTGTTGCTTCACTTTCTAAATGCTGTCCTTTCAGAGAAAATCACTTTCCTTTGAAAGTGCCTTAAGTTACTTACAAGCATTCACCAAAAACTCATATCTGTCTCTCTGAAAGAGAAGTAGTCTGTTCCAACACTTCAATTCACTGTGAGTAGTGAATGGAGTGTTGCTTTACTTTCTAAATGCTGTCCTTTCAGAGAAAATCACTTTCCTTTGAAAGTGCCTTAAGCTACGTACAAGCATTCACAAGAAACTCACATGCATTTTTCTGAAAGAGAAGCAGTCTGTTCCAACACTTCAATTCACTGTGCGAAGTGAATGGAGTGTTGTTTCACTTTCTAAATGCTGTCCTTTCAGAGAAAATCACTTTCCTTTGAAAGTGCCTTAAGCTACTTACAAGCCTTCACAAGAAACTCACACGCATTTTTCTGAAAGAGAAACTGTTTGTTCTAACACTTCAATTCACTGTGCGAAGTGAATGGAGTGTTGCTTCACTTTCTATATGCTCTCCTTTTGAAGAAAATCACTCTCTTTTGAAACTGCCTTAAGCTACTTACAAGCATTCACAAGAAACTCACATCTGTTTCTCTGAAAGAGAAGCAGTCTGTTCCAACACTTCAATTCACTGTGCGAAGTGAATGGAGTGTTGCTTCACTTTCTAAATGCTCTCATTTTAGAGAAAATCACTCTCTTTTGAAACTGCCTTAAGCTACTTACAAGCATTCACAAGAAACTCACATCTGTTTCTCTGAAAGAGAAGCAGTCTGTTCCAACACTTCAATTCACTGTGCGAAGGGAATGGAGTGTTGCTTCACTTTATAAATGCTGTCCTTTCAGAGAAAATCACTTTCCTTTGAAAGTGCCTTAAGCTACTTACAAGCATTCAACAGAAATACACATGCGTTTCTCTGAAAGAGAAGCAGTCAGTTCCAACACTTCAATTCACAGTGCGAAGTGAATGGAGTGTTGCTTCACTTTCTAAATGCTGTCCTTTCAGAGATAATCACTTTCCTTTGAAAGTGCCTTAATCTACTTACAAGTATTCAACAGAAATTCACATGCGTTTCTCCGAAAGAGAAGCAGTCTGTTCCAACACTTCAATTCACAGTGCGAAGTGAATGGAGTGTTGCTTCACTTTCCAAATGCTGTCCTTTTAGAGAAAATCACTTTCCTTTGAAAGTGCCTTAAGCTACTTACAAGCATTAAACAGAAATTCACATGCGTTTCTCTGAAAGAGAAACAGTCTGTTCCAACACTTCAATTCACAGTGCGAAGTGAATGGAGTGTTGCTTCACTTTCTAAATGGTGTCCTTTCCGAGAAAGTCACTTTCCTTTGAAAGTGCCTTAAGGTACTTACAAGCATTCACAAGAAACTCATATCTGTTTCTCTCAAAGAGAAGTAGTCTGTTCCAACACTTTAATTCACTGTGCGTAGTGAATGGAGTGTTTCTTCACTTTCTAAATGCTGTCCTTTCAGAGAAAATCACTTTCCTTTGAAAGTGCCTTAAGCTACTTACAAGCATTCACAAGAAAGTCACATGCATTTTTCTGAAAGAAAAGCAGTCTGTTCCAACACTTCAATTCACTGTGCGAAGTGAATGGAGTGTTGCTTCGCTTTCTAAATGCTGTCCTTTCAGAGAAAATCACTTTCCTTTGAAAGTGCCTTAGCTACTTACAAGCATTCAACAGAAATACACATGCGTTTCTCTGAAAGAGAAGCAGTCTGTTCCAACACTTCAATTCACAGTGCGAAGTGAATGGAGTGTTGCTTCACTTTCTAAATGCTGTCCTTTCAGAGAAAATCACTTTCCTTTGAAAGTGCCTATTCTACTTACAAGCATTCAACAGAAATTCACATGCGTTTCTCCTAAAGAGAAGCAGTCTGTTCCAACATTTCAATTCATAGTGCGAAGTGAATGGAGTGTTGCTTCACTTTCTAAATGCTGTCCTTTCAGAGAAAATCACTTTCCTTTGAAAGTGCCTTAAGCTACTTACAAGCATTCACAGCAAACTCACATGCATTTTTCTGAAAGAGAAGTAGTCTGTTCCAACACTTCAATTCACTGTGCGAAGTGAATGGACTGTTGCTTCACTTTCTAAATGCTGTCCTTTCCTAGAAAATCACTTTCCTTTGAAAGTGCCTTAAGCTACTTACAAGCATTCACAAGAAACTCACATCCGTTTCTCTGAAAGAGAAGCAGTCTGCTCCAACACTTCAATTCACTGGGGGAAGTGAATGGAGTGTTGCTTCACTTTCTATATGCTCTCATCTTAGAGAAAATCACTCTCTTTTTAAACTGCCTTAAGCTACTTACAAGCATTCACAAGAAACTCACATGCATTTTTTTGAAAGTGAAGCTCTCTGTTCCAACACTTGAATTCACTGTGCGAAGTGAATGGAGTGTTCCTTCACTTTCTAAATACTGTCCTTTCAGAGAAAATCACTTTCCTTTGAAAGTGCCTTAAGCTACTTACAAGCATTCACAAGAAACTCACATGCGTTTCTCTGAAAGAGAAGCAGTCTGTTCCAACACTTCAATTCACAGTGCTAAGTGAATGGAGTGTTGCTTCACTTTCTAAATGCTGTCCTTTCAGAGAAAATCACTTTCCTTTGAAAGTGCCTTAAGTTACTTACAAGCATTCACCAAAAACTCATATCTGTCTCTCTGAAAGAGAAGTAGTCTGTTCCAACACTTCAATTCACTGTGAGTAGTGAATGGAGTGTTGCTTTACTTTCTAAATGCTGTCCTTTCAGAGAAAATCACTTTCCTTTGAAAGTGCCTTAAGCTACGTACAAGCATTCACAAGAAACTCACATGCATTTTTCTGAAAGAGAAGCAGTCTGTTCCAACACTTCAATTCACTGTGCGAAGTGAATGGAGTGTTGTTTCACTTTCTAAATGCTGTCCTTTCAGAGAAAATCACTTTCCTTTGAAAGTGCCTTAAGCTACTTACAAGCCTTCACAAGAAACTCACACGCATTTTTCTGAAAGAGAAACTGTTTGTTCCAACACTTCAATTCACTGTGCGAAGTGAATGGAGTGTTGCTTCACTTTCTATATGCTCTCCTTTTGAAGAAAATCACTCTCTTTTGAAACTGCCTTAAGCTACTTACAAGCATTCACAAGAAACTCACATCTGTTTCTCTGAAAGAGAAGCAGTCTGTTCCAACACTTCAATTCACTGTGCGAAGTGAATGGAGTGTTGCTTCACTTTCTAAATGCTCTCATTTTAGAGAAAATCACTCTCTTTTGAAACTGCCTTAAGCTACTTACAAGCATTCACAAGAAACTCACATCTGTTTCTCTGAAAGAGAAGCAGTCTGTTCCAACACTTCAATTCACTGTGCGAAGGGAATGGAGTGTTGCTTCACTTTATAAATGCTGTCCTTTCAGAGAAAATCACTTTCCTTTGAAAGTGCCTTAAGCTACTTACAAGCATTCAACAGAAATACACATGCGTTTCTCTGAAAGAGAAGCAGTCAGTTCCAACACTTCAATTCACAGTGCGAAGTGAATGGAGTGTTGCTTCACTTTCTAAATGCTGTCCTTTCAGAGATAATCACTTTCCTTTGAAAGTGCCTTAATCTACTTACAAGTATTCAACAGAAATTCACATGCGTTTCTCCGAAAGAGAAGCAGTCTGTTCCAACACTTCAATTCACAGTGCGAAGTGAATGGAGTGTTGCTTCACTTTCCAAATGCTGTCCTTTTAGAGAAAATCACTTTCCTTTGAAAGTGCCTTAAGCTACTTACAAGCATTAAACAGAAATTCACATGCGTTTCTCTGAAAGAGAAACAGTCTGTTCCAACACTTCAATTCACAGTGCGAAGTGAATGGAGTGTTGCTTCACTTTCTAAATGGTGTCCTTTCCGAGAAAGTCACTTTCCTTTGAAAGTGCCTTAAGGTACTTACAAGCATTCACAAGAAACTCATATCTGTTTCTCTCAAAGAGAAGTAGTCTGTTCCAACACTTTAATTCACTGTGCGTAGTGAATGGAGTGTTTCTTCACTTTCTAAATGCTGTCCTTTCAGAGAAAATCACTTTCCTTTGAAAGTGCCTTAAGCTACTTACAAGCATTCACAAGAAAGTCACATGCATTTTTCTGAAAGAAAAGCAGTCTGTTCCAACACTTCAATTCACTGTGCGAAGTGAATGGAGTGTTGCTTCGCTTTCTAAATGCTGTCCTTTCAGAGAAAATCACTTTCCTTTGAAAGTGCCTTAGCTACTTACAAGCATTCAACAGAAATACACATGCGTTTCTCTGAAAGAGAAGCAGTCTGTTCCAACACTTCAATTCACAGTGCGAAGTGAATGGAGTGTTGCTTCACTTTCTAAATGCTGTCCTTTCAGAGAAAATCACTTTCCTTTGAAAGTGCCTATTCTACTTACAAGCATTCAACAGAAATTCACATGCGTTTCTCCTAAAGAGAAGCAGTCTGTTCCAACATTTCAATTCATAGTGCGAAGTGAATGGAGTGTTGCTTCACTTTCTAAATGCTGTCCTTTCAGAGAAAATCACTTTCCTTTGAAAGTGCCTTAAGCTACTTACAAGCATTCACAGCAAACTCACATGCATTTTTCTGAAAGAGAAGTAGTCTGTTCCAACACTTCAATTCACTGTGCGAAGTGAATGGACTGTTGCTTCACTTTCTAAATGCTGTCCTTTCCTAGAAAATCACTTTCCTTTGAAAGTGCCTTAAGCTACTTACAAGCATTCACAAGAAACTCACATCCGTTTCTCTGAAAGAGAAGCAGTCTGCTCCAACACTTCAATTCACTGGGGGAAGTGAATGGAGTGTTGCTTCCCTTTCTATATGCTCTCATTTTAGAGAAAATCACTCTCTTTTTAAACTGCCTTAAGCTACTTACAAGCATTCACAAGAAACTCACATGCATTTTTTTGGAAGTGAATCTCTCTGTTCCAACACTTGAATTCACTGTGCGAAGTGAATGGAGTGTTCCTTCACTTTCTAAATACTGTCCTTTCAGAGAAAATCTCTTTCCTTTGAAAGTGCCTTAAGCTACTTACAAGCATTCACAAGAAACTCACATGCGTTTCTCTGAAAGAGAAGCAGTCTGTTCCAACACTTCAATTCACTGTGAGTAGTGAATGGAGTGTTGCTTCACTTTCTAAATGCTGTCCTTTCAGAGAAAATCACTTTCCTTTGAAAGTGCCTTAAGCTACGTACAAGCATTCACAAGAAACTCACATGCATTTTTCTGAAAGAGAAGCAGTCTGTTCCAACACTTCAATTCACTGTGCGAAGTGAATGGAGTGTTGTTTCACTTTCTAAATGCTGTCCTTTCAGAGAAAATCACTTTCCTTTGAAAGTGCCTTAAGCTACTTACAAGCATTCACAAGAAACTCACACGCATTTTTCTGAAAGAGAAACTGTTTGTTCCAACACTTCAATTCACTGTGCGAAGTGAATGGAGTGTTGCTTCACTTTCTATATGCTCTCCTTTTAGAGAAAATCACTCTCTTTTGAAACTGCCTTAAGCTACTTACAAGCATTCAGAAGAAACTCACATCTGTTTCTCTGAAAGAGAAGCAGTCTGTTCCAACACTTCAATTCACTGTGAGAAGTGAATGGAGTGTTGCTTCACTTTCTAAATGCTGTCCTTTCAGAGAAAATCACTCTCTTTTGAAACTGCCTTATGCTACTTACAAGCATTCACAAGAAACTCACATCTGTTTCTCTGAAAGAGAAGCAGTCTGTTCCAACATTTAATTCACTGTGCGAAGGGAATGGAGTGTTGCTTCACTTTATAAATGCTGTCCTTTCAGAGAAAATCACTTTCCTTTGAAAGTGCCTTAAGCTACTTACAAGCATTCAACAGAAATACACATGCGTTTCTCTGAAAGAGAAGCAGTCTGTTCCAACACTTCAATTCACAGTGCGAAGTGAATGGAGTGCTGCTTCACTTTCTAAATGCTGTCCTTTCAGAGAAAATCACTTTCCTTTGAAAGTGCCTTAACCTACTTACAAGCATTCAACAGAAATTCACATGCGTTTCTCCGAAAGAGAAGCAGTCTGTTCCAACACTTCAATTCCCAGTGCGAAGTGAATGGAGTGTTGCTTCACTTTCCAAATGCTGTCCTTTCAGAGAAAATCACATTCCTTTGAAAGTGCCTTAAGCTACTTACAAGCATTCACAAAAAACTCATATCTGTTTCTCTGAAAGAGAAGTAATCTGTTCCAACACTTCAATTCACTGTGCGTAGTGAATGGAGTGTTGCTTCACTTTCTAACTGCTGTCCTTTCAGAGAAAATTACTTTACTTTGAAAGTGCCTTAAGCTACTTACAAGCATTCACAGCAAACTCACATGCATTTTTCTGAAAGAAGAGGTCTGTTCCAACACTTCAATTCACTGTGCGAAGTGAATGGAGTGTTGTTTCGCTTTCTAAATGCTGTCCTTTCAGAGAAAATCACTTTCCTTTGAAAGTGCCTTAAGCTACTTACAAGCATTAAACAGAAATTCACATGCGTTTCTCTGAAAGAGAAACAGTCTGTTCCAACACTTCAATTCACTGTGCGAAGTGAATGCAGTGTTGCTTCACTTTCTAAATGGTGTCCTTTCCGAGAAAGTCACTTTCCTTTGAAAGTGCCTTAAGCTACTTACAAGCATTCACATGAAACTCACATGCATTTTTTTGAAAGAGAAGCAGTCTGTTCCAACACTTCAATTCACTGTGCTTAGTGAATGGAGTGTTGCTTCACTTTCTAAATGCTGTCCTTTCAGAGAAAATCACTTTCCTTTGAAAGTGCCTTAAGCTACTTACAAGCATTCAATAGAAATTCACATGCGATTCTCTCAAAGAGAAGTAGTCTGTTTCCACACTTCAATTCACAGTGCGAAGTGAATGGAGTGTTGCTTCATTTTCCAATTGCTGTCCTTTCAGAGAAAATAACTTTCCTTTGAAAGTGCCTTAAGCTACTTACAAGCATTCACAAGAAACTCACATGCGTTTCTCTGAAAGAGAAGCAGTCTGTTCCAACACTTCAATTCACAGTGCTAAGTGAATGGAGTGTTGCTTCACTTTCTAAATGCTGTCCTTTCAGAGAAAATCACTTTCCTTTGAAAGTGCCTTAGGCTACTTACACACATTCACAAAAACTCATATCTGTCTCTCTGAAAGAGAAGTAGTCTGTTCCAACACTTCAATTCACTGTGAGTAGTGAATGGAGTGTTGCTTCACTTTCTAAATGCTGTCCTTTCAGAGAAAATCACTTTCCTTTGAAAGTGCCTTAAGCTACTTAAAAGCATTCACAAGAAACTCACATGCATTTTTCTGAAAGAGAAGCAGTCTGTTCCAACACTTCAATTCACAGTGCGAAGTGAAAGGAGTGTTGCTTCACTTTCTAAATGCTGTCCTTACAGAGAAAATCACTTTCCTTTGAAAGTGCCTTAATCTACTTACAAGCATTCAACAGAAATTCACATGCGTTTCTCCGAAAGAGAAGCAGTCTGTTCCAACACTTCAATTCACAGTGCGAAGTGAATGGAGTGTTGCTTCACTTTCCAAATGCTGTCCTTTCAGAGAAAATCACATTCCTTTGAAGTGCCTTAAGCTACTTACAAGCATTCACAAAAAACTCATATCTTTTCTCTGAAAGAGAAGTAGTCTGTTCCAACACTTCAATTCACTGTGCGTAGTGAATGGAGTGTTGCTTCACTTTCTAAATGCTGTCCTTTCAGAGAAAATCACTTTCCTTTGAAAGTGCCTTAAGCTACTTACAAGCATTCACAGCAAACTCACAT
Source organism: Myodes glareolus (assembly GCF_982192425.1). Taxonomy (NCBI): domain Eukaryota; kingdom Metazoa; phylum Chordata; class Mammalia; order Rodentia; family Cricetidae; genus Myodes; species Myodes glareolus. The sequence goes on from NC_142028.1 coordinate 130,338,142, forward strand.
GCATTTTTCTGAAAGAAGAGGTCTGTTCCAACACTTCAATTCACTGTGCGAAGTGAATGGAGTGTTGTTTCGCTTTCTACATGCTGTCCTTTTAGAGAAAATCACTTTCCTTTGAAAGTGCCTTAAGCTACTTACAAGCATTAAACAGAAATTCACATGCGTTTCTCTGAAAGAGAAACAGTCTGTTCCAACACTTCAATTCACTGTGCGAAGTGAATGGAGTGTTGCTTCACTTTCTAAATGGTGTCCTTACCGAGAAAGTCACTTTCCTTTGAAAGTGCCTTAAGGTACTTACAAGCATTCACAAGAAACTCATATCTGTTTCTCTCAAAGAGAAGTAGTCTGTTCCAACACTTTAATTCACTGTGCGTAGTGAACGGAGTGTTGCTTCACTTTCTAAATGCTGTCCTTTCAGAGAAAATCACTTTCCTTTGAAAGTGCCTTAGCTACTTACAAGCATTCAACAGAAATACACATGCGTTTCTCTGAAAGAGAAGCAGTCTGTTCCAACACTTCAATTCACAGTGCGAAGTGAATGGAGTGTTGCTTCACTTTCTAAATGCTGTCCTTTCAGAGAAAATCACTTTCCTTTGAAAGTGCCTATTCTACTTACAAGCATTCAACAGAAATTCACATGCGTTTCTCCTAAAGAGAAGGAGTCTGTTCCAACACTTCAATTCATAGTGCGAAGTGAATGGAGTGTTGCTTCACTTTCTAAATGCTGTCCTTTCAGAGAAAATCACTTTCCTTTGAAAGTGCCTTAAGCTACTTACAAGCATTCACAAAAAACTCATATCTGTTTCTCTGAAAGAGAAGTAGTCTGTTCCAACACTTCAATTCACTGTGCGTAGTGAATGGAGTGTTGCTTCACTTTCTAAATGCTGTCCTTTCAGAGAAAATCACTTTCCTTTGAAAGTGCCTTAAGCTACTTACAAGCATTCACAGCAAACTCACATGCATTTTTCTGAAAGAGAAGTAGTCTGTTCCAACACTTCAATTCACTGTGCGAAGTGAATGGACTGTTGCTTCACTTTCTAAATGCTGTCCTTTCCTAGAAAATCACTTTCCTTTGAAAGTGCCTTAAGCTACTTACAAGCATTCACAAGAAACTCACATCCGTTTCTCTGAAAGAGAAGCAGTCTGCTCCAACACTTCAATTCACTGGGGGAAGTGAATGGAGTGTTGCTTCACTTTCTATATGCTCTCATTTTAGAGAAAATCACTCTCTTTTTAAACTGCCTTAAGCTACTTACAAGCATTCACAAGAAACTCACATGCGTTTCTCTGAAAGAGAAGCAGTCTGTTCCAACACTTCAATTCACAGTGCTAAGTGAATGGAGTGTTGCTTCACTTTCTAAATGCTGTCCTTTCAGAGAAAATCACTTTCCTTTGAAAGTGCCTTAAGTTACTTACAAGCATTCACAAAAAACTCATATCTGTCTCTCTGAAAGAGAAGTAGTCTGTTCCAACACTTCAATTCACTGTGAGAAGTGAATGGAGTGTTGCTTCACTTTCTAAATGCTGTCCTTTCAGAGAAAATCACTTTCCTTTGAAAGTGCCTTAAGCTACTTACAAGCATTCACAAGAAACTCACATGCATTTTTCTGAAAGATAAGCAGTCTGTTTCAACACTTCAATTCACTGTGCGAAGTGAATGGAGTGTTGTTTCACTTTCTAAATGCTGTCCTTTCAGAGAAAATCACTTTCCTTTGAAAGTGCCTTAAGCTACTTACAAGCATTCACAAGAAACTCACACGCATTTTTCTGAAAGAGAAGCTGTTTGTTCCAACACTTCAATTCACTGTGCGAAGTGAATGGAGTGTTGCTTCACTTTCTATATGCTCTCCTTTTAGAGAAAATCACTCTCTTTTGAAACTGCCTTAAGCTACTTACAAGCATTCAACAGAAAGTCACATGCGTTTCTACGAAGAGAAGCAGTCTGTTCCAACACTTCAATTCACAGTGCGAAGTGAATGGAGTGTTGCTTCACTTTCTAAATGCTGTCCTTTCAGAGAAAATCACTTTCCTTTGAAAGTGCCTTAATCTACTTACAAGCATTCAACAGAAAGTCACATGCGTTTCTACGAAGAGAAGCAGTCTGTTCCAACACTTCAATTCACAGTGCGAAGTGAATGGAGTGTTGCTTCACTTTCCAAATGCTGTCCTTTCAGAGAAAATCACTTTCCTTTGAAAGTGCCTTAAGGTACTTACAAGCATTCACAAGAAACTCATATCTGTTTCTCTCAAAGAGATGTAGTCTGTTCCAACACTTCAATTCACTGTGCGTAGTGAATGGAGTGTTGCTTCACTTTCTAAATGCTGTCCTTTCAGAGAAAATCACTTTCCTTTGAAAGTGCCTTAAGCTACTTACAAGCATTCACAAGAAAGTCACATGCATTTTTCTGAAAGAGAAGCAGTCTGTTCCAACAATTCAATTCACTGTGCGAAGTGAATGGAGTGTTGCTTCGCATTCTAAATGCTGTCCTTTCAGAGAAAATCACTTTCCTTTGAAAGTGCCTTAAGCTATTTACAAGCATTAAACAGAAATTCACATGCGTTTCTCTGAAAGAGAAGAAGTCTGTTCCAACACTTGAATTCACTGTGCGAAGTGAATGCAGTGTTGCTTCACTTTCTAAATGGTGTCCTTTCCGAGAAAGTCACTTTCCTTTGAAAGTGCCTTAAGCTACTTACAAGCATTCACAAGAAACTCACATGCATTTCTTTGAAAGAGAAGCAGTCTGTTCCAACACTTCAATTCACTGTGCTTAGTGAATGGAGTGTTGCTTCACTTTCTAAATGCTGTACTTTCAGAGAAAATCACTTTCCTTTGAAAGTGCCTTAAGCTACTTACAAGCATTCAATAGAAATTCACATGCGATTCTCTCAAAGAGAAGTAGTCTGTTTCCACACTTCAATTCACAGTGCGAAGTGAATGGAGTGTTGCTTCATTTTCCAATTGCTGTCCTTTCAGAGAAAATCACTTTCCTTTGAAAGTGCCTTAAGCTACTTACAAGCATTCACAAGAAACTCACATGCGTTTCTCTGAAAGAGAAGCAGTCTGTTCCAACACTTCAATTCACAGTGCTAAGTGAATGGAGTGTTGCTTCACTTTCTAAATGCTGTCCTTTCAGAGAAAATCACTTTCCTTTGAAAGTGCCTTAAGCTACTTACAAGCATTCACAAGAAACTCACACGCATTTTTCTGAAAGAGAAGCTGTTTGTTCCAACACTTCAATTCACTGTGCGAAGTGAATGGAGTGTTGCTTCACTTTCTATATGCTCTCCTTTTAGAGAAAATCACTCTCTTTTGAAACTGCCTTAAGCTACTTACAAGCATTCACAAGAAACTCACATCTGTTTCTCTGAAAGAGAAGCAGTCTGTTCCAACACTTCAATTCACTGTGTGAAGTGAATGGAGTGTTGCTTCACTTTCTAAATGCTCTCATTTTAGAGAAAATCACTCTCTTTTGAAACTGCCTTAAGCTACTTACAAGCATTCACAAGAAACTCACATCTGTTTCTCTGAAAGAGAAGCAGTCTGTTCCAACACTTCAATTCACTGTGCGAAGGGAATGGAGTGTTGCTTCACTTTATAAATGCTGTCCTTTCAGAGAAAATCACTTTCCTTTGAAAGTGCCTTAAGCTACTTACATGCATTCAACAGAAATACACATGCGTTTCTCTGAAAGAGAAGCAGTCTGTTCCAACACTTCAATTCACAGTGCGAAGTGAATGGAGTGTTGCTTCACTTTCTAAATGCTGTCCTTTCAGAGAAAATCACTTTCCTTTAAAGTGCCTTAATCTACTTACAAGCATTCAACAGAAAGTCACATGCGTTTCTACGAAGAGAAGCAGTCTGTTCCAACACTTCAATTCACAGTGCGAAGTGAATGGAGTGTTGCTTCACTTTCCAAATGCTGTCCTTTCAGAGAAAATCACATTCCTTTGAAAGTGCCTCAAGCTACTTACAAGCATTCACAAAAAACTCATATCTGTTTCTCTGAAAGAGAAGTAGTCTGTTCCAACACTTCAATTCACTGTGCATAGTGAATGGACTGTTGCTTCACTTTCTAAATGCTGTCCTTTGAGAGAAAATCACTTTCCTTTGAAAATGCCTTAAGCTACTTACAAGCATTCACAGCAAACTCACATACATTTTTCTGAAAGAAGAGGTCTGTTCCAACACTTCAATTCACTGTGCGAAGTGAATTGAGTGTTGTTTCGCTTTCTAAATGCTGTCCTTTTAGAGAAAATCACTTTCCTTTGAAAGTGCCTAATCTACTTACAAGCATTCAACAGAAATACACATGCGTTTCTCCTAAAGAGAAGCAGTCTGTTCCAACACTTCAATTCATAGTGCGAAGTGAATGGAGTGTTTCTTCACTTTCTAAATGCTGTCCTTTCAGAGAAAATCACTTTCCTTTGAAAGTGCCTTAAGTTACTTACAAGCATTCACAAAAAACTCATATCTGTCTCTCTGAAAGAGAAGTAGTCTGTTCCAACACTTCAATTCACTGTGAGTAGTGAATGGAGTGTTGCTTCACTTTCTAAATGATGTCCTTTCAGAGAAAATCACTTTCCTTTGAAAGTGCCTTAAGCTACTTATAAGCATTCACAAGAAACTCACATGCATTTTTCTGAAAGAGAAGCAGTCTGTTCCAACACTTCAATTCACTGTGCGAAGTGAAAGGAGTGTTGTTTCACTTTCTAAATGCTGTCCTTTCAGAGAAAATCACAGTCCTTTGAAAGTGCCTTAAGGTACTTACAAGCATTCACAAGAAACTCACACGCATTTTTCTGAAAGAGAAGCTGTTTGTTCCAACACTTCAATTCACTGTGCGAAGTGAATGAAGTGTTGCTTCACTTTCTATATGCTCTCCTTTTAGAGAAAATCACTCCCTTTTGAAACTGCCTTAAGCTACTTATAAGCATTCACAAGAAACTCACATCTGTTTCTCTGAAAGAGAAGCAGTCTGTTCCAACACTTCAATTCACTGTGCGAAGTGAATGGAGTGTTGCTTCACTTTCTAAATGCTCTCATTTTAGAGAAAATCACTCTCTTTTGAAACTGCCTTAAGGTACTTACAAGCATTCACAAGAAACTCACATCTGTTTCTCTGAAAGAGAAGCAGTTTGTTCCAACACTTCAATTCACTGTGCGAAGGGAATGGAGTGTTGCTTCACTTTATAAATGCTGTCCTTTCAGAGAAAATTACTTTCCTTTGAAAGTGCCTTAAGCTACTTACAAGCATTCAACAGAAATGCACATGCGTTTCTCTGAAAAAGAAGCAGTCTGTTCCAACACTTCAATTCACAGTGCGAAGTGAATGGAGTGTTGCTTCACTTTCTAAATGCTGTCCTTTCAGAGAAAATCACTTTCCTTTGAACGTGCCTTAATCTACTTACAAGCATTCAACAGAAAGTCACATGCGTTTCTCCGAAAGAGAAGCAGTCTGTTCCAACACTTCAATTCACAGTGCGAAGTGAATGGAGTGTTTCTTCACTTTCCAAATGCTGTCCTTTCAGAGAAAATCACATTCCTTTGAAAGTGCCTTAAGCTACTTACAAGCATTCACAAGAAACTCACATGCATTTTTTTGAAAGAGAAGCCGTCTGTTCCAACACTTCAATTAACTGTGCTTAGTGAATGGAGTGTTGCTTCACTTTCTAAATGCTGTCCTTTCAGAGAAAATCACTTTTTTTTCAAAGTGCCTTAAGCTACTTACAAGCATTCAATAGAAATTCACATGCGATTCTCTCAAAGAGAAGTAGTCTGTTTCCACACTTCAATTCACTGTGCGTAGTGAATGGAGTGTTGCTTCACTTTCTAAATGATGTCCTTTCAGAGAAAATCACTTTGCTTTGAATGTGCCATAAGCTACTTACAAGCATTCACAAGAAACTCACATGCATTTTTCTGAAAGAGAAGCAGTCTGTTCCAACACTTCAATTCACTGTGCGAAGTGAATGGAGTGTTGTTTCACTTTCTAAATGCTGTCCTTTCAGAGAAAATCACTTTCCTTTGAAAGTGCCTTAAGCTACTTACAAGAATTCACAAGAAACTCACACGCATTTTTCTGAAAGAGAAGCTGTTTGTTCCAACACTTCAATTCACTGTGCGAAGTGAATGGAGTGTTGCTTCACTTTCTATATGCTCTCCTTTTAGAGAAAGTCACTCTCTTTTGAAACTGCCTTAAGCTACTTACAAGCATTCACAAGAAACTCACATCTGTTTCTCTGAAAGAGAAGCAGTCTGTTCCAACACTTCAGTTCACTGTGCGTAGTGAATGGAGTGTTGCTTCACTTTCTAAATGCTGTCCTTTCAGATAAAATCTCTTTCCTTTGAAAGTGCCTTAAAGTACTTACAAGCATTCACAAGAAACTCATATCTGTTTCTCTGAAAGAGAAGTAGTCTGTTCCAACACTTCAATTCACTGTGCGTAGTGAATGGAGTGTTGCTTCACTTTCTAAATGCTGTCCTTTCAGAGAAAATCACTATCCTTTGAAACTGCCTTAAGCTACTTACAAGCATTCAACAGAAATTCACATGCGTTTCTCTGAAAGAGAAACAGTCTGTTCCAACACTTCAATTCACTGTGCGAAGTGAATGGAGTGTTGTTTCGCTTTCTAAATGCTGTCCTTTTAGAGAAAATCACTTTCCTTTGAAAGTACCTTAAGCTACTTACAAGCATTAAACAGAAATTCACATGCGTTTCTTTGAAAGAGAAACAGTCTGTTCCAAAACTTCAATTCACTGTGCGAAGTAAATGGAGTGTTGCTTCACTTTCTAAATGGTGTCCTTTCCGAGAAAGTCACTTTCCTTTGAAAGTGCCTTAAGCTACTTACAAGCATTCAATAGAAATTCACATGCGATTCATTCAAAGAGAAGTAGTCTGTTTCCACACTTCAATTCACTGTGCGTAGTGAACGGAGTGTTGCTTCACTTTCTCAATGGTGTCCTTTCAGAGAAAATCACTTTGCTTTGAAAGTGCCTTAAGCTACTTACAAGCATTCACAAGAAACTCACACGCATTTTTCTGAAAGAGAAGCTGTTTGTTCCAACACTTCAATTCACTGTGCGAAGTGAATGGAGTGTCGCTTCACTTTCTATATGCTCTCCTTTTAGAGAAAGTCACTCTCTTTTGAAACTGCCTTAAGCTACTTACAAGCATTCACAAGAAACTCACATCTGTTTCTCTGAAAGGGAAGCAGTCTGTTCCAAAACTTCAATTCACTGTGCTTAGTGAATGGAGTGTTGCTTCACTTTCTAAATGCTGTCCTTTCAGAGAAAATCACTTTCCTTTGAAAGTGCCTTAAGCTACTTACAAGCATTCAATAGAAATTCACATGCGATTCTCTCAAAGAGAAGTAGTCTGTTTCCACACTTCAAATTACATTTCGAAGTGAATGGAGTGTTGCTTCTTTTTCCAACTGCTGTCCTTTCAGAGAAAATCACTTTCCTTTGAAAGTGCCTTAAGCTACTTACAAGCATTTACAAGAAACTCACATGCGTTTCTCTGAAAGAGAAGCAGTCTGTTCCAACACTTCAATTCACAGTGCTAAGTGAATGGAGTGTTGCTTCACTTTCTAAATGCTGTCCTTTCAGAGAAAATCACTTTCCTTTGAAAGTGCCTTAAGTTACTTACAAGCATTCACAAAAAACTCATATCTGTCTCTCTGAAAGAGAAGTAGTCTTTTCCAACACTTCAATTCACTGTGAGTAGTGAATGGAGTGTTGCTTCACTTTCTAAATGCTGTCCTTTCAGAGAAAATCACTTTCCTTTGAAAGTGCCTTAAGCTACTTACAAGCATTCACAAGAAACTCACATGCATTTTTCTGAAAGAGAAGCAGTCTGTTTCAACACTTCAATTCACTGTGCGAAGTGAATGGAGTGTTGTTTCACTTTCTAAATGCTGTCCTTTCAGAGAAAATCACTTTCCTTTGAAAGTGCCTTAAGCTACTTACAAGCATTCACAAGAAACTCACACGCATTTTTCTGAAAGAGAAGCTGTTTGTTCCAACACATCAATTCACAGTGCGAAGTGAATGGAGTGTTGCTTCACTTTCCAAATGCTGTCCTTTCAGAGAAAATCACATTCCTTTGAAAGTGCCTTAAGCTACTTACAAGCATTCACAAAAAACTCATATCTGTTTCTCTGAAAGAGAAGTAGTCTGTTCCAACACTTCAATTCACTGTCCGTAGTGAATGGAGTGTTGCTTCACTTTCTAAATGCTGTCCTTTCAGAGAAAATCACTTTCCTTTGAAAGTGCCTTAAGCTACTTACAAGCATTCACAAGAAACTCACACGCATTTTTCTGAAAGAGAAGCTGTTTGTTCCAACACATCAATTCACAGTGCGAAGTGAATGGAGTGTTGCTTCACTTTCTAAATGGTGTCCTTTCCGAGAAAGTCACTTTCCTTTGAAAGTGCCTTAAGCTACTTACAAGCATTCACAAGAAACACATATGCATTTTTTTGAAAGAGAAGCAGTCTGTTCCAACACTTCAATTCACTGTGCTTAGTGAATGGAGTGTTGCTTCACGTTCTAAATGCTGTCCTTTCAGAGAAAATCACTTTCCTTTCAAAGTGCCTTAAGCTACTTACAAGCATTCAATAGAAATTCACATGCAATTCTCTCAAAGAGAAGTAGTCTGTTTCCACACTTCAATTCACTGTGCGTAGTGAACGGAGTGTTGCTTCACTTTCTAAATGCTGTCCTTTCAGAGAAAATCACTTTGCTTTGAAAGTGCCTTAAGCTACTTACAAGCATTAAACAGAAATTCACATGCGTTTCTCTGAAAGAGAAGTAGTCTGTTCCAACACTTCAATTCACTGTGCGAAGTGAATGGAGTGTTGCTTCACTTTCTAAATGGTGTCCTTTCCGAGAAAGTCACTTTCCTTTGAAAGTGCCTTAAGGTACTTACAAGCATTCACAAGAAACTCATATCTGTTTCTCTCAAAGAGAAGTAGTCTGTTCCAACACTTCAATTCACTGTGCGAAGTGAATGGAGTGTTGCTTCACTTTCTAAATGCTGTCCTTTCAGAGAAAATCACTTTCCTTTGAAAGTGCCTTAAGCTACTTACAAGCATTCACAAGAAATTCACATGCATTTTTCTGAAAGAGAAGCAGTCTGTTCCAACACTTCAATTCACTGTGCGAAGTGAATGGAGTGTTGCTTCGCTTTCTAAATGCTGTCCTTTCAGAGAAAATCACTTTCCTTTGAAAGTGCCTTAGCTACTTACAAGCATTCAACAGAAATACACATGCATTTCTCTGAAAGAGAAGCAGTCTGTTCCAACACTTCAATTCACAGTGCGAAGTGAGTGGAGTGTTGCTTCACTTTCTAAATGCTGTCCTTTCAGAGAAAATCACTTTCCTTTGAAAGTGCCTAATCTACTTACAAGCATTCAGCAGAAATTCACATGCGTTTCTACTAAAGAGAAGCAGTCTGTTCCAACACTTCAATTCATAGTGCGAAGTGAATGGAGTGTTGCTTCACTTTCTAAATGCTGTCCTTTCAGAGAAAATCACTTTCCTTTGAAAGTGCCTTAAGTTACTTACAAGCATTCACAAAAAACTCATATCTGTCTCTCTGAAAGAGAAGTAGTCTGTTCCAACACTTCAATTCACTGTGAGTAGTGAATGGAGTGTTGCTTCACTTTCTAAATGCTGTCCTTTCAGAGAAAATCATTTTCCTTTGAAAGTGCCTTAAGCTACTTACAAGCATTCACAAGAAACTCACATGCATTTTTCTGAAAGAGAAGCATTCTGTTCCAACACTTCAATTCACTGTGCGAAGTGAATGGAGTGTTGTTTCACTTTCTAAATGCTGTCCTTTCAGAGAAAATCACATTCCTTTGAAAGTGCCTTAAGCTACTTACAAGCATTCACAAGAAACTCACAGGCATTTTTCTGAAAGAGAAGCTGTTTGTTCCAACACTTCAATTCACTGTGCGAAGTGAATGGAGTGTTGCTTCACTTTCTATATGCTCTCCTTTTAGAGAAAATCACTCCCTTTTGAAACTACCTTAAGCTACTTACAAGCATTCACAAGAAACTCATATCTGTTTCTCTGAAAGATAAGCAGTCTGTTCCAACACTTCAATTCACTGTGCGAAGTGAATGGAGTGTTGCTTCACTTTCTAAATGCTCTCATTTTAGAGAAAATCACTCTCTTTTGAAACTGCCTTAAGCTACTTACAAGCATTCACAAGAAACTCACATCTGTTTCTCTGAAAGAGAAGCAGTCTGTTCCAACACTTCAATTCACTGTGCGAAGGGAATGGAGTGTTGCTTCACTTTCTAAATGCTGTCCTTTCAGAGAAAATCACTTTCCTTTGAAAGTGCCTTAAGCTACTTACAAGCATTCAACAGAAATACACATGCGTTTCTCTGAAAAAGAAGCAGTCTGTTCCAACACTTCAATTCACAGTGCGAAGTGAATGGAGTGTTGCTTCACTTTCTAAATGCTGTCCTTTCAGAGAAAATCACTTTCCTTTGAAAGTGCCTTAATCTACTTACAAGCATTCAACAGAAAGTCACATGCGTTTCTCCGAAAGAGAAGCAGTCTGTTCCAACACTTCAATTCACAGTGCGAAGTGAATGGAGTGTTGCTTCACTTTCCAAATGCTGTCCTTTCAGAGAAAATCACATTCCTTTGAAAGTGCCTTAAGCTACTTACAAGCATTCACAAGAAACTCACATGCATTTTTTTGAAAGAGAAGCAGTCTGTTCCAACACTTCAATTCACTGTGCTTAGTGAATGGAGTGTTGCTTCACTTTCTAAATGCTGTCCTTTCAGAGAAAATCACTTTCCTTTGAAAGTGCCTTAAGCTACTTACAAGCATTCAATAGAAATTCACATGCGATTCTCTCAAAGAGAAGTAGTCTGTTTCCACACTTCAATTCACTGTGCGTAGTGAACGGAGTGTTGCTTCACTTTCTAAATGCTGTCCTTTCAGAGAAAATCACTTTGCTTTGAAAGTGCCTTAAGCTACTTACAAGCATTCACAAGAAATTCACATGCATTTTTCTGAAAGAGAAGCAGTCTGTTCCAACACTTCAATTCACTGTGCGAAGTGATTGGAGTGTTGTTTCACTTTCTAAATGCTGTCCTTTCAGAGAAAATCACTTTCCTTTGAAAGTGCCTTAAGCTACTTACAAGCATTCACAAGAAACTCACAGGCATTTTTCTGAAAGAGAAGCTGTTTGTTCCAACACTTCAATTCACTGTGCGAAGTGAATGGAGTGTTGCTTCACTTTCTGTATGCGCTCCTTTTAGAGAAAATCACTCCCTTTTGAAACTACCTTAAGCTACTTACAAGCATTCACAAGAAACTCATATCTGTTTCTCTGAAAGATAAGCAGTCTGTTCCAACACTTCAATTCACTGTGCGTAGTGAACGGAGTGTTGCTTCACTTTCTCAATGGTGTCCTTTCAGAGAAAATCACTTTGCTTTGAAAGTGCCTTAAGCTACTTACAAGCATTCACAAGAAACTCACACGCATTTTTCTGAAAGAGAAGCTGTTTGTTCCAACACTTCAATTCACTGTGCGAAGTGAATGGAGTGTCGCTTCACTTTCTATATGCTCTCCTTTTAGAGAAAGTCACTCTCTTTTGAAACTGCCTTAAGCTACTTACAAGCATTCACAAGAAACTCACATCTGTTTCTCTGAAAGGGAAGCAGTCTGTTCCAAAACTTCAATTCACTGTGCTTAGTGAATGGAGTGTTGCTTCACTTTCTAAATGCTGTCCTTTCAGAGAAAATCACTTTCCTTTGAAAGTGCCTTAAGCTACTTACAAGCATTCAATAGAAATTCACATGCGATTCTCTCAAAGAGAAGTAGTCTGTTTCCACACTTCAAATTACATTTCGAAGTGAATGGAGTGTTGCTTCTTTTTCCAACTGCTGTCCTTTCAGAGAAAATCACTTTCCTTTGAAAGTGCCTTAAGCTACTTACAAGCATTTACAAGAAACTCACATGCGTTTCTCTGAAAGAGAAGCAGTCTGTTCCAACACTTCAATTCACAGTGCTAAGTGAATGGAGTGTTGCTTCACTTTCTAAATGCTGTCCTTTCAGAGAAAATCACTTTCCTTTGAAAGTGCCTTAAGTTACTTACAAGCATTCACAAAAAACTCATATCTGTCTCTCTGAAAGAGAAGTAGTCTTTTCCAACACTTCAATTCACTGTGAGTAGTGAATGGAGTGTTGCTTCACTTTCTAAATGCTGTCCTTTCAGAGAAAATCACTTTCCTTTGAAAGTGCCTTAAGCTACTTACAAGCATTCACAAGAAACTCACATGCATTTTTCTGAAAGAGAAGCAGTCTGTTTCAACACTTCAATTCACTGTGCGAAGTGAATGGAGTGTTGTTTCACTTTCTAAATGCTGTCCTTTCAGAGAAAATCACTTTCCTTTGAAAGTGCCTTAAGCTACTTACAAGCATTCACAAGAAACTCACACGCATTTTTCTGAAAGAGAAGCTGTTTGTTCCAACACATCAATTCACAGTGCGAAGTGAATGGAGTGTTGCTTCACTTTCCAAATGCTGTCCTTTCAGAGAAAATCACATTCCTTTGAAAGTGCCTTAAGCTACTTACAAGCATTCACAAAAAACTCATATCTGTTTCTCTGAAAGAGAAGTAGTCTGTTCCAACACTTCAATTCACTGTCCGTAGTGAATGGAGTGTTGCTTCACTTTCTAAATGCTGTCCTTTCAGAGAAAATCACTTTCCTTTGAAAGTGCCTTAAGCTACTTACAAGCATTCACAAGAAACTCACACGCATTTTTCTGAAAGAGAAGCTGTTTGTTCCAACACATCAATTCACAGTGCGAAGTGAATGGAGTGTTGCTTCACTTTCTAAATGGTGTCCTTTCCGAGAAAGTCACTTTCCTTTGAAAGTGCCTTAAGCTACTTACAAGCATTCACAAGAAACACATATGCATTTTTTTGAAAGAGAAGCAGTCTGTTCCAACACTTCAATTCACTGTGCTTAGTGAATGGAGTGTTGCTTCACGTTCTAAATGCTGTCCTTTCAGAGAAAATCACTTTCCTTTCAAAGTGCCTTAAGCTACTTACAAGCATTCAATAGAAATTCACATGCAATTCTCTCAAAGAGAAGTAGTCTGTTTCCACACTTCAATTCACTGTGCGTAGTGAACGGAGTGTTGCTTCACTTTCTAAATGCTGTCCTTTCAGAGAAAATCACTTTGCTTTGAAAGTGCCTTAAGCTACTTACAAGCATTAAACAGAAATTCACATGCGTTTCTCTGAAAGAGAAGTAGTCTGTTCCAACACTTCAATTCACTGTGCGAAGTGAATGGAGTGTTGCTTCACTTTCTAAATGGTGTCCTTTCCGAGAAAGTCACTTTCCTTTGAAAGTGCCTTAAGGTACTTACAAGCATTCACAAGAAACTCATATCTGTTTCTCTCAAAGAGAAGTAGTCTGTTCCAACACTTCAATTCACTGTGCGAAGTGAATGGAGTGTTGCTTCACTTTCTAAATGCTGTCCTTTCAGAGAAAATCACTTTCCTTTGAAAGTGCCTTAAGCTACTTACAAGCATTCACAAGAAATTCACATGCATTTTTCTGAAAGAGAAGCAGTCTGTTCCAACACTTCAATTCACTGTGCGAAGTGAATGGAGTGTTGCTTCGCTTTCTAAATGCTGTCCTTTCAGAGAAAATCACTTTCCTTTGAAAGTGCCTTAGCTACTTACAAGCATTCAACAGAAATACACATGCATTTCTCTGAAAGAGAAGCAGTCTGTTCCAACACTTCAATTCACAGTGCGAAGTGAGTGGAGTGTTGCTTCACTTTCTAAATGCTGTCCTTTCAGAGAAAATCACTTTCCTTTGAAAGTGCCTAATCTACTTACAAGCATTCAGCAGAAATTCACATGCGTTTCTACTAAAGAGAAGCAGTCTGTTCCAACACTTCAATTCATAGTGCGAAGTGAATGGAGTGTTGCTTCACTTTCTAAATGCTGTCCTTTCAGAGAAAATCACTTTCCTTTGAAAGTGCCTTAAGTTACTTACAAGCATTCACAAAAAACTCATATCTGTCTCTCTGAAAGAGAAGTAGTCTGTTCCAACACTTCAATTCACTGTGAGTAGTGAATGGAGTGTTGCTTCACTTTCTAAATGCTGTCCTTTCAGAGAAAATCATTTTCCTTTGAAAGTGCCTTAAGCTACTTACAAGCATTCACAAGAAACTCACATGCATTTTTCTGAAAGAGAAGCATTCTGTTCCAACACTTCAATTCACTGTGCGAAGTGAATGGAGTGTTGTTTCACTTTCTAAATGCTGTCCTTTCAGAGAAAATCACATTCCTTTGAAAGTGCCTTAAGCTACTTACAAGCATTCACAAGAAACTCACAGGCATTTTTCTGAAAGAGAAGCTGTTTGTTCCAACACTTCAATTCACTGTGCGAAGTGAATGGAGTGTTGCTTCACTTTCTATATGCTCTCCTTTTAGAGAAAATCACTCCCTTTTGAAACTACCTTAAGCTACTTACAAGCATTCACAAGAAACTCATATCTGTTTCTCTGAAAGATAAGCAGTCTGTTCCAACACTTCAATTCACTGTGCGAAGTGAATGGAGTGTTGCTTCACTTTCTAAATGCTCTCATTTTAGAGAAAATCACTCTCTTTTGAAACTGCCTTAAGCTACTTACAAGCATTCACAAGAAACTCACATCTGTTTCTCTGAAAGAGAAGCAGTCTGTTCCAACACTTCAATTCACTGTGCGAAGGGAATGGAGTGTTGCTTCACTTTCTAAATGCTGTCCTTTCAGAGAAAATCACTTTCCTTTGAAAGTGCCTTAAGCTACTTACAAGCATTCAACAGAAATACACATGCGTTTCTCTGAAAAAGAAGCAGTCTGTTCCAACACTTCAATTCACAGTGCGAAGTGAATGGAGTGTTGCTTCACTTTCTAAATGCTGTCCTTTCAGAGAAAATCACTTTCCTTTGAAAGTGCCTTAATCTACTTACAAGCATTCAACAGAAAGTCACATGCGTTTCTCCGAAAGAGAAGCAGTCTGTTCCAACACTTCAATTCACAGTGCGAAGTGAATGGAGTGTTGCTTCACTTTCCAAATGCTGTCCTTTCAGAGAAAATCACATTCCTTTGAAAGTGCCTTAAGCTACTTACAAGCATTCACAAGAAACTCACATGCATTTTTTTGAAAGAGAAGCAGTCTGTTCCAACACTTCAATTCACTGTGCTTAGTGAATGGAGTGTTGCTTCACTTTCTAAATGCTGTCCTTTCAGAGAAAATCACTTTCCTTTGAAAGTGCCTTAAGCTACTTACAAGCATTCAATAGAAATTCACATGCGATTCTCTCAAAGAGAAGTAGTCTGTTTCCACACTTCAATTCACTGTGCGTAGTGAACGGAGTGTTGCTTCACTTTCTAAATGCTGTCCTTTCAGAGAAAATCACTTTGCTTTGAAAGTGCCTTAAGCTACTTACAAGCATTCACAAGAAATTCACATGCATTTTTCTGAAAGAGAAGCAGTCTGTTCCAACACTTCAATTCACTGTGCGAAGTGATTGGAGTGTTGTTTCACTTTCTAAATGCTGTCCTTTCAGAGAAAATCACTTTCCTTTGAAAGTGCCTTAAGCTACTTACAAGCATTCACAAGAAACTCACAGGCATTTTTCTGAAAGAGAAGCTGTTTGTTCCAACACTTCAATTCACTGTGCGAAGTGAATGGAGTGTTGCTTCACTTTCTGTATGCGCTCCTTTTAGAGAAAATCACTCCCTTTTGAAACTACCTTAAGCTACTTACAAGCATTCACAAGAAACTCATATCTGTTTCTCTGAAAGATAAGCAGTCTGTTCCAACACTTCAATTCACTGTGCGAAGTGAATGGAGTGTTGCTTCACTTTCTAAATGCTCTCATTTTAGAGAAAATCACTCTCTTTTGAAACTGCCTTAAGCTACTTACAAGCATTCACAAGAAACTCACATCTGTTTCTCTGAAAGAGAAGCAGTCTGTTCCAACACTTCAATTCACTGTGCGAAGGGAATGGAGTGTTGCTTCACTTTCTAAATGCTGTCCTTTCAGAGAAAATCACTTTCCTTTGAAAGTGCCTTAAGCTACTTACAAGCATTCAACAGAAATACACATGCGTTTCTCTGAAAAAGAAGCAGTCTGTTCCAACACTTCAATTCACAGTGCGAAGTGAATGGAGTGTTGCTTCACTTTCTAAATGCTGTCCTTTCAGAGAAAATCACTTTCCTTTGAAAGTGCCTTAATCTACTTACAAGCATTCAACAGAAAGTCACATGCGTTTCTCCGAAAGAGAAGCAGTCTGTTCCAACACTTCAATTCACAGTGCGAAGTGAATGGAGTGTTGCTTCACTTTCCAAATGCTGTCCTTTCAGAGAAAATCACATTCCTTTGAAAGTGCCTTAAGCTACTTACAAGCATTCACAAGAAACTCACATGCATTTTTTTGAAAGAGAAGCAGTCTGTTCCAACACTTCAATTCACTGTGCTTAGTGAATGGAGTGTTGCTTCACTTTCTAAATGCTGTCCTTTCAGAGAAAATCACTTTCCTTTGAAAGTGCCTCAAGCTACTTACAAGCATTCAATAGAAATTCACATGCGATTCTCTCAAAGAGAAGTAGTCTGTTTCCACACTTCAATTCACTGTGCGTAGTGAACGGAGTGTTGCTTCACTTTCTAAATGCTGTCCTTTCAGAGAAAATCACTTTGCTTTGAAAGTGCCTTAAGCTACTTACAAGCATTCACAAGAAACTCACATGCATTTTTCTGAAAGAGAAGCAGTCTGTTCCAACACTTCAATTCACTGTGCGAAGTGAATGGAGTGTTGTTTCACTTTCTAAATGCTGTCCTTTCAGAGAAAATCACTTTCCTTTGAAAGTGCCTTAAGCTACTTACAAGCATTCACAAGAAACTCACACGCATTTTTCTGAAAGAGAAGCTGTTTGTTCCAACACTTCAATTCACTGTGCGAAGTGAATGGAGTGTTGCTTCACTTTCTATATGCTCTCCTTTTAGAGAAAGTCACTCTCTTTTGAAACTGCCTTAAGCTACTTACAAGCATTCACAAGAAACTCACATCTGTTTCTCTGAAAGAGAAGCAGTCTGTTCCAACACTTTAATTCACTGTGCGTAGTGAATGGAGTGTTGCTTCACTTTCTAAATGCTGTCCTTTCAGAGAAAATCTCTTTCCTTTGAAAGTGCCTTAAGGTACTTACAAGCATTCACAAGAAACTCATATCTGTTTCTCTCAAAGAGAAGAAGTCTGTTCCAACACTTCAATTCACTGTGCGTAGTGAATGGAGTGTTGCTTCACTTTCTAAATGCTGTCCTTTCAGAGAAAATCACTTTCCTTTGAAACTGCCTTAAGCACTTACAAGCATTCAACAGAAATTCACATGCGTTTCTCTGAAAGAGAAACAGTCTGTTCCAACACTTCAATTCACTGTGCGAAGTGAATGGAGAATTGCTTCACTTTCTAAATGCTGTCCTTTGAGAGAAAATCACTTTCCTTTGAAAGTGCCTTAAGCTACTTACAAGCATTCACAAGAAACTCACATGCGTTTTTCTGAAAGACAAGCAGTCTGTTCCAACACTTCAATTCACTGTGCGAATGAATGGAGTGTTGCTTCGCTTTCTAAATGCTGTCCTTTCAGAGAAAATCACTTTCCTTTGAAAGTGCCTTAGCTACTTACAAGCATTCAACAGAAATACACATGCATTTCTCTGAAAGAGAAGCAGTCTGTTCCAACACTTCAATTCACAGTGCGAAGTGAATGGAGTGTTGCTTCACTTTCTAACTGCTGTCCTTTCAGAGAAAATCACTTTCCTTTGAAAGTGCCTAATCTACTTACAAGCATTCAGCAGAAATTCACATGCGTTTCTCCTAAAGAGAAGCAGTCTGTTCCAACACTTCAATTCATAGTGCGAAGTGAATGGAGTATTGCTTCACTTTCTAAATGCTGTCCTTTCAGAGAAAATCACTTTCCTTTGAAAGTGCCTTAAGTTACTTACAAGCATTCACAAAAAACTCATATCTGTCTCTCTGAAAGAGAAGTAGTCTGTTCCAACACTTCAATTCACTGTGGGTAGTGAATGGAGTGTTGCTTCACTTTCTAAATGCTGTCCTTTCAGAGAAAATCACTTTCCTTTGAAAGTGCCTTAAGCTACTTACAAGCATTCACAAGAAACTCATATCTGTTTCTCTCAAAGATAAGTAGTCTGTTCCAACACTTCAATTCACTGTGCGTAGTGAATGGAGTGTTGCTTCACTTTCTAAATGCTCTCATTTTAGAGAAAATCACTCTCTTTTGAAACTGCCTTAAGCTACTTACAAGCATTCACAAGAAACTCACATCTGTTTCTCTGAAAGAGAAGCAGTCTGTTCCAACACTTCAATTAACTGTGCGAAGGGAATGGAGTGTTGCTTCACTTTATAAATGCTGTCCTTTCAGAGAAAATCACTTTCCTTTGAAAGTGCCTTAAGCTACTTACAAGCATTCAACAGAAATACACATGCGTTTCTCTGAAAAAGAAGCAGTCTTTTCCAACACTTCAATTCACAGTGCGAAGTGAATGGAGTATTGCTTCACTTTCTAAATGCTGTCCTTTCAGAGAAAATCACTTTCCTTTGAAAGTGCCTTAAGCTACTTACATGCATTCACAAGAAACTCACACGCATTTTTCTGAAAGAGAAGCTGTTTGTTCCAACACTTCAATTCACTTTGCGAAGTGAATGGAGTGTTGCTTCACTCTCTATATGCTCTCCTTTTAGAGAAAATCACTCTCTTTTGAAACTGCCTTAAGCTACTTACAAGCATTCACAAGAAACTCACATCTGTTTCTCTGAAAGAGAAGCAGTCTGTTCCAACACTTCAATTCACTGTGCGAAGTGAATGGAGTGTTGCTTCACTTTCTAAATGCTCTCATTTTAGAGAAAATCACTCTCTTTTGAAACTGCCTTAAGCTACTTACAAGCATTCACAAGAAACTCACATCTGTTTCTCTGAAAGAGAAGCAGTCTGTTCCAACACTTCAATTCACTGTGCGAAGGGAATGGAGTGTTGCTTCACTTTATAAATGCTGTCCTTTCAGAGAAAATCACTTTCCTTTGAAAGTGCCTTAAGCTACTTACAAGCATTCAACAGAAATACACATGCGTTTCTCTGAAAGAGAAGCAGTCTGTTCCAACACTTCAATTCACTGTGCTTAGTGAATGGAGTGTTGCTTCACTTTCTAAATGCTGTCCTTTCAGAGAAAATCACTTTCCTTTCAAAGTGCCTTAAGCTACTTACAAGCATTCAATAGAAATTCACATGAGATTCTCTCAAAGAGAAGTAGTCTGTTTCCACACTTCAATTCACTGTGCGTAGTGAACGGAGTGTTGCTTCACTTTCTAAATGCTGTCCTTTCAGAGAAAATCACTTTGTTTTGAAAGTGCCTTAAGCTACTTACAAGCATTCACAAGAAACTCAAATGCATTTTTCTGAAAGAGAAGCAGTCTGTTACAACACTTCAATTCACTGTGCGAAGTGAATGGAGTGTTGTTTCACTTTCTAAATGCTGTCCTTTCAGAGAAAATCACTTTCCTTTGAAAGTGCCTTAAGCTACTTACAAGCATTCACAAGAAACTCACACGCATTTTTCTGAAAGAGAAGCTGTTTGTTCCAACACTTCAATTCACTGTGCGAAGTGAATGGAGTGTCGCTTCACTTTCTATATGCTCTCCTTTTAGAGAAAGTCACTCTCTTTTGAAACTGCCTTAAGCTACTTACAAGCATTCACAAGAAACTCACATCTGTTTCTCTGAAAGGGAAGCAGTCTGTTCCAACACTTCAATTCACTGTGCGTAGTGAATGGAGTGTTGCTTCACTTTCTAAATGCTGTCCTTTCAGAGAAAATCACATTCCTTTGAAAGTGCCTTAAGGTACTTACAAGCATTCACAAGAAACTCATATCTGTTTCTCTCAAAGAGAAGTAGTCTGTTCCAACACTTCAATTCACTGTGCGTAGTGAATGGAGTGTTGCTTCACTTTCTAAATGCTGTCCTTTCATAGAAAATCACTTTCCTTTGAAAGTGCCTTAAGCTACTTACAAGCATTCAACAGAAATTCATATGCGTTTCTCTGAAAGAGAAGCAGTCTGTTCCTCACTTCAATTCACTGTGCGTAGTGAATGGAGTGTTGCTTCACTTTCTAAATGCTGTCCTTTAAGAGAAAATCACTTTCCTTTGAAAGTGCCTTAAGCTACTTACAAGCATTCACAAGAAACTCACATGCGTTTTTCTGAAAGACAAGCAGTCTGTTCCAACACTTCAATTCACTGTGCGTAGTGAACTTAGTGTTGCTTCGCTTTCTAAATGCTGTCCTTTTAGAGAATCACTTTCCTTTGAAAGTGCATTAGCTACTTACAAGCATTCAACAGAAATACACATGCATTTCTCTGAAAGAGAAGCAGTCTGTTCCAACACTTCAATTCACAGAGCGAAGTGAATGGAGTGTTGCTTCACTTTCTAAATGCTGTCCTTTCAGAGAAAATCACTTTCCTATGAAAGTGCCTAATCTACTTACAAGCATTCAACAGAAATTCACATGCGTTTCTCTGAAAGAGAAACAGTCTGTTCCAACACTTCAATTCACTGTGCGAAGTGAATGGAGTGTTGCTTCACTTTCTAAATGCTGTCCTTTCAGAGAAAATCACTTTCCTTTGAAAGTGCCTTAAGCTACTTACAAGCATTCACAAGAAACTCACACGCATTTTTCTGAAAGAGAAGCTGTTTGTTCCAAGACTTCAATTCACTGTGCGAAGTGAATGGAGTGTTGCTTCACTTTCTATATGCTCTCCTTTTAGAGAAAATCACTCTCTTTTGAAACTGCCTTAAGCTACTTACAAGCATTCACAAGAAACTCACATCTGTTTCTCTGAAAGAGAAGCAGTCTGTTCCAACACTTCAATTCACTGTACGAAGTGAATGGAGTGTTGCTTCACTTTCTAAATGCTGTCCTTTCAGAGAAAATCACTTTCCTTTGAAAGTGCCTTAGCTACTTACAAGCATTCAACAGAAATACACATGCGTTTCTCTGAAAGAGAAGCAGTCTGTTCCAACACTTCAATTCACTGTGCGAAGGGAGTGGAGTGTTGCTTCACTTTATAAATGCTGTCCTTTCAGAGAAGATCACTTTCCTTTGAAAGTGCCTTAAGCTACTTACAAGAATTCAACAGAAATACACATGCGTTTCTCTGAAAGAGAAGCAGTCTGTTCCAACACTTCAATTCACAGTGCGAAGTGAATGGAGTGTTGCTTCACTTTCTAAATGCTGTCCTTTCAAAGAAAATCACTTTCCTTTGAAAGTGCCTTAATCTACTTACAAGCATTCAACAGAAATTCACATGCGTTTCTCCGAAAGAGAATCAGTCTGTTCCAACACTTCAATTCACAGTGCGAAGTGAATGGAGTGTTGCTTCACTTTCCAAATGCTGTCCTTTCAGAGAAAATCACATTCCTTTGAAAGTGCCTTAAGCTACTTACAAGCATTCACAAAAAACACATATCTGTTTCTATAAAACAAAAGTAGTCTGTTCCAACACTTCAATTCACTGTGCGTAGTGAATGGAGTGTTGCTTCACTTTCTAAATGCTGTCCTTTCAGAGAAAATCACTTTCCTTTGAAAGTGCCTTAAGCTACTTACAAGCATTCACAGCAAACTCACATGCATTTTTCGGAAAGAAGAGGTCTGTTCCAACACTTCAATTCACTGTGCGAAGTGAATGGAGTGTTGTTTCACTTTCTAAATTCTGTCCTTTTAGAGAAAATCACTTTCCTTTGAAAGTGCCTTAAGCTACTTACAAGCATTAAACAGAAATTCACATGTGTTTCTTTGAAAGAGAAACAGTCTGTTCCAACACTTCAATTCACTGTGCGAAGTGAATGGAGTGTTGCTTCACTTTCTAAATGGTGTCCTTTCCGAGAAAGTCACTTTCCTTTGAAAGTGCCTTAAGCTACTTACAAGCATTCACAAGAAACTCACATGCATTTTTTTGAAAGAGAAGCAGTCTGTTCCAACACTTCAATTCACTGTGCGTAGTGAACTGAGTGTTGCTTCACTTTCTAAATGCTGTCCTTTCAGAGAAAATCACTTTGCTTTGAAAGTGCCTTAAGCTACTTACAAGCATTCACAAGAAACTCACATGCATTTTTCTGAAAGAGAAGCAGTCTGTTCCAACACTTCAATTCACTGTGCGAAGTGAATGGAGTGTTGTTTCACTTTCTAAATGCTGTCCTTTCAGAGAAAATCACTTTCCTTTGAAAGTGCCTTAAGCTACTTACAAGCATTCAATAGAAATTCACATGCGATTCTCTCAAAGAGAAGTAGTCTGTTTCCACACTTCAATTCACAGTGCGTAGTGAATGGAGTGTTGCTTCACTTTCTAAATGCTGTCCTTTCAGAGAAAATCACTCTCTTTTGAAACTGCCTTAAGCTGCTTACAAGCATTCACAAGAAACTCACATCTGTTTCTCTGAAAGAGAAGCAGTCTGTTCCAACACTTCAATTCACTGTGCGAAGTGAATGGAGTGTTGCTTCACTTTCTATATGCTCTCCTTTTAGAGAAAATCACTCTCTTTTGAAACTGCCTTAAGCTACTTACAAGCATTCACAAGAAACTCACATCTGTTTCTCTGAAAGAGAAGCAGTCTCTTCCAACACTTCAATTCACTGTGCGTAGTAAATGGAGTGTTGCTTCACTTTCTAAATGCTGTCCTTTCAGAGAAAATCACTTTCCTTTGAAAGTGCCTTAAGGTACTTACAAGCATTCACAAGAAACTCATATCTGTTTCTCTGAAAGAGAAGTAGTCTGTTTCAACACTTCAATTCACTGTGCGTAGTGAATGGAGTGTTGCTTCACTTTCTAAATGCTGTCCTTTCAGAGAAAATCACTTTCCTTTGAAAGTGCCTTAAGCTACTTACAAGCATTCACAAGTAACTCACATCTGTTTCTCTGAAAGAGAAGCAGTCTGTTCCAACACTTCAATTCACTGTGCGAAGTGAATGGAGTGTTGCTTCTCTTTCTAAATGCTATCCTTTTAGAGAAAATCACTCTCTTTTGAAACTGCCTTAAGCTACTTACAAGCATTCACAAGAAACTCACATCTGTTTCTCTGAAAGAGAAGCAGTCTGTTCCAACACTTCAATTCACTGTGCAAAGGGAATGGAGTGTTGCTTCACTTTATAAATGCTGTCCTTTCAGAGAAAATCACTTTCCTTTGAAAGTGCCTTAAGCTACTTACAAGCATTCAACAGAAATACACATGCGTTTCTCTGAAAGAGAAGCAGTCTGTTCCAACACTTCAATTCACAGTGGGAAGTGAATGGAGTGTTGCTTCACTTTCTAAATGCTGTCCTTTCAGAGAAAATCACTTTCCTTTGAAAGTGCCTTAAGCTACTTACGAGCATTCAACAGAAATTCACATGCGTTTCTCTGAAAGAGAAGCAGTCTGTTCCAACACTTCAATTCACAGTGCGAAGTGAATGGAGTATTGCTTCACTTTCCAAATGCTGTCCTTTCAGGTAAAATCACATTCCTTTGAAACTGCCTTAAGCTACTTACAAGCATTCACAGGAAACTCACATCTGTTTCTCTGAAAGAGAAGCAGTCTGTTCCAACACTTCAATTCACTGTGCGTAGTGAATGGAGTGTTGCTTCACTTTCTAAATGCTGTCCTTTCAGAGAAAATCACTTTCCTTTGAAAGTGCCTTAAGGTAATTACAAGCATTCACAAGAAACTCATATCTGTTTCTCTCAAAGAGAAGTAGTCTGTTCCAACACTTCAATTCACTGTGCGTAGTGAATGGAGTGTTGCTTCACTTTCTAAATGCTGTCCTTTCAGAGAAAATCACTTTCCTTTGAAAGTGCCTTAAGCTACTTACAAGCATTCACAAGAAAGTCACATGCATTTTTCTGAAAGAGAAGCAGTCTGTTCCAACACTTCAATTCACTGTGCGAAGGGAATGGAGTGTTGCTTCGCTTTCTAAATGCTGTACTTTCAGAGAAAATCACTTTCCTTTGAAAGTGCATTAGCTACTTACAAGCATTCAACAGAAATACACATGCATTTCTCTGAAAGAGAAGCAGTCTGTTCCAACACTTCAATTCACAGTGCGAAGTGAATGGAGTGTTGCTTCACTTTCAAAATGCTGTCCTTTCAGAGAAAATCACTTGCCTTTGAAAGTGCCTAATCTACTTACAAGCATTCAACAGAAATTCACAGGCGTTTCTCCTAAAGAGAAACAGTCTGTTCCAACACTTCAATTCATAGTGCGAAGTGAATGGAGTGTTGCTTCACTTTCTAAATGCTGTCCTTTCAGAGAAAATCACTTTCCTTTGAAAGTGCCTTAAGCTACTTACAAGCATTCACTAAAAACTCATATCTGTTTCTCTGAAAGAGAAGTAGTCTGTTCCAACACTTCAATTCACTGTGCGTAGTGAATGGAGTGTTGCTTCACTTTCTAAATGCTGTCCTTTCAGAGAAAATCACTTTCCTTTGAAAGTGCCTTAAGCTACTTACAAGCATTCACAGCAAACTCACATGCATTTTTCTGAAAGAGAAGTAGTCTGTTCCAACGCTTCAATTCACTGTGCGAAGTGAATGGAGTGTTGCTTCACTTTCTAAATGCTGTCCTTTCCTAGAAAATCACTTTCCTTTGAAAGTGCCTTAAGCTACTTACAAGCATTCACAAGAAACTCACATGCGTTTCTCTGAAAGAGAAGCAGTCTGTTCCAACACTTCAATTCACAGTGCTAAGTGAATGGAGTGTTGCTTCACTTTCTAAATGCTGTCCTTTCATAGAAAATCACTTTTCTTTGAAAGTGCCTTAAGTTACTTACAAGCATTAACAAAAAACTTATATCTGTCTCTCTGAAAGAGAAGTAGTCTGTTCCAACACTTCAATTCACTGTGAGCAGTGAATGGAGTGTTGCTTCACTTTCTAAATGCTGTCCTTTCAGAGAAAATCACTTTCCTTTGAAAGTGCCTTAAGCTACTTACAAGCATTCACAAGAAACTCACACGCATTTTTCTGAAAGAGAAGTTGTTTGTTCCAACACTTCAATTCACTGTGCGAAGTGAATGGAGTGTTGCTTCACTTTCTATATGCTCTCCTTTTAGAGAAAATCACTCTCTTTTGAAACTGCCTTAAGCTACTTACAAGCATTCACAAGAAACTCACATCTGTTTCTCTGAAAGAGAAGCAGTCTGTTCCAACACTTCAATTCACTGTGCGAAGTGAATGGAGTGTTGCTTCACTTTCTAAATGCTCTCATTTTAGAGAAAATCACTCTCTTTTGAAACTGCCTTAAGCTACTTACAAGCATTCACAAGAAACTCACATCTGTTTCTCTGAAAAAGAAGCAGTCTATTCCAACACTTCAATTCACTGTGCGAAGGGAATGGAGTGTTGCTTCACTTTATAAATGCTGTCCTTTCAGAGAAAATCACTTTCCTTTGAAAGTGCCTTAAGCTACTTATAAGCATTCACAGCAAACTCACATGCATTTTTCTGAAAGAAGAGGTCTGTTCCAACACTTCAATTCACTGTGCGAAGTGAAAGGAGTGTTGTTTCGCTTTCTAAATGCTGTCCTTTCAGAGAAAATCACTTTCCTTTGAAAGTGCCTTAAGCTACTTACAAGCATTAAACAGAAATTCACATGCGTTTCTCTGAAAGAGAAACAGTCTGTTCCAACACTTCAATTCACTGTGCGAAGTAAATGGAGTGTTGCTTCACTTTCTAAATGGTGTCCTTTCCAGGAAAGTCACTTTCCTTTGAAAGTGCCTTAAGCTACTTACAAGCATTCACAGCAAACTCACATGCATTTTTCTGAAAGAGAAGCAGTCTGTTCCAACAATTCAATTCACAGTGCTAAGTGAATGGAGTGTTGCTTCACTTTCTAAATGGTGTCCTTTCAGAGAAAATCACTTTCCTTTGAAAGTGCCTTAAGTTACTTACAAGCATTCACAAAAAACTCATATCTGTCTCTCTGAAAGAGAAGTAGTCTGTTCCAACACTTCAATTCACTGTGAGTAGTGAATGGAGTGTTGCTTCACTTTCTAAATGCTGTCCTTTCAGAGAAAATCACTTTCCTTTGAAAGTGCCTTAAGCTACTTACAAGCATTCACAAGAAGCTCACATGCATTTTTCTGAAAGAGAAGCAGTCTGTTCCAACACTTCAATTCACTGTGCGAAGTGAATGGAGTGTTGTTTCACTTTATAAATGTTGCCCTTTCAGAGAAAATCACTTTCCTTTGAAAGTGCCTTAAGCTACTTACAAGCATTCAACAGAAATACACATGCGTTTCTCTGAAAGAGAAGCAGTCTGTTCCAACACTTCAATTCACAGTGCGAAGTGAATGGAGTGTTGCTTCACTATCTAAATGCTGTCCTTTCAGAGAAAATCACTTTCCTTTGAAAGTGCCTTAAGCTACTTACAAGCATTCAAGAGAAATAACACATGCGTTTCTCCGAAAGAGAAGCAGTCTGTTCCAACACTTCAATTCACAGTGCGAAGTGAATGGAGTGTTGCTTCACTTTCCAAATGCTGTCCTTTCAGAGAAAATCACTTTCCTTTGAAAGTGCCTTAAGCTACTTACAAACATTCACAAAAAACTCATATCTGTTTCTCTGAAAGAGAAGTAGTCTGTTCCAACACTTCATTTCACTGTGCGTAGTGAATGGAGTATTGCTTCACTTTCTAAATGCTCTCATTTTAGAGAAAATCACTCTCTTTTGAAACTGCCTTAAGCTACTTACAAGCATTCACAAGAAACTCACATCTGTTTCTCTGAAAGAGAAGCAGTCTGTTCCAACACTTCAATTAACTGTGCGAAGGGAATGGAGTGTTGCTTCACTTTATAAATGCTGTCCTTTCAGAGAAAATCACTTTCCTTTGAAAGTGCCTTAAGCTACTTACAAGCATTCAACAGAAATACACATGCGTTTCTCTGAAAAAGAAGCAGTCTTTTCCAACACTTCAATTCACAGTGCGAAGTGAATGGAGTATTGCTTCACTTTCTAAATGCTGTCCTTTCAGAGAAAATCACTTTCCTTTGAAAGTGCCTTAAGCTACTTACATGCATTCACAAGAAACTCACACGCATTTTTCTGAAAGAGAAGCTGTTTGTTCCAACACTTCAATTCACTTTGCGAAGTGAATGGAGTGTTGCTTCACTTTCTATATGCTCTCCTTTTAGAGAAAATCACTCTCTTTTGAAACTGCCTTAAGCTACTTACAAGCATTCACAAGGAACTCACATCTGTTTCTCTGAAAGAGAAGCAGTCTGTTCCAACACTTCAATTCACTGTGCGAAGTGAATGGAGTGTTGCTTCACTTTCTAAATGCTCTCATTTTAGAGAAAATCACTCTCTTTTGAAACTGCCTTAAGCTACTTACAAGCATTCACAAGAAACTCACATCTGTTTCTCTGAAAGAGAAGCAGTCTGTTCCAACACTTCAATTCACTGTGCGAAGGGAATGGAGTGTTGCTTCACTTTATAAATGCTGTCCTTTCAGAGAAAATCACTTTCCTTTGAAAGTGCCTTAAGCTACTTACAAGCATTCAACAGAAATACACATGCATTTCTCTGAAAGAGAAGCAGTCTGTTCCAACACTTCAATTCACTGTGCTTAGTGAATGGAGTGTTGCTTCACTTTCTAAATGCTGTCCTTTCAGAGAAAATCACTTTCCTTTCAAAGTGCCTTAAGCTACTTACAAGCATTCAATAGAAATTCACATGCGATTCTCTCAAAGAGAAGTAGTCTGTTTCCACACTTCAATTCACTGTGCGTAGTGAACGGAGTGTTGCTTCACTTTCTAAATGCTGTCCTTTCAGAGAAAATCACTTTGTTTTGAAAGTGCCTTAAGCTACTTACAAGCATTCACAAGAAACTCAAATGCATTTTTCTGAAAGAGAAGCAGTCTGTTACAACACTTCAATTCACTGTGCGAAGTGAATGGAGTGTTGTTTCACTTTCTAAATGCTGTCCTTTCAGAGAAAATCACTTTCCTTTGAAAGTGCCTTAAGCTACTTACAAGCATTCACAAGAAACTCACACGCATTTTTCTGAAAGAGAAGCTGTTTGTTCCAACACTTCAATTCACTGTGCGAAGTGAATGGAGTGTCGCTTCACTTTCTATATGCTCTCCTTTTAGAGAAAGTCACTCTCTTTTGAAACTGCCTTAAGCTACTTAAAAGCATTCACAAGAAACTCACATCTGTTTCTCTGAAAGGGAAGCAGTCTGTTCCAACACTTCAATTCACTGTGCGTAGTGAATGGAGTGTTGCTTCACTTTCTAAATGCTGTCCTTTCAGAGAAAATCACTTTCCTTTGAAAGTGCCTTAAGGTACTTACAAGCATTCACAAGAAACTCATATCTGTTTCTCTCAAAGAGAAGTAGTCTGTTCCAACACTTCAATTCACTGTGCGTAGTGAATGGAGTGTTGCTTCACTTTCTAAATGCTGTCCTTTCATAGAAAATCACTTTCCTTTGAAAGTGCCTTAAGCTACTTACAAGCATTCAACAGAAATTCACATGCGTTTCTATGAAAGAGAAACAGTCTGTTCCAACACTTCAATTCACTGTGCGAAGTGAATGGAGTGTTGCTTCACTTTCTAAATGCTGTCCTTTCAGAGAAAATCACTTTCTTTGAAACTGCCTTAAGCTACTTAAAAGCATTCACAGGAAACTCACATCTGTTTCTCTGAAAGAGAAGCAGTCTGTTCCTCACTTCAATTCACTGTGCGTAGTGAATGGAGTGTTGCTTCACTTTCTAAATGCTGTCCTTTCAGAGAAAATCACTTTCCTTTGAAAGTGCCTTAAGGTACTTACAAGCATTCACAAGAAACTCATATCTGTTTCTCTCAAAGAGAAGTAGTCTGTTCCAACACTTCAATTCACTGTGCGTAGTGAATGGATTGTTGCTTCACTTTCTAAATGCTGTCTTTTAAGAGAAAATCACTTTCCTTTGAAAGTGCCATAAGCTACTTACAAGCATTCACAAGAAACTCACATGCGTTTTTCTGAAAGACAAGCAGTCTGTTCCAACACTTCAATTCACTGTGCGTAGTGAACTGAGTGTTGCTTCGCTTTCTAAATGCTGTCCTTTTAGAGAATCACTTTCCTTTGAAAGTGCATTAGCTACTTACAAGCATTCAACAGAAATACACATGCATTTCTCTGAAAGAGAAGCAGTCTGTTCCAACACTTCAATTCACAGAGCGAAGTGAATGGAGTTTTGCTTCACTTTCTAAATGCTGTCCTTTCAGAGAAAATCACTTTCCTATGAAAGTGCCTAATCTACTTACAAGCATTCAACAGAAATTCACATGCGTTTCTCTGAAAGAGAAACAGTCTGTTCCAACACTTCAATTCACTGTGCGAAGTGAATGGAGTGTTGCTTCACTTTCTAAATGCTGTCCTTTCAGAGAAAATCACTTTCCTTTGAAAGTGCCTTAAGCTACTTACAAGCATTCACAAGAAACTCACACGCATTTTTCTGAAAGAGAAGCTGTTTGTTCCAAGACTTCAATTCACTGTGCGAAGTGAATGGAGTGTTGCTTCACTTTCTATATGCTCTCCTTTTAGAGAAAATCACTCTCTTTTGAAACTGCCTTAAGCTACTTACAAGCATTCACAAGAAACTCACATCTGTTTCTCTGAAAGAGAAGCAGTCTGTTCCAACACTTCAATTCACTGTACGAAGTGAATGGAGTGTTGCTTCACTTTCTAAATGCTGTCCTTTCAGAGAAAATCACTTTCCTTTGAAAGTGCCTTAGCTACTTACAAGCATTCAACAGAAATACACATGCGTTTCTCTGAAAGAGAAGCAGTCTGTTCCAACACTTCAATTCACTGTGCGAAGGGAGTGGAGTGTTGCTTCACTTTATAAATGCTGTCCTTTCAGAGAAGATCACTTTCCTTTGAAAGTGCCTTAAGCTACTTACAAGAATTCAACAGAAATACACATGCGTTTCTCTGAAAGAGAAGCAGTCTGTTCCAACACTTCAATTCACAGTGCGAAGTCAATGGAGTGTTGCTTCACTTTCTAAATGCTGTCCTTTCAAAGAAAATCACTTTCCTTTGAAAGTGCCTTAATCTACTTACAAGCATTCAACAGAAATTCACATGCGTTTCTCCGAAAGAGAATCAGTCTGTTCCAACACTTCAATTCACAGTGCGAAGTGAATGGAGTGTTGCTTCACTTTCCAAATGCTGTCCTTTCAGAGAAAATCACATTCCTTTGAAAGTGCCTTAAGCTACTTACAAGCATTCACAAAAAACTCATATCTGTTTCTATAAAACAAAAGTAGTCTTTTCCAACACTTCAATTCACTGTGCGTAGTGAATGGAGTGTTGCTTCACTTTCTAAATGCTGTCCTTTCAGAGAAAATCACTTTCCTTTGAAAGTGCCTAGAGCTACTTACAAGCATTCACAGCAAACTCACATGCATTTTTCGGAAAGAAGAGGTCTGTTCCAACACTTCAATTCACTGTGCGAAGTGAATGGAGTGTTGTTTCACTTTCTAAATTCTGTCCTTTTAGAGAAAATCACTTTCCTTTGAAAGTGCCTTAAGCTACTTACAAGCATTAAACAGAAATTCACATGTGTTTCTTTGAAAGAGAAACAGTCTGTTCCAACACTTCAATTCACTGTGCGAAGTGAATGGAGTGTTGCTTCACTTTCTAAATGGTGTCCTTTCCGAGAAAGTCACTTTCCTTTGAAAGTGCCTTAAGCTACTTACAAGCATTCACAAGAAACTCACATGCATTTTTTTGAAAGAGAAGCAGTCTGTTCCAACACTTCAATTCACTGTGCGTAGTGAACTGAGTGTTGCTTCACTTTCTAAATGCTGTCCTTTCAGAGAAAATCACTTTGCTTTGAAAGTGCCTTAAGCTACTTACAAGCATTCACAAGAAACTCACATCTGTTTCTCTGAAAGAGAAGCAGTCTGTTCCAACACTTCAATTCACTGTGCGAAGGGAATGGAGTGTTGCTTCACTTTATAAATGCTGTCCTTTCAGAGAAAATCACTTTCCTTTCAAAGTGCCTTAAGCTACTTACAAGCATTCAATAGAAATTCACATGCGATTCTCTCAAAGAGAAGTAGTCTGTTTCCACACTTCAATTCACTGTGCGTAGTGAACGGAGTGTTGCTTCACTTTCTAAATGCTGTCCTTTCAGAGAAAATCACTTTGTTTTGAAAGTGCCTTAAGCTACTTACAAGCATTCACAAGAAACTCAAATGCATTTTTCTGAAAGAGAAGCAGTCTGTTACAACACTTCAATTCACTGTGCGAAGTGAATGGAGTGTTGTTTCACTTTCTAAATGCTGTCCTTTCAGAGAAAATCACTTTCCTTTGAAAGTGCCTTAAGCTACTTACAAGCATTCACAAGAAACTCACACGCATTTTTCTGAAAGAGAAGCTGTTTGTTCCAACACTTCAATTCACTGTGCGAAGTGAATGGAGTGTCGCTTCACTTTCTATATGCTCTCCTTTTAGAGAAAGTCACTCTCTTTTGAAACTGCCTTAAGCTACTTACAAGCATTCACAAGAAACTCACATCTGTTTCTCTGAAAGGGAAGCAGTCTGTTCCAACACTTCAATTCACTGTGCGTAGTGAATGGAGTGTTGCTTCACTTTCTAAATGCTGTCCTTTCAGAGAAAATCACTTTCCTTTGAAAGTGCCTTAAGGTACTTACAAGCATTCACAAGAAACTCATATCTGTTTCTCTCAAAGAGAAGTAGTCTGTTCCAACACTTCAATTCACTGTGCGTAGTGAATGGAGTGTTGCTTCACTTTCTAAATGCTGTCCTATCATAGAAAATCACTTTCCTTTGAAAGTGCCTTAAGCTACTTACAAGCATTCAACAGAAATTCACATGCGTTTCTATGAAAGAGAAACAGTCTGTTCCAACACTTCAATTCACTGTGCGAAGTGAATGGAGTGTTGCTTCACTTTCTAAATGCTGTCCTTTCAGAGAAAATCACTTTCTTTGAAACTGCCTTAAGCTACTTACAAGCATTCACAGGAAACTCACATCTGTTTCTCTGAAAGAGAAGCAGTCTGTTCCTCACTTCAATTCACTGTGCGTAGTGAATGGAGTGTTGCTTCACTTTCTAAATGCTGTCCTTTCAGAGAAAATCACTTTCCTTTGAAAGTGCCTTAAGGTACTTACAAGCATTCACAAGAAACTCATATCTGTTTCTCTCAAAGAGAAGTAGTCTGTTCCAACACTTCAATTCACTGTGCGTAGTGAATGGATTGTTGCTTCACTTTCTAAATGCTGTCCTTTAAGAGAAAATCACTTTCCTTTGAAAGTGCCATAAGCTACTTACAAGCATTCACAAGAAACTCACATGCGTTTTTCTGAAAGACAAGCAGTCTGTTCCAACACTTCAATTCACTGTGCGTAGTGAACTGAGTGTTGCTTCGCTTTCTAAATGCTGTCCTTTTAGAGAATCACTTTCCTTTGAAAGTGCATTAGCTACTTACAAGCATTCAACAGAAATACACATGCATTTCTCTGAAAGAGAAGCAGTCTGTTCCAACACTTCAATTCACAGAGCGAAGTGAATGGAGTGTTGCTTCACTTTCTAAATGCTGTCCTTTCAGAGAAAATCACTTTCCTATGAAAGTGCCTAATCTACTTACAAGCATTCAACAGAAATTCACATGCGTTTCTCTGAAAGAGAAACAGTCTGTTCCAACACTTCAATTCACTGTGCGAAGTGAATGGAGTGTTGCTTCACTTTCTAAATGCTGTCCTTTCAGAGAAAATCACTTTCCTTTGAAAGTGCCATAAGCTACTTACAAGCATTCACAAGAAACTCACACGCATTTTTCTGAAAGAGAAGCTGTTTGTTCCAAGACTTCAATTCACTGTGCGAAGTGAATGGAGTGTTGCTTCACTTTCTATATGCTCTCCTTTTAGAGAAAATCACTCTCTTTTGAAACTGCCTTAAGCTACTTACAAGCATTCACAAGAAACTCACATCTGTTTCTCTGAAAGAGAAGCAGTCTGTTCCAACACTTCAATTCAATGTACGAAGAGAATGGAGTGTTGCTTCACTTTCTAAATGCTGTCCTTTCAGAGAAAATCACTTTCCTTTGAAAGTGCCTTAGCTACTTACAAGCATTCAACAGAAATACACATGCGTTTCTCTGAAAGAGAAGCAGTCTGTTCCAACACTTCAATTCACTGTGCGAAGGGAGTGGAGTGTTGCTTCACTTTATAAATGCTGTCCTTTCAGAGAAGATCACTTTCCTTTGAAAGTGCCTTAAGCTACTTACAAGAATTCAACAGAAATACACATGCGTTTCTCTGAAAGAGAAGCAGTCTGTTCCAACACTTCAATTCACAGTGCGAAGTGAATGGAGTGTTGCTTCACTTTCTAAATGCTGTCCTTTCAAAGAAAATCACTTTCCTTTGAAAGTGCCTTAATCTACTTACAAGCATTCAACAGAAATTCACATGCGTTTCTCCGAAAGAGAATCAGTCTGTTCCAACACTTCAATTCACAGTGCGAAGTGAATGGAGTGTTGCTTCACTTTCCAAATGCTGTCCTTTCAGAGAAAATCACATTCCTTTGAAAGTGCCTTAAGCTACTTACAAGCATTCACAAAAAACTCATATCTGTTTCTATAAAACAAAAGTAGTCTGTTCCAACACTTCAATTCACTGTGCGTAGTGAATGGAGTGTTGCTTCACTTTCTAAATGCTGTCCTTTCAGAGAAAATCACTTTCCTTTGAAAGTGCCTTAAGCTACTTACAAGCATTCACAGCAAACTCACATGCATTTTTCGGAAAGAAGAGGTCTGTTCCAACACTTCAATTCACTGTGCGAAGTGAATGGAGTGTTGTTTCACTTTCTAAATTCTGTCCTTTTAGAGAAAATCACTTTCCTTTGAAAGTGCCTTAAGCTACTTACAAGCATTAAACAGAAATTCACATGTGTTTCTTTGAAAGAGAAACAGTCTGTTCCAACACTTCAATTCACTGTGCGAAGTGAATGGAGTGTTGCTTCACTTTCTAAATGCTGTCCTTTCAGAGAAAATCACTTTCCTTTGAAAGTGCCTTAAGCTACTTACAAGCATTCACAAGTAACTCACATCTGTTTCTCTGAAAAAGAAGCAGTCTGTTCCAACACTTCAATTCACTGTGCGAAGTGAATGGAGTGTTGCTTCTCTTTCTAAATGCTATCCTTTTAGAGAAAATCACTCTCTTTTGAAACTGCCTTAAGCTACTTACAAGCATTCACAAGAAACTCACATCTGTTTCTCTGAAAGAGAAGCAGTCTGTTCCAACACTTCAATTCACTGTGCAAAGGGAATGGAGTGTTGCTTCACTTTATAAATGCTGTCCTTTCAGAGAAAATCACTTTCCTTTGAAAGTGCCTTAAGCTACTTACAAGCATTCAACAGAAATACACATGCGTTTCTCTGAAAGAGAAGCAGTCTGTTCCAACACTTCAATTCACAGTGGGAAGTGAATGGAGTGTTGCTTCACTTTCTAAATGCTGTCCTTTCAGAGAAAATCACTTTCCTTTGAAAGTGCCTTAAGCTACTTACGAGCATTCAACAGAAATTCACATGCGTTTCTCTGAAAGAGAAGCAGTCTGTTCCAACACTTCAATTCACAGTGCGAAGTGAATGGAGTATTGCTTCACTTTCCAAATGCTGTCCTTTCAGGTAAAATCACATTCCTTTGAAACTGCCTTAAGCTACTTACAAGCATTCACAGGAAACTCACATCTGTTTCTCTGAAAGAGAAGCAGTCTGTTCCAACACTTCAATTCACTGTGCGTAGTGAATGGAGTGTTGCTTCACTTTCTAAATGCTGTCCTTTCAGAGAAAATCACTTTCCTTTGAAAGTGCCTTAAGGTAATTACAAGCATTCACAAGAAACTCATATCTGTTTCTCTCAAAGAGAAGTAGTCTGTTCCAACACTTCAATTCACTGTGCGTAGTGAATGGAGTGTTGCTTCACTTTCTAAATGCTGTCCTTTCAGAGAAAATCACTTTCCTTTGAAAGTGCCTTAAGCTACTTACAAGCATTCACAAGAAAGTCACATGCATTTTTCTGAAAGAGAAGCAGTCTGTTCCAACACTTCAATTCACTGTGCGAAGGGAATGGAGTGTTGCTTCGCTTTCTAAATGCTGTACTTTCAGAGAAAATCACTTTCCTTTGAAAGTGCATTAGCTACTTACAAGCATTCAACAGAAATACACATGCATTTCTCTGAAAGAGAAGCAGTCTGTTCCAACACTTCAATTCACAGAGCGAAGTGAATGGAGTGTTGCTTCACTTTCTAAATGCTGTCCTTTCAGAGAAAATCACTTTCCTATGAAAGTGCCTAATCTACTTACAAGCATTCAACAGAAATTCACATGCGTTTCTCTGAAAGAGAAACAGTCTGTTCCAACACTTCAATTCACTGTGCGAAGTGAATGGAGTGTTGCTTCACTTTCTAAATGCTGTCCTTTCAGAGAAAATCACTTTCCTTTGAAAGTGCCATAAGCTACTTACAAGCATTCACAAGAAACTCACACGCATTTTTCTGAAAGAGAAGCTGTTTGTTCCAAGACTTCAATTCACTGTGCGAAGTGAATGGAGTGTTGCTTCACTTTCTATATGCTCTCCTTTTAGAGAAAATCACTCTCTTTTGAAACTGCCTTAAGCTACTTACAAGCATTCACAAGAAACTCACATCTGTTTCTCTGAAAGAGAAGCAGTCTGTTCCAACACTTCAATTCAATGTACGAAGAGAATGGAGTGTTGCTTCACTTTCTAAATGCTGTCCTTTCAGAGAAAATCACTTTCCTTTGAAAGTGCCTTAGCTACTTACAAGCATTCAACAGAAATACACATGCGTTTCTCTGAAAGAGAAGCAGTCTGTTCCAACACTTCAATTCACTGTGCGAAGGGAGTGGAGTGTTGCTTCACTTTATAAATGCTGTCCTTTCAGAGAAGATCACTTTCCTTTGAAAGTGCCTTAAGCTACTTACAAGAATTCAACAGAAATACACATGCGTTTCTCTGAAAGAGAAGCAGTCTGTTCCAACACTTCAATTCACAGTGCGAAGTGAATGGAGTGTTGCTTCACTTTCTAAATGCTGTCCTTTCAAAGAAAATCACTTTCCTTTGAAAGTGCCTTAATCTACTTACAAGCATTCAACAGAAATTCACATGCGTT
The DNA here is from genome assembly GCF_982192425.1 of Myodes glareolus. Taxonomy (NCBI): domain Eukaryota; kingdom Metazoa; phylum Chordata; class Mammalia; order Rodentia; family Cricetidae; genus Myodes; species Myodes glareolus. Next base: position 130,374,416 of record NC_142028.1, read on the forward strand.
TCTCCGAAAGAGAATCAGTCTGTTCCAACACTTCAATTCACAGTGCGAAGTGAATGGAGTGTTGCTTCACTTTCCAAATGCTGTCCTTTCAGAGAAAATCACATTCCTTTGAAAGTGCCTTAAGCTACTTACAAGCATTCACAAAAAACTCATATCTGTTTCTATAAAACAAAAGTAGTCTGTTCCAACACTTCAATTCACTGTGCGTAGTGAATGGAGTGTTGCTTCACTTTCTAAATGCTGTCCTTTCAGAGAAAATCACTTTCCTTTGAAAGTGCCTTAAGCTACTTACAAGCATTCACAGCAAACTCACATGCATTTTTCGGAAAGAAGAGGTCTGTTCCAACACTTCAATTCACTGTGCGAAGTGAATGGAGTGTTGTTTCACTTTCTAAATTCTGTCCTTTTAGAGAAAATCACTTTCCTTTGAAAGTGCCTTAAGCTACTTACAAGCATTAAACAGAAATTCACATGTGTTTCTTTGAAAGAGAAACAGTCTGTTCCAACACTTCAATTCACTGTGCGAAGTGAATGGAGTGTTGCTTCACTTTCTAAATGCTGTCCTTTCAGAGAAAATCACTTTCCTTTGAAAGTGCCTTAAGCTACTTACAAGCATTCACAAGTAACTCACATCTGTTTCTCTGAAAGAGAAGCAGTCTGTTCCAACACTTCAATTCACTGTGCGAAGTGAATGGAGTGTTGCTTCTCTTTCTAAATGCTATCCTTTTAGAGAAAATCACTCTCTTTTGAAACTGCCTTAAGCTACTTACAAGCATTCACAAGAAACTCACATCTGTTTCTCTGAAAGAGAAGCAGTCTGTTCCAACACTTCAATTCACTGTGCAAAGGGAATGGAGTGTTGCTTCACTTTATAAATGCTGTCCTTTCAGAGAAAATCACTTTCCTTTGAAAGTGCCTTAAGCTACTTACAAGCATTCAACAGAAATACACATGCGTTTCTCTGAAAGAGAAGCAGTCTGTTCCAACACTTCAATTCACAGTGGGAAGTGAATGGAGTGTTGCTTCACTTTCTAAATGCTGTCCTTTCAGAGAAAATCACTTTCCTTTGAAAGTGCCTTAAGCTACTTACGAGCATTCAACAGAAATTCACATGCGTTTCTCTGAAAGAGAAGCAGTCTGTTCCAACACTTCAATTCACAGTGCGAAGTGAATGGAGTATTGCTTCACTTTCCAAATGCTGTCCTTTCAGGTAAAATCACATTCCTTTGAAACTGCCTTAAGCTACTTACAAGCATTCACAGGAAACTCACATCTGTTTCTCTGAAAGAGAAGCAGTCTGTTCCAACACTTCAATTCACTGTGCGTAGTGAATGGAGTGTTGCTTCACTTTCTAAATGCTGTCCTTTCAGAGAAAATCACTTTCCTTTGAAAGTGCCTTAAGGTAATTACAAGCATTCACAAGAAACTCATATCTGTTTCTCTCAAAGAGAAGTAGTCTGTTCCAACACTTCAATTCACTGTGCGTAGTGAATGGAGTGTTGCTTCACTTTCTAAATGCTGTCCTTTCAGAGAAAATCACTTTCCTTTGAAAGTGCCTTAAGCTACTTACAAGCATTCACAAGAAAGTCACATGCATTTTTCTGAAAGAGAAGCAGTCTGTTCCAACACTTCAATTCACTGTGCGAAGGGAATGGAGTGTTGCTTCGCTTTCTAAATGCTGTACTTTCAGAGAAAATCACTTTCCTTTGAAAGTGCATTAGCTACTTACTAGCATTCAACAGAAATACACATGCATTTCTCTGAAAGAGAAGCAGTCTGTTCCAACACTTCAATTCACAGTGCGAAGTGAATGGAGTGTTGCTTCACTTTCAAAATGCTGTCCTTTCAGAGAAAATCACTTTCCTTTGAAAGTGCCTAATCTACTTACAAGCATTCAACAGAAATTCACAGGCGTTTCTCCTAAAGAGAAACAGTCTGTTCCAACACTTCAATTCATAGTGCGAAGTGAATGGAGTGTTGCTTCACTTTCTAAATGCTGTCCTTTCAGAGAAAATCACTTTCCTTTGAAAGTGCCTTAAGCTACTTACAAGCATTCACTAAAAACTCATATCTGTTTCTCTGAAAGAGAAGTAGTCTATTCCAACACTTCAATTCACTGTGCGTAGTGAATGGAGTGTTGCTTCACTTTCTAAATGCTGTCCTTTCAGAGAAAATCACTTTCCTTTGAAAGTGCCTTAAGCTACTTACAAGCATTCACAGCAAACTCACATGCATTTTTCTGAAAGAGAAGTAGTCTGTTCCAACGCTTCAGTTCACTGTGCGAAGTGAATGGAGTGTTGCTTCACTTTCTAAATGCTGTCCTTTCCTAGAAAATCACTTTCCTTTGAAAGTGCCTTAAGCTACTTACAAGCATTCACAAGAAACTCACATGCGTTTCTCTGAAAGAGAAGCAGTCTGTTCCAACACTTCAATTCACAGTGCTAAGTGAATGGAGTGTTGCTTCACTTTCTAAATGCTGTCCTTTCAGAGAAAATCACTTTTCTTTGAAAGTGCCTTAAGTTACTTACAAGCATTCACAAAAAACTTATATCTGTCTCTCTGAAAGAGAAGTAGTCTGTTCCAACACTTCAATTCACTGTGAGCAGTGAATGGAGTGTTGCTTCACTTTCTAAATGCTGTCCTTTCAGAGAAAATCACTTTCCTTTGAAAGTGCCTTAAGCTACTTACAAGCATTCACAAGAAACTCACACGCATTTTTCTGAAAGAGAAGTTGTTTGTTCCAACACTTCAATTCACTGTGCGAAGTGAATGGAGTGTTGCTTCACTTTCTATATGCTCTCCTTTTAGAGAAAATCACTCTCTTTTGAAACTGCCTTAAGCTACTTACAAGCATTCACAAGAAACTCACATCTGTTTCTCTGAAAGAGAAGCAGTCTGTTCCAACACTTCAATTCACTGTGCGAAGTGAATGGAGTGTTGCTTCACTTTCTAAATGCTCTCATTTTAGAGAAAATCACTCTCTTTTGAAACTGCCTTAAGCTACTTACAAGCATTCACAAGAAACTCACATCTGTTTCTCTGAAAAAGAAGCAGTCTGTTCCAAAACTTCAATTCACTGTGCGAAGGGAATGGAGTGTTGCTTCACTTTATAAATGCTGTCCTTTCAGAGAAAATCACTTTCCTTTGAAAGTGCCTTAAGCTACTTATAAGCATTCACAGCAAACTCACATGCATTTTTCTGAAAGAAGAGGTCTGTTCCAACACTTCAATTCACTGTGCGAAGTGAAAGGAGTGTTGTTTCGCTTTCTAAATGCTGTCCTTTCAGAGAAAATCACTTTCCTTTGAAAGTGCCTTAAGCTACTTACAAGCATTAAACAGAAATTCACATGCGTTTCTCTGAAAGAGAAACAGTCTGTTCCAACACTTCAATTCACTGTGCGAAGTAAATGGAGTGTTGCTTCACTTTCTAAATGGTGTCCTTTCCAGGAAAGTAACTTTCCTTTGAAAGTGCCTTAAGCTACTTACAAGCATTCACAGCAAACTCACATGCATTTTTCTGAAAGAGAAGCAGTCTGTTCCAACAATTCAATTCACAGTGCTAAGTGAATGGAGTGTTGCTTCACTTTCTAAATGGTGTCCTTTCAGAGAAAATCACTTTCCTTTGAAAGTGCCTTAAGTTACTTACAAGCATTCACAAAAAACTCATATCTGTCTCTCTGAAAGAGAAGTAGTCTGTTCCAACACTTCAATTCACTGTGAGTAGTGAATGGAGTGTTGCTTCACTTTCTAAATGCTGTCCTTTCAGAGAAAATCACTTTCCTTTGAAAGTGCCTTAAGCTACTTACAAGCATTCACAAGAAGCTCACATGCATTTTTCTGAAAGAGAAGCAGTCTGTTCCAACACTTCAATTCACTGTGCGAAGTGAATGGAGTGTTGTTTCACTTTATAAATGTTGCCCTTTCAGAGAAAATCACTTTCCTTTGAAAGTGCCTTAAGCTACTTACAAGCATTCAACAGAAATACACATGCGTTTCTCTGAAAGAGAAGCAGTCTGTTCCAACACTTCAATTCACAGTGCGAAGTGAATGGAGTGTTGCTTCACTATCTAAATGCTGTCCTTTCAGAGAAAATCACTTTCCTTTGAAAGTGCCTTAAGCTACTTACAAACATTCACAAAAAACTCATATCTGTTTCTCTGAAAGAGAAGTAGTCTGTTCCAACACTTCATTTCACTGTGCGTAGTGAATGGAGTATTGCTTCACTTTCTAAATGCTCTCATTTTAGAGAAAATCACTCTCTTTTGAAACTGCCTTAAGCTACTTACAAGCATTCACAAGAAACTCACATCTGTTTCTCTGAAAGGGAAGCAGTCTGTTCCAACACTTCAATTCACTGTGCGTAGTGAATGGAGTGTTGCTTCACTTTCTAAATGCTGTCCTTTCAGAGAAAATCACTTTCCTTTGAAAGTGCCTTAAGGTACTTACAAGCATTCACAAGAAACTCATATCTGTTTCTCTCAAAGAGAAGTAGTCTGTTCCAACACTTCAATTCACTGTGCGTAGTGAATGGAGTGTTGCTTCACTTTCTAAATGCTGTCCTTTCATAGAAAATCACTTTCCTTTGAAAGTGCCTTAAGCTACTTACAAGCATTCAACAGAAATTCACATGCGTTTCTATGAAAGAGAAACAGTCTGTTCCAACACTTCAATTCACTGTGCGAAGTGAATGGAGTGTTGCTTCACTTTCTAAATGCTGTCCTTTCAGAGAAAATCACTTTCTTTGAAAATGCCTTAAGCTACTTACAAGCATTCACAGGAAACTCACATCTGTTTCTCTGAAAGAGAAGCAGTCTGTTCCTCACTTCAATTCACTGTGCGTAGTGAATGGAGTGTTGCTTCACTTTCTAAATGCTGTCCTTTCAGAGAAAATCACTTTCCTTTGAAAGTGCCTTAAGGTACTTACAAGCATTCACAAGAAACTCATATCTGTTTCTCTCAAAGAGAAGTAGTCTGTTCCAACACTTCAATTCACTGTGCGTAGTGAATGGAGTGTTGCTTCACTTTCTAAATGCTGTCCTTTCATAGAAAATCACTTTCCTTTGAAAGTGCCTTAAGCTACTTACAAGCATTCAACAGAAATTCACATGCGTTTCTATGAAAGAGAAACAGTCTGTTCCAACACTTCAATTCACTGTGCGAAGTGAATGGAGTGTTGCTTCACTTTCTAAATGCTGTCCTTTCAGAGAAAATCACTTTCTTTGAAACTGCCTTAAGCTACTTACAAGCATTCACAGGAAACTCACATCTGTTTCTCTGAAAGAGAAGCAGTCTGTTCCTCACTTCAATTCACTGTGCGTAGTGAATGGAGTGTTGCTTCACTTTCTAAATGCTGTCCTTTCAGAGAAAATCACTTTCCTTTGAAAGTGCCTTAAGCTACTTACAAGCATTCAACAGAAATACACATGCGTTTCTCTGAAAAAGAAGCAGTCTTTTCCAACACTTCAATTCACAGTGCGAAGTGAATGGAGTATTGCTTCACTTTCTAAATGCTGTCCTTTCAGAGAAAATCACTTTCCTTTGAAAGTGCCTTAAGCTACTTACATGCATTCACAAGAAACTCACACGCATTTTTCTGAAAGAGAAGCTGTTTGTTCCAACACTTCAATTCACTTTGCGAAGTGAATGGAGTGTTGCTTCACTTTCTATATGCTCTCCTTTTAGAGAAAATCACTCTCTTTTGAAACTGCCTTAAGCTACTTACAAGCATTCACAAGAAACTCACATCTGTTTCTCTGAAAGAGAAGCAGTCTGTTCCAACACTTCAATTCACTGTGCGAAGGGAATGGAGTGTTGTTTCACTTTATAAATGCTGTCCTTTCAGAGAAAATCACTTTCCTTTGAAAGTGCCTTAAGCTACTTACAAGCATTCAACAGAAATACACATGCGTTTCTCTGAAAGAGAAGCAGTCTGTTCCAACACTTCAATTCACTGTGCTTAGTGAATGGAGTGTTGCTTCACTTTCTAAATGCTGTCCTTTCAGAGAAAATCACTTTCCTTTCAAAGTGCCTTAAGCTACTTACAAGCATTCAATAGAAATTCACATGCGATTCTCTCAAAGAGAAGTAGTCTGTTTCCACACTTCAATTCACTGTGCGTAGTGAACGGAGTGTTGCTTCACTTTCTAAATGCTGTCCTTTCAGAGAAAATCACTTTGTTTTGAAAGTGCCTTAAGCTACTTACAAGCATTCACAAGAAACTCAAATGCATTTTTCTGAAAGAGAAGCAGTCTGTTACAACACTTCAATTCACTGTGCGAAGTGAATGGAGTGTTGTTTCACTTTCTAAATGCTGTCCTTTCAGAGAAAATCACTTTCCTTTGAAAGTGCCTTAAGCTACTTACAATCATTCACAAGAAACTCACACGCATTTTTCTGAAAGAGAAGCTGTTTGTTCCAACACTTCAATTCACTGTGCGAAGTGAATGGAGTGTCGCTTCACTTTCTATATGCTCTCCTTTTAGAGAAAGTCACTCTCTTTTGAAACTGCCTTAAGCTACTTACAAGCATTCACAAGAAACTCACATCTGTTTCTCTGAAAGGGAAGCAGTCTGTTCCAACACTTCAATTCACTGTGCGTAGTGAATGGAGTGTTGCTTCACTTTCTAAATGCTGTCCTTTCAGAGAAAATCACTTTCCTTTGAAAGTGCCTTAAGGTACTTACAAGCATTCACAAGAAACTCATATCTGTTTCTCTCAAAGAGAAGTAGTCTGTTCCAACACTTCAATTCACTGTGCGTAGTGAATGGAGTGTTGCTTCACTTTCTAAATGCTGTCCTTTCATAGAAAATCACTTTCCTTTGAAAGTGCCTTAAGCTACTTACAAGCATTCAACAGAAATTCACATGCGTTTCTATGAAAGAGAAACAGTCTGTTCCAACACTTCAATTCACTGTGCGAAGTGAATGGAGTGTTGCTTCACTTTCTAAATGCTGTCCTTTCAGAGAAAATCACTTTCTTTGAAACTGCCTTAAGCTACTTACAAGCATTCACAGGAAACTCACATCTGTTTCTCTGAAAGAGAAGCAGTCTGTTCCTCACTTCAATTCACTGTGCGTAGTGAATGGAGTGTTGCTTCACTTTCTAAATGCTGTCCTTTCAGAGAAAATCACTTTCCTTTGAAAGTGCCTTAAGGTACTTACAAGCATTCACAAGAAACTCATATCTGTTTCTCTCAAAGAGAAGTAGTCTGTTCCAACACTTCAATTCACTGTGCGTAGTGAATGGATTGTTGCTTCACTTTCTAAATGCTGTCCTTTAAGAGAAAATCACTTTCCTTTGAAAGTGCCATAAGCTACTTACAAGCATTCACAAGAAACTCACATGCGTTTTTCTGAAAGACAAGCAGTCTGTTCCAACACTTCAATTCACTGTGCGTAGTGAACTGAGTGTTGCTTCGCTTTCTAAATGCTGTCCTTTTAGAGAATCACTTTCCTTTGAAAGTGCATTAGCTACTTACAAGCATTCAACAGAAATACACATGCATTTCTCTGAAAGAGAAGCAGTCTGTTCCAACACTTCAATTCACAGAGCGAAGTGAATGGAGTGTTGCTTCACTTTCTAAATGCTGTCCTTTCAGAGAAAATCACTTTCCTATGAAAGTGCCTAATCTACTTACAAGCATTCAACAGAAATTCACATGCGTTTCTCTGAAAGAGAAACAGTCTGTTCCAACACTTCAATTCACTGTGCGAAGTGAATGGAGTGTTGCTTCACTTTCTAAATGCTGTCCTTTCAGAGAAAATCACTTTCCTTTGAAAGTGCCTTAAGCTACTTACAAGCATTCACAAGAAACTCACACGGATTTTTCTGAAAGAGAAGCTGTTTGTTCCAAGACTTCAATTCACTGTGCGAAGTGAATGGAGTGTTGCTTCACTTTCTATATGCTCTCCTTTTAGAGAAAATCACTCTCTTTTGAAACTGCCTTAAGCTACTTACAAGCATTCACAAGAAACTCACATCTGTTTCTCTGAAAGAGAAGCAGTCTGTTCCAACACTTCAATTCACTGTACGAAGTGAATGGAGTGTTGCTTCACTTTCTAAATGCTGTCCTTTCAGAGAAAATCACTTTCCTTTGAAAGTGCCTTAGCTACTTACAAGCATTCAACAGAAATACACATGCGTTTCTCTGAAAGAGAAGCAGTCTGTTCCAACACTTCAATTCACTGTGCGAAGGGAGTGGAGTGTTGCTTCACTTTATAAATGCTGTCCTTTCAGAGAAGATCACTTTCCTTTGAAAGTGCCTTAAGCTACTTACAAGAATTCAACAGAAATACACATGCGTTTCTCTGAAAGAGAAGCAGTCTGTTCCAACACTTCAATTCACAGTGCGAAGTGAATGGAGTGTTGCTTCACTTTCTAAATGCTGTCCTTTCAAAGAAAATCACTTTCCTTTGAAAGTGCCTTAATCTACTTACAAGCATTCAACAGAAATTCACATGCGTTTCTCCGAAAGAGAATCAGTCTGTTCCAACACTTCAATTCACAGTGCGAAGTGAATGGAGTGTTGCTTCACTTTCCAAATGCTGTCCTTTCAGAGAAAATCACATTCCTTTGAAAGTGCCTTAAGCTACTTACAAGCATTCACAAAAAACTCATATCTGTTTCTATAAAACAAAAGTAGTCTGTTCCAACACTTCAATTCACTGTGCGTAGTGAATGGAGTGTTGCTTCACTTTCTAAATGCTGTCCTTTCAGAGAAAATCACTTTCCTTTGAAAGTGCCTTAAGCTACTTACAAGCATTCACAGCAAACTCACATGCATTTTTCGGAAAGAAGAGGTCTGTTCCAACACTTCAATTCACTGTGCGAAGTGAATGGAGTGTTGTTTCACTTTCTAAATTCTGTCCTTTTAGAGAAAATCACTTTCCTTTGAAAGTGCCTTAAGCTACTTACAAGCATTAAACAGAAATTCACATGTGTTTCTTTGAAAGAGAAACAGTCTGTTCCAACACTTCAATTCACTGTGCGAAGTGAATGGAGTGTTGCTTCACTTTCTAAATGGTGTCCTTTCCGAGAAAGTCACTTTCCTTTGAAAGTGCCTTAAGCTACTTACAAGCATTCACAAGAAACTCACATGCATTTTTTTGAAAGAGAAGCAGTCTGTTCCAACACTTCAATTCACTGTGCGTAGTGAACTGAGTGTTGCTTCACTTTCTAAATGCTGTCCTTTCAGAGAAAATCACTTTGCTTTGAAAGTGCCTTAAGCTACTTACAAGCATTCACAAGAAACTCACATCTGTTTCTCTGAAAGAGAAGCAGTCTGTTCCAACACTTCAATTCACTGTGCGAAGTGAATGGAGTGTTGCTTCACTTTCTAAATGCTCTCATTTTAGAGAAAATCACTCTCTTTTGAAACTGCCTTAAGCTACTTACAAGCATTCACAAGAAACTCACATCTGTTTCTCTGAAAGAGAAGCAGTCTGTTCCAACACTTCAATTCACTGTGCGAAGGGAATGGAGTGTTGCTTCACTTTATAAATGCTGTCCTTTCAGAGAAAATCACTTTCCTTTGAAAGTGCCTTAAGCTACTTACAAGCATTCAACAGAAATACACATGCGTTTCTCTGAAAGAGAAGCAGTCTGTTCCAACACTTCAATTCACTGTGCTTAGTGAATGGAGTGTTGCTTCACTTTCTAAATGCTGTCCTTTCAGAGAAAATCACTTTCCTTTCAAAGTGCCTTAAGCTACTTACAAGCATTCAATACAAATTCACATGCGATTCTCTCAAAGAGAAGTAGTCTGTTTCCACACTTCAATTCACTGTGCGTAGTGAACGGAGTGTTGCTTCACTTTCTAAATGCTGTCCTTTCAGAGAAAATCACTTTGTTTTGAAAGTGCCTTAAGCTACTTACAAGCATTCACAAGAAACTCAAATGCATTTTTCTGAAAGAGAAGCAGTCTGTTACAATACTTCAATTCGCTGTGCGAAGTGAATGGAGTGTTGTTTCACTTTCTAAATGCTGTCCTTTCAGAGAAAATCACTTTCCTTTGAAAGTGCCTTAAGCTACTTACAAGCATTCACAAGAAACTCACACGCATTTTTCTGAAAGAGAAGCTGTTTGTTCCAACACTTCAATTCACTGTGCGAAGTGAATGGAGTGTCGCTTCACTTTCTATATGCTCTCCTTTTAGAGAAAGTCACTCTCTTTTGAAACTGCCTTAAGCTACTTACAAGCATTCACAAGAAACTCACATCTGTTTCTCTGAAAGGGAAGCAGTCTGTTCCAACACTTCAATTCACTGTGCGTAGTGAATGGAGTGTTGCTTCACTTTCTAAATGCTGTCCTTTCAGAGAAAATCACTTTCCTTTGAAAGTGCCTTAAGGTACTTACAAGCATTCACAAGAAACTCATATCTGTTTCTCTCAAAGAGAAGTAGTCTGTTCCAACACTTCAATTCACTGTGCATAGTGAATGGAGTGTTGCTTCACTTTCTAAATGCTGTCCTTTCATAGAAAATCACTTTCCTTTGAAAGTGCCTTAAGCTACTTACAAGCATTCAACAGAAATTCACATGCGTTTCTATGAAAGAGAAACAGTCTGTTCCAACACTTCAATTCACTGTGCGAAGTGAATGGAGTGTTGCTTCACTTTCTAAATGCTGTCCTTTCAGAGAAAATCACTTTCTTTGAAACTGCCTTAAGCTACTTACAAGCATTCACAGGAAACTCACATCTGTTTCTCTGAAAGAGAAGCAGTCTGTTCCTCACTTCAATTCACTGTGCGTAGTGAATGGAGTGTTGCTTCACTTTCTAAATGCTGTCCTTTCAGAGAAAATCACTTTCCTTTGAAAGTGCCTTAAGGTACTTACAAGCATTCACAAGAAACTCATATCTGTTTCTCTCAAAGAGAAGTAGTCTGTTCCAACACTTCAATTCACTGTGCGTAGTGAATGGATTGTTGCTTCACTTTCTAAATGCTGTCCTTTAAGAGAAAATCACTTTCCTTTGAAAGTGCCATAAGCTACTTACAAGCATTCACAAGAAACTCACATGCGTTTTTCTGAAAGACAAGCAGTCTGTTCCAACACTTCAATTCACTGTGCGTAGTGAACTGAGTGTTGCTTCGCTTTCTAAATGCTGTCCTTTTAGAGAATCACTTTCCTTTGAAAGTGCATTAGCTACTTACAAGCATTCAACAGAAATACACATGCATTTCTCTGAAAGAGAAGCAGTCTGTTCCAACACTTCAATTCACAGAGCGAAGTGAATGGAGTGTTGCTTCACTTTCTAAATGCTGTCCTTTCAGAGAAAATCACTTTCCTATGAAAGTGCCTAATCTACTTACAAGCATTCAACAGAAATTCACATGCGTTTCTCTGAAAGAGAAACAGTCTGTTCCAACACTTCAATTCACTGTGCGAAGTGAATGGAGTGTTGCTTCACTTTCTAAATGCTGTCCTTTCAGAGAAAATCACTTTCCTTTGAAAGTGCCTTAGCTACTTACAAGCATTCAACAGAAATACACATGCGTTTCTCTGAAAGAGAAGCAGTCTGTTCCAACACTTCAATTCACTGTGCGAAGGGAGTGGAGTGTTGCTTCACTTTATAAATGCTGTCCTTTCAGAGAAGATCACTTTCCTTTGAAAGTGCCTTAAGCTACTTACAAGAATTCAACAGAAATACACATGCGTTTCTCTGAAAGAGAAGCAGTCTGTTCCAACACTTCAATTCACAGTGCGAAGTGAATGGAGTGTTGCTTCACTTTCTCAATGCTGTCCTTTCAAAGAAAATCACTTTCCTTTGAAAGTGCCTTAATCTACTTACAAGCATTCAACAGAAATTCACATGCGTTTCTCCGAAAGAGAATCAGTCTGTTCCAACACTTCAATTCACAGTGCGAAGTGAATGGAGTGTTGCTTCACTTTCCAAATGCTGTCCTTTCAGAGAAAATCACATTCCTTTGAAAGTGCCTTAAGCTACTTACAAGCATTCACAAAAAACTCATATCTGTTTCTATAAAACAAAAGTAGTCTGTTCCAACACTTCAATTCACTGTGCGTAGTGAATGGAGTGTTGCTTCACTTTCTAAATGCTGTCCTTTCAGAGAAAATCACTTTCCTTTGAAAGTGCCTTAAGCTACTTACAAGCATTCACAGCAAACTCACATGCATTTTTCGGAAAGAAGAGGTCTGTTCCAACACTTCAATTCACTGTGCGAAGTGAATGGAGTGTTGTTTCACTTTATAAATGCTGTCCTTTCACAGAAAATCACTTTCCTTTGAAAGTGCCTTAAGCTACTTACAAGCATTAAACAGAAATTCACATGTGTTTCTTTGAAAGAGAAAAAGTCTGTTCCAACACTTCAATTCACTGTGCGAAGTGAATGGAGTGTTGCTTCACTTTCTAAATGGTGTCCTTTCCGAGAAAGTCACTTTCCTTTGAAAGTGCCTTAAGCTACTTACAAGCATTCACAAGAAACTCACATGCATTTTTTTGAAAGAGAAGCAGTCTGTTCCAACACTTCAATTCACTGTGCGTAGTGAACTGAGTGTTGCTTCACTTTCTAAATGCTGTCCTTTCAGAGAAAATCACTTTGCTTTGAAAGTGCCTTAAGCTACTTACAAGCATTCACAAGAAACTCACATGCATTTTTCTGAAAGAGAAGCAGTCTGTTCCAACACTTCAATTCACTGTGCGAAGTGAATGGAGTGTTGTTTCACTTTCTAAATGCTGTCCTTTCAGAGAAAATCACTTTCCTTTGAAAGTGCCTTAAGCTACTTACAAGCATTCAATAGAAATTCACATGCGATTCTCTCAAAGAGAAGTAGTCTGTTTCCACACTTCAATTCACAGTGCGTAGTGAATGGAGTGTTGCTTCACTTTCTAAATGCTGTCCTTTCAGAGAAAATCACTCTCTTTTGAAACTGCCTTAAGCTGCTTACAAGCATTCACAAGAAACTCACATCTGTTTCTCTGAAAGAGAAGCAGTCTGTTCCAACACTTCAATTCACTGTGCGAAGTGAATGGAGTGTTGCTTCACTTTCTATATGCTCTCCTTTTAGAGAAAATCACTCTCTTTTGAAACTGCCTTAAGCTACTTACAAGCATTCACAAGAAACTCACATCTGTTTCTCTGAAAGAGAAGCAGTCTCTTCCAACACTTCAATTCACTGTGCGTAGTGAATGGAGTGTTGCTTCACTTTCTAAATGCTGTCCTTTCAGAGAAAATCACTTTCCTTTGAAAATGCCTTCAGGTACTTACAAGCATTCACAAGAAACTCATATCTGTTTCTCTGAAAGAGAAGTAGTCTGTTTCAACACTTCAATTCACTGTGCGTAGTGAATGGAGTGTTGCTTCACTTTCTAAATGCTGTCCTTTCAGAGAAAATCACTTTCCTTTGAAAGTGCCTTAAGCTACTTACAAGCATTCACAAGTAACTCACATCTGTTTCTCTGAAAGAGAAGCAGTCTGTTCCAACACTTCAATTCACTGTGCGAAGTGAATGGAGTGTTGCTTCTCTTTCTAAATGCTATCCTTTTAGAGAAAATCACTCTCTTTTGAAACTGCCTTAAGCTACTTACAAGCATTCACAAGAAACTCACATCTGTTTCTCTGAAAGAGAAGCAGTCTGTTCTAACACTTCAATTCACTGTGCAAAGGGAATGGAGTGTTGCTTCACTTTATAAATGCTGTCCTTTCAGAGAAAATCACTTTCCTTTGAAAGTGCCTTAAGCTACTTACAAGCATTCAACAGAAATACACATGCGTTTCTCTGAAAGAGAAGCAGTCTGTTCCAACACTTCAATTCACAGTGGGAAGTGAATGGAGTGTTGCTTCACTTTCTAAATGCTGTCCTTTCAGAGAAAATCACTTTCCTTTGAAAGTGCCTTAAGCTACTTACGAGCATTCAACAGAAATTCACATGCGTTTCTCTGAAAGAGAAGCAGTCTGTTCCAACACTTCAATTCACAGTGCGAAGTGAATGGAGTATTGCTTCACTTTCCAAATGCTGTCCTTTCAGGTAAAATCACATTCCTTTGAAACTGCCTTAAGCTACTTACAAGCATTCACAGGAAACTCACATCTGTTTCTCTGAAAGAGAAGCAGTCTGTTCCAACACTTCAATTCACTGTGCGTAGTGAATGGAGTGTTGCTTCACTTTCTAAATGCTGTCCTTTCAGAGAAAATCACTTTCCTTTGAAAGTGCCTTAAGGTAATTACAAGCATTCACAAGAAACTCATATCTGTTTCTCTCAAAGAGAAGTAGTCTGTTCCAACACTTCAATTCACTGTGCGTAGTGAATGGAGTGTTGCTTCACTTTCTAAATGCTGTCCTTTCAGAGAAAATCACTTTCCTTTGAAAGTGCCTTAAGCTACTTACAAGCATTCACAAGAAAGTCACATGCATTTTTCTGAAAGAGAAGCAGTCTGCTCCAACACTTCAATTCACTGTGCGAAGGGAATGGAGTGTTGCTTCGCTTTCTAAATGCTGTACTTTCAGAGAAAATCACTTTCCTTTGAAAGTGCATTAGCTACTTACAAGCATTCAACAGAAATACACATGCATTTCTCTGAAAGAGAAGCAGTCTGTTCCAACACTTCAATTCACAGTGCGAAGTGAATGGAGTGTTGCTTCACTTTCAAAATGCTGTCCTTTCAGAGAAAATCACTTTCCTTTGAAAGTGCCTAATCTACTTACAAGCATTCAACAGAAATTCACAGGCGTTTCTCCTAAAGAGAAACAGTCTGTTCCAACACTTCAATTCATAGTGCGAAGTGAATGGAGTGTTGCTTCACTTTCTAAATGCTGTCCTTTCAGAGAAAATCACTTTCCTTTGAAAGTGCCTTAAGCTACTTACAAGCATTCACTAAAAACTCATATCTGTTTCTCTGAAAGAGAAGTTGTCTGTTCCAACACTTCAATTCACTGTGCGTAGTGAATGGAGTGTTGCTTCACTTTCTAAATGCTGTCCTTTCAGAGAAAATCACTTTCCTTTGAAAGTGCCTTAAGCTACTTACAAGCATTCACAGCAAACTCACATGCATTTTTCTGAAAGAGAAGTAGTCTGTTCCAACGCTTCAATTCACTGTGCGAAGTGAATGGAGTGTTGCTTCACTTTCTAAATGCTGTCCTTTCCTAGAAAATCACTTTCCTTTGAAAGTGCCTTAAGCTACTTACAAGCATTCACAAGAAACTCACATGCGTTTCTCTGAAAGAGAAGCAGTCTGTTCCAACACTTCAATTCACAGTGCTAAGTGAATGGAGTGTTGCTTCACTTTCTAAATGCTGTCCTTTCAGAGAAAATCACTTTTCTTTGAAAGTGCCTTAAGTTACTTACAAGCATTCACAAAAAACTTATATCTGTCTCTCTGAAAGAGAAGTAGTCTGTTCCAACATTTCAATTCACTGTGAGCAGTGAATGGAGTGTTGCTTCACTTTCTAAATGCTGTCCTTTCAGAGAAAATCACTTTCCTTTGAAAGTGCCTTAAGCTACTTACAAGCATTCACAAGAAACTCACACGCATTTTTCTGAAAGAGAAGTTGTTTGTTCCAACACTTCAATTCACTGTGCGAAGTGAATGGAGTGTTGCTTCACTTTCTATATGCTCTCCTTTTAGAGAAAATCACTCTCTTTTGAAACTGCCTTAAGCTACTTACAAGCATTCACAAGAAACTCACATCTGTTTCTCTGAAAGAGAAGCAGTCTGTTCCAACACTTCAATTCACTGTGCGAAGTGAATGGAGTGTTGCTTCACTTTCTAAATGCTCTCATTTTAGAGAAAATCACTCTCTTTTGAAACTGCCTTAAGCTACTTACAAGCATTCACAAGAAACTCACATCTGTTTCTCTGAAAAAGAAGCAGTCTGTTCCAACACTTCAATTCACTGTGCGAAGGGAATGGAGTGTTGCTTCACTTTATAAATGCTGTCCTTTCAGAGAAAATCACTTTCCTTTGAAAGTGCCTTAAGCTACTTATAAGCATTCACAGCAAACTCACATGCATTTTTCTGAAAGAAGAGGTCTGTTCCAACACTTCAATTCACTGTGCGAAGTGAAAGGAGTGTTGTTTCGCTTTCTAAATGCTGTCCTTTCAGAGAAAATCACTTTCCTTTGAAAGTGCCTTAAGCTACTTACAAGCATTAAACAGAAATTCACATGCGTTTCTCTGAAAGAGAAACAGTCTGTTCCAACACTTCAATTCACTGTGCGAAGTAAATGGAGTGTTGCTTCACTTTCTAAATGGTGTCCTTTCCAGGAAAGTCACTTTCCTTTGAAAGTGCCTTAAGCTACTTACAAGCATTCACAGCAAACTCACATGCATTTTTCTGAAAGAGAAGCAGTCTGTTCCAACAATTCAATTCACAGTGCTAAGTGAATGGAGTGTTGCTTCACTTTCTAAATGGTGTCCTTTCAGAGAAAATCACTTTCCTTTGAAAGTGCCTTAAGTTACTTACAAGCATTCACAAAAAACTCATATCTGTCTCTCTGAAAGAGAAGTAGTCTGTTCCAACACTTCATTTCACTGTGAGTAGTGAATGGAGTGTTGCTTCACTTTCTAAATGCTGTCCTTTCAGAGAAAATCACTTTCCTTTGAAAGTGCCTTAAGCTACTTACAAGCATTCACAAGAAGCTCACATGCATTTTTCTGAAAGAGAAGCAGTCTGTTCCAACACTTCAATTCACTGTGCGAAGTGAATGGAGTGTTGTTTCACTTTATAAATGTTGCCCTTTCAGAGAAAATCACTTTCCTTTGAAAGTGCCTTAAGCTACTTACAAGCATTCAACAGAAATACACATGCATTTCTCTGAAAGAGAAGCAGTCTGTTCCAACACTTCAATTCACAGTGCGAAGTGAATGGAGTGTTGCTTCACTATCTAAATGCTGTCCTTTCAGAGAAAATCACTTTCCTTTGAAAGTGCCTTAAGCTACTTACAAGCATTCAAGAGAAATTCACATGCGTTTCTCCGAAAGAGAAGCAGTCTGTTCCAACACTTCAATTCACAGTGCGAAGTGAATGGAGTGTTGCTTCACTTTCCAAATGCTGTCCTTTCAGAGAAAATCACTTTCCTTTGAAAGTGCCTTAAGCTACTTACAAACATTCACAAAAAACTCATATCTGTTTCTCTGAAAGAGAAGTAGTCTGTTCCAACACTTCATTTCACTGTGCGTAGTGAATGGAGTGTTGCTTCACTTTCTAAATGCTGTCCTTTTAGAGAAAATCACTTTCCTTTGAAAGTGCCTTAAGCTACTTACAAGCATTCACAGCAAACTCACATGCATTTTTCTGAAAGAAGAGGTCTGTTCCAACACTTCAATTCACTGTGCGAAGTGAATGGAGTGTTGTTTCGCTTTCTAAATGCTGTCCTTTCAGAGAAAATCACTTTCCTTTGAAAGTGCCTTAAGCTACTTACAAGCATGAAACAGAAATTCATATGCGTTTCTCTGAAAGAGAAACAGTCTGTTCCAACACTTCAATTCACTGTGCGAAGTGAATGGAGTGTTGCTTCACTTTCTAAATGGTGTCCTTTCCGAGAAAGTCACTTTCCTTTGAAAGTGCCTTAAGCTACTTACAAGCATTCACAAGAAACTCACATGCATTTTTTTGAAAGAGAAGCAGTCTGTTCCAACTCTTCAATTCACTGTGCGTAGTGAATGGAGTGTTGCTTCACTTTCTAAATGCTGTCCTTTCAGAGAAAATCACTTTGCTTTGAAAGTGCCTTAAGCTACTTACAAGCATTCACAAGAAACTCACATACGCTTCTCTGAAAGAGAAGCAGTCTGTTCCAACACTTCAATTCACTGTGCGAAGTGAATGGAGTGTTGCTTCACTTTCTAAATGCTGTCCTTTCAGAGAAAATCACTTTCCTTTGAAAGTGCTTTAAGTTACTTACAAGCATTCACAAGAAACTCACACGCATTTTTCTGAAAGAGAAGCTGTTTGTTCCAACACTTCAATTCACTGTGCGAAGTGAATGGAGTGTTGCTTCACTTTCTATATGCTCTCATTTTAGAGAAAATCACTCTCTTTTGAAACTGCCGTAAGCTACTTACAAGCATTCACAAGAAACTCACATCTGTTTCTCTGAAAGAGAAGCAGTCTGTTCCAACACTTCAATTCACTGTGCGAAGTGAATGGAGTGTTGCTTCGCTTTCTAAATGCTGTCCTTTCAGAGAAAATCACTTTCCTTTGAAAGTGACTTAGCTACTTACAAGCATTCAACAGAAATACACATGCATTTCTCTGAAAGAGAAGCAGTCTGTTCCAACACTTAAATTCACAGTGCGAAGTGAATGGATTGTTGCTTCACTTTCAAAATGCTGTCCTTTCAGAGAAAATCACTTTCCTTTGAAAGTGCC
Organism: Myodes glareolus; assembly: GCF_982192425.1. Taxonomy (NCBI): domain Eukaryota; kingdom Metazoa; phylum Chordata; class Mammalia; order Rodentia; family Cricetidae; genus Myodes; species Myodes glareolus. Next base: position 130,392,740 of record NC_142028.1, read on the forward strand.
TAATCTACTTACAAGCATTCAACAGAAATTCACATGCGTTTCTCCTAAAGAGAAGCAGTCTGTTCCAACACTTCAATTCATAGTGCGAAGTGAATGGAGTGTTGCTTCACTTTCTAAATGCTGTCCTTTCAGAGAAAATCACTTTCCTTTGAAAGTGCCTTAAGCTACTTACAAGCATTCACAAAAAACTCATATCTGTTTCTCTGAAAGAGAAGTAGTCTGTTCCAACACTTCAATTCACTGTGCGTAGTGAATGGAGTGTTGCTTCACTTTCTAAATGCTGTCCTTTCAGAGAAAATCACTTTCCTTTGAAAGTGCCTTAAGCTACTTACAAGCATTCACAGCAAACTCACATGCATTTTTCTGAAAGAGAAGTAGTCTGTTCCAACACTTCAATTCACTGTGCGAAGTGAATGGAGTGTTGCTTCACTTTCTAAATGCTGTCCTTTTCTAGAAAATCACTTTCCTTTGAAAGTGCCTTAAGCTACTTACAAGCATTCGCAAGAAACTCACATGCGTTTCTCTGAAAGAGAAGCAGTCTGTTCCAACACTTCAAATCACAGTGCTAAGTGAATGGAGTGTTGCTTCACTTTCTAAATGCTGTCCTTTCAGAGAAAATCACTTTCCTTTGAAACTGCCTTAAGTTACTTACAAGCATTCACAAAAAACTCATATCTGTCTTTCTGAAAGAGAAGTAGTCTGTTCCAACACTTCAATTCACTGTAAGTAGTGAATGGAGTGTTGCTTCACTTTCTAAATGCTGTCCTTTCAGAGAAAATCACTTTCCTTTGAAAGTGCCTTAAGCTACTTACAAGCATTCACAAGAAACTCACATGCATTTTTCTGAAAGAGAAGCAGTCTGGTCCAACACTTCAATTCACTGTGCGAAGTGAATGGAGTGTTGTTTCACTTTCTAAATGCTGTCCTTTCAGAGAAAATCACTTTCCTTTGAAAGTGCCTTAAGCTACTTACAAGCATTCACAAGAAACTCATATCTGTTTCTCTGAAAGAGAAGTAGTCTGTTCCAACACTTCAATTCACTGTGCGTAGTGAATGGAGTGTTGCTTCACTTTCCAAAAGCTGTCATTTCAGAGAAAATCACTTTCCTTTGAAAGTGCCTTAAGCTACTTACAAGCATTCACAAGAAACTCACATCTGTTTCTCTGAAAGAGAAGCAGTCTGTTCCAACACTTCAATTCACTGTGCGAAGTGAATGGAGTGTTGCTTCACTTTCTAAATGCTGTCCTTTCAGAGAAAATCACTCTCTTTTGAAACTGCCTTAAGCTACTTACAAGCATTCACAAGAAACTCACATCTGTTTCTCTGAAAGAGAAGCAGTCTGTTCCAACACTTCAATTCACTGTGCAAAGGGAATGGAGTGTTGCTTCACTTTCTAAATGGTGTCCTTTCCGAGAAAGTCACTTTCCATTGAAAGTGCACTAGCTACTTACAAGCATTCAACAGAAATACACATGCATTTCTCTGAAAGAGAAGCAGTCTGTTCCAACACTTCAATTCACAGTGCGAAGTGAATGGAGTGTTGCTTCACTTTTTAAATGCCGTCCTTTCAGAGAAAATCACGTTCCTTTGAAAGTGCCTAATCTACTTACAAGCATTCAACAGAAATTCACATGCGTTTCTCTGAAAGAGAAACAGTCTGTTCCAACACTTCAATTCACTGTGCGAAGTGAATGGAGTGTTGCTTCACTTTCTAAATGCTGTCCTTTCCTAGAAAATCACTTTCCTTTGAAAGTGCCTTAAGCTACTTACAAGCATTCACAAGAAAGTCACATGCATTTTTCTGAAAGAGAAACAGTCTCTTCCAACACTTCAATTCACTGTGCGAAGTGAATGGTGTGTTGCTTCGCTTTCTAAATGCTGTCCTTTCAGAGAAAATCACTTTCCTTTGAATGTGCCTTAGCTACTTACAAGCATTCAACAGAAATACACATGCATTTCTCTGAAAGAGAAGCAGTCTGTTCCAACACTTCAATTCACAGTGCGAAGTGAATGGAGTGTTGCTTCACTTTCTAAATGCTGTCCTTTCAGAGAAAATCACTTTCCTTTGAAAGTGCCTAATCTACTTACAAGCATTCAACAGAAATTCACATGCGTTTCTCCTAAAGAGAAGCAGTCTGTTCCAACACTTCAATTCATAGTGCGAAGTGAATGGAGTGTTGTTTCGCTTTCTAAATGCTGTCCTTTCAGAGAAAATCACTTTCCTTTGAAAGTGCCTTAAGCTACTTACAAGCATTCACAAAAAACTCTTATCTGTTTCTCTGAAAGAGAAGTAGTCTGTTCCAACACTTCAGTTCACTGTGCGTAGTGAATGGAGTGTTGCTTCACTTTCTAAATGCTGTCATTTCATAGAAAATCACTTTCATTTGAAAGTGCCTTAAGCTACTTACAAGCATTCACAGCAAACTCACATGCATTTTTCTGAAAGAGAAGTAGTCTGTTCGAACACTTCAATTCACTGTGCGAAGTGAATGGAGTGTTGCTTCACTTTCTAAATGCTGTCCTTTCCTAGAAAATCACTTTCCTTTGAAAGTGCCTTAAGCTACTTACAAGCATTCACAAGAAACTCACATCGGTTTCTCTGAAAGTGAAGCAGTCTACTCCAACACTTCAATTCACTGGGGGAAGTGAATGGAGTGTTGCTTCACAATCTATATGCTCTCATTTTAGAGAAAATCACTCTCTTTTTAAACTGCCTTAAGCTACTTACAAGCATTCACAAGAAACTCACATGCATTTTTTTGAAAGTGAAGCTCTCTGTTCCAACACTTGAATTCACTGTGCGAAGTGAATGGAGTGTTGCTTCACTTTCTAAATACTGTCCTTCAGAGAAAATCACTTTCCTTTGAAAGTGCCTTAAGCTACCTACAAGCATTCACAAGAAACTCACATGCGTTTCTCTGAAAGAGAAGCAGTCTGTTCCAACACTTCAATTCACAGTGCTAAGTGAATGGAGTGTTGCTTCACTTTCTAAATGCTGTCCTTTCAGAGAAAATCACTTTTCTTTGAAAGTGCCTTAATTTACTTACAAGCATTCACAAAAAACTCATATCTGTCTCTCTGAAAGAGAAGTAGTCTGTTCCAACACTTCAATTCACTGTGAGTAGTGAATGGAGTGTTGCTTCACTTTCTAAATGCTGTCCTTTCAGAGAAAATCACTTTCCTTTGAAAGTGCCTTAAGCTACTTACAAGCATTTACAAGAAACTCACATGCATTTTTCTGAAAGAGAAGCAGTCTGTTCCAACACTTCAATTCACTGTGCGAAGTGAATGGAGTGTTGTTTCACTTTCTAAATGCTGTCCTTTCAGAGAAAATCACTTTCCTTTGAAAGTGCCTTAAGCTACTTACAAGCATTCACAAGAAACTCACACGCATTTTTCTGAAATAGAAGCTGTTTGTTCCAACACTTCAATTCACTGTGCGAAGTGAATGGAGTGTTGCTTCACTTTCTATATGCTCTCCTTTTAGAGAAAATCACTCTCTTTTGAAACTGCCTTAAGCTACTTACAAGCATTCACAAGAAACTCACATCTGTTTCTCTGAAAGAGAAGCAGTCTGTTCCAAAACTTCAATTCACTGTGCGAAGTGAATGGAGTGTTGCTTCACTTTCTAAATGCTCTCATTTTAGAGAAAATCACTCTCTTTTGAAACTGCCTTAAGCTACTTACAAGCATTCACAAGAAACTCACATCTGTTTCTCTGAAAGAGAAGCAGTCTGTTCCAACACTTCAATTCACTGTGCGAAGGGAATGGAGTGTTGCTTCACTTTCTAAATGCTCTCATTTTAGAGAAAATCACTCTCTTTTGAAACTGCCTTAAGCTACTTACAAGCATTCACAAGAAAGTCACATGCATTTTCCTGAAAAAGAAGCAGTCTCTTCCAACACTTCAATTCACTGTGTGAAGTGAATGGTGTGTTGCTTCGCTTTCTAAATGCTGTCCTTTCAGAGAAAATCACTTTCCTTTGAAAGTGCCTTAGCTACTTACAAGCATTCAACAGAAATACACATGCATTTCTCTGAAAGAGAAGCAGTCTGTTCCAACACTTCAATTCACAGTGCGAAGTGAATGGAGTGTTGCTTCACTTTCTAAATGCTGTCCTTTCAGAGAAAATCACTTTCCTTTGAAAGTGCCTTAAGCTACTTACAAGCATTCACAAGAAACTCACATGCGTTTCTCCTAAAGAGAAGCAGTCTGTTCCAACACTTCAATTCATAGTGCGAAGTGAATGGAGTGTTGCTTCACTTTCTAAATGCTGTCCTTTCAGAGAAAATCACTTTCCTTTGAAAGTGCCTTAAGCTAATTACAAGCATTCACAAAAAACTCATATCTGTTTCTCTGAAAGAGAAGTAGTCTGTTCCAACACTTCAGTTCACTGTGCGTAGTGAATGGAGTGTTGCTTCACTTTCTAAATGCTGTCATTTCATAGAAAATCACTTTCCTTTGAAAGTGCCTTAAGCTACTTACAAGCATTCACAGCAAACTCACATGCATTTTTCTGAAATAGAAGTAGTCTGTTCCAACACTTCAATTCACTGTGCGAGTGAATGGAGTGTTGCTTCACTTTCTAAATGCTGTCCTTTCCTAGAAAATCACTTTCCTTTGAAAGTGCCTTAAGCTACTTACAAGCATTCACAAGAAACTCACATCCGTTTCTCTGAAAGAGAAGCAGTCTGCTCCAACACTTCAATTCACTGGGGGAAGTGAATGGAGTGTTGCTTCACAATCTATATGCTCTCATTTTAGAGAAAATCACTCTCTTTTTAAACTGCCTTAAGCTACTTACAAGCATTCACAAGAAACTCACATGCATTTTTTTGAAAGTGAAGCTCTCTGTTCCAACACTTGAATTCACTGTGCGAAGTGAATGGAGTGTTGCTTCACTTTCTAAATACTGTCCTTTCAGAGAAAATCACTTTCCTTTGAAAGTGCCTAAAGCTACCTACAAGCATTCACAAGACACTCACATGGGTTTCTCTGAAAGAGAAGCAGTCTGTTCCAACACTTCAATTCACAGTGCGAAGTGAATGGAGTGTTGCTTCACTTTCTAAATGCTGTCCTTTCAGAGAAAATCACTTTCCTTTGAAAGTCCTTAAGTTACTTACAAGCATTCACAAAAAACTCATATCTGTCTCTCTGAAAGAGAAGTAGTCTGTTCCAACACTTCAATTCACTGTGAGTAGTGAATGGAGTGTTGCTTCACTTTCTAAATGCTGTCCTTTCAGAGAAAATCACTTTCCTTTGAAAGTGCCTTAAGCTACTTACAAGCATTCACAAGAAACTCACATGCATTTTTCTGAAAGAGAAGCAGTCTGTTCCAACACTTCAATTCACTGTGCGAAGTGAATGGAGTGTTGTTTCACTTTCTAAATGCTGTCCTTTCAGAGAAAATCACTTTCCTTTGAAAGTGCCTTAAGCTACTTACAAGCATTCACAGGAAACTCACACGCATTTTTCTGAAAGAGAAGCTGTTTGTTCCAACACTTCAATTCACTGTGCGAAGTGAATGGAGTGTTGCTTCACTTTCTATATGCTCTCCTTTTAGAGAAAATCACTCTCTTTTGAAACTGCCTTAAGCTACTTACAAGCATTCACAAGAAACTCACATCTGTTTCTCTGAAAGAGAAGCAGTCTGTTCCAACACTTCAATTCACAGTGCGAAGTGAATGGAGTGTTGCTTCACTTTCCAAATGCTGTCCTTTCAGAGAAAATCACATTCCTTTGAAAGTGCCTTAAGCTACTTACAAGCATTCACAAAATACTCATATCTGTTTCTCTGAAAGAGAAGTAGTCTGTTCCAACACTTCAATTCACTGTGAGTAGTGAATGGAGTGTTGCTTCACTTTCTAAATGCTGTCCTTTCAGAGAAAATCACTTTCCTTTGAAAGTGCCTTAAGCTACTTACAAGCATTCACAGCAAACTCACATGCATTTTTCTGAAAGAAGAGGTCTGTTCCAACACTTCAATTCACTGTGCTTAGTGAATGGAGTGTTGCTTCACTTTCTAAATGCTGTCCTTTCAGAGAAAATCACTTTCCTTTGAAAGTGCCTTAAGCTACTTACAAGCATTCAATAGAAATTCACATGCGATTCTCTCAAAGAGAAGTAGTCTGTTTCCACATTTCAATTCACTGTGCGTAGTGAATGGAGTGTTGCTTCACTTTCTAAATGCTGTCCTTTCAGAGAAAATCACTTTGCTTTGAAAGTGCCTTAAGCTACTTACAAGCATTCACAAGAAACTCACATGCTTTTTTCTGAAAAAGAAGCAGTCTGTTCCAACACTTCAATTCACTGTGTGAAGTGAATGGAGTGTTGTTTCACTTTCTAAATGCTGTCCTTTCAGAGAAAATCACTTTCCTTTGAATGTGCCTTAAGCTACTTACAAGAATTCACAAGAAACTCACACGCATTTTTCTGAAAGAGAAGCTGTTTGTTCCAACACTTCAATTCACTGTGCGAAATGAATGGAGTGTTGCTTCACTTTCTATATGCTCTCCTTTTAGAGAAAATCACTCTCTTTTGAAACTGCATTAAGCTACTTACAAGCATTCACAAGAAACTCACATCTGTTTCTCTGAAAGCGAAGCAGTCTGTTCCAACACTTCAATTCACTGTGCGTAGTGAATGGAGTGTTGCTTCACTTTCTAAATGCTGTCCTTTCAGAGAAAATCACTTTCCTTTGAAAGTGCCTTAAGGTACTTACAAGCATTCACAAGAAACTCATATCTGTCTCTCTGAAAGAGAAGTAGTCTGTTCCAACACTTCAATTCACTGTGCGTAGTGAATGGAGTGTTGTTTCACTTTCTAAATGCTGTCCTTTCAGAGAAAATCACTTTCCTTTGAAAGTGCCTTAAGCTACTTACAAGCATTCACAAGAAACTCACATCTGTTTCTCTGAAAGAGAAGCAGTCTGTTCCAACACTTCAATTCACTGTGCGAAGTGAATGGAGTGTTGCTTCACTTTCTAAATGCTCTCCTTTTAGAGAAAATCACTCTCTTTTGAAACTGCCTTAAGCTACTTACAAGCATTCACAAGAAACTCACATCTGTTTCTCTGAAAGAGAAGCAGTCTGTTCCAACACTTCAATTCACTGTGCAAAGGGAATGGAGTGTTGCTTCACTTTATAAATGCTGTCCTTTCAGAGAAAATCACTTTCCTTTGAAAGTGCCTTAAGCTACTTACAAGCATTCAACAGAAATACACATGCGTTTCTCTGAAAGAGAAGCACTCTGTTCCAACACTTCAATTCACAGTGCGAAGTGAATGGAGTGTTGCTTCACTTTCTAAATGCTGTCCTTTCAGAGAAAATCACTTTCTTTTGAAAGTGCCTTAAGCTACTTACAAGCATTCAACAGAAATTCACATGCGTTTCTCCGAAAGAGAAGCAGTCTGTTCCAACACTTCAATTCACAGTGCGAAGTGAATGGAGTGTTGCTTCACTTTCCAAATGCTGTCCTTTCAGAGAAAATCACTTTCCTTTGAAAGTGCCTTAAGCTACTTACAAGCATTCACAAAAAAACTCATATCTGTTTCTCTGAAAGAGAAGTAGTCTGTTCCAACACTTCAATTCACTGTGCGTAGTGAATGGTGTGTTGCTTCACTTTCTAAATGCTGTCCTTTCAGAGAAAATCACTTTCCTTTGAAAGTGCCTTAAGCTACTTACAAGCATTCACAGCAAACTCACATGCATTTTTCTGAAAGAAGAGGTCTGTTCCAACACTTCAATTCACTGTGCGAAGTGAATGGAGTGTTGTTTCGCTTTCTAAATGCTGTCCTTTCAGAGAAAATCACTTTCCTTTGAAAGTGCCTTAAGCTACTTACAAGCATTCACAGCAAACTCACATGCATTTTTCGGAAAGAAGAGGTCTGTTCCAACACTTCAATTCACTTAGCGAAGTGAATGGAGTGTTGTTTCGCTTTCTAAATGCTGTCCTTTCAGAGAAAATCACTTTCCTTTGAAAGTGCCTTAAGCTACTTACAAGCATTAAACAGAAATTTACACGTGTTTCTCTGAAAGAGAAACAGTCTGTTCCAACACTTCAATTCACTGTGCGAAGTGAATGGTGTGTTGCTTCACTTTCTAAATGGTGTCCATTCCGAGAAAGTCACTTTCCTTTGAAAGTGCCATAAGCTACTTACAAGCATTCACAAGAAACTCACATGCATTTTTTTGAAAGAGAAGCAGTCTGTTCCAACACTTCAATTCACTGTGCTTAGTGAATGGAGTGTTGCTTCACTTTCTAAATGCTGTCCTTTCAGAGAAAATCACTTTCCTTTGAAAGTGCCTTAAGCTACTTACAAGCATTCAATAGAAATTCACATGCGATTCTCTCAAAGAGAAGTAGTCTGTTTCCACACTTCAATTCACTGCGCGTAGTGAATGGAGTGTTGCTTCACTTTCTAAATGCTGTCCTTTCAGAGAAAATCACTTTGCTTTGAAAGTGCCTTATGCTACTTACAAGCATTCACAAGAAACTCACATGCATTTTTCTGAAAGAGAAGCAGTCTGTTCCAACACTTCAATTCACTGTGCGAAGTGAATGGAGTGTTGCTTCACTTTCTAAATGCTCTCATTTTAGAAAAAATCACTCTCTTTTGAAACTGCCTTAAGCTACTTACAAGCATTCACAAGAAACTCACATCTGTTTCTCTGAAAGAGAAGCAGTCTGTTCCAACACTTCAATTCACTGTGCGAAGGGAATGGAGTGTTGCTTCACTTTATAAATGCTGTCCTTTCAGAGAAAATCACTTTCCTTTGAAAGTGCCTTAAGCTACTTACAAGCATTCAACAGAAATACACATGCGTTTCTCTGAAAGAGAAGCAGTCTGTTCCAACACTTCAATTCACAGTGAGAAGTGAATGGAGTGTTGCTTCACTTTCTAAATGCTGTCCTTTCAGAGAAAATCACTTTCCTTTGAAAGTGCCTTAATCTACTTACAAGCATTCAACAGAAATTCACATGCGTTTCTCCGAAAGAGAAGCAGTCTGTTCCAACACTTCAATTCACAGTGCGAAGTGAATGGAGTGTTGCTTCACTTTCCAAATGCTGTCCTTTCAGAGAAAATCACATTCCTTTGAAAGTGCCTTAAGCTACTTACAAGCATTCACAAAAAACTCATATCTGTTTCTCTGAAAGAGAAGTAGTCTGTTCCAACACTTCAATTCACTGTGCGTAGTGAATGGAGTGTTGCTTCACTTTCTAAATGCTGTCCTTTCAGAGAAAATCACTTTGCTTTGAAAGTGCCTTATGCTACTTACAAGCATTCACAAGAAACTCACATGCATTTTTCTGAAAGAGAAGCAGTCTGTTCCAACACTTCAATTCACTGTGCGTAGTGAATGGAGTGTTGCTTCACTTTCTAAATGCTGTCTTTTCAGAGAAAATCACTTTGCTTTGAAAGTGCCTTAAGCTACTTACAAGCATTCACAAGAAACTCACATGCATTTTTCTGAAAGAGAAGCAGTCTGTTCCAACACTTCAATTCACTGTGCGAAGTGAATGGAGTGTTGTTTCACTTTCTAAATGCTGTCCTTTCAGAGAAAATCACATTCCTTTGAAAGTGCCTTAAGCTACTTACAAGCATTCACAAAAAAACTCATATCTGTTTCTCTGAAAGAGAACTAGTCTGTTCCATCACTTCAATTCACTGTGCGTAGTGAATAGAGTGTTGCTTCACTTTCTAAATGCTGTCCTTTCAGAGAAAATCACTTTCCTTTGAAAGTGCCTTAAGCTACTTACAAGCATTCACAGCAAACTCACATGCATTTTTCTGAAAGAAGAGGTCTGTTCCAACACTTCAATTCACTGTGCGAAGTGAATGGAGTGTTGTTTCGCTTTCTAAATGCTGTCCTTTCAGAGAAAATCACTTTCCTTTGAAAGTGCCTTAAGATACTTAAAAGCATTAACAGAAATTCACATGCGTTTCTCTGAAAGAGAAACAGTCTGTTCCAACACTTCAATTCACTGTGCGAAGTGAATGGAGTGTTGCTTCACTTTCTAAATGGTGTCCTCTCCGAGAAAGTCACTTTTCTTTGAAAGTGCCTTAAGCTACTTACAAGCATTCACAAGAAACTCACATGCATTTTTTTGAAAGAGAAGCAGTCTGTTCCACCACTTCAATTCACTGTGCGTAGTGAATGGAGTGTTGCTTCACTTTCTAAATGCTGTCCTTTCAGAGAAAATCACTTTCCTTTGAAAGTGCCTTAAGCTACTTACAAGCATTCAATAGAAATTCACATGCGTTTCTCTCAAAGAGAAGTAGTCTGTTTCCACACTTCAATTCACTGTGCGTAGTGAATGGAGTGTTGCTTCACTTTCTAAATGCTGTCCTTTCAGAGAAAATCACTTTGCTTGGACGTGCCTTAAGCTACTTACAAGCATTCACAAGAAACTCACATCTGTTTCTGTGAAAGAGAAGCAGTCTGTTCCAACACTTCAATTCACTGTGCGAAGTGAATGGAGTGTTGCTTCACTTTCTAAATGCTCTCCTTTTAGAGAAAATCACTCTCTTTTGAAACTGCCTTAAGCTACTTACAAGCATTCACAAGAAAATCACATCTGTTTCTCTGAAAGAGAAGCAGTCTGTTCCAACACTTCAATTCACTGTGCAAAGGGAATGGAGTGTTGCTTCACTTTCTAAATGCTGTCCTTTCCTAGAAAATCACTTTCCTTTGAAAGTGCCTTAAGCTACTTACAAGCATTCACAAGAAAGTCACATGCATTTTTCTGAAAGAGAAACAGTCTCTTCCAACACTTCAATTCACTGTGCGAAGTGAATGGTGTGTTGCTTCGCTTTCTAAATGCTGTCCTTTCAGAGAAAATCACTTTCCTTTGAATGTGCCTTAGCTACTTACAAGCATTCAACAGAAATACACATGCATTTCTCTGAAAGAGAAGCAGTCTGTTCCAACACTTCAATTCACAGTGCGAAGTGAATGGAGTGTTGCTTCACTTTCTAAATGCTGTCCTTTCAGAGAAAATCACTTTCCTTTGAAAGTGCCTAATCTACTTACAAGCATTCAACAGAAATTCACATGCGTTTCTCCTAAAGAGAAGCAGTCTGTTCCAACACTTCAATTCATAGTGCGAAGTGAATGGAGTGTTGTTTCGCTTTCTAAATGCTGTCCTTTCAGAGAAAATCACTTTCCTTTGAAAGTGCCTTAAGCTACTTACAAGCATTCACAAAAAACTCTTATCTGTTTCTCTGAAAGAGAAGTAGTCTGTTCCAACACTTCAGTTCACTGTGCGAAGTGAATGGAGTGTTGCTTCACTTTCTAAATGCTGTCCTTTCCTAGAAAATCACTTTCCTTTGAAAGTGCCTTAAGCTACTTACAAGCATTCACAAGAAACTCACATCGGTTTCTCTGAAAGTGAAGCAGTCTACTCCAACACTTCAATTCACTGGGGGAAGTGAATGGAGTGTTGCTTCACAATCTATATGCTCTCATTTTAGAGAAAATCACTCTCTTTTTAAACTGCCTTAAGCTACTTACAAGCATTCACAAGAAACTCACATGCATTTTTTTGAAAGTGAAGCTCTCTGTTCCAACACTTGAATTCACTGTGCGAAGTGAATGGAGTGTTGCTTCACTTTCTAAATACTGTCCTTCAGAGAAAATCACTTTCCTTTGAAAGTGCCTTAAGCTACCTACAAGCATTCACAAGAAACTCACATGCGTTTCTCTGAAAGAGAAGCAGTCTGTTCCAACACTTCAATTCACAGTGCTAAGTGAATGGAGTGTTGCTTCACTTTCTAAATGCTGTCCTTTCAGAGAAAATCACTTTTCTTTGAAAGTGCCTTAATTTACTTACAAGCATTCACAAAAAACTCATATCTGTCTCTCTGAAAGAGAAGTAGTCTGTTCCAACACTTCAATTCACTGTGAGTAGTGAATGGAGTGTTGCTTCACTTTCTAAATGCTGTCCTTTCAGAGAAAATCACTTTCCTTTGAAAGTGCCTTAAGCTACTTACAAGCATTTACAAGAAACTCACATGCATTTTTCTGAAAGAGAAGCAGTCTGTTCCAACACTTCAATTCACTGTGCGAAGTGAATGGAGTGTTGTTTCACTTTCTAAATGCTGTCCTTTCAGAGAAAATCACTTTCCTTTGAAAGTGCCTTAAGCTACTTACAAGCATTCACAAGAAACTCACACGCATTTTTCTGAAATAGAAGCTGTTTGTTCCAACACTTCAATTCACTGTGCGAAGTGAATGGAGTGTTGCTTCACTTTCTATATGCTCTCCTTTTAGAGAAAATCACTCTCTTTTGAAACTGCCTTAAGCTACTTACAAGCATTCACAAGAAACTCACATCTGTTTCTCTGAAAGAGAAGCAGTCTGTTCCAAAACTTCAATTCACTGTGCGAAGTGAATGGAGTGTTGCTTCACTTTCTAAATGCTCTCATTTTAGAGAAAATCACTCTCTTTTGAAACTGCCTTAAGCTACTTACAAGCATTCACAAGAAACTCACATCTGTTTCTCTGAAAGAGAAGCAGTCTGTTCCAACACTTCAATTCACTGTGCGAAGGGAATGGAGTGTTGCTTCACTTTCTAAATGCTCTCATTTTAGAGAAAATCACTCTCTTTTGAAACTGCCTTAAGCTACTTACAAGCATTCACAAGAAAGTCACATGCATTTTCCTGAAAAAGAAGCAGTCTCTTCCAACACTTCAATTCACTGTGCGAAGTGAATGGTGTGTTGCTTCGCTTTCTAAATGCTGTCCTTTCAGAGAAAATCACTTTCCTTTGAAAGTGCCTTAGCTACTTACAAGCATTCAACAGAAATACACATGCATTTCTCTGAAAGAGAAGCAGTCTGTTCCAACACTTCAATTCACAGTGCGAAGTGAATGGAGTGTTGCTTCACTTTCTAAATGCTGTCCTTTCAGAGAAAATCACTTTCCTTTGAAAGTGCCTTAAGCTACTTACAAGCATTCACAAGAAACTCACATGCGTTTCTCCTAAAGAGAAGCAGTCTGTTCCAACACTTCAATTCATAGTGCGAAGTGAATGGAGTGTTGCTTCACTTTCTAAATGCTGTCCTTTCAGAGAAAATCACTTTCCTTTGAAAGTGCCTTAAGCTAATTACAAGCATTCACAAAAAACTCATATCTGTTTCTCTGAAAGAGAAGTAGTCTGTTCCAACACTTCAGTTCACTGTGCGTAGTGAATGGAGTGTTGCTTCACTTTCTAAATGCTGTCATTTCATAGAAAATCACTTTCCTTTGAAAGTGCCTTAAGCTACTTACAAGCATTCACAGCAAACTCACATGCATTTTTCTGAAATAGAAGTAGTCTGTTCCAACACTTCAATTCACTGTGCGAAGTGAATGGAGTGTTGCTTCACTTTCTAAATGCTGTCCTTTCCTAGAAAATCACTTTCCTTTGAAAGTGCCTTAAGCTACTTACAAGCATTCACAAGAAACTCACATCCGTTTCTCTGAAAGAGAAGCAGTCTGCTCCAACACTTCAATTCACTGGGGGAAGTGAATGGAGTGTTGCTTCACAATCTATATGCTCTCATTTTAGAGAAAATCACTCTCTTTTTAAACTGCCTTAAGCTACTTACAAGCATTCACAAGAAACTCACATGCATTTTTTTGAAAGTGAAGCTCTCTGTTCCAACACTTGAATTCACTGTGCGAAGTGAATGGAGTCTTGCTTCACTTTCTAAATACTGTCCTTTCAGAGAAAATCACTTTCCTTTGAAAGTGCCTAAAGCTACCTACAAGCATTCACAAGACACTCACATGGGTTTCTCTGAAAGAGAAGCAGTCTGTTCCAACACTTCAATTCACAGTGCGAAGTGAATGGAGTGTTGCTTCACTTTCTAAATGCTGTCCTTTCAGAGAAAATCACTTTCCTTTGAAAGTCCTTAAGTTACTTACAAGCATTCACAAAAAACTCATATCTGTCTCTCTGAAAGAGAAGTAGTCTGTTCCAACACTTCAATTCACTGTGAGTAGTGAATGGAGTGTTGCTTCACTTTCTAAATGCTGTCCTTTCAGAGAAAATCACTTTCCTTTGAAAGTGCCTTAAGCTACTTACAAGCATTCACAAGAAACTCACATGCATTTTTCTGAAAGAGAAGCAGTCTGTTCCAACACTTCAATTCACTGTGCGAAGTGAATGGAGTGTTGTTTCACTTTCTAAATGCTGTCCTTTCAGAGAAAATCACTTTCCTTTGAAAGTGCCTTAAGCTACTTACAAGCATTCACAGGAAACTCACACGCATTTTTCTGAAAGAGAAGCTGTTTGTTCCAACACTTCAATTCACTGTGCGAAGTGAATGGAGTGTTGCTTCACTTTCTATATGCTCTCCTTTTAGAGAAAATCACTCTCTTTTGAAACTGCCTTAAGCTACTTACAAGCATTCACAAGAAACTCACATCTGTTTCTCTGAAAGAGAAGCAGTCTGTTCCAACACTTCAATTCACTGTGCGAAGTGAATGGAGTGTTGCTTCACTTTCGAAATGCTGTCCTTTCAGAGAAAATCACTTTCCTTTGAAAGTGCCTTAATCTACTTACAAGCATTCAACAGAAATTCACATGCGTTTCTCCGAAAGAGAAGCAGTCTATTCCAACACTTCAATTCACAGTGCGAAGTGAATGGAGTGTTGTTTCACTTTCCAAATGCTGTCCTTTCAGAGAAAATCACATTCCTTTGAAAGTGCCTTAAGCTACTTACAAGCATTCACAAAATACTCATATCTGTTTCTCTGAAAGAGAAGTAGTCTGTTCCAACACTTCAATTCACTGTGAGTAGTGAATGGAGTGTTGCTTCACTTTCTAAATGCTGTCCTTTCAGAGAAAATCACTTTCCTTTGAAAGTGCCTTAAGCTACTTACAAGCATTCACAGCAAACTCACATGCATTTTTCTGAAAGAAGAGGTCTGTTCCAACACTTCAATTCACTGTGCTTAGTGAATGGAGTGTTGCTTCACTTTCTAAATGCTGTCCTTTCAGAGAAAATCACTTTCCTTTGAAAGTGCCTTAAGCTACTTACAAGCATTCAATAGAAATTCACATGCGATTCTGTCAAAGAGAAGTAGTCTGTTTCCACATTTCAATTCACTGTGCGTAGTGAATGGAGTGTTGCTTCACTTTCTAAATGCTGTCCTTTCAGAGAAAATCACTTTGCTTTGAAAGTGCCTTAAGCTACTTACAAGCATTCACAAGAAACTCACATGCTTTTTTCTGAAAAAGAAGCAGTCTGTTCCAACACTTCAATTCACTGTGTGAAGTGAATGGAGTGTTGTTTCACTTTCTAAATGCTGTCCTTTCAGAGAAAATCACTTTCCTTTGAATGTGCCTTAAGCTACTTACAAGAATTCACAAGAAACTCACACGCATTTTTCTGAAAGAGAAGCTGTTTGTTCCAACACTTCAATTCACTGTGCGAAATGAATGGAGTGTTGCTTCACTTTCTATATGCTCTCCTTTTAGAGAAAATCACTCTCTTTTGAAACTGCCTTAAGCTACTTACAAGCATTCACAAGAAACTCACATCTGTTTCTCTGAAAGCGAAGCAGTCTGTTCCAACACTTCAATTCACTGTGCGTAGTGAATGGAGTGTTGCTTCACTTTCTAAATGCTGTCCTTTCAGAGAAAATCACTTTCCTTTGAAAGTGCCTTAAGGTACTTACAAGCATTCACAAGAAACTCATATCTGTCTCTCTGAAAGAGAAGTAGTCTGTTCCAACACTTCAATTCACTGTGCGTAGTGAATGGAGTGTTGTTTCACTTTCTAAATGCTGTCCTTTCAGAGAAAATCACTTTCCTTTGAAAGTGCCTTAAGCTACTTACAAGCATTCACAAGAAACTCACATCTGTTTCTCTGAAAGAGAAGCAGTCTGTTCCAACACTTCAATTCACTGTGCGAAGTGAATGGAGTGTTGCTTCACTTTCTAAATGCTCTCCTTTTAGAGAAAATCACTCTCTTTTGAAACTGCCTTAAGCTACTTACAAGCATTCACAAGAAACTCACATCTGTTTCTCTGAAAGAGAAGCAGTCTGTTCCAACACTTCAATTCACTGTGCAAAGGGAATGGAGTGTTGCTTCACTTTATAAATGCTGTCCTTTCAGAGAAAATCACTTTCCTTTGAAAGTGCCTTAAGCTACTTACAAGCATTCAACAGAAATACACATGCGTTTCTCTGAAAGAGAAGCACTCTGTTCCAACACTTCAATTCACAGTGCGAAGTGAATGGAGTGTTGCTTCACTTTCTAAATGCTGTCCTTTCAGAGAAAATCACTTTCTTTTGAAAGTGCCTTAAGCTACTTACAAGCATTCAACAGAAATTCACATGCGTTTCTCCGAAAGAGAAGCAGTCTGTTCCAACACTTCAATTCACAGTGCGAAGTGAATGGAGTGTTGCTTCACTTTCCAAATGCTGTCCTTTCAGAGAAAATCACATTCCTTTGAAAGTGCCTTAAGCTACTTACAAGCATTCACAAAAAAACTCATATCTGTTTCTCTGAAAGAGAAGTAGTCTGTTCCAACACTTCAATTCACTGTGCGTAGTGAATGGTGTGTTGCTTCACTTTCTAAATGCTGTCCTTTCAGAGAAAATCACTTTCCTTTGAAAGTGCCTTAAGCTACTTACAAGCATTCACAGCAAACTCACATGCATTTTTCTGAAAGAAGAGGTCTGTTCCAACACTTCAATTCACTGTGCGTAGTGAATGGAGTGTTGTTTCGCTTTCTAAATGCTGTCCTTTCAGAGAAAATCACTTTCCTTTGAAAGTGCCTTAAGCTACTTACAAGCATTCACAGCAAACTCACATGCATTTTTCGGAAAGAAGAGGTCTGTTCCAACACTTCAATTCACTTAGCGAAGTGAATGGAGTGTTGTTTCGCTTTCTAAATGCTGTCCTTTCAGAGAAAATCACTTTCCTTTGAAAGTGCCTTAAGCTACTTACAAGCATTAAACAGAAATTTACACGTGTTTCTCTGAAAGAGAAACAGTCTGTTCCAACACTTCAATTCACTGTGCGAAGTGAATGGTGTGTTGCTTCACTTTCTAAATGGTGTCCATTCCGAGAAAGTCACTTTCCTTTGAAAGTGCCATAAGCTACTTACAAGCATTCACAAGAAACTCACATGCATTTTTTTGAAAGAGAAGCAGTCTGTTCCAACACTTCAATTCACTGTGCTTAGTGAATGGAGTGTTGCTTCACTTTCTAAATGCTGTCCTTTCAGAGAAAATCACTTTCCTTTGAAAGTGCCTTAAGCTACTTACAAGCATTCAATAGAAATTCACATGCAATTCTCTCAAAGAGAAGTAGTCTGTTTCCACACTTCAATTCACTGCGCGTAGTGAATGGAGTGTTGCTTCACTTTCTAAATGCTGTCCTTTCAGAGAAAATCACTTTGCTTTGAAAGTGCCTTATGCTACTTACAAGCATTCACAAGAAACTCACATGCATTTTTCTGAAAGAGAAGCAGTCTGTTCCAACACTTCAATTCACTGTGCGAAGTGAATGGAGTGTTGCTTCACTTTCTAAATGCTCTCATTTTAGAAAAAATCACTCTCTTTTGAAACTGCCTTAAGCTACTTACAAGCATTCACAAGAAACTCACATCTGTTTCTCTGAAAGAGAAGCAGTCTGTTCCAACACTTCAATTCACTGTGCGAAGGGAATGGAGTGTTGCTTCACTTTATAAATGCTGTCCTTTCAGAGAAAATCACTTTCCTTTGAAAGTGCCTTAAGCTACTTACAAGCATTCAACAGAAATACACATGCGTTTCTCTGAAAGAGAAGCAGTCTGTTCCAACACTTCAATTCACAGTGAGAAGTGAATGGAGTGTTGCTTCACTTTCTAAATGCTGTCCTTTCAGAGAAAATCACTTTCCTTTGAAAGTGCCTTAATCTACTTACAAGCATTCAACAGAAATTCACATGCGTTTCTCCGAAAGAGAAGCAGTCTGTTCCAACACTTCAATTCACAGTGCGAAGTGAATGGAGTGTTGCTTCACTTTCCAAATGCTGTCCTTTCAGAGAAAATCACATTCCTTTGAAAGTGCCTTAAGCTACTTACAAGCATTCACAAAAAACTCATATCTGTTTCTCTGAAAGAGAAGTAGTCTGTTCCAACACTTCAATTCACTGTGCGTAGTGAATGGAGTGTTGCTTCACTTTCTAAATGCTGTCCTTTCAGAAAAAATCACTTTGCTTTGAAAGTGCCTTATGCTACTTACAAGCATTCACAAGAAACTCACATGCATTTTTCTGAAAGAGAAGCAGTCTGTTCCAACACTTCAATTCACTGTGCGTAGTGAATGGAGTGTTGCTTCACTTTCTAAATGCTGTCTTTTCAGAGAAAATCACTTTGCTTTGAAAGTGCCTTAAGCTACTTACAAGCATTCACAAGAAACTCACATGCATTTTTCTGAAAGAGAAGCAGTCTGTTCCAACACTTCAATTCACTGTGCGAAGTGAATGGAGTGTTGTTTCACTTTCTAAATGCTGTCCTTTCAGAGAAAATCACATTCCTTTGAAAGTGCCTTAAGCTACTTACAAGCATTCACAAAAAAACTCATATCTGTTTCTCTGAAAGAGAACTAGTCTGTTCCATCACTTCAATTCACTGTGCGTAGTGAATAGAGTGTTGCTTCACTTTCTAAATGCTGTCCTTTCAGAGAAAATCACTTTCCTTTGAAAGTGCCTTAAGCTACTTACAAGCATTCACAGCAAACTCACATGCATTTTTCTGAAAGAAGAGGTCTGTTCCAACACTTCAATTCACTGTGCGAAGTGAATGGAGTGTTGTTTCGCTTTCTAAATGCTGTCCTTTCAGAGAAAATCACTTTCCTTTGAAAGTGCCTTAAGATACTTAAAAGCATTAACAGAAATTCACATGCGTTTCTCTGAAAGAGAAACAGTCTGTTCCAACACTTCAATTCACTGTGCGAAGTGAATGGAGTGTTGCTTCACTTTCCAAATGCTGTCCTTTCAGAGAAAATCACATTCCTTTGAAAGTGCCTTAAGCTACTTAAAAGCATTAACAGAAATTCACATGCGTTTCTCTGAAAGAGAAACAGTCTGTTCCAACACTTCAATTCACTGTGCGAAGTGAATGGAGTGTTGTTTCACTTTCTAAATGCTGTCCTTTCAGAGAAAATCACTTTCCTTTGAAAGTGCCTCAATCTACTTACAAGCATTCAACAGAAATTCACATGTGTTTCTCCGAAAGAGAAGCAGTCTGTTCCAACACTTCAATTCACAGTGCGAAGTGAATGGAGTGTTGCTTCACTTTCCAAATGCTGTCCTTTCAGAGAAAATCACATTCCTTTGAAAGTGCCTTAAGCTACTTACAAGCATTCACAAAAAACTCATATCTGTTTCTCTGAAAGAGAAGTAGTCTGTTCCAACACTTCAATTCACTGTGCGTAGTGAATGGAGTGTTGCTTCACTTTCTAAATGCTGTCCTTTCAGAGAAAATCACTTTCCTTTGAAAGTGCCTTAAGCTACTTACAAGCATTCACAGCAAACTCACATGCATTTTTCTGAAAGAAGAGGTCTGTTCCAACACTTCAATTCACTGTGCGAAGTGAATGGAGTGTTGTTTCGCTTTCTAAATAGTGTCCTTTCAGAGAAAATCACTTTCCTATGAAAGTGCCTTAAGCTACTTACAAGCATTAAACAGAAATTCACATGCGTTTCTCTGAAAGAGAAACAGTCTGTTCCAACAATTCAATTCACTGTGCGAAGTGAATGGAGTGTTGCTTCACTTTCTAAATGGTATCCTTTCCGAGAAAGTCACTTTCCCTTGAAAGTGCCTTAAGCTACTTACAAGCATTCACAAGAAACTCATATGCATTTTTCTGAAAGAGAAGCAGTCTGTTCCAACACTTCAATTCACTGTGCGTAGTGAATGGAGTGTTGCTTCACTTTCTAAATGCTGTCCGTTCAGAGAAAATCACTTTGCTGTGAAAGTGCCTTAAGCTACTTGCAAGCATTCACAAGAAACTCACATGCATTTTTCTGAAAGAGAAGCAGTCTGTTCCAACACTTCAATTCACTGTGCGAAGTGAATGGAGTGTTGTTTCACTTTCTAAATGCTGTCCTTTCAGAGAAAATCACTTTTTTTTGAAAGTGCCTTAAGCTACTTACAAGCATTCACAAGAAACTCACACGCATTTTTCTGAAAGAGAAGCTGTTTGTTCCAACACTTCAATTCACTCTGCGAAGTGAATGGAGTGTTGCTTCACTTTCTATATCCTCTCCGTTTAGGGAAAATCACTCTCTTTTGAAACTGCCTTAAGCTACTTACAAGCATTCCCAAGAAACTCACATCTGTTTCTCTGAAAGAGAAGCAGTCTGTTCCAACACTTCAATACACTGGGCGTAGTGAATGGAGTGTTGCTTCACTTTCTAAATGCTGTCCTTTCAGAGAAAATCACTTTCCTTTGAAAGTGCCTTAAGCTACTTACAAGCATTCAACAGAAATTCACATGCGTTTCTCTGAAAGAGAAGCAGTCTGTTCCAACACTTCAATTCACTGGGGAAAGTGAATGGAGTGTTGCCTCACTTTCTAAATGCTGTCCTTTCAGGGAAAATCACTTTCCTTTGAAAGTGCCTTAAGCTACTTACAAGCATTCACAAGAAACTCACATCTGTTTCTCTGAAAGAGAAGCAGTCTGTTCCAACACTTCAATTCACTGTGCGAAGTGAATGGAGTGTTGCTTCACTTTCTAAATGCTCTCCTTTTGGAGAAAATCACTCTCTTTTGAAACTGCCTTAAGCTACTTACAAGCATTCACAAGAAACTCACATCTGTTTCTCTGAAAGAGAAGCATTCTGTTCCAACACATCAATTCACTGTGCGAAGGGAATGGAGTGTTGCTTCACTTTCTAAATGCTGTCCTTTCAGAGAAAATCACTTTCCTTTGAAAGTGCCTTTAGGTACTAACAAGCATTCAACAGAAATACACATGCGTTTCTCTGAAAGAGAAGCAGTCTGTTCCAACACTTCAATTCACACTGCGAAGTGAATGGAGTGTTGCTTCACTTTCTAAATGCTGTCCTTTCAGAGAAAATCACTCTCATTTGAAAGTGCCTTAAGCTACTTACAAACATTCACAAGAAACTCACATGCATTTTTCTGAAATAGAAGCAGTCTGTTCCAACACTTCAATTCACTGTGCGAAGTGAATGGAGTGTTGTTTCACTTTCTAAATGCTGTCCTTTCAGAGAAAATCACTTTCCTTTGAAAGTGCCTTAAGCAACTTACAAGCATTCACAAGAAACTCACATCTGTTTCTCTGAAAGAGAAGCAGTCTGTTCCAACACTTCAATTCATTGTGCGAAGTGAATGGAGTGTTGCTTCACTTTCTAAATGCTCTCCTTTTAGAGAAAATCACTCTCTTTTGAAACTGCCTTAAGCTACTTACAAGCATTCACAAGAAACTCACATCTGTTTCTCTGAAAGAGAAGCAGTCTGTTCCAACACTTCAATTCACTGTGCGAAGGGAATGGAGTGTTGCTTCACTTTATAAATGCTGTCCTTTCAGAGAAAATCACTTTCCTTTGAAAGTGCCTTAAGCTACTTACAAGCATTCAACAGAAATACACATGCGTTTCTCTGAAAGAGAAGCAGTCTGTTCCAACACTTCAATTCACAGTGCGAAGTGAATGGAGTGTTGCTTCACTTTCTAAATGCTGTCCTTTCAGAGAAAATCACTTTCCTTTGAAAGTGCCTCAATCTACTTACAAGCATTCAACAGAAATTCACATGCGTTTCTCCGAAAGAGAAGCAGTCTGTTCCAACACTTCAATTCACAGTGCGAAGTGAATGGAGTGTTGCTTCACTTTCCAAATGCTGTCCTTTCAGAGAAAATCACATTCCTTTGAAAGTGCCTTAAGCTACTTACAAGCATTCACAAGAAACTCACATCTGTTTCTCTGAAAGAGAAGCAGTCTGTTCCAACACTTCAATTCACTGTGCGTAGTGAATGGAGTGTTGCTTCACTTTCTAAATGCTGTCCTTTCAGAGAAAATCACTTCGCTTTGAAAGTGCCTTAAGCTACTTACAAGCATTCACAAGAAACTCACATGCATTTTTCTGAAAGAGAAGCAGTCTGTTCCAACACTTCAATTCACTGTGCGAAGTGAATGGAGTGTTGTTTCGCTTTCTAAATGCTGTCCTTTCAGAGAAAATCACTTTCCTTTGAAAGTGCCTTAAGCTACTTACAAGCGTTCAACAGAAATACACATGCATTTCTCTGAAAGAGAAGCAGTCTGTTCCAACACTTCAATTCATAGTGCGAAGTGAATGGAGTGTTGCTTCACTTTCTAAATGCTGTCCTTTCAGAGAAAATCACTGTCCTTTGAAAGTGCCTTAAGCTACTTACAAGCATTCACAAGAAACTCATATCTGTTTCTCTGAAAGAGAAGCATTCTGTTCCAACATTTCAATTCACTGGGCGAAGTGAATGGAGTGTTGCTTCACTTTCTAAATGCTCTCCTTTTAGAGAAAATCACTCTCTTTTGAAACTGCCTTAAGCTCCTTACATGTATTCACAAGAAACTCACATCTGTTTCTCTGAAAGACAAGCAGTCTGTTCCAACACTTCAATTCACTGTGCATAGTGAATGGAGTGTTGCTTCACTTTCTAAATACTGTCCTTTCAGAGAAAATCACTTTCCTTTGAAAGTGCCTTAGGCTACTTCCAAGTATTCACAAGAAACTCACATCTGTTTCTCTGAAATAGAAGCAGTCTGTTCCAACACTTCAATTCACTGTGCGTAGTGAATGGAGTGTTGCTTCACTTTCTAAATGCTGTCCTTTCAGAGAAAATCACTTTCCTTTGAAAGTGCCTTAAGCTACTTACTAGCATTCACAAGAAACTCACATGCATTTTTCTGAAAGAGAAGCAGTCTGTTCCAACACTTCAATTCACTGTGCGAAGTGAATGGAGTGTTGTTTCGCTTTCTAAATGCTGTCCTTTCAGAGAAAATCACTTTCCTTTGAAAGTGCCTTAAGCTACCTACAAGCATTCAACAGAAATACACATGCATTTCTCTGAAAGAGAAGCAGTCTGTTCCAACACTTCAATTCATAGTGCAAAGTGAATGGAGTGTTGCTTCACTTTCTAAATGCTGTCCTTTCAGAGAAAATCACTTTCCTTTGAAAGTGCCTTAAGCTACTTATAAGCATTCACAAAAAACTCATATCTGTTTCTCTGAAAGAGAAGCAGTCTGTTCCAACACTTCATTTCACTGTGCGAAGTGAATGGAGTGTTGCTTCCCTTTCTAAATGCTCTCCTTTTAGAGAAAATCACTCTCTTTTGAAACTGCCTTAACCTACTTACAAGCATTCACAAGAAACTCACATCTGTTTCTCTGAAAGAGAAGCAGTCTGTTCCAACACTTCAATTCACTGTGCGAAGGGAATGGAGTGTTGCTTCACTTTATAAATGCTGTCCTTTCAGAGAAAATCAGTTTCCTTTGAAAGTGCCTTAAGCTACTTACAAGCATTCAACAGAAATACACATGCGTTTCTCTGAAAGAGAAGCAGTCTGTTCCAACACTTCAATTCACAGTGCGAAGTGAATCGAGTGTTGCTTCACTTTCTAAATGCTGTCCTTTCAGAGAAAATCACTTTCCTTTGAAAGTGCCTTAATCTACTTACAAGCATTCAACAGAAATTCACATGCGTTTCTCCTAAAGAGAAGCAGTCTGTTCCAACACTTCAATTCACAGTGCGAAGTGAATGGAGTGTTGCTTCACTTTCCAAATGCTGTCCTTTCAGAGAAAATCACATTCGTTTGAAAGTGCCTTAAGCTACTTACAAGCATTCACAAAACACTCATATCTGTTTCTCTGAAAGAGAAGTAGTCTGTTCCAACACTTCAATTCACTGTGCGTAGTGAATGGAGTGTTGCTTCACCTTCTAAATGCTGTCCTTTCAGAGAAAATCACTTTCCTTTGAAAGTGCCTTAAGCTACTTACAAGCATTCACAAGAAAATCACATGCATTTTTCTGAAAGAGAAGCAGTCTGTTCCAACACTTCAATTCACTGTGCGAAGTGAATGGAGTGTTGCTTCACTTTCTAAATGCTGTCCTTTCCTAGAAAATCACTTTCCTTTGAAAGTGCCTTAAGTTACTTACAAGCATTCACAAATAACTCATATCTGTTTCTCTGAAAGAGAAGTAGTCTGTTCCAACACTTCAATTCACTGTGCGTAGTAAATGGAGTGTTGCTTCACTTTCTATATGCTCTCCTTTTAGAGAAAATCACTCTCTTTTGAAACTGCCTTAAGCTACTTACAAGCATTCACAAGAAACTCACATCTGTTTCTCTGAAAGAGAAGCAGTCTGTTCCAACACTTAAATTCACTGTGCGAAGTGAATGGAGTGTTGCTTCACTTTCTAAATGCTGTCCTTTCAGAGAAAATCACTTTCCTTTGAAAGTGCCTTAAGCTACTTACAAGCATTCACAAAACACTCATATCTCTTTCTCTGAAAGAGAAGTAGTCTGTTCCAACACTTCAATTCACTGTGCGATGTGAATGGAGTGTTGCTTCACTTTCTAAATGCTGTCCTTTCAGAGAAAATCACTTTCCTTTGAAAGTGCCTTAAGTTAATTACAAGCATTCACAAGAAACTCACGTGCATTTTTCTGAAAGATAAGTAGTCTGTTCCAACACTTCAATTCACTGTGCGAAGTGAATGGAGTGTTGTTTCACTTTCTATATGCTCTCCTTTTAGAGAAAATCACACTCTTTTGAAACTGCCTTAAGCTACTTACAAGCATTCACAAGAAACTCACATCTGTTTCTCTGAAAGAGAAGCAGTCTGTTCCAACACTTCAATTCACTGTGCGAAGTGAATGGAGTGTTGCTTCACTTTCTCAATGCTCTCATTTTAGAGAAAATCACTCTCTTTTGAAAATGACTTAAGCTACTTACAAGCATTCACAAGAAACTCACATCTGATTCTCTGAAAGAGAAGCAGTCTGTTCCAACACTTCAATTCACTGTGCGAAGTGAATGGAGTGTTGCTTCACTTTCTCAATGCTCTCCTTTTAGAGAAAATCACTCTCTTTTGAAAATGCCTTAAGCTACTTACAAGCATTCACAAGAAACTCACATCTGTTTCTCTGAAAGAGAAGCAGTCTGTTCCAACACTTCAATTCACTGTGCTAAGTGAATGGAGTGTTGCTTCACTTTCTCAATGCTCTCCTTTTAGAGAAAATCACTCTCTTTTGAAAATGCCTTAAGCTACTTACAAGCATTCACAAGAAACTCACATCTGTTTCTCTGAAAGAGAAGCAGTCTGTTCCAACACTTCAGTTCACTGTGCGTAGTGAATGGAGTGTTGCTTCACTTTCTAAATGCTGTCCTTTCAGAGAAAATCACTTTCCTTTGAAAGTGCCTTAAGCTACTTACAAGCATTCACAGCAAACTCACATGCATTTTTCTGAAAGAGAAGTAGTCTGTTCCAACACTTCAATTCACTGTGCGAAGTGAATGGAGTGTTGTTTTGCTTTCTAAATGCTGTCCTTTCAGAGAAAATCACTTTCCTTTGAAAGTGCCTTAAGCTACTTACAAGCATTCAACAGAAATTCACATGCTTCTTTCTGAAAGTGAAGCCGTCTGTTTCAACACTTCAATTCACTGTGCGTAGTGAATGGAGTGTAGCTTCACTTTCTAAATGCTGTCCTTTCAGAGAAAATCACTTTCCTTTGAAAGTGCCTTAAGCTACTTACAAGAATTCAACAGAAATTCACATGCGTTTCTCTGAAAGAGAAGCAGTCTGTTCCAACACTTCAATTCACTGTGCGAAATGAATGGAGTGTTGCTTCACTTTCTAAATGCTGTCCTTTCAGAGAAAATCACTTAGCTTTGAAAGTGCCTTAAGCTACTTACAAGCATTCAGAAGAAACTCACATCCGTTTCTCTCAAAGAGAAGCAGTCTGTTCCAATACTTCAATGCACTGGGGGAAGTGAATGGAGTGTTGCTTCACTTTCTATATGCTCTCCTTTTAGAGAAAATCACTCTGTTTTGAAACTGCCTTAAGCAACTTACAAGCATTCACAAGAAACTCACATCTGTTTCTCTGAAAGAGAAGCAGTCTGTTCCAACACTTCAATTCACTGTGCGTAGTGAATGGAGTGTTGCTTCACTTTCTAAATGCAGTCCTTTCAGAGAAAATCACTTTCCTTTGAAATTGCCTTAAGGTACTTACAAGCATTCACAAGAAACTCATATCTGTTTCTCTCAAAGAGAAGTAGTCTGTTCCAACACTTCAATTCACTGTGCGTAGTGAATGGAGTGTTGCTTCACTTTCTAAATGCTGTCCTTTCAGAGAAAATCACTTTCCTTTGAAAGTGCCTTAAGCTACTTACAAGCATTCACAAGAAACTCACATGCGTTTCTCTGAAAGAGAAACAGTCTGTTCCAACACTTCAATTCACTGTGCGAAGTGAATGGAGTGTTGCTTCACTTTCTAAATGCTGTCCTTTCCTAGAAAATCACTTTCCTTTGAAAGTGCCTTAAGTTACTTACAAGCATTCACAAATAACTCATATCTGTTTCTCTGAAAGAGAAGTAATCTGTTCCAACACTTCAATTCACTGTGCGAAGTGAATGGAGTGTTGCTTCACTTTCTCAATGCTCTCATTTTAGAGAAAATCACTCTCTTTTGAAAATGACTTAAGCTACTTACAAGCATTCACAAGAAACTCACATCTGATTCTCTGAAAGAGAAGCAGTCTGTTCCAACACATCAATTCACTGTGCGAAGTGAATGGAGTGTTGCTTCACTTTCTCAATGCTCTCCTTTTAGAGAAAATCACTCTCTTTTGAAAATGCCTTAAGCTACTTACAAGCATTCACAAGAAACTCACATCTGTTTCTCTGAAAGAGAAGCAGTCTGTTCCAACACTTCAATTCACTGTGCTAAGTGAATGGAGTGTTGCTTCACTTTCTCAAAGCTCTCCTTTTAGAGAAAATCACTCTCTTTTGAAAATGCCTTAAGCTACTTACAAGCATTCACAAGAAACTCACATCTGTTTCTCTGAAAGAGAAGCAGTCTGTTCCAACACTTCAGTTCACTGTGCGTAGTGAATGGAGTGTTGCTTCACTTTCTAAATGCTGTCCTTTCAGAGAAAATCACTTTCCTTTGAAAGTGCCTTAAGCTACTTACAAGCATTCACAGCAAACTCACATGCATTTTTCTGAAAGAGAAGTAGTCTGTTCCAACACTTCAATTCACTTTGCGAAGTGAATGGAGTGTTGTTTTGCTTTCTAAATGCTGTCCTTTCAGAGAAAATCACTTTCCTTTGAAAGTGCCTTAAGCTACTTACAAGCATTCAACAGAAATTCACATGCGTTTCTCTGAAAGAGAAACAGTCTGTTCCAACACTTCAATTCACTGTTCGAATTGAATGGAGTGTTGCTGCACTTTCTAAATGCTGTCCTATCAGAGAAAATCACTTTCCTTTGAAAGTGCCTTAAGCTACTTACAAGCATTCACAAGAAACTCACATGCATCTTTCTGAAAGTGAAGCCGTCTGTTTCAACACTTCAATTCACTGTGCGTAGTGAATGGAGTGTAGCTTCACTTTCTAAATGCTGTCCTTTCAGAGAAAATCACTTTCCTTTGAAAGTGCCTTAAGCTACTTACAAGAATTCAACAGAAATTCACATGCGTTTCTCTGAAAGAGAAGCAGTCTGTTCCAACACTTCAATTCACTGTGCGAAGTGAATGGAGTGTTGCTTCACTTTCTAAATGCTGTCCTTTCAGAGAAAATCACTTAGCTTTGAAAGTGCCTTAAGCTACTTACAAGCATTCAGAGGAAACTCACATCCGTTTCTCTCAAAGAGAAGCAGTCTGTTCCAACACTTCAATTCACTGGGGAAAGTGAATGGAGTGTTGCTTCACTTTCTATATGCTCTCCTTTTAGAGAAAATCACTCTCTTTTGAAACTGCCTTAAGCTACTTAAAAGCATTCAGAAGAAACTCACATGCATTTTTCTGAAAGAGAAGCAGTCTGTTCCAACACTTCAATTCACTGTGCGAAGTGAATGGTGTGTTGTTTCACTTTCTAAATGCTGTCCTTTCAGAGAAAATCACTTTCCTTTGAAAGTGCCTTAAGCTACTTACAAGCATTCACAAGAAACTCATATCTGTTTCTCTGAAAGAGAAGTAGTCTGTTCCAACACTTCAATTCACTGTGCGTAGTGAATGGAGTGTTGCTTCACTTTCTAAATGCTGTCCTTTCAGAGAAAATCACTTTGCTTTGAAAGTGCCTTAAGCTACTTACAAGCATTCAATAGAAATTCACATGCGTTTCTCTCAAAGAGAAGTAGTCTGGTTCCACACTTCAATTCACTGTGCGTAGTGAATGGAGTGTTGCTTCACCTTCTAAATGCTGTCCTTTCAGAGAAAATTAGTTTTCTTTGAAAGTGCCTTAATCTACTTACAAGCATTCACAAGAAACTCACATGCATTTTTCTGAAAGAGAAGCAGTCTGTTCCAACACTTCAATTCACTGTGCGAAGTGAATGGAGTGTTGTTTCACTTTCTAAATGCTGTCCTTTCAGAGAAAATCGCTTTCCTTTGAAAGTGCCTTAAGCTACTTACAAGCATTCACAAGAAACTCACACGCATTTTTCTGAAAGAGAAGCTGTTTGTTCCAACACTTCAATTCACTGTGCGAAGTGAATGGAGTGTTGCTTCACTTTCTATATGCTCTCCTTTTAGAGAAAATCACTCTCTTTTGAAACTGCCTTAAGCTACTTACAAGCATTCACAAGAAACTCACATCTGTTTCTCTGAAAGAGAAGCAGTCTGTTCCAACACTTCAATTCACTGTGCATAGTGAATGGAGTGTTGCTTCACTTTCTAAATGCAGTCCTTTCAGAGAAAATCACTTTCCTTTGAAATTGCCTTAAGGTACTTACAAGCATTCACAAGAACCTCATATCTGTTTCTCTCAAAGAGAAGTAGTCTGTTCCAACACTTCAATTCACTGTGCGTAGTGAATGGAGTGTTGCTTCACTTTCTAAATGCTGTCCTTTCAGAGAAAATCACTTTCCTTTGAAAGTGCCTTAAGCTACTTACAAGCATTCACAAGAAACTCACATGCATTTCTCTGAAAGAGAAACAGTCTGTTCCAACACTTCAATTCACTGTGCGAAGTGAATGGAGTGCTGCTTCACTTTCTAAATGCTGTCCTTTCCTAGAAAATCACTTTCCTTTGAAAGTGCCTTAAGTTACTTACAAGCATTCACAAATAACTCATATCTGTTTCTCTGAAAGAGAAGTAGTCTGTTCCAACATTTCAATTCACTGTGCGTAGTAAATGGAGTGTTGCTTCACTTTCTATATGCTCTCCTTTTAGAGAAAATCACTCTCTTTTGAAACTGCCTTAAGCTACTTACAAGCATTCACAAGAAACTCACATCTGTTTCTCTGAAAGAGAAGCAGTCTGTTCCAACACATCAATTCACTGTAAGAAGTGAATGGAGTGTTGCTTCACTTTCTAAATGCTCTCCTTTTAGAGAAAATCACTCTCTTTTGAAACTGTCTTAAGCTACTTACTAGCATTCACATGAAACTCACATCTGTTTCTCTGAAAGAGAAGCAGTCTGTTCCAACACTTCAATTCACTGTGCAAAGGGAATGGAGTGTTGCTTCACTTTATAAATGCTGTCCTTTCACAGAAAATCACTTTGCTTTGAAAGTGCCTTAAGCTACGTACAAGCATTCACAAAAAACTCACATCCTTTTCTCTGAAAGAGAAGATGTCTGTTCAAACACTTCAATTCACTGGGCGAAGTGAGTCGAGTGTTGCTTCACTTTCTATATGCTCTCCTTTTAGAGAAAATCACTCTCTTTTGAAAATGCCTTAAGCTACTTACAAGCATTCAGAAGAAACTCACATGCACTTTTCTGAAAGAGAAGCAGTCTGTTCCAACACTTCAATTCACTGTGCGTAGTGAATGGAGTGTTGCTTCACTTTCTAAATGCTGTCCTTTCAGAGAAAATCACTTTCATTTGAAAGTGCCTTAAGCTACTTACAAGCATTCACAAAACACTCATATCTGTTTCTCTGAAAGAGAAGTAATCTGTTCCAACACTTCAATTCACTGTGCGTAGTGAATGGAGTGTTGCTTCACTTTCTAAATGCTGTCCTTTCAGAGAAAATCACTTTCCTTTGAAAGTGCCTTAAGTTAATTACAAGCATTCACAAGAAACTCACGTGCATTTTTCTGAAAGATAAGTAGTCTGTTCCAACACTTCAATTCACTGTGCGAAGTGAATGGAGTGTTGTTTCACTTTCTATATGCTCTCCTTTTAGAGAAAATCACACTCTTTTGAAACTGCCTTAAGCTACTTACAAGCATTCACAAGAAACTCACATCTGTTTCTCTGAAAG
Organism: Myodes glareolus; assembly: GCF_982192425.1. Taxonomy (NCBI): domain Eukaryota; kingdom Metazoa; phylum Chordata; class Mammalia; order Rodentia; family Cricetidae; genus Myodes; species Myodes glareolus. The sequence goes on from NC_142028.1 coordinate 130,423,159, forward strand.
AGAAGCAGTCTGTTCCAACACTTCAATTCACTGTGCGAAGTGAATGGAGTGTTGCTTCACTTTCTCAATGCTCTCCTTTTAGAGAAAATCACTCTCTTTTGAAAATGCCTTAAGCTACTTACAAGCATTCACAAGAAACTCACATCTGTTTCTCTGAAAGAGAAGCAGTCTGTTCCAACACTTCAGTTCACTGTGCGTAGTGAATGGAGTGTTGCTTCACTTTCTAAATGCTGTCCTTTCAGAGAAAATCACTTTCCTTTGAAAGTGCCTTAAGCTACTTACAAGCATTCACAGCAAACTCACATGCATTTCTCTGAAAGAGAAGCAGTCTGTTCCAACACTTCAATTCACTGTGCGAAGTGAATGGAGTGTTGTTTCGCTTTCTAAATGCTGTCCTTTCAGAGAAAATCACTTTCCTTTGAAAGTGCCTTAAGCTACTTACAAGCATTCAACAGAAATTCACATGCGTTTCTCTGAAAGAGAAACAGTCTGTTCCAACACTTCAATTCACTGTGCGAATTGAATGGAGTGTTGCTTCACTTTCTAAATGCTGTCCTATCAGAGAAAATCACTTTCCTTTGAAAGTGCCTTAAGCTACTTACAAGCATTCACAAGAAACTCACATGCATCTTTCTGAAAGAGAAGCCGTCTGTTCCAACACTTCAATTCACTGTGCGTAGTGAATGGAGTGTAGCTTCACTTTCTAAATGCTGTCCTTTCAGAGAAAATCACTTTCCTTTGAAAGTGCCTTAAGCTACTTACAAGCATTCAACAGAAATTCACATGCATTTCTCTGAAAGAGAAGCAGTCTGTTCCAACACTTCAATTCACTGTGCGAAGTGAATGGAGTGTTGCTTCACTTTCTAAATGCTGTCCTTTCAGAGAAAATCACTTTCCTTTGAAAGTGCCTTAAGCTACTTACAAGCATTCACAAGAAACTCACATCCGTTTCTCTCAAAGAGAAGCAGTCTGTTCCAACACTTCAATTCACTGGGGGAAGTGAATGGAGTGTTGCTTCACTTTCTATATGCTCTCCTTTTAGAGAAAATCACTCTCTTTTTAAACTGCCTTAAGCTACTTAAAAGCATTCAGAAGAAACTCACATGCATTTTTCTGAAAGAGAAGCAGTCTGATCCAACATTTCAATTCACTGTGCGAAGTGAATGGAGTGTTGTTTCACTTTCTAAATGCTGTCCTTTCAGAGAAAATCACTTTCCTTTGAAAGTGCCTTAAGCTACTTACAAGCATTCACAAGAAACTCATATCTGTTTCTCTGAAAGAGAAGTAGTCTGTTCCAACACTTCAATTCACTGTGCGTAGTGAATGGAGTGTTGCTTCACTTTCGAAATGCTGTCCTTTCAGAGAAAATCACTTTCCTTTGAAAGTGCCTTAAGCTACTTACAAGCATTCAATAGAAATTCACATGCGTTTCTCTCAAAGAGAAGTAGTCTGGTTCCACACTTCAATTCACTGTGCGTAGTGAATGGAGTGTTGCTTCACCTTCTAAATGCTGTCCTTTCAGAGAAAATCACTTTGCTTTGAAAGTGCCTTAAGCCACTTACAAGCATTCACAAGAAACTCACATGCATTTTTCTGAAAGAGAAGCAGTCTGTTCCAACACTTCAATTCACTGTGCGAAGTGAATGGAGTGTTGTTTCACTTTCTAAATGCTGTCCTTTCAGAGAAAATCACTTTCCTTTGAAAGTGCCTTAAGCTACTTACAAGCATTCACAGCAAACTCACATGCATTTTTTGAAAGAGAAGTAGTCTGTTCCAACACTTCAATTCACTGTGCGAAGTGAATGGAGTGTTGCTTCACTTTCTATATGCTCTCCTTTTAGAGAAAATCACTCTCTTTTGAAACTGCCTTAAGCTACTTACAAGCATTCACAAGAAACTCACATCTGTTTCTCTGAAAGAGAAGCAGTCTGTTCCAACACTTCAATTCACTGTGCGTAGTGAATGGATTGTTGCTTCACTTTCTAAATGCAGTCCTTTCAGAGAAAATCACTTTCCTTTGAAATTGCCTTAAGGTACTTACAAGCATTCACAAGAAACTCTTATCTGTTTCTCTCAAAGAGAAGTACCCTGTTCCAACACTTCCATTCACTGTGCGTAGTGAATGGAGTGTTGCTTCACTTTCTAAATGCTGTCCTTTTAGAGAAAATCACTTTCCTTTGAAAGTGCCTTAAGCTACTTACAAGCATTCAGAAGAAACTCACATGAACTTTTCTGAAAGAGAAGCAGTCTGTTCCAACACTTCAATTCACTGTGCGTAGTGAATGGAGTGTTGCTTCACTTTCTATATGCTGTCCTTTCAGAGAAAATCACTTTCCTTTGAAAGTGCCTTAAGGTACTTACAAGCATTCACAAGAAACTCATATCTGTTTCTCTCAAAGAGAAGTAGTCTGTTCCAACACTTCCATTCACTGTGCGTAGTGAATGGAGTGTTGCTTCACTTTCTAAATGCAGTCCTTTCAGAGAAAATCACTTTCCTTTGAAATTGCCTTAAGGTACTTACAAGCATTCACAAGAAACTCTTATCTGTTTCTCTCAAAGAGAAGTAGCCTGTTCCAACACTTCAATTCACTGTGCGTAGTGAATGGAGTGTTGCTTCACTTTCTAAATGCTGTCCTTTTAGAGAAAATCACTTTCCTTTGAAAGTGCCTTAAGCTACTTACAAGCATTCAGAAGAAACTCACATGAACTTTTCTGAAAGAGAAGCAGTCTGTTCCAACACTTCAATTCACTGTGCGTAGTGAATGGAGTGTTGCTTCACTTTCTAAATGCTGTCCTTTCAGAGAAAATCACTTTCCTTTGAAAGTGCCTTAAGGTACTTACAAGCATTCACAAGAAACTCATATCTGTTTTTCTCAAAGAGAAGTAGTCTGTTCCAACACTTCCATTCACTGTGCGTAGTGAATGGAGTGTTGCTTCACTTTCTAAACGCTGTCCTTTCAGAGAAAATCACTTTCCTTTGAAAGTGCCTTAAGCTACTTACAAGCATTCACAAGAAACTCACATGCATTTTTCTGAAAGAGAAGCAGTCTGTTCCAACACTTCAATTCACTGTGCAAATTGAATGGTTGTTGCTTCACTTTCTATATGCTTTGCTTTTAGAGAAAATCACTCTCTTTTGAAACTGCTTGAAGCTACTTACGAGCATTCACAAGAAAGTCACATCTGTTTCTCTGAAAGAGAAGCAGTCTGTTCCAACACTTAAATTCACTGTGCGAAGTGAATGGAGTGTTGCTTCACTTTCTAAATGCTGTCCTTTCAGAGAAAATCACTTTCCTTTGAAAGTGCCTTAAGCTACTTACAAGCATTCACAAAACACTCATATCTGTTTCTCTGAAAGAGAAGTAGTCTGTTCCAACACTTCAATTCACTGTGCGTAGTGAATGGAGTGTTGCTTCACTTTCTAAATGCTGTCCTTTCAGAGAAAATCACTTTCCTTTGAAAGTGCCTTAAGCTACTTACAAGCATTCACAAGAAAGTCACATGCATTTTTCTGAAAGAGAAGCAGTCTGTTCCAACACTTCAATTCACTGTGCGAAGTGAATGGAGTGTTGTTTCGCTTTCTAAATGCTGTCCTTTCAGAGAAAATCACTTTCCTTTGAAAGTGCCTTAAGCAACTTACAAGCATTCACAAGAAACTCACACGCATTTTTCTGAAAGAGAAGCTGTTTGTTCCAACACTTCAATTCACTGGGCGAAGTGAATGGAGTGTTGCTTCACTTTCTATATGCTGTCCTATCAGAGAAAATCACTTTCCTTTGAAAGTGCCTTAAGCTACTTACAAGCATTCACAAGAAACTCACATGCATCTTTCTGAAAGAGAAGCCGTCTGTTCCAACACTTCAATTCACTGTGCGTAGTGAATGGAGTGTAGCTTCACTTTCTAAATGCTGTCCTTTCAGAGAAAATCACTTTCCTTTGAAAGTGCCTTAAGCTACTTACAAGCATTCAACAGAAATTCACATGCGTTTCTCTGAGAGAAGCAGTCTGTTCCAACACTTCAATTCACTGTGCGAAGTGAATGGAGTGTTGCTTCACTTTCTAAATACTGTCCTTTCAGAGAAAATCACTTAGTTTTGAAAGTGCCTTAAGCTACTTACAAGCATTCAGAAGAAACTCACATCCGTTTCTCTCAAAGAGAAGCAGTCTGTTCCAACACTTAAATTCACTGGGGGAAGTAAATGGAGTGTTGCTTCACTTTCTATATGCTCTCCTTTTAGAGAAAATCACTCTCTTTTGAAACTGCTTTAAGCTACTTAAAAGCATTCAGAAGAAACTCACATGCATTTTTCTGAAAGAGAAGCAGTCTGATCCAACACTTCAATTCACTGTGCGAAGTGAATGGAGTGTTGTTTCACTTTCTAAATGCTGTCCTTTCAGAGAAAATCACTTTCCTTTGAAAGTGCCTTAAGCTACTTACAAGCATTCACAAGAAACTCATATCTGTTTCTCTGAAAGAGAAGTAGTCTGTTCCAACACTTCAATTCACTGTGCGTAGTGAATGGAGTGTTGCTTCACTTTCTAAATGCTGTCCTTTCAGAGAAAATCACTTTCCTTTGAAAGTGCCTTAAGCTACTTACAAGCATTCAATAGAAATTCACATGCGTTTCTCTCAAAGAGAAGTAGTCTGGTTCCACACTTCAATTCACTGTGCGTAGTGAATGGAGTGTTGCTTCACCTTCTAAATGCTGTCCTTTCAGAGAAAATCACTTTGCTTTGAAAGTGCCTTAAGCTACTTACAAGCATTCACAAGAAACTCACATGCATTTTTCTGAAAGAGAAGCAGTCTGTTCCAACACTTCAATTCACTGTGCGAAGTGAATGGAGTGTTGTTTCACTTTCTAAATGCTGTCCTTTCAGAGAAAATCACTTTCCTTTGAAAGTGCCTTAAGCTACTTACAAGCATTCACAGCAAACTCACATGCATTTTTCTGAAAGAGAAGTAGTCTGTTCCAACACTTCAATTCACTGTGCGAAGTGAATGGAGTGTTGCTTCACTTTCTATATGCTCTCCTTTTAGAGAAAATCACTCTCTTTTGAAACTGCCTTAAGCTACTTACAAGCATTCACAAGAAACTCACATCTGTTTCTCTGAAAGAGAAGCAGTCTGTTCCAACACTTCAATTCACTGTGCGTAGTGAATGGAGTGTTGCTTCACTTTCTAAATGCAGTCCTTTCAGAGAAAATCACTTTCCTTTGAAATTGCCTTAAGGTACTTACAAGCATTCACAAGAAACTCTTATCTGTTTCTCTCAAAGAGAAGTAGCCTGTTCCAACACTTCAATTCACTGTGCGTAGTGAATGGAGTGTTGCTTCACTTTCTAAATGCTGTCCTTTTAGAGAAAATCACTTTCCTTTGAAAGTGCCTTAAGCTACTTACAAGCATTCAGAAGAAACTCACATGAACTTTTCTGAAAGAGAAGCAGTCTGTTCCAACACTTCAATTCACTGTGCGTAGTGAATGGAGTGTTGCTTCACTTTCTAAATGCTGTCCTTTCAGAGAAAATCACTTTCCTTTGAAAGTGCCTTAAGGTACTTACAAGCATTCACAAGAAACTCATATCTGTTTCTCTCAAAGAGAAGTAGTCTGTTCCAACACTTCCTTTCAATGTGCGTAGTGAATGGAGTGTTGCTTCACTTTCTAAACGCTGTCCTTTCAGAGAAAATCACTTTCCTTTGAAAGTGCCTTAAGCTACTTACAAGCATTCACAAGAAACTAACATGCATTTTTCTGAAAGAGAAGCAGTCTGTTCCAACACTTCAATTCACTGTGCAAATTGAATGGTTGTTGCTTCACTTTCTATATGCTTTGCTTTTAGAGAAAATCACTCTCTTTTGAAACTGCTTGAAGCTACTTACGAGCATTCACAAGAAAGTCACATCTGTTTCTCTGAAAGAGAAGCAGTCTGTTCCAACACTTAAATTCACTGTGCGAAGTGAATGGAGTGTTGCTTCACTTTCTAAATGCTGTCCTTTCAGAGAAAATCACTTTCCTTTGAAAGTGCCTTAAGCTACTTACAAGCATTCACAAAACACTCATATCTGTTTCTCTGAAAGGGAAGTAGTCTGTTCCAACACTTCAATTCACTGTGCGTAGTGAATGGAGTGTTGCTTCACTTTCTAAATGCTGTCCTTTCAGAGAAAATCACTTTCCTTTGAAAGTGCCTTAAGCTACTTACAAGCATTCACAAGAAAGTCACATGCATTTTTCTGAAAGAGAAGCAGTCTGTTCCAACACTTCAATTCACTGTGCGAAGTGAATGGAGTGTTGTTTCGCTTTCTAAATGCTGTCCTTTCAGAGAAAATCACTTTCCTTTGAAAGTGCCTTAAGCAACTTACAAGCATTCACAAGAAACTCACACGCATTTTTCTGAAAGAGAAGCTGTTTGTTCCAACACTTCAATTCACTGTGCGAAGTGAATGGAGTGTTGCTTCACTTTCTATATGCTCTGCTTTTAGAGAAAATCACTCTCTTTTGAAACTGCCTTAAGCTACTTACAAGCATTCACAAGAAACTCACATCTGTTTCTCTGAAAGAGAAGCAGTCTGTTCCAACACTTCAATTCACTGTGCGTAGTGAATGGAGTGTTGCTTCACTTTCTAAACGCTGTCCTTTCAGAGAAAATCACTTTCCTTTGAAAGTGCCTTAAGCTACTTACAAGCATTCACAAGAAACTCACATGCATTTTTCTGAAAGAGAAGCAGTCTGTTCCAACACTTCAATTCACTGTGCGTAGTGAATGGAGTGTTGCTTCACTTTCTAAATGCTGTCCTTTCAGAGAAAATCACTTTCCTTTGAAAGTGCCTTAAGGTACTTACAAGCATTCACAAGAAACTCATATCTGTTTCTCTCAAAGAGAAGTAGTCTGTTCCAACACTTCCATTCACTGTGCGTAGTGAATGGAGTGTTGCTTCACTTTCTAAACGCTGTCCTTTCAGAGAAAATCACTTTCCTTTGAAAGTGCCTTAAGCTACTTACAAGCATTCACAAGAAACTCACATGCATTTTTCTGAAAGAGAAGCAGTCTGTTCCAACACTTCAATTCACTGTGCAAATTGAATGGTTGTTGCTTCACTTTCTATATGCTTTGCTTTTAGAGAAAATCACTCTCTTTTGAAACTGCTTGAAGCAACTTACGAGCATTCACAAGAAAGTCACATCTGTTTCTCTGAAAGAGAAGCAGTCTGTTCCAACACTTAAATTCACTGTGCGAAGTGAATGGAGTGTTGCTTCACTTTCTAAATGCTGTCCTTTCAGAGAAAATCACTTTCCTTTGAAAGTGCCTTAAGCTACTTACAAGCATTCACAAAACACTCATATCTGTTTCTCTGAAAGAGAAGTAGTCTGTTCCAACACTTCAATTCACTGTGCGTAGTGAATGGAGTGTTGCTTCACTTTCTAAATGCTGTCCTTTCAGAGAAAATCACTTTCCTTTGAAAGTGCCTTAAGCTACTTACAAGCATTCACAAGAAAGTCACATGCATTTTTCTGAAAGAGAAGCAGTCTGTTCCAACACTTCAATTCACTGTGCGAAGTGAATGGAGTGTTGTTTCGCTTTCTAAATGCTGTCCTTTCAGAGAAAATCACTTTCCTTTGAAAGTGCCTTAAGCAACTTACAAGCATTCACAAGAAACTCACACGCATTTTTCTGAAAGAGAAGCTGTTTGTTCCAACACTTCAATTCACTGTGCGAAGTGAATGGAGTGTTGCTTCACTTTCTATATGCTGTCCTATCAGAGAAAATCACTTTCCTTTGAAAGTGCCTTAAACTACTTACAAGCATTCACAAGAAACTCACATGCATCTTTCTGAAAGAGAAGCCGGCTGTTCCAACACTTCAGTTCACTGTGCGTAGTGAATGGAGTGTAGCTTCACTTTCTAAATGCTGTCCTTTCAGAGAAAATCACTTTCCTTTGAAAGTGCCTTAAGCTACTTACAAGCATTCAACAGAAATACACATGCGTTTCTCTGAGAGAAGCAGTCTGTTCCAACACTTCAATTCACTGTGCGAAGTGAATGGAGTGTTGCTTCACTTTCTAAATGCTGTCCTTTCAGAGAAAATCACTTAGTTTTGAAAGTGCCTTAAGCTACTTACAAGCATTCAGAAGAAACTCACATCCGTTTCTCTCAAAGAGAAGCAGTCTGTTCCAACACTTCAATTCACTGGGGGAAGTGAATGGAGTGTTGCTTCACTTTCTATATGCTCTCCTTTTAGAGAAAATCACTCTCTTTTGAAACTGCCTTAAGCTACTTAAAAGCATTCAGAAGAAACTCACATGCATTTTTCTGAAAGAGAAGCAGTCTGATCCAACACTTCAATTCACTGTGCGAAGTGAATGGAGTGTTGTTTCACTTTCTAAATGCTGTCCTTTCAGAGAAAATCACTCTCCTTTGAAAGTGCCTTAAGCTACTTACAAGCATTCACAAGAAACTCATATCTGTTTCTCTGAAAGAGAAGTAGTCTGTTCCAACACTTCAATTCACTGTGCGTAGTGAATGGAGTGTTGCTTCACTTTCTAAATGCTGTCCTTTCAGAGAAAATCACTTTCCTTTGAAAGTGCCTTAAGCAACTTACAAGCATTCACAAGAAACTCACACGCATTTTTCTGAAAGAGAAGCTGTTTGTTCCAACACTTCAATTCACTGTGCGAAGTGAATGGAGTGTTGCTTCACTTTCTATATGCTGTCCTATCAGAGAAAATCACTTTCCTTTGAAAGTGCCTTAAGCTACTTACAAGCATTCACAAGAAACTCACATGCATCTTTCTGAAAGAGAAGCCGTCTGTTCCAACACTTCAATTCACTGTGCGTAGTGAATGGAGTGTAGCTTCACTTTCTAAATGCTGTCCTTTCAGAGAAAATCACTTTCCTTTGAAAGTGCCTTAAGCTACTTACAAGCATTCAACAGAAATTCACATGCGTTTCTCTGAGAGAAGCAGTCTGTTCCAACACTTCAATTCACTGTGCGAAGTGAATGGAGTGTTGCTTCACTTTCTAAATACTGTCCTTTCAGAGAAAATCACTTAGTTTTGAAAGTGCCTTAAGCTACTTACAAGCATTCAGAAGAAACTCACATCCGTTTCTCTCAAAGAGAAGCAGTCTGTTCCAACACTTAAATTCACTGGGGGAAGTGAATGGAGTGTTGCTTCACTTTCTATATGCTCTCCTTTTAGAGAAAATCACTCTCTTTTGAAACTGCTTTAAGCTACTTAAAAGCATTCAGAAGAAACTCACATGCATTTTTCTGAAAGAGAAGCAGTCTGATCCAACATTTCAATTCACTGTGCGAAGTGAATGGAGTGTTGTTTCACTTTCTAAATGCTGTCCTTTCAGAGAAAATCACTTTCCTTTGAAAGTGCCTTAAGCTACTTACAAGCATTCACAAGAAACTCATATCTGTTTCTCTGAAAGAGAAGTAGTCTGTTCCAACACTTCAATTCACTGTGCGTAGTGAATGGAGTGTTGCTTCACTTTCTAAATGCTGTCCTTTCAGAGAAAATCACTTTCCTTTGAAAGTGCCTTAAGCTACTTACAAGCATTCAATAGAAATTCACATGCGTTTCTCTCAAAGAGAAGTAGTCTGGTTCCACACTTCAATTCACTGTGCGTAGTGAATGGAGTGTTGTTTCGCTTTCTAAATGCTGTCCTTTCAGAGAAAATCACTTTGCTTTGAAAGTGCCTTAAGCTACTTACAAGCATTCACAAGAAACTCACATGCATTTTTCTGAAAGAGAAGCAGTCTGTTCCAACACTTCAATTCACTGTGCGAAGTGAATGGAGTGTTGTTTCACTTTCTAAATGCTGTCCTTTCAGAGAAAATCACTTTCCTTTGAAAGTGCCTTAAGCTACTTACAAGCATTCACAGCAAACTCACATGCATTTTTCTGAAAGAGAAGTAGTCTGTTCCAACACTTCAATTCACTGTGCGAAGTGAATGGAGTGTTGCTTCACTTTCTATATGCTCTCCTTTTAGAGAAAATCACTCTCTTTTGAAACTGCCTTAAGCTACTTACAAGCATTCACAAGAAACTCACATCTGTTTCTCTGAAAGAGAAGCAGTCTGTTCCAACACTTCAATTCACTGTGCGTAGTGAATGGAGTGTTGCTTCACTTTCTAAATGCAGTCCTTTCAGAGAAAATCACTTTCCTTTGAAATTGCCTTAAGGTACTTACAAGCATTCACAAGAAACTCTTATCTGTTTCTCTCAAAGAGAAGTAGCCTGTTCCAACACTTCAATTCACTGTGCGTAGTGAATGGAGTGTTGCTTCACTTTCTAAATGCTGTCCTTTTAGAGAAAATCACTTTCCTTTGAAAGTGCCTTAAGCTACTTACAAGCATTCAGAAGAAACTCACATGAACTTTTCTGAAAGAGAAGCAGTCTGTTCCAACACTTCAATTCACTGTGCGTAGTGAATGGAGTGTTGCTTCACTTTCTAAATGCTGTCCTTTCAGAGAAAATCACTTTCCTTTGAAAGTGCCTTAAGGTACTTACAAGCATTCACAAGAAACTCATATCTGTTTCTCTCAAAGAGAAGTAGTCTGTTCCAACACTTCCTTTCAATGTGCGTAGTGAATGGAGTGTTGCTTCACTTTCTAAACGCTGTCCTTTCAGAGAAAATCACTTTCCTTTGAAAGTGCCTTAAGCTACTTACAAGCATTCACAAGAAACTAACATGCATTTTTCTGAAAGAGAAGCAGTCTGTTCCAACACTTCAATTCACTGTGCAAATTGAATGGTTGTTGCTTCACTTTCTATATGCTTTGCTTTTAGAGAAAATCACTCTCTTTTGAAACTGCTTGAAGCTACTTACGAGCATTCACAAGAAAGTCACATCTGTTTCTCTGAAAGAGAAGCAGTCTGTTCCAACACTTAAATTCACTGTGCGAAGTGAATGGAGTGTTGCTTCACTTTCTAAATGCTGTCCTTTCAGAGAAAATCACTTTCCTTTGAAAGTGCCTTAAGCTACTTACAAGCATTCACAAAACACTCATATCTGTTTCTCTGAAAGGGAAGTAGTCTGTTCCAACACTTCAATTCACTGTGCGTAGTGAATGGAGTGTTGCTTCACTTTCTAAATGCTGTCCTTTCAGAGAAAATCACTTTCCTTTGAAAGTGCCTTAAGCTACTTACAAGCATTCACAAGAAAGTCACATGCATTTTTCTGAAAGAGAAGCAGTCTGTTCCAACACTTCAATTCACTGTGCGAAGTGAATGGAGTGTTGTTTCGCTTTCTAAATGCTGTCCTTTCAGAGAAAATCACTTTCCTTTGAAAGTGCCTTAAGCAACTTACAAGCATTCACAAGAAACTCACACGCATTTTTCTGAAAGAGAAGCTGTTTGTTCCAACACTTCAATTCACTGTGCGAAGTGAATGGAGTGTTGCTTCACTTTCTATATGCTCTGCTTTTAGAGAAAATCACTCTCTTTTGAAACTGCCTTAAGCTACTTACAAGCATTCACAAGAAACTCACATCTGTTTCTCTGAAAGAGAAGCAGTCTGTTCCAACACTTCAATTCACTGTGCGTAGTGAATGGAGTGTTGCTTCACTTTCTAAACGCTGTCCTTTCAGAGAAAATCACTTTCCTTTGAAAGTGCCTTAAACTACTTACAAGCATTCACAAGAAACTCACATGCATTTTTCTGAAAGAGAAGCAGTCTGTTCCAACACTTCAATTCACTGTGCGTAGTGAATGGAGTGTTGCTTCACTTTCTAAATGCTGTCCTTTCAGAGAAAATCACTTTCCTTTGAAAGTGCCTTAAGGTACTTACAAGCATTCACAAGAAACTCATATCTGTTTCTCTCAAAGAGAAGTAGTCTGTTCCAACACTTCCATTCACTGTGCGTAGTGAATGGAGTGTTGCTTCACTTTCTAAACGCTGTCCTTTCAGAGAAAATCACTTTCCTTTGAAAGTGCCTTAAGCTACTTACAAGCATTCACAAGAAACTCACATGCATTTTTCTGAAAGAGAAGCAGTCTGTTCCAACACTTCAATTCACTGTGCAAATTGAATGGTTGTTGCTTCACTTTCTATATGCTTTGCTTTTAGAGAAAATCACTCTCTTTTGAAACTGCTTGAAGCAACTTACGAGCATTCACAAGAAAGTCACATCTGTTTCTCTGAAAGAGAAGCAGTCTGTTCCAACACTTAAATTCACTGTGCGAAGTGAATGGAGTGTTGCTTCACTTTCTAAATGCTGTCCTTTCAGAGAAAATCACTTTCCTTTGAAAGTGCCTTAAGCTACTTACAAGCATTCACAAAACACTCATATCTGTTTCTCTGAAAGAGAAATAGTCTGTTCCAACACTTCAATTCACTGTGCGTAGTGAATGGAGTGTTGCTTCACTTTCTAAATGCTGTCCTTTCAGAGAAAATCACTTTCCTTTGAAAGTGCCTTAAGCTACTTACAAGCATTCACAAGAAAGTCACATGCATTTTTCTGAAAGAGAAGCAGTCTGTTCCAACACTTCAATTCACTGTGCGAAGTGAATGGAGTGTTGTTTCGCTTTCTAAATGCTGTCCTTTCAGAGAAAATCACTTTCCTTTGAAAGTGCCTTAAGCAACTTACAAGCATTCACAAGAAACTCACACGCATTTTTCTGAAAGAGAAGCTGTTTGTTCCAACACTTCAATTCACTGTGCGAAGTGAATGGAGTGTTGCTTCACTTTCTATATGCTGTCCTATCAGAGAAAATCACTTTCCTTTGAAAGTGCCTTAAGCTACTTACAAGCATTCACAAGAAACTCACATGCATCTTTCTGAAAGAGAAGCCGGCTGTTCCAACACTTCAGTTCACTGTGCGTAGTGAATGGAGTGTAGCTTCACTTTCTAAATGCTGTCCTTTCAGAGAAAATCACTTTCCTTTGAAAGTGCCTTAAGCTACTTACAAGCATTCAACAGAAATACACATGCGTTTCTCTGAGAGAAGCAGTCTGTTCCAACACTTCAATTCACTGTGCGAAGTGAATGGAGTGTTGCTTCACTTTCTAAATGCTGTCCTTTCAGAGAAAATCACTTAGTTTTGAAAGTGCCTTAAGCTACTTACAAGCATTCAGAAGAAACTCACATCCGTTTCTCTCAAAGAGAAGCAGTCTGTTCCAACACTTCAATTCACTGGGGGAAGTGAATGGAGTGTTGCTTCACTTTCTATATGCTCTCCTTTTAGAGAAAATCACTCTCTTTTGAAACTGCCTTAAGCTACTTAAAAGCATTCAGAAGAAACTCACATGCATTTTTCTGAAAGAGAAGCAGTCTGATCCAACACTTCAATTCACTGTGCGAAGTGAATGGAGTGTTGTTTCACTTTCTAAATGCTGTCCTTTCAGAGAAAATCACTTTCCTTTGAAAGTGCCTTAAGCTACTTACAAGCATTCACAAGAAACTCATATCTGTTTCTCTGAAAGAGAAGTAGTCTGTTCCAACACTTCAATTCACTGTGCGTAGTGAATGGAGTGTTGCTTCACTTTCTAAATGCTGTCCTTTCAGAGAAAATCACTTTCCTTTGAAAGTGCCTTAAGCAACTTACAAGCATTCACAAGAAACTCACACGCATTTTTCTGAAAGAGAAGCTGTTTGTTCCAACACTTCAATTCACTGTGCGAAGTGAATGGAGTGTTGCTTCACTTTCTATATGCTGTCCTATCAGAGAAAATCACTTTCCTTTGAAAGTGCCTTAAGCTACTTACAAGCATTCACAAGAAACTCACATGCATCTTTCTGAAAGAGAAGCCGTCTGTTCCAACACTTCAATTCACTGTGCGTAGTGAATGGAGTGTAGCTTCACTTTCTAAATGCTGTCCTTTCAGAGAAAATCACTTTCCTTTGAAAGTGCCTTAAGCTACTTACAAGCATTCAACAGAAATTCACATGCGTTTCTCTGAGAGAAGCAGTCTGTTCCAACACTTCAATTCACTGTGCGAAGTGAATGGAGTGTTGCTTCACTTTCTAAATACTGTCCTTTCAGAGAAAATCACTTAGTTTTGAAAGTGCCTTAAGCTACTTACAAGCATTCAGAAGAAACTCACATCCGTTTCTCTCAAAGAGAAGCAGTCTGTTCCAACACTTAAATTCACTGGGGGAAGTGAATGGAGTGTTGCTTCACTTTCTATATGCTCTCCTTTTAGAGAAAATCACTCTCTTTTGAAACTGCTTTAAGCTACTTAAAAGCATTCAGAAGAAACTCACATGCATTTTTCTGAAAGAGAAGCAGTCTGATCCAACATTTCAATTCACTGTGCGAAGTGAATGGAGTGTTGTTTCACTTTCTAAATGCTGTCCTTTCAGAGAAAATCACTTTCCTTTGAAAGTGCCTTAAGCTACTTACAAGCATTCACAAGAAACTCATATCTGTTTCTCTGAAAGAGAAGTAGTCTGTTCCAACACTTCAATTCACTGTGCGTAGTGAATGGAGTGTTGCTTCACTTTCTAAATGCTGTCCTTTCAGAGAAAATCACTTTCCTTTGAAAGTGCCTTAAGCTACTTACAAGCATTCAATAGAAATTCACATGCGTTTCTCTCAAAGAGAAGTAGTCTGGTTCCACACTTCAATTCACTGTGCGTAGTGAATGGAGTGTTGCTTCACCTTCTAAATGCTGTCCTTTCAGAGAAAATCACTTTGCTTTGAAAGTGCCTTAAGCTACTTACAAGCATTCACAAGAAACTCACATGCATTTTTCTGAAAGAGAAGCAGTCTGTTCCAACACTTCAATTCACTGTGCGAAGTGAATGGAGTGTTGTTTCACTTTCTAAATGCTGTCCTTTCAGAGAAAATCACTTTCCTTTGAAAGTGCCTTAAGCTACTTACAAGCATTCACAGCAAACTCACATGCATTTTTCTGAAAGAGAAGCAGTCTGATCCAACACTTCAATTCACTGTGCGAAGTGAATGGAGTGTTGCTTCACTTTCTAAATGCTGTCCTTTCAGAGAAAATCACTTAGTTTTGAAAGTGCCTTAAGCTACTTACAAGCATTCAGAAGAAACTCACATCCGTTTCTCTCAAAGAGAAGCAGTCTGTTCCAACACTTCAATTCACTGGGGGAAGTGAATGGAGTGTTGCTTCACTTTCTATATGCTCTCCTTTTAGAGAAAATCACTCTCTTTTGAAACTGCCTTAAGCTACTTAAAAGCATTCAGAAGAAACTCACATGCATTTTTCTGAAAGAGAAGCAGTCTGATCCAACACTTCAATTCACTGTGCGAAGTGAATGGAGTGTTGTTTCACTTTCTAAATGCTGTCCTTTCAGAGAAAATCACTTTCCTTTGAAAGTGCCTTAAGCTACTTACAAGCATTCACAAGAAACTCATATCTGTTTCTCTGAAAGAGAAGTAGTCTGTTCCAACACTTCAATTCACTGTGCGTAGTGAATGGAGTGTTGCTTCACTTTCTAAATGCTGTCCTTTCAGAGAAAATCACTTTCCTTTGAAAGTGCCTTAAGCAACTTACAAGCATTCACAAGAAACTCACACGCATTTTTCTGAAAGAGAAGCTGTTTGTTCCAACACTTCAATTCACTGTGCGAAGTGAATGGAGTGTTGCTTCACTTTCTATATGCTGTCCTATCAGAGAAAATCACTTTCCTTTGAAAGTGCCTTAAGCTACTTACAAGCATTCACAAGAAACTCACATGCATCTTTCTGAAAGAGAAGCCGTCTGTTCCAACACTTCAATTCACTGTGCGTAGTGAATGGAGTGTAGCTTCACTTTCTAAATGCTGTCCTTTCAGAGAAAATCACTTTCCTTTGAAAGTGCCTTAAGCTACTTACAAGCATTCAACAGAAATTCACATGCGTTTCTCTGAGAGAAGCAGTCTGTTCCAACACTTCAATTCACTGTGCGAAGTGAATGGAGTGTTGCTTCACTTTCTAAATACTGTCTTTTCAGAGAAAATCACTTAGTTTTGAAAGTGCCTTAAGCTACTTACAAGCATTCAGAAGAAACTCACATCCGTTTCTCTCAAAGAGAAGCAGTCTGTTCCAACACTTAAATTCACTGGGGGAAGTGAATGGAGTGTTGCTTCACTTTCTATATGCTCTCCTTTTAGAGAAAATCACTCTCTTTTGAAACTGCTTTAAGCTACTTAAAAGCATTCAGAAGAAACTCACATGCATTTTTCTGAAAGAGAAGCAGTCTGATCCAACACTTCAATTCACTGTGCGAAGTGAATGGAGTGTTGTTTCACTTTCTAAATGCTGTCCTTTCAGAGAAAATCACTTTCCTTTGAAAGTGCCTTAAGCTACTTACAAGCATTCACAAGAAACTCATATCTGTTTCTCTGAAAGAGAAGTAGTCTGTTCCAACACTTCAATTCACTGTGCGTAGTGAATGGAGTGTTGCTTCACTTTCTAAATGCTGTCCTTTCAGAGAAAATCACTTTCCTTTGAAAGTGCCTTAAGCTACTTACAAGCATTCAATAGAAATTCACATGCGTTTCTCTCAAAGAGAAGTAGTCTGGTTCCACACTTCAATTCACTGTGCGTAGTGAATGGAGTGTTGCTTCACCTTCTAAATGCTGTCCTTTCAGAGAAAATCACTTTGCTTTGAAAGTGCCTTAAGCTACTTACAAGCATTCACAAGAAACTCACATGCATTTTTCTGAAAGAGAAGCTGTTTGTTCCAACACTTCAATTCACTGTGCGAAGTGAATGGAGTGTTGCTTCACTTTCTATATGCTTTGCTTTTAGAGAAAATCACTCTCTTTTGAAACTGCTTGAAGCAACTTACGAGCATTCACAAGAAAGTCACATCTGTTTCTCTGAAAGAGAAGCAGTCTGTTCCAACACTTAAATTCACTGTGCGAAGTGAATGGAGTGTTGCTTCACTTTCTAAATGCTGTCCTTTCAGAGAAAATCACTTTCCTTTGAAAGTGCCTTAAGCTACTTACAAGCATTCACAAAACACTCATATCTGTTTCTCTGAAAGAGAAGTAGTCTGTTCCAACACTTCAATTCACTGTGCGTAGTGAATGGAGTGTTGCTTCACTTTCTAAATGCTGTCCTTTCAGAGAAAATCACTTTCCTTTGAAAGTGCCTTAAGCTACTTACAAGCATTCACAAGAAAGTCACATGCATTTTTCTGAAAGAGAAGCAGTCTGTTCCAACACTTCAATTCACTGTGCGAAGTGAATGGAGTGTTGTTTCGCTTTCTAAATGCTGTCCTTTCAGAGAAAATCACTTTGCTTTGAAAGTGCCTTAAGCAACTTACAAGCATTCACAAGAAACTCACACGCATTTTTCTGAAAGAGAAGCTGTTTGTTCCAACACTTCAATTCACTGTGCGAAGTGAATGGAGTGTTGCTTCACTTTCTATATGCTGTCCTATCAGAGAAAATCACTTTCCTTTGAAAGTGCCTTAAGCTACTTACAAGCATTCACAAGAAACTCACATGCATCTTTCTGAAAGAGAAGCCGGCTGTTCCAACACTTCAATTCACTGTGCGTAGTGAATGGAGTGTAGCTTCACTTTCTAAATGCTGTCCTTTCAGAGAAAATCACTTTCCTTTGAAAGTGCCTTAAGCTACTTACAAGCATTCAACAGAAATACACATGCGTTTCTCTGAGAGAAGCAGTCTGTTCCAACACTTCAATTCACTGTGCGAAGTGAATGGAGTGTTGCTTCACTTTCTAAATGCTGTCCTTTCAGAGAAAATCACTTAGTTTTGAAAGTGCCTTAAGCTACTTACAAGCATTCAGAAGAAACTCACATCCGTTTCTCTCAAAGAGAAGCAGTCTGTTCCAACACTTAAATTCACTGGGGGAAGTGAATGGAGTGTTGCTTCACTTTCTATATGCTCTCCTTTTAGAGAAAATCACTCTCTTTTGAAACTGCTTTAAGCTACTTAAAAGCATTCAGAAGAAACTCACATGCATTTTTCTGAAAGAGAAGCAGTCTGATCCAACACTTCAATTCACTGTGCGAAGTGAATGGAGTGTTGTTTCACTTTCTAAATGCTGTCCTTTCAGAGAAAATCACTTTCCTTTGAAAGTGCCTTAAGCTACTTACAAGCATTCACAAGAAACTCATATCTGTTTCTCTGAAAGAGAAGTAGTCTGTTCCAACACTTCAATTCACTGTGCGTAGTGAATGGAGTGTTGCTTCACTTTCTAAATGCTGTCCTTTCAGAGAAAATCACTTTCCTTTGAAAGTGCCTTAAGCTACTTACAAGCATTCAATAGAAATTCACATGCGTTTCTCTCAAAGAGAAGTAGTCTGGTTCCACACTTCAATTCACTGTGCGTAGTGAATGGAGTGTTGCTTCACCTTCTAAATGCTGTCCTTTCAGAGAAAATCACTTTGCTTTGAAAGTGCCTTAAGCTACTTACAAGCATTCACAAGAAACTCACATGCATTTTTCTGAAAGAGAAGCAGTCTGTTCCAACACTTCAATTCACTGTGCGAAGTGAATGGAGTGTTGTTTCACTTTCTAAATGCTGTCCTTTCAGAGAAAATCACTTTCCTTTGAAAGTGCCTTAAGCTACTTACAAGCATTCACAGCAAACTCACATGCATTTTTCTGAAAGAGAAGTAGTCTGTTCCAACACTTCAATTCACTGTGCGAAGTGAATGGAGTGTTGTTTCACTTTCTATATGCTCTCCTTTTAGAGAAAATCACTCTCTTTTGAAACTGCCTTAAGCTACTTACAAGCATTCACAAGAAACTCACATCTGTTTCTCTGAAAGAGAAGCAGTCTGTTCCAACACTTCAATTCACTGTGCGTAGTGAATGGAGTGTTGCTTCACTTTCTAAATGCAGTCCTTTCAGAGAAAATCACTTTCCTTTGAAATTGCCTTAAGGTACTTACAAGCATTCACAAGAAACTCTTATCTGTTTCTCTCAAAGAGAAGTAGCCTGTTCCAACACTTCAATTCACTGTGCGTAGTGAATGGAGTGTTGCTTCACTTTCTAAATGCTGTCCTTTTAGAGAAAATCACTTTCCTTTGAAAGTGCCTTAAGCTACTTACAAGCATTCAGAAGAAACTCACATGAACTTTTCTGAAAGAGAAGCATTCTGTTCCAACACTTCAATTCACTGTGCGTAGTGAATGGAGTGTTGCTTCACTTTCTAAATGCTGTCCTTTCAGAGAAAATCACTTTCCTTTGAAAGTGCCTTAAGGTACTTACAAGCATTCACAAGAAACTCATATCTGTTTCTCTCAAAGAGAAGTAGTCTGTTCCAACACTTCCTTTCAATGTGCGTAGTGAATGGAGTGTTGCTTCACTTTCTAAACGCTGTCCTTTCAGAGAAAATCACTTTCCTTTGAAAGTGCCTTAAGCTACTTACAAGCATTCACAAGAAACTAACATGCATTTTTCTGAAAGAGAAGCAGTCTGTTCCAACACTTCAATTCACTGTGCAAATTGAATGGTTGTTGCTTCACTTTCTATATGCTTTGCTTTTAGAGAAAATCACTCTCTTTTGAAACTGCTTGAAGCTACTTACGAGCATTCACAAGAAAGTCATATCTGTTTCTCTGAAAGAGAAGCAGTCTGTTCCAACACTTAAATTCACTGTGCGAAGTGAATGGAGTGTTGCTTCACTTTCTAAATGCTGTCCTTTCAGAGAAAATCACTTTCCTTTGAAAGTGCCTTAAGCTACTTACAAGCATTCACAAAACACTCATATCTGTTTCTCTGAAAGGGAAGTAGTCTGTTCCAACACTTCAATTCACTGTGCGTAGTGAATGGAGTGTTGCTTCACTTTCTAAATGCTGTCCTTTCAGAGAAAATCACTTTCCTTTGAAAGTGCCTTAAGCTACTTACAAGCATTCACAAGAAAGTCACATGCATTTTTCTGAAAGAGAAGCAGTCTGTTCCAACACTTCAATTCACTGTGCGAAGTGAATGGAGTATTGTTTCGCTTTCTAAATGCTGTCCTTTCAGAGAAAATCACTTTCCTTTGAAAGTGCCTTAAGCAACTTACAAGCATTCACAAGAAACTCACACGCATTTTTCTGAAAGAGAAGCTGTTTGTTCCAACACTTCAATTCACTGTGCGAAGTGAATGGAGTGTTGCTTCACTTTCTATATGCTCTGCTTTTAGAGAAAATCACTCTCTTTTGAAACTGCCTTAAGCTACTTACAAGCATTCACAAGAAACTCACATCTGTTTCTCTGAAAGAGAAGCAGTCTGTTCCAACACTTCAATTCACTGTGCGTAGTGAATGGAATGTTGCTTCACTTTCTAAATGCTGTCCTTTCAGAGAAAATCACTTTCCTTTGAAAGTGCCTTAAGGTACTTACAAGCATTCACAAGAAACTCATATCTGTTTCTCTCAAAGAGAAGTAGTCTGTTCTAACACTTCAATTCACTGTGCGTAGTGAATGGAGTGTTGCTTCACTTTCTAAATGCTGTCCTTTCAGAGAAAATCACTTTCCTTTGAAAGTGCCTTAAGCTACTTACATGCATTCAGAAGAAATTCACATGCACTTTTCTGAAAGATAAGCAGTCTGTTCCAACACTTCAATTCATTGTGCGAAGTGAATGGAGTGTTGTTTCGCTTCCTAAATGCTGTCCTTTCAGAGAAAATCACTTTCCTTTGAAAGTGCCTTAAGCTACTTACAAGCATTCAACAGAAATACACATGCATTTCTCTGAAAGAGAAGCAGTCTGTTCCAACACTTCAATTCATAGTGCGAAGTGAATGGAGTGTTGCTTCACTTTCTAAATGCTGTCCTTTCAGAGAAAATCACTTTCCTTTGAAAGTGCCTTAAGCTACGTACAAGCATTCACAAAAAACTCATATCTGTTTCTCTGAAAGAGAAGTAGTCTGTTCCAACACTTCAATTCACTGTGCGTAGTGAATGGAGTGTTGCTTCACTTTCTAAATGCTGTCCTTTCAGAGAAAATCACTTTCTTTGAAAGTGCCTTAAGCTACTTACAAGCATTCACAAGAAACTCACATGCATTTTTCTGAAAGAGAAGCCGTCTGTTCTAACACTTCAATTCACTGTGCGTAGTGAATGGAGTGTTTCTTCACTTTCTAAATGCTGTCCTTTCAGAGAAAATCACTTTGCTTTGAAAGAGCCTTAAGCTACTTACAAGCATTCAGAAGAAACTCACATCCGTTTCTTTGAAAGAGAATCAGTCTGTTCCAATACTTCAATTCACAGTGCGAAGTGAATGGAGTGTTGCTTCACTTTCTGAATGCTGTCCTTTCAGAGAAAATCACTTTCCTTTGAAAGTGCCTAATCTACTTACAAGCATTCAACAGAAATTCACATGCGTTTCTCAAAAAGAGAAGCAGTCTGTTCCAACACTTCAATTCACTGGGCGTAGTGAATGGAGTGTTGCTTCACTTTCTAAATGCTGTCCTTTCAGAGAAAATCACTTTCCTTTGAAAGTGCCTTAAGCTACTTACAAGCATTCAATAGAAATTCACATGCGTTTCTCTCAAAGAGAAGTAGTCTGGTTCCACACTTCAATTCACTGTGCGTAGTGAATGGAGTGTTGCTTCACCTTCTAAATGCTGTCCTTTCAGAGAAAATCACTTTGCTTTGAAAGTGCCTTAAGCTACTTACAAGCATTCACAAGAAACTCACAT
Organism: Myodes glareolus; assembly: GCF_982192425.1. Classification (NCBI taxonomy): domain Eukaryota; kingdom Metazoa; phylum Chordata; class Mammalia; order Rodentia; family Cricetidae; genus Myodes; species Myodes glareolus. The sequence continues at coordinate 130,444,721 of NC_142028.1, forward strand.
GCATTTTTCTGAAAGAGAAGCAGTCTGTTCCAACACTTCAATTCACTGTGCGAAGTGAATGGAGTGTTGTTTCACTTTCTAAATGCTGTCCTTTCAGAGAAAATCACTTTCCTTTAAAGTGCCTTAAGCTACTTACAAGCATTCACAGCAAACTCACATGCATTTTTCTGAAAGAGAAGCAGTCTGTTCCAACACTTCAATTACTGTGCGAAGTGAATGGAGTGTTGTTTCACTTTCTAAATGCAGTCCTTTCAGAGAAAATCACTTTCCTTTGAAATTGCCTTAAGGTACTTACAAGCATTCACAAGAAACTCTTATCTGTTTCTCTCAAAGAGAGGTAGCCTGTTCCAACACTTCAATTCACTGTGCGTAGTGAATGGAGTGTTGCTTCACTTTCTAAATGCTGTCCTTTTAGAAAAAATCACTTTCCTTTGAAAGTGCCTTAAGCTACTTACAAGCATTCAGAAGAAACTCACATGAACTTTTCTGAAAGAGAAGCAGTCTGTTCCAACACTTCAATTCACTGTGCGTAGTGAATGGAGTGTTGCTTCACTTTCTAAATGCTGTCCTTTCAGAGAAAATCACTTTCCTTTGAAAGTGCCTTAAGGTACTTACAAGCATTCACAAGAAACTCATATCTGTTTCTCTCAAAGAGAAGTAGTCTGTTCCAACACTTCCACTCACTGTGCGTAGTGAATGGAGTGTTGCTTCACTTTCTAAACGCTGTCCTTTCAGAGAAAATCACTTTCCTTTGAAAGTGCCTTAAGCTACTTACAAGCATTCACAAGAAACTCACATGCATTTTTCTGAAAGAGAAGCAGTCTGTTCCAACACTTCAATTCACTGTGCAAATTGAATGGTTGTTGCTTCACTTTCTATATGCTTTGCTTTTAGAGAAAATCACTCTCTTTTGAAACTGCTTGAAGCAACTTACGAGCATTCACAAGAAAGTCACATCTGTTTCTCTGAAAGAGAAGCAGTCTGTTCCAACACTTAAATTCACTGTGCGAAGTGAATGGAGTGTTGCTTCACTTTCTAAATGCTGTCCTTTCAGAGAAAATCACTTTCCTTTGAAAGTGCCTTAAGCTACTTACAAGCATTCACAAGAAAGTCACATGCATTTTTCTGAAAGAGAAGCAGTCTGTTCCAACACTTCAATTCACTGTGCGAAGTGAATGGAGTGTTGTTTCGCTTTCTAAATGCTGTCCTTTCAGAGAAAATCACTTTCCTTTGAAAGTGCCTTAAGCAACTTACAAGCATTCACAAGAAACTCACACGCATTTTTCTGAAAGAGAAGCTGTTTGTTCCAACACTTCAATTCACTGTGCGAAGTGAATGGAGTGTTGCTTCACTTTCTATATGCTGTCCTATCAGAGAAAATCACTTTCCTTTGAAAGTGCCTTAAGCTACTTACAAGCATTCACAAGAAACTCACATGCATCTTTCTGAAAGAGAAGCCGGCTGTTCCAACACTTCAATTCACTGTGCGTAGTGAATGGAGTGTAGCTTCACTTTCTAAATGCTGTCCTTTCAGAGAAAATCACTTTCCTTTGAAAGTGCCTTAAGCTACTTACAAGCATTCAACAGAAATACACATGCGTTTCTCTGAGAGAAGCAGTCTGTTCCAACACTTCAATTCACTGTGCGAAGTGAATGGAGTGTTGCTTCACTTTCTAAATGCTGTCCTTTCAGAGAAAATCACTTAGTTTTGAAAGTGCCTTAAGCTACTTACAAGCATTCAGAAGAAACTCACATCCGTTTCTCTCAAAGAGAAGCAGTCTGTTCCAACACTTCAATTCACTGGGGGAAGTGAATGGAGTGTTGCTTCACTTTCTATATGCTCTCCTTTTAGAGAAAATCACTCTCTTTTGAAACTGCCTTAAGCTACTTAAAAGCATTCAGAAGAAACTCACATGCATTTTTCTGAAAGAGAAGCAGTCTGATCCAACACTTCAATTCACTGTGCGAAGTGAATGGAGTGTTGTTTCACTTTCTAAATGCTGTCCTTTCAGAGAAAATCACTTTCCTTTGAAAGTGCCTTAAGCTACTTACAAGCATTCACAAGAAACTCATATCTGTTTCTCTGAAAGAGAAGTAGTCTGTTCCAACACTTCAATTCACTGTGCGTAGTGAATGGAGTGTTGCTTCACTTTCTAAATGCTGTCCTTTCAGAGAAAATCACTTTCCTTTGAAAGTGCCTTAAGCTACTTACAAGCATTCAATAGAAATTCACATGCGTTTCTCTCAAAGAGAAGTAGTCTGGTTCCACACTTCAATTCACTGTGCGTAGTGAATGGAGTGTTGCTTCACCTTCTAAATGCTGTCCTTTCAGAGAAAATCACTTTGCTTTGAAAGTGCCTTAAGCTACTTACAAGCATTCACAAGAACCTCACATGCATTTTTCTGAAGAGAAACAGTCTGTTCCAACACTTCAATTCACTGTGCGAAGTGAATGGAGTGTTGTTTCACTTTCTAAATGCTGTCCTTTCAGAGAAAATCACTTTCCTTTGAAAGTGCCTTAAGCTACTTACAAGCATTCACAGCAAACTCACATGCATTTTTCTGAAAGAGAAGTAGTCTGTTCCAACACTTCAATTCACTGTGCGAAGTGAATGGAGTGTTGCTTCACTTTCTATATGCTCTCCTTTTAGAGAAAATCACTCTCTTTTGAAACTGCCTTAAGCTACTTACAAGCATTCACAAGAAACTCACATCTGTTTCTCTGAAAGAGAAGCAGTCTGTTCCAACACTTCAATTCACTGTGCGTAGTGAATGGAGTGTTGCTTCACTTTCTAAATGCAGTCCTTTCAGAGAAAATCACTTTCCTTTGAAATTGCCTTAAGGTACTTACAAGCATTCACAAGAAACTCTTATCTGTTTCTCTCAAAGAGAAGTAGCCTGTTCCAACACTTCAATTCACTGTGCGTAGTGAATGGAGTGTTGCTTCACTTTCTAAATGCTGTCCTTTTAGAGAAAATCACTTTCCTTTGAAAGTGCCTTAAGCTACTTACAAGCATTCAGAAGAAACTCACATGAACTTTTCTGAAAGAGAAGCAGTCTGTTCCAACACTTCAATTCACTGTGCGTAGTGAATGGAGTGTTGCTTCACTTTCTAAATGCTGTCCTTTCAGAGAAAATCACTTTCCTTTGAAAGTGCCTTAAGGTACTTACAAGCATTCACAAGAAACTCATATCTGTTTCTCTCAAAGAGAAGTAGTCTGTTCCAACACTTCCATTCACTGTGCGTAGTGAATGGAGTGTTGCTTCACTTTCTAAACGCTGTCCTTTCAGAGAAAATCACTTTCCTTTGAAAGTGCCTTAAGCTACTTACAAGCATTCACAAGAAACTCACATGCATTTTTCTGAAAGAGAAGCAGTCTGTTCCAACACTTCAATTCACTGTGCAAATTGAATGGTTGTTGCTTCACTTTCTATATGCTTTGCTTTTAGAGAAAATCACTCTCTTTTGAAACTGCTTGAAGCTACTTACGAGCATTCACAAGAAAGTCACATCTGTTTCTCTGAAAGAGAAGCAGTCTGTTCCAACACTTAAATTCACTGTGCGAAGTGAATGGAGTGTTGCTTCACTTTCTAAATGCTGTCCTTTCAGAGAAAATCACTTTCCTTTGAAAGTGCCTTAAGCTACTTACAAGCATTCACAAAACACTCATATCTGTTTCTCTGAAAGAGAAGTAGTCTGTTCCAACACTTCAATTCACTGTGCGTAGTGAATGGAGTGTTGCTTCACTTTCTAAATGCTGTCCTTTCAGAGAAAATCACTTTCCTTTGAAAGTGCCTTAAGCTACTTACAAGCATTCACAAGAAAGTCACATGCATTTTTCTGAAAGAGAAGCAGTCTGTTCCAACACTTCAATTCACTGTGCGAAGTGAATGGAGTGTTGTTTCGCTTTCTAAATGCTGTCCTTTCAGAGAAAATCACTTTCCTTTGAAAGTGCCTTAAGCAACTTACAAGCATTCACAAGAAACTCACACGCATTTTTCTGAAAGAGAAGCTGTTTGTTCCAACACTTCAATTCACTGTGCGAAGTGAATGGAGTGTTGCTTCACTTTCTATATGCTCTGCTTTTAGAGAAAATCACTCTCTTTTGAAACTGCCTTAAGCTACTTACAAGCATTCACAAGAAACTCACATCTGTTTCTCTGAAAGAGAAGCAGTCTGTTCCAACACTTCAATTCACTGTGCGTAGTGAATGGAATGTTGCTTCACTTTCTAAATGCTGTCCTTTCAGAGAAAATCACTTTCCTTTGAAAGTGCCTTAAGGTACTTACAAGCATTCACAAGAAACTCATATCTGTTTCTCTCAAAGAGAAGTAGTCTGTTCTAACACTTCAATTCACTGTGCGTAGTGAATGGAGTGTTGCTTCACTTTCTAAATGCTGTCCTTTCAGAGAAAATCACTTTCCTTTGAAAGTGCCTTAAGCTACTTACAAGCATTCACAAGAAACTCACATGCATTTTTCTGAAAGATAAGCAGTCTGTTCCAACACTTCAATTCATTGTGCGAAGTGAATGGAGTGTTGTTTCGCTTCCTAAATGCTGTCCTTTCAGAGAAAATCACTTTCCTTTGAAAGTGCCTTAAGCTACTTACAAGCATTCAACAGAAATACACATGCATTTCTCTGAAAGAGAAGCAGTCTGTTCCAACACTTCAATTCATAGTGCGAAGTGAATGGAGTGTTGCTTCACTTTCTAAATGCTGTCCTTTCAGAGAAAATCACTTTCCTTTGAAAGTGCCTTAAGCTACGTACAAGCATTCACAAAAAACTCATATCTGTTTCTCTGAAAGAGAAGTAGTCTGTTCCAACACTTCAATTCACTGTGCGTAGTGAATGGAGTGTTGCTTCACTTTCTAAATGCTGTCCTTTCAGAGAAAATCACTTTCTTTGAAAGTGCCTTAAGCTACTTACAAGCATTCACAAGAAACTCACATGCATTTTTCTGAAAGAGAAGCCGTCTGTTCTAACACTTCAATTCACTGTGCGAAGTGAATGGAGTGTTGCTTCACTTTCTAAATGCTGTCCTTTCAGAGAAAATCACTTTGCTTTGAAAGAGCCTTAAGCTACTTTCAAGCATTCAGAAGAAACTCACATCCGTTTCTCTGAAAGAGAAGCAGTCTGTTCCAACACTTCAATTCACAGTGCGAAGTGAATGGAGTGTTGCTTCACTTTCTGAATGCTGTCCTTTCAGAGAAAATCACTTTCCTTTGAAAGTGCCTAATCTACTTACAAGCATTCAACAGAAATTCACATGCGTTTCTCAAAAAGAGAAGCAGTCTGTTCCAACACTTCAATTCATAGTGCGAAGTGAATGGAGTGTTGCTTCACTTTCTCATTGCTCTCCTTTTAGAGAAAATCACTCTCTTTTGAAAATGCCTTAAGCTACTTACAAGCATTCACAAGAAACTCACATCTGTTTCTCTGAAAGAGAAGCAGTCTGTTCCAACACTTCAGTTCACTGTGCGTAGTGAATGGAGTGTTGCTTCACTTTCTAAATGCTGTCCTTTCAGAGAAAATCACTTTCCTTTGAAAGTGCCTTAAGCTACTTACAAGCATTCACAGCAAACTCACATGCATTTTTCTGAAAGAGAAGTAGTCTGTTCCAACACTTCAATTCACTGTGCGAAGTGAATGTTGTGTAGCTTCACTTTCTAAATGCTGTCCTTTCAGAGAAAATCACTTTGCTTTGAAAGTGCCTTAAGCTACTTACAAGCATTCACAAGAAACTCACATGCATCTCTCTGAAAGAGAAAACGTCTGTTCCAACACTTCAATTCACTGTGCGTAGTGAATGTTGTGTAGCTTCACTTTCTAAATGCTGTCCTTTCAGAGAAAATCACTTTCCTTTGAAAGTGTCTTAAGCTACTTACAAGCATTCAACAGAAATTCACATGCGTTTCTCTGAAAGAGAAGCAGTCTGTTCCAACACTTCAATTCACTGTGCGAAGTGAATGGAGTGTTGCTTCACTTTCTAAATGCTGTCCTTTCAGAGAAAATCACTTAGCTTTGAAAGTGCCTTAAGCTACTTACAAGCATTCAGAAGAAACTCACATCCGTTTCTCTCAAAGAGAAGCAGTCTGTTCCAACACTTCAATTCACTGGGGGAAGTGAATGGAGTGTTGCTTCACTTTCTATATGCTCTCCTTTTAGAGAAAATCACTCTCTTTTGAAACTGCCTTAAGCTACTTACAAGCATTCAGAAGAAACTCACATGCATTTTTCTGAAAGAGAAGCAGTCTGTTCCAACACTTCAATTCACTCTGCGAAGTGAATGGAGTGTTGTTTCACTTTCTAAATGCTGTCCTTTCATAGAAAATCACTTTCCTTTGAAAGTGCCTTAAGCTACTTACACACATTCACAGGAAACTCAAATGCGTTTCTATGAAAGAGAAGCTGTCTGTGCCAAACTTCAATTCACTGTGCGAAGTGAATGGAGTGTTGCTTCACTTTCTAAATTTAGTCCTTTCAGAGAAAATCACTTTCCTTTGAAAGTGCCTTTAGCTACTTACAAGCATTCATCAGAAATTCACATGCGTTTCTCTGAAAGAGAAGCAGTCTGTTCGAACACTTCAATTCACTGTGCGAAGTGAATGGAGTGTTGTTTCGCTTTCTAAATGCTGTCCTTTCAGAGAAAATCACTTTCCTTTGAAAGTGCCTTAAGCTACTTACAAGCATTCACAAGACACTCACATGCGTTTCTCTGAAAGAGAAACAGTCTGTTCCAACACTTCAATTCGCTGTGCGAAGTGAATGGAGTGTTGCTTCACTTTCTAAATGCTGTCCTTTCCGAGAAAATCACTTTCCTTTGAAAGTGCCTTAAGCTACTTACAAGCATTCACAAGAAACTCACATCCGTTTCTCTGAAAGAGAAGCAGTCTGTTCCAACACTTCAATTCACTGGGGGAAGTGAATGGAGTGTTCCTTCACTTTCTAAATACTGTCCTTTCAGAGAAAATCACTCTCTTTTGAAAATGCCTTAAGCTACTTACAAGCTTTCACAAGAAACTCACATCTGTTTCTCTGAAAGAGAAGCAGTCTGTTCCAACACTTCAATTCACTGTGCGAAGTGAATGGAGTGTTGCTTCACTTTCTATATGCTCTCCTTTTAGAGAAAATCATTCTCTTTTGAAACTGCCTTAAGCTACTTACAAGCATTCACAAAAAACTCACATGCATTTTTTTGAAAGTGAAGCTCTCTGTTCCAATACTTGAATTCACTGTGCGAAGTGAATGGAGTGTTCCTTCACTTTCTAAATACTGTCCTTTCAGAGAAAATCACTCTCTTTTGAAACTGCCTTAAGCTACTTACAAGCATTCACAAGAAACTCACATCTGTTTCTCTGAAAGAGAAGCAGTCTGTTCCAACACTTCAATTCACTGTGCGAAGTGAATGGAGTGTTGCTTCACTTTCTCAATGCTCTCATTTTAGAGAAAATCACTCTCTCTTGAAAATGCCTTAAGCTACTTACAAACATTCACAAGAAACTCACATCTGTTTCTCTGAAAGAGAAGCAGTCTGTTACAACACTTCCATTCACTGTGCGAAGTGAATGGAGTGTTGCTTCACTTTCTCAATGCTCTCCTTTTAGAGAAAATCACTCTCTTTTGAAAATGCCTTAAGCTACTTACAAGCATTCACAAGAAACTCACATCTGTTTCTCTGAAAGAGAAGCAGTCTGTTCCAACACTTCAATTCACTGTGCGAAGTGAATGGAGTGTTGCTTCACTTTCTCAATGCTCTCCTTTTAGCGAAAATCACTCTCTTTTGAAAATGCCTTAAGCTTTTTACAAGCATTCACAAGAAACTCACATATGTTTCTCTGAAAGAGAAGCAGTCTGTTCTAACACTTCAGTTCACTGTGCGAAGTGAATGGAGTGTTGCTTCAGTTTCTAAATGCTGTCCTTTCAGAGAAAATCACTTTCCTTTGAAAGTGCCTTAAGCTACTTACAAGCATTCACAAGAAACTCACATGCGTTTCTCTGAAAGAGAAACAGTCTGTTCCAACACTTCAATTCACTGTGCGAAGTGAATGGAGTGTTGCTTCACTTTCTAAATGCTGTCCTTTCCTAGAAAATCACTTTCCTTTGAAAGTGCCTTAAGTTACTTACAAGCATTCACAAATAACTCATATCTGTTTCTCTGAAAGAGAAGCAGTCTGTTCCAACACTTCAGTTCACTGTGCGTAGTGAATGGAGTGTTGCTTCACTTTCTAAATGCTGTCCTTTCAGAGAAAATCACTTTCCTTTGAAAGTGCCTTAAGCTACTTACAAGCATTCACAGCAAACTCACATGCATTTTTCTGAAAGAGAAGTAGTCTGTTCCAACACTTCAATTCACTGTGCGAAGTGAATGTTGTGTAGCTTCACTTTCTAAATGCTGTCCTTTCAGAGAAAATCACTTTGCTTTGAAAGTGCCTTAAGCTACATACAAGCATTCACAAGAAACTCACATGCATCTCTCTGAAAGAGAAAACGTCTGTTCCAACACTTCAATTCACTGTGCGTAGTGAATGTTGTGTAGCTTCACTTTCTAAATGCTGTCCTTTCAGAGAAAATCACTTTCCTTTGAAAGTGTTTTAAGCTACTTACAAGCATTCAACAGAAATTCACATGCGTTTCTCTGAAAGAGAAGCAGTCTGTTCCAACACTTCAATTCACTGTGCGAAGTGAATGGAGTGTTGCTTCACTTTCTAAATGCTGTCCTTTCAGAGAAAATCACTTAGCTTTGAAAGTGCCTTAAGCTACTTACAAGCATTCAGAAGAAACTCACATCCGTTTCTCTCAAAGAGAAGCAGTCTGTTCCAACACTTCAATTCAATGGGGGAAGTGAATGGAGTGTTGCTTCACTTTCTATATGCTCTCCTTTTAGAGAAAATCACTCTCTTTTGAAACTGCCTTAAGCTACTTACAAGCATTCAGAAGAAACTCACATGCATTTTTCTGAAAGAGAAGCAGTCTGTTCCAACACTTCAGTTCACTGTGCGAAGTGAATGGAGTGTTGCTTCAGTTTCTAAATGCTGTCCTTTCAGAGAAAATCACTTTCCTTTGAAAGTGCCTTAAGCTACTTACAAGCATTCACAAGAAACTCACATGCGTTTCTCTGAAAGAGAAACAGTCTGTTCCAACACTTCAATTCACTGTGCGAAGTGAATGGAGTGTTGCTTCACTTTCTAAATGCTGTCCTTTCCTAGAAAATCACTTTCCTTTGAAAGTGCCTTAAGTTACTTACAAGCATTCACAAATAACTCATATCTGTTTCTCTGAAAGAGAAGTAGTCTGTTCCAACACTTCAATTCACTGTGCGTAGTAAATGGAGTGTTGCTTCACTTTCTATATGCTCTCCTTTTAGAGAAAATCACTCTCTTTTGAAACTGCCTTAAGCTACTTACAAGCATTCACAAGAAACTCACATCTGTTTCTCTGAAAGAGAAGCAGTCTGTTCCAACACTTCAATTCACTGTAAGAAGTGAATGGAGTGTTGCTTCACTTTCTAAATGCTCTCCTTTTAGAGAAAATCACTCTCTATTGAAACTGTCTTAAGCTACTTACTAGCATTCACAAGAAACTCACATCTGTTTCTCTGAAAGAGAAGCAGTCTGTTCCAACACTTCAATTCACTGTGCAAAGGGAATGGAGTGTTGCGTCACTTTATAAATGCTGTCCTTTCACAGAAAATCACTTTGCTTTGAAAGCGCCTTAAGCTACGTACAAGCATTCACAAAAAACTCACATCCTTTTCTCTGAAAGAGAAGATGTCTGTTCAAACACTTCAATTCACTGGGCGAAGTGAATCGAGTGTTGCTTCACTTTCTATATGCTCTCCTTTGAGAGAAAATCACTCTCTTTTGAAAATGCCTTAAGCTACTTACAAGCATTCAGAAGAAACTCACATGCATTTTTCTGAAAGAGAAGCAGTCTGTTCCAACACTTCAATTCACTGTGCGTAGTGAATGGAGTGTTGCTTCACTTTCTAAATGCTGTCATTTCAGAGAAAATCACTTTCCTTTGAAAGTGCCTTAAGGTACTTACAAGCATTCACAAGAAACTCATATCTGTTTCTCTCAAAGAGAAGTAGTCTGTTCCAACACTTCCATTCACTGTGCGTAGTGAATGGAGTGTTGCTTCACTTTCTAAACGCTGTCCTTTCAGAGAAAATCACTTTCCTTTGAAAGTGCCTTAAGCTACGTACAAGCATTCACAAGAAACTCATATGCATTTTTCTGAAAGAGAAGCAGTCTGTTCCAACACTTCAATTCACTGTGCAAATTGAATGGTTGTTGCTTCACTTTCTATATGCTCTGCTTTTAGAGAAAATCACTCTCTTTTGAAAATGCCTGAAGCTACTTACAAGCATTCACAAGAAAGTCACATCTGTTTCTCTGAAAGAGAAGCAGTCTGTTCCAACACTTAAATTAACTGTGCGAAGTGAATGGAGTGTTGCTTCACTTTCTAAATGCTGTCCTTTCAGAGAAAATCACTTTCCTTTGAAAGTGCCTTAAGCTACTTACAAGCATTCACAAAACACTCATATCTGTTTCTCTGAAAGTTAAGTAGTCTGTTCCAACACTTCAATTCACTGTGCGTAGTGAATGGAGTGTTGCTTCACTTTCTAAATGCTGTCCTTTCAGAGAAAATCACTTTCCTTTGAAAGTGCCTTAAGTTACTTACAAGCATTCACAAGAAACTCACGTGCATTTTTCTGAAAGATAAGTAGTCTGTTCCAACACTTCAATTCACTGTGCGAAGTGAATGGAGTGTTGTTTCACTTTCTATATGCTCTCCTTTTAGAGAAAATCACTCTCTTTTGAAACTGCCTTAAGCTACCTACAAGCATTCACAAGAAACTCACATCTGTTTCTCTGAAAGAGAAGCAGTCTGTTCCAACACTTCAATTCACTGTGCGAAGTGAATGGAGTGTTGTTTCACTTTCTATATGCTCTCCTTTTAGAGAAAATCACTCTCTTTTGAAACTGCCTTAAGCTACTTACAAGCATTCACAAGAAACTCACATCCGTTTCTCTGAAAGAGAAGCAGTCTGTTCCAACACTTCAATTCACTGGGGGAAGTGAATGGAGTGTTGCTTCACTTTCTATATGCTCTCCTTTTAGAGAAAATCACTCTCTTTTGAAACTGCCTTAAGCTACTTACAAGCATTCACAAAAAACTCACATGCATTTTTTTGAAAGTGAAGCTCTCTGTTCCAATACTTGAATTCACTGTGCGAAGTGAATGGAGTGTTCCTTCACTTTCTAAATACTGTCCTTTCAGAGAAAATCACTCTCTTTTGAAACTGCCTTAAGCTACTTACAAGCATTCACAAGAAACTCACATCTGTTTCTCTGAAAGAGAAGCAGTCTGTTCCAACACTTCAATTCAGTGTGCGAAGTGAATGGAGTGTTGCTTCACTTTCTCAATGCTCTCATTTTAGAGAAAATCACTCTCTTTTGAAAATGCCTTAAGCTAGTTACAAGCATTCACAAGAAACTCACATCTGTTTCTCTGAAAGAGAAGCAGTCTGTTCCAACACTTCAATTCACTGTGCGAAGTGAATGGAGTGTTGCTTCACTTTCTCAATGCTCTCCTTTTAGAGAAAATCACTCTCTTTTGAAAATGCCTTAAGCTACTTACAAGCATTCACAAGAAACTCACATCTGTTTCTCTGAAAGAGAAGCAGACTGTTCCAACACTTCAATTCACTGTGCGTAGTGAATGGAGTGTTACTTCACTTTCTAAATGCTGTCCTTTCAGAGAAAATCACTTACCTTTAAAGTGCCTTAAGCTACTTACAAGCATTCACAAGAAACTCATATCTGTTTCTCTCAAAGAGAAGTAGTCTGTTCCAACACTTCCATTCACTGTGCGTAGTGAATGGAGTGTTGCTTCACTTTCTAAATGCTGTCCTTTCAGAGAAAATCACTTTACTTTGAAAGTGCCTTAAGCTACTAACAAGCATTCACAAGAAACTCACATGCATTTTTCTGAAAGAGAAGCAGTCTGTTCGAACACTTCAATTCACTGTGCGAAGTGAATGGAGTGTTGTTTCGCTTTCTAAATGCTGTCCTTTCAGAGAAAATCACTTTCCTTTGAAAGTGCCTTAAGCTACATACAAGCATTCAACAGAAATTCACATGCGTTTCTCTGAAAGAGAAACAGTCTGTTCCAACACTTCAATTCACTGTGCGAAGTGAATGGAGTGTTGCTTCACTTTCTAAATGCTGTCCTTTCCGAGAAAATCACATTCCTTTGAAAGTGCCTTAAGCTACTTACAAGCATTCACAAGAAACTCACATCCGTTTCTCTGATAGAGAAGCAGTCTGTTCCAACACTTCAATTCACTGGGGGAAGTGAATGGAGTGTTCCTTCACTTTCTAAATACTGTCCTTTCAGAGAAAATCACTCTCTTTTGAAACTGCCTTAAGCTACTTACAAGCATTCACAAGAAACTCACATCTGTTTCTCTGAAAGAGAAGCAGTCTGTTCCAACACTTCAATTCACTGTGCGAAGTGAATGGAGTGTTGCTTCACTTTCTATATGCTCTCCTTTTAGAGAAAATCATTCTCTTTTGAAACTGCCTTAAGCTACTTACAAGCATTCACAAAAAACTCACATGCATTTTTTTGAAAGTGAAGCTCTCTGTTCCAATACTTGAATTCACTGTGCGAAGTGAATGGAGTGTTCCTTCACTTTCTAAATACTGTCCTTTCAGAGAAAATCACTCTCTTTTGAAACTGCCTTAAGCTACTTACAAGCATTCACAAGAAACTCACATCTGTTTCTCTGAAAGAGAAGCAGTCTGTTCCAACACTTCAATTCACTGTACAAAGGGAATGGAGTGTTGCGTCACTTTATAAATGCTATCCTTTCAGAGAAAATCACTTTGCTTTGAAATCGCCTTAAGCTACGTACAAGCATTCACAAAAAACTCACATCCTTTTCTCTGAAAGAGAAGATGTCTGTTCAAACACTTCAATTCACTGGGCGAAGTGAATCGAGTGTTGCTTCACTTTCTATATGCTCTCCTTTGAGAGAAAATCACTCTCTTTTGAAAATGCCTTAAGCTACTTACAAGCATTCAGAAGAAACTCACATGCATTTTTCTGAAAGAGAAGCAGTCTGTTCCAACACTTCAATTCACTGTGCGTAGTGAATGGAGTGTTGCTTCACTTTCTAAATGCTGTCCTTTCAGAGAAAATCACTTTCCTTTGAAAGTGCCTTAAGGTACTTACAAGCATTCACAAGAAACTCATATCTGTTTCTCTCAAAGAGAAGTAGTCTGTTCCAACACTTCCATTCACTGTGCGTAGTGAATGGAGTGTTGCTTCACTTTCTAAACGCTGTCCTTTCAGAGAAAATCACTTTCCTTTGAAAGTGCCTTAAGCTACGTACAAGCATTCACAAGAAACTCACATGCATTTTTCTGAAAGAGAAGCAGTCTGTTCCAACACTTCAATTCACTGTGCAAATTGAATGGTTGTTGCTTCACTTTCTATATGCTCTGCTTTTAGAGAAAATCACTCTCTTTTGAAAATGCCTGAAGCTACTTACAAGCATTCACAAGAAAGTCACATCTGTTTCTCTGAAAGAGAAGCAGTCTGTTCCAACACTTAAATTAACTGTGCGAAGTGAATGGAGTGTTGCTTCACTTTCTAAATGCTGTCCTTTCAGAGAAAATCACTTTCCTTTGAAAGTGCCTTAAACTACTTACAAGCATTCACAAAACACTCATATCTGTTTCTCTGAAAGAGAAGTAGTCTGTTCCAACACTTCAATTCACTGTGCGTAGTGAATGGAGTGTTGCTTCACTTTCTAAATGCTGTCCTTTCAGAGAAAATCACTTTCCTTTGAAAGTGCCTTAAGTTACTTACAAGCATTCACAAGAAACTCACGTGCATTTTTCTGAAAGATAAGTAGTCTGTTCCAACACTTCAATTCACTGTGCGTAGTGAATGGAGTGTTGCTTCACTTTCTAAATGCTGTCCTTTCAGAGAAAATCACTTTCCTTTGAAAGTGCCTTAAGTTACTTACAAGCATTCACAAGAAACTCACGTGCATTTTTCTGAAAGATAAGCAGTCTGTTCCAACACTTCAATTCACTGTGCGAAGTGAATGGAGTGTTGTTTCACTTTCTATATGCTCTCCTTTTAGAGAAAATCACTCTCTTTTGAAACTGCCTTAAGCTACCTACAAGCATTCACAAGAAACTCACATCTGTTTCTCTGAAAGAGAAGCAGTCTGTTCCAACACTTCAATTCACTGTGCGAAGTGAATGGAGTGTTGTTTCACTTTCTATATGCTCTCCTTTTAGAGAAAATCACTCTCTTTTGAAACTGCCTTAAGCTACTTACAAGCATTCACAAGAAACTCACATCCGTTTCTCTGAAAGAGAAGCAGTCTGTTCCAACACTTCAATTCACTGGGGGAAGTGAATGGAGTGTTGCTTCACTTTCTATATGCTCTCCTTTTAGAGAAAATCACTCTCTTTTGAAACTGCCTTAAGCTACTTACAAGCATTCACAAAAAACTCACATGCATTTTTTTGAAAGTGAAGCTCTCTGTTCCAATACTTGAATTCACTGTGCGAAGTGAATGGAGTGTTCCTTCACTTTCTAAATACTGTCCTTTCAGAGAAAATCACTCTCTTTTGAAACTGCTTTAAGCTACTAACAAGCATTCACAAGAAACTCACATCTGTTTCTCTGAAAGAGAAGCAGTCTGTTCCAACACTTCAATTCACTGTGCGAAGTGAATGGAGTGTTGCTTCACTTTCTCAATGCTCTCATTTTAGAGAAAATCACTCTCTTTTGAAAATGCCTTAAGCTACTTACAAGCATTCACAAGAAACTCACATCTGTTTCTCTGAAAGAGAAGCAGTCTGTTCCAACACTTCAATTCACTGTGCGAAGTGAATGGAGTGTTGCTTCACTTTCTCAATGATCTCCTTTTAGAGAAAATCACTCTCTTTTGAAAATGCCTTAAGCTTCTTACAAGCATTCACAAGAAATTCACATCTGTTTCTCTGAAAGAGAAGCAGTCTGTTCCAACACTTCAATTCACAGTGCGAAGTGAATGGAGTGTTGCTTCACTTTCTAAATGCTCTCCTTTTAGAGAAAATCACTCTCTTTTGAAAATGCCTTAAGCTGCTTACAAGCATTCACAAGAAACTCACATCTGTTTCTCTGAAAGCGAAGCAGTCTGTTCCAACACTTCAGGTCACTGTGCGTAGTGAATGGAGTGTTGCTTCACTTTCGAAATGCTGTCCTTTCAGAGAAAATCACTTTCCTTTGAAAGTGCCTTAAGCTACTTACAAACATTCACAGCAAACTCACATGCATTTTTCTGAAAGAGAAGTAGTCTGTTCCAACACTTCAATTCACTGTGCGAAGTGAATGGAGTGTTGTTTCGCTTTCTAAATGCTGTCCTTTCAGAGAAAATCACTTTCCTTTGAAAGTGCCTTAAGCTACTTACAAGCATTCAACAGAAATTCACATGCGTTTCTCTGAAAGAGAAACAGTCTGTTCCAACATTTCAATTCACTGTGCGAATTGAATGGAGTGTTGCTTCACTTTCTAAATGCTGTCCTTTCAGAGAAAATCACTTTCCTTTGAAAGTGCCTTAAGCTACTCACAAGCATTCACAAGAAAATCACATGCATCTTTCTGAAAGAGAAGCCGTCTGTTCCAACACTTCAATTCACTGTGCGTAGTGAATGGAGTGTAGCTTCACTTTCTAAATGCTGTCCTTTCAGAGAAAATCACTTTCCTTTGAAAGTGCCTTAAGCTACTTACAAGCATTCAACAGAAATTCACATGCGTTTCTCTGAAAGAGAAGCAGTCTGTTCCAACACTTCAATTCACTGTGCGAAGTGAATGGAGTGTTGCTTCACTTTCTAAATGCTGTCCTTTCAGAGAAAATCACTTTCCTTTGAAAGTGCCTTAAGCTACTTACAAGCATTCACAAGAAACTCACATGCGTTTCTCTGAAAGAGAAACAGTCTGTTCCAACACTTCAATTCACTGTGCGAAGTGAATGGAGTGTTGCTTCACTTTCTAAATGCTGTCCTTTCCTAGAAAATCACTTTCCTTTGAAAGTGCCTTAAGTTACTTACAAGCATTCACAAATAACTCATATCTGTTTCTCTGAAAGAGAAGTAGTCTGTTGCAACACTTCAATTCACTGTGCGTAGTAAATGGAGTGTTGCTTCACTTTCTATATGCTCTCCTTTTAGAGAAAATCACTCTCTTTTGAAACTGCCTTAAGCTACTTACAAGCATTCACAAGAAACTCACATCTGTTTCTCTGAAAGAGAAGCAGTCTGTTCCAACACTTCAATTCGCTGTAAGAAGTGAATGGAGTGTTGCTTCACTTTCTATATGCTCTCCTTTTAAAGAAAATCACTCTCTATTGAAACTGTCTTAAGCTACTTACTAGCATTCACAAGAAACTCACATCTGTTTCTCTGAAAGAGAAGCAGTCTGTTCCAACACTTCAATTCACTGTACAAAGGGAATGGAGTGTTGCGTCACTTTATAAATGCTGTCCTTTCACAGAAAATCACTTTGCTTTGAAAGCGCCTTAAGTTACGTACAAGCATTCACAAAAAACTCACATCCTTTTCGCTGAAAGAGAAAATGTCTGTTCAAACACTTCAATTCACTGGGCGAAGTGAATCGAGTGTTGCTTCACTTTCTATATGCTCTCCTTTGAGAGAGAATCACTCTCTTTTGAAAATGCCTTAAGCTACTTACAAGCATTCAGAAGAAACTCACATGCATTTTTCTGAAAGAGAAGCAGTCTGTTCCAACACTTCAATTCACTGTGCGTAGTGAATGGAGTGTTGCTTCACTTTCTAAATGCTGTCCTTTCAGAGAAAATCACTTTCCTTTGAAAGTGCCTTAAGGTACTTACAAGCATTCACAAGAAACTCATATCTGTTTCTCTCAAAGAGAAGTAGTCTGTTCCAACACTTCCATTCACTGTGCGTAGTGAATGGAGTGTTGCTTCACTTTCTAAACGCTGTCCTTTCAGAGAAAATCACTTTCCTTTGAAAGTGCCTTAAGCTACGTACAAGCATTCACAAGAAACTCACATGCATTTTTCTGAAAGAGAAGCAGTCTGTTCCAACACTTCAATTCACTGTGCAAATTGAATGGTTGTTGCTTCACTTTCTATATGCTCTGCTTTTAGAGAAAATCACTCTCTTTTGAAAATGCCTGAAGCTACTTACAAGCATTCACAAGAAAGTCACATCTGTTTCTCTGAAAGGGAAGCAGTCTGTTCCAACACTTAAATTAACTGTGCGAAGTGAATGGAGTGTTGCTTCACTTTCTAAATGCTGTCCTTTCAGAGAAAATCACTTTCCTTTAAAGTGCCTTAAGCTACTTACAAGCATTCACAAAACACTCATATCTGTTTCTCTGAAAGAGAAGTAGTCTGTTCCAACACTTCAATTCACTGTGCGTAGTGAATGGAGTGTTGCTTCACTTTCTAAATGCTGTCATTTCAGAGAAAATCACTTTCCTTTGAAAGTGCCTTAAGTTACTTACAAGCATTCACAAGAAACTCACGTGCATTTTTCTGAAAGATAAGTAGTCTGTTCCAACACTTCAATTCACTGTGCGAAGTGAATGGAGTGTTGTTTCACTTTCTATATGCTCTCCTTTTAGAGAAAATCACTCTCTTTTGAAACTGCCTTAAGCTACCTACAAGCATTCACAAGAAACTCACATCTGTTTCTCTGAAAGAGAAGCAGTCTGTTCCAACACTTCAATTCACTGTGCGAAGTGAATGGAGTGTTGTTTCACTTTCTATATGCTCTCCTTTTAGAGAAAATCACTCTCTTTTGAAACTGCCTTAAGCTACTTACAAGCATTCACAAGAAACTCACATCCGTTTCTCTGAAAGAGAAGCAGTCTGTTCCAACACTTCAATTCACTGGGGGAAGTGAATGGAGTGTTCCTTCACTTTCTAAATACTGTCCTTTCAGAGAAAATCACTCTCTTTTGAAACTGCCTTAAGCTACTTACAAGCATTCACAAGAAACTCACATCTGTTTCTCTGAAAGAGAAGCAGTCTGTTCCAACACTTCAATTCACTGTGCGAAGTGAATGGAGTGTTGCTTCACTTTCTATATGCTCTCCTTTTAGAGAAAATCATTCTCTTTTGAAACTGCCTTAAGCTACTTACAAGCATTCACAAGAAACTCACATCTGTTTCTCTGAAAGAGAAGCAGTCTGTTCCAACACTTCAATTCACTGTGCGAAGTGAATGGAGTGTTGCTTCACTTTCTCAATGCTCTCCTTTTAGAGAAAATCACTCTCTTTTGAAAATGCCTTAAGCTACTTACAAGCATTGAAAGAAACTCACATCTGTTTCTCTGAAAGAGAAGCAGTCTGTTCCAACACTTCAATTCACTGTGCGAAGTGAATGGAGTGTTGCTTCACTTTCTCAATGCTCTCCTTTTAGCGAAAATCACTGTCTTTTGAAAATGCCTTAAGCTACTTACAAGCATTCACAAGAAACTCACATTTGTTTCTCTGAAAGAGAAGCAGTCTGTTTCAACACTTCAGTTCACTGTGCGAAGTGAATGGAGTGTTGCTTCAGTTTCTAAATGCTGTCCTTTCAGAGAAAATCACTTTCCTTTGAAAGTGCCTTAAGCTATTTACAAGCATTCACAAGAAACTCACATGCGTTTCTCTGAAAGAGAAACAGTCTGTTCCAACACTTCAATTCACTGTGCGAAGTGAATGGAGTGTTGCTTCACTTTCTAAATGCTGTCCTTTCCTAGAAAATCACTTTCCTTTGAAAGTGCCTTAAGTTACTTACAAGCATTCACAAATAACTCATATCTGTTTCTCTGAAAGAGAAGTAGTCTGTTCCAACACTTCAATTCACTGTGCGTAGTAAATGGAGTGTTGCTTCACTTTCTATATGCTCTCCTTTTAGAGAAAATCACTCTCTTTTGAAACTGCCTTAAGCTACTTACAAGCATTCACAAGAAACTCACATCTGTTTCTCTGAAAGAGAAGCAGTCTGTTCCAACACTTCAATTCACTGTAAGAAGTGAATGGAGTGTTGCTTCACTTTCTATATGCTCTCCTTTTAGAGAAAATCACTCTCTATTGAAACTGTCTTAAGCTACTTACTAGCATTCACAAGAAACTCACATCTGTTTCTCTGAAAGAGAAGCAGTCTGTTCCAACACTTCAATTCACTGTGCAAAGGGAATGGAGTGTTGCGTCACTTTATAAATGCTGTCCTTTCACAGAAAATCACTTTGCTTTGAAAGCGCCTTAAGCTACGTACAAGCATTCACAAAAAACTCACATCCTTTTCTCTGAAAGAGAAGATGTCTGTTCAAACACTTCAATTCACTGGGCGAAGTGAATCGAGTGTTGCTTCACTTTCTATATGCTCTCCTTTGAGAGAGAATCACTCTCTTTTGAAAATGCCTTAAGCTACTTACAAGCATTCAGAAGAAACTCACATGCATTTTTCTGAAAGAGAAGCAGTCTGTTCCAACACTTCAATTCACTGTGCGTAGTGAATGGAGTGTTGCTTCACTTTCTAAATGCTGTCCTTTCAGAGAAAATCACTTTCCTTTGAAAGTGCCTTAAGGTACTTACAAGCATTCACAAGAAACTCATATCTGTTTCTCTCAAAGAGAAGTAGTCTGTTCCAACACTTCCATTCACTGTGCGTAGTGAATGGAGTGTTGCTTCACTTTCTAAACGCTGTCCTTTCAGAGAAAATCACTTTCCTTTGAAAGTGCCTTAAGCTACGTACAAGCATTCACAAGAAACTCACATGCATTTTTCTGAAAGAGAAGCAGTCTGTTCCAACACTTCAATTCACTGTGCAAATTGAATGGTTGTTGCTTCACTTTCTATATGCTCTGCTTTTAGAGAAAATCACTCTCTTTTGAAAATGCCTGAAGCTACTTACAAGCATTCACAAGAAAGTCACATCTGTTTCTCTGAAAGGGAAGCAGTCTGTTCCAACACTTCAATTCACTGTGCGAAGTGAATGGAGTGTTGTTTCACTTTCTATATGCTCTCCTTTTAGAGAAAATCACTCTCTTTTGAAACTGCCTTAAGCTACCTACAAGCATTCACAAGAAACTCACATCTGTTTCTCTGAAAGAGAAGCAGTCTGTTCCAACACTTCAATTCACTGTGCGAAGTGAATGGAGTGTTGTTTCACTTTCTATATGCTCTCCTTTTAGAGAAAATCACTCTCTTTTGAAACTGCCTTTAGCTACTTACAAGCATTCACAAGAAACTCACATCCGTTTCTCTGAAAGAGAAGCAGTCTGTTCCAACACTTCAATTCACTGGGGGAAGTGAATGGAGTGTTCCTTCACTTTCTAAATACTGTCCTTTCAGAGAAAATCACTCTCTTTTGAAACTGCCTTAAGCTACTTACAAGCATTCACAAGAAACTCACATCTGTTTCTCTGAAAGAGAAGCAGTCTGTTCCAACACTTCAATTCACTGTGCGAAGTGAATGGAGTGTTGCTTCACTTTCTATATGCTCTCCTTTTAGAGAAAATCATTCTCTTTTGAAACTGCCTTAAGCTACTTACAAGCATTCACAAGAAACTCACATCTGTTTCTCTGAAAGAGAAGCAGTCTGTTCCAACACTTCAATTCACTGTGCGAAGTGAATGGAGTGTTGCTTCACTTTCTCAATGCTCTCCTTTTAGAGAAAATCACTCTCTTTTGAAAATGCCTTAAGCTACTTACAAGCATTGAAAGAAACTCACATCTGTTTCTCTGAAAGAGAAGCAGTCTGTTCCAACACTTCAATTCACTGTGCGAAGTGAATGGAGTGTTGCTTCACTTTCTCAATGCTCTCCTTTTAGCGAAAATCACTGTCTTTTGAAAATGCCTTAAGCTACTTACAAGCATTCACAAGAAACTCACATTTGTTTCTCTGAAAGAGAAGCAGTCTGTTTCAACACTTCAGTTCACTGTGCGAAGTGAATGGAGTGTTGCTTCAGTTTCTAAATGCTGTCCTTTCAGAGAAAATCACTTTCCTTTGAAAGTGCCTTAAGCTATTTACAAGCATTCACAAGAAACTCACATGCGTTTCTCTGAAAGAGAAACAGTCTGTTCCAACACTTCAATTCACTGTGCGAAGTGAATGGAGTGTTGCTTCACTTTCTAAATGCTGTCCTTTCCTAGAAAATCACTTTCCTTTGAAAGTGCCTTAAGTTACTTACAAGCATTCACAAATAACTCATATCTGTTTCTCTGAAAGAGAAGTAGTCTGTTCCAACACTTCAATTCACTGTGCGTAGTAAATGGAGTGTTGCTTCACTTTCTATATGCTCTCCTTTTAGAGAAAATCACTCTCTTTTGAAACTGCCTTAAGCTACTTACAAGCATTCACAAGAAACTCACATCTGTTTCTCTGAAAGAGAAGCAGTCTGTTCCAACACTTCAATTCACTGTAAGAAGTGAATGGAGTGTTGCTTCACTTTCTATATGCTCTCCTTTTAGAGAAAATCACTCTCTATTGAAACTGTCTTAAGCTACTTACTAGCATTCACAAGAAACTCACATCTGTTTCTCTGAAAGAGAAGCAGTCTGTTCCAACACTTCAATTCACTGTGCAAAGGGAATGGAGTGTTGCGTCACTTTATAAATGCTGTCCTTTCACAGAAAATCACTTTGCTTTGAAAGCGCCTTAAGCTACGTACAAGCATTCACAAAAAACTCACATCCTTTTCTCTGAAAGAGAAGATGTCTGTTCAAACACTTCAATTCACTGGGCGAAGTGAATCGAGTGTTGCTTCACTTTCTATATGCTCTCCTTTGAGAGAAAATCACTCTCTTTTGAAAATGCCTTAAGCTACTTACAAGCATTCAGAAGAAACTCACATGCATTTTACTGAAAGAGAAGCAGTCTGTTCCAACACTTCAATTCACTGAGCGTAGTGAATGGAGTGTTGCTTCACTTTCTAAATGCTGTCCTTTCAGAGAAAATCACTTTCCTTTGAAAGTGCCTTAAGGTACTTACAAGCATTCACAAGAAACTCATATCTGTTTCTCTCAAAGAGAAGTAGTCTGTTCCAACACTTCCATTCACTGTGCGTAGTGAATGGAGTGTTGCTTCACTTTCTAAACGCTGTCCTTTCAGAGAAAATCACTTTCCTTTGAAATTGCCTTAAGCTACGTACAAGCATTCACAAGAAACTCACATGCATTTTTCTGAAAGAGAAGCAGTCTGTACCAACACTTCAATTCACTGTGCAAATTGAATGGTTGTTGCTTCACTTTCTATATGCTCTGCTTTTAGAGAAAATCACTCTCTTTTGAAAATGCCTGAAGCTACTTACAAGCATTCACAAGAAAGTCACATCTGTTTCTCTGAAAGAGAAGCAGTCTGTTCCAACACTTAAATTAACTGTGCGAAGTGAATGGAGTGTTGCTTCACTTTCTAAATGCTGTCCTTTCAGAGAAAATCACTTTCCTTTGAGAGTGCCTTAAGCTACTTACCAGCATTCACAAAACACTCATATCTGTTTCTCTGAAAGAGAAGTAGTCTGTTCCAACACTTCAATTCACTGTGCGTAGTGAATGGAGTGTTGCTTCACTTTCTAAATGCTGTCCTTTCAGAGAAAATCACTTTCCTTTGAAAGTGCCTTAAGTTACTTACAAGCATTCACAAGAAACTCACGTGCATTTTTCTGAAAGATAAGTAGTCTGTTCCAACACTTCAATTCACTGTGCGAAGTGAATGGAGTGTTGTTTCACTTTCTATATGCTCTCCTTTTAGAGAAAATCACTCTCTTTTGAAACTGCCTTAAGCTACCTACAAGCATTCACAAGAAACTCACATCTGTTTCTCTGAAAGAGAAGCAGTCTGTTCCAACACTTCAATTCACTGTGCGAAGTGAATGGAGTGTTGTTTCACTTTCTATATGCTCTCCTTTTAGAGAAAATCACTCTCGTTTGAAACTGCCTTAAGCTACTTACAAGCATTCACAAGAAACTCACATCCGTTTCTCTGAAAGAGAAGCAGTCTGTTCCAACACTTCAATTCACTGGGGGAAGTGAATGGAGTGTTGCTTCACTTTCTATATGCTCTCCTTTTAGAGAAAATCACTCTCTTTTGAAACTGCCTTAAGCTACTTACAAGCATTCACAAAAAACTCACATGCATTTTTTTGAAAGTGAAGCTCTCTGTTCCAATACTTGAATTCACTGTGCGAAGTGAATGGAGTGTTCCTTCACTTTCTAAATACTGTCCTTTCAGAGAAAATCACTCTCTTTTGAAACTGCCTTAAGCTACTTACAAGCATTCACAAGAAACTCACATCTGTTTATCTGAAAGAGAAGCAGTCTGTTCCAACACTTCAATTCACTGTGCGAAGTGAATGGAGTGTTGCTTCACTTTCTCAATGCTCTCATTTTAGAGAAAATCACTCTCTTTTGAAAATGCCTTAAGCTACTTACAAGCATTCACAAGAAACTCACATCTGTTTCTCTGAAAGAGAAGCAGTCTGTTCCAACACTTCAATTCACTGTGCGAAGTGAATGGAGTGTTGCTTCACTTTCTCAATGCTCTCCTTTTAGAGAAAATCACTCTCTTTTGAAAATGCCTTAAGCTTCTTACAAGCATTCACAAGAAACTCACATCTGTTTCTCTGAAAGAGAAGCAGTCTGTTCCAACACTTCAATTCACTGTGCGAAGTGAATGGAGTGTTGCTTCACTTTCTAAATGCTCTCCTTTTTGAGAAAATCACTCTCTTTTGAAACTGGCTTAAGCTACTTACAAGATTCACAAGAAAGTCACATGCATCTTTCTGAAAGAAGAGCCGTCTGTTCCAACACTTCAATTCACTGTGCGTAGTGAATGGAGTGTTGCTTCACTTTCTCAATGCTCTCCTTTTAGAGAAAATCACTCTCTTTTGAAAATGCCTTAAGCTACTTACAAGCATTCACAAGAAACTCACATCTGTTTCTCTGAAAGCGAAGCAGTCTGTTCCAACACTTCAGGTCACTGTGCGTAGTGAATGGAGTGTTGCTTCACTTTCTAAATGCTGTCCTTTCAGAGAAAATCACTTTCCTTTGAAAGTGCCTTAAACTACTTACAAGCATTCACAGCAAGCTCACATGCATTTTTCTGAAAGAGAAGTAGTCTGTTCCAACACTTCAATTCACTGTGCGAAGTGAATGGAGTGTTGTTTCGCTTTCTAAATGCTGTCCTTTCAGAGAAAATCACTTTCCTTTGAAAGTGCCTTAAGCTACTTACAAGCATTCAACAGAAATTCACATGCGTTTCTCTGAAAGAGAAACAGTCTGTTCCAACACTTCAATTCACTGTGCGAATTGAATGGAGTGTTGCTTCACTTTCTAAATGCTGTCCTTTCAGAGAAAATCACTTTCCTTTGAAAGTGCCTTAAGCTACTTACAAGCATTCACAAGAAAGTCACATGCATCTTTCTGAAAGAAGAGCCGTCTGTTCCAACACTTCAATTCACTGTGCGTAGTGAATGGAGTGTTGCTTCACTTTCTCAATGCTCTCCTTTTAGAGAAAATCACTCTCTTTTGAAAATGCCTTAAGCTACTTACAAGCATTCACAAGAAACTCACATCCGTTTCTCTGAAAGCGAAGCAGTCTGTTCCAACACTTCAGGTCACTGTGTGTAGTGAATGGAGTGTTGCTTCACTTCCTAAATGCTGTCCTTTCAGAGAAAATCACTTTCCTTTGAAAGTGCCTTAAACTACTTACAAGCATTCACAGCAAGCTCACATGCATTTTTCTGAAAGAGAAGTAGTCTGTTCCAACACTTCAATTCACTGTGCGAAGTGAATGGAGTGTTGTTTCGCTTTCTAAATGCTGTCCTTTCAGAGAAAATCACTTTCCTTTGAAAGTGCCTTAAGCTACTTACAAGCATTCAACAGAAATTCACATGCGTTACTCTGAAAGAGAAACAGTCTGTTCCAACATTTCAATTCACTGTGCGAATTGAATGGAGTGTTGCTTCACTTTCTAAATGCTGTCCTTTCAGAGAAAATCACTTTCCTTTGAAAGTGCCTTAAGCTACTTACAAGCATTCACAAGAAAATCACATGCATCTTTCTGAAAGAGAAGACGTCTGTTCCAACACTTCAATTCACTGTGCGTAGTGAATGGAGTGTAGCTTAACTTTCTAAATGCTGTCCTTTCAGAGAAAATCACTTTCCTTTGAAAGTGCCTTAAGCTACTTACAAGCATTAAACAGAAATTCACATGTGTTTCTCTGAAAAAGAAGCAGTCTGTTCCAACACTTCAATTCACTGTGCGAAGTGAATGGAGTGTTGCTTCACTTTCTAAATGCTGTCCTTTCAGAGAAAATCACTTTCCTTTGAAAGTGCCTTAAGCTACTTACAAGCATTCACAAGAAACTCATATCTGTTTCTCTCAAAGAGAAGTAGTCTGTTCCAACACTTCAATTCACTGTGCGTAGTGAATGGAGTGTTGCTTCACTTTCTAAATGCTGTCCTTTCAGAGAAAATCACTTTCCTTTGAAAGTGCCTTAAGCTACTTACAAGCATTCACAAGAAACTCACATGCGTTTCTCTGAAAGAGAAACAGTCTGTTCCAACACTTCAATTCACTGTACGAAGTGAATGGAGTGTTGCTTCACTTTCTAAATGCTGTCCTTTCCTAGAAAATCACTTTCCTTTGAAAGTGCCTTAAGTTACTTACAAGCATTCACAAATAACTCATATCTGTTTCTCTGAAAGAGAAGTAGTCTGTTCCAACACTTCAATTCACTGTGCGTAGTAAATGGAGTGTTGCTTCACTTTCTATATGCTCTCCTTTTAGAGAAAATCACACTCTTTTGAAACTGCCTTAAGCTACTTACAAGCATTCACAAGAAACTCGCATCTGTTTCTCTGAAAGAGAAGCAGTCTGTTCCAACACTTCAATTCACTGTAAGAAGTGAATGGAGTGTTGCTTCACTTTCTAAATGCTCTCCTTTTAGAGAAAATCACTCTCTTTTGAAACTGTCTTAAGCTACTTACTAGCATTCACAAGAAATTCACATCTGTTTCTCTGAAAGAGAAGCAGTCTGTTCCAACACTTCAATTCACTGTGCAAAGGGAATGGAGTGTTGCTTCACTATATAAATGCTGTCCTTTCACAGAAAATCACTTTGCTTTGAAAGCGCCTTAAGCTACGTACAAGCATTAACAAAAAACTCACATCCTTTTCTCTGAAAGAGAAGATGTCTGTTCAAACACTTCAATTCACTGGGCGAAGTGAATCGAGTGTTGCTTCACTTTCTATATGCTCTCCTTTTAGAGAAAATCACTCTCTTTTGAAAATGCCTTAAGCTACTCACAAGCATTCAGAAGAAACTCACATGCATTTTTCTGAAAGAGAAGCAGTCTGTTCCAACACTTCAATTCACTGTGTGTAGTGAATGGAGTGTTGCTTCACTTTCTAAATGCTGTCCTTTCAGAGAAAATCACTTTCCTTTGAAAGTGCCTTAAGGTACTTACAAGCATTCACAAGAAACTCATATCTGTTTCTCTCAAAGAGAAGTAGTCTGTTCCAACACTTCCATTCACTGTGCGTAGTGAATGGAGTGTTGCTTCACTTTCTAAACGCTGTCCTTTCAGAGAAAATCACTTTCCTTTGAAAGTGCCTTAAGCTACTTACAAGCATTCACAGCAAACTCACATGCATTTTTCTGAAAGAGAAGTAGTCTGTTCCAACACTTCAATTCACTAAGCGCAGTGAATGGAGTGTTGTTTCGCTTTCTAAATGCTGTCCTTTCAGAGAAAATCACTTTCCTTTGAAAGTGCCTTAAGCTACTTACAAGCATTCAACAGAAACTCACATGCGTTTCTCTGAAAGAGAAACAGACTGTTCCAACACTTCAATTCACTGTGCGAATTGAATGGAGTGTTGCTTCACTTTCTAAATGCTGTCCTATCAGAGAAAATCACTTTCCTTTAAAAGTGCCTTAAGCTACTTACAAGCATTCACAAGAAACTCACATGCATCTTTCTGAAAGAGAAGCCGTCTGTTCCAACACTTCAATTCACTGTGCGTAGTGAATGGAGTGTAGCTTCACTTTCTAAGTGCTGTCCTTTCAGAGAAAATCACTTTCCTTTGAAAGTGCCTTAAGCTACTTACAAGCATTCAACAGAAATTCACATGCGTTTCTCTGAAAGAGAAGCAGTCTGTTCCAACACTTCAATTCACTGTGCGAAGTGAATGGAGTGTTGCTTCACTTTCTAAATGCTGTCCTTTCAGAGAAAATCACTTAGCTTTGAAAGTGCCTTAAGCTACTTACAAGCATTCAGAAGAAACTCACATCCGTTTCTCTCAAAGAGAAGCAGTCTGTTCCAACACTTCAATTCCCTGGGGGAAGTGAATGGAGTGTTGCTTCACTTTCTATATGCTCTCCTTTCAGAGAAAATCCCTTTCCTTTGAAAGTGCCTTAAGCTACTTACACACATTCACAGGAAACTCAAATGCGTTTCTATGAAAGAGAAGCTGTCTGTGCCAAACTTCAATTCACTGTGCGAAGTGAATGGAGTGTTGCTTCACTTTCTAAATGCTGTCCTTTCAGAGAAAATCACTTTCCTTTGAAAGTGCCTTAAGCTACTTACAAGCATTCACAAAACACTCATATCTGTTTCTCTGAAAGAGAAGTAGTCTGTTCCAACACTTCAATTCACTGTGCGTAGTGAATGGAGTGTTGCTTCACTTTCTAAATGCTGTGCTTTCAGAGAAAATCACTTTCCTTTGAAAGTGCCTTAAGTTACTTACAAGCATTCACAAGAAACTCACGTGCATTTTTCTGAAAGATAAGTAGTCTGTTCCAACACTTCAATTCACTGTGCGTAGTGAATGGAGTGTTGCTTCACTTTCTAAATGCTGTCCTTTCAGAGAAAATCACTTTCCTTTGAAAGTGCCTTAAGTTACTTACAAGCATTCACAAGAAACTCACGTGCATTTTTCTGAAAGATAAGCAGTCTGTTCCAACACTTCAATTCACTGTGCGAAGTGAATGGAGTGTTGTTTCACTTTCTATATGCTCTCCTTTTAGAGAAAATCACTCTCTTTTGAAACTGCCTTAAGCTACCTACAAGCATTCACAAGAAACTCACATCTGTTTCTCTGAAAGAGAAGCAGTCTGTTCCAACACTTCAATTCACTGTGCGAAGTGAATGGAGTGTTGTTTCACTTTCTATATGCTCTCCTTTTAGAGAAAATCACTCTCTTTTGAAACTGCCTTAAGCTACTTACAAGCATTCACAAGAAACTCACATCCGTTTCTCTGAAAGAGAAGCAGTCTGTTCCAACACTTCAATTCACTGGGGGAAGTGAATGGAGTGTTGCTTCACTTTCTATATGCTCTCCTTTTAGAGAAAATCACTCTCTTTTGAAACTGCCTTAAGCTACTTACAAGCATTCACAAAAAACTCACATGCATTTTTTTGAAAGTGAAGCTCTCTGTTCCAATACTTGAATTCACTGTGCGAAGTGAATGGAGTGTTCCTTCACTTTCTAAATACTGTCCTTTCAGAGAAAATCACTCTCTTTTGAAACTGCTTTAAGCTACTTACAAGCATTCACAAGAAACTCACATCTGTTTCTCTGAAAGAGAAGCAGTCTGTTCCAACACTTCAATTCACTGTGCGAAGTGAATGGAGTGTTGCTTCACTTTCTCAATGCTCTCATTTTAGAGAAAATCACTCTCTTTTGAAAATGCCTTAAGCTACTTACAAGCATTCACAAGAAACTCACATCTGTTTCTCTGAAAGAGAAGCAGTCTGTTCCAACACTTCAATTCACTGTGCGAAGTGAATGGAGTGTTGCTTCACTTTCTCAATGATCTCCTTTTAGAGAAAATCACTCTCTTTTGAAAATGCCTTAAGCTTCTTACAAGCATTCACAAGAAATTCACATCTGTTTCTCTGAAAGAGAAGCAGTCTGTTCCAACACTTCAATTCACAGTGCGAAGTGAATGGAGTGTTGCTTCACTTTCTAAATGCTCTCCTTTTAGAGAAAATCACTCTCTTTTGAAAATGCCTTAAGCTACTTACAAGCATTCACAAGAAACTCACATCTGTTTCTCTGAAAGCGAAGCAGTCTGTTCCAACACTTCAGGTCACTGTGCGTAGTGAATGGAGTGTTGCTTCACTTTCTAAATGCTGTCCTTTCAGAGAAAATCACTTTCCTTTGAAAGTGCCTTAAGCTACTTACAAACATTCACAGCAAACTCACATGCATTTTTCTGAAAGAGAAGTAGTCTGTTCCAACACTTCAATTCACTGTGCGAAGTGAATGGAGTGTTGTTTCGCTTTCTAAATGCTGTCCTTTCAGAGAAAATCACTTTCCTTTGAAAGTGCCTTAAGCTACTTACAAGCATTCAACAGAAATTCACATGCGTTTCTCTGAAAGAGAAACAGTCTGTTCCAACATTTCAATTCACTGTGCGAATTGAATGGAGTGTTGCTTCACTTTCTAAATGCTGTCCTTTCAGAGAAAATCACTTTCCTTTGAAAGTGCCTTAAGCTACTCACAAGCATTCACAAGAAAATCACATGCATCTTTCTGAAAGAGAAGCCGTCTGTTCCAACACTTCAATTCACTGTGCGTAGTGAATGGAGTGTAGCTTCACTTTCTAAATGCTGTCCTTTCAGAGAAAATCACTTTCCTTTGAAAGTGCCTTAAGCTACTTACAAGCTTTCAACAGAAATTCACATGCGTTTCTCTGAAAGAGAAGCAGTCTGTTCCAACACTTCAATTCACTGTGCGAAGTGAATGGAGTGTTGCTTCACTTTCTAAATGCTGTCCTTTCAGAGAAAATCACTTTCCTTTGAAAGTGCCTTAAGCTACTTACAAGCATTCACAAGAAACTCACATGCGTTTCTCTGAAAGAGAAACAGTCTGTTCCAACACTTCAATTCACTGTGCGAAGTGAATGGAGTGTTGCTTCACTTTCTAAATGCTGTCCTTTCCTAGAAAATCACTTTCCTTTGAAAGTGCCTTAAGTTACTTACAAGCATTCACAAATAACTCATATCTGTTTCTCTGAAAGAGAAGTAGTCTGTTGCAACACTTCAATTCACTGTGCGTAGTAAATGGAGTGTTGCTTCACTTTCTATATGCTCTCCTTTTAGAGAAAATCACTCTCTTTTGAAACTGCCTTAAGCTACTTACAAGCATTCACAAGAAACTCACATCTGTTTCTCTGAAAGAGAAGCAGTCTGTTCCAACACTTCAATTCGCTGTAAGAAGTGAATGGAGTGTTGCTTCACTTTCTATATGCTCTCCTTTTAAAGAAAATCACTCTCTATTGAAACTGTCTTAAGCTACTTACTAGCATTCACAAGAAACTCACATCTGTTTCTCTGAAAGAGAAGCAGTCTGTTCCAACACTTCAATTCACTGTACAAAGGGAATGGAGTGTTGCGTCACTTTATAAATGCTGTCCTTTCACAGAAAATCACTTTGCTTTGAAAGCGCCTTAAGTTACGTACAAGCATTCACAAAAAACTCACATCCTTTTCGCTGAAAGAGAAGATGTCTGTTCAAACACTTCAATTCACTGGGCGAAGTGAATCGAGTGTTGCTTCACTTTCTATATGCTCTCCTTTGAGAGAGAATCACTCTCTTTTGAAAATGCCTTAAGCTACTTACAAGCATTCAGAAGAAACTCACATGCATTTTTCTGAAAGAGAAGCAGTCTGTTCCAACACTTCAATTCACTGTGCGTAGTGAATGGAGTGTTGCTTCACTTTCTAAATGCTGTCCTTTCAGAGAAAATCACTTTCCTTTGAAAGTGCCTTAAGGTACTTACAAGCATTCACAAGAAACTCATATCTGTTTCTCTCAAAGAGAAGTAGTCTGTTCCAACACTTCCATTCACTGTGCGTAGTGAATGGAGTGTTGCTTCACTTTCTAAACGCTGTCCTTTCAGAGAAAATCACTTTCCTTTGAAAGTGCCTTAAGCTACGTACAAGCATTCACAAGAAACTCACATGCATTTTTCTGAAAGAGAAGCAGTCTGTTCCAACACTTCAATTCACTGTGCAAATTGAATGGTTGTTGCTTCACTTTCTATATGCTCTGCTTTTAGAGAAAATCACTCTCTTTTGAAAATGCCTGAAGCTACTTACAAGCATTCACAAGAAAGTCACATCTGTTTCTCTGAAAGGGAAGCAGTCTGTTCCAACACTTAAATTAACTGTGCGAAGTGAATGGAGTGTTGCTTCACTTTGTAAATGCTGTCCTTTCAGAGAAAATCACTTTCCTTTGAAAGTGCCTTAAGCTACTTACAAGCATTCACAAAACACTCATATCTGTTTCTCTGAAAGAGAAGTAGTCTGTTCCAACACTTCAATTCACTGTGCGTAGTGAATGGAGTGTTGCTTCACTTTCTAAATGCTGTCCTTTCAGAGAAAATCACTTTCCTTTGAAAGTGCCTTAAGTTACTTACAAGCATTCACAAGAAACTCACGTGCATTTTTCTGAAAGATAAGTAGTCTGTTCCAACACTTCAATTCACTGTGCGAAGTGAATGGAGTGTTGTTTCACTTTCTATATGCTCTCCTTTTAGAGAAAATCACTCTCTTTTGAAACTGCCTTAAGCTACCTACAAGCATTCACAAGAAACTCACATCTGTTTCTCTGAAAGAGAAGCAGTCTGTTCCAACACTTCAATTCACTGTGCGAAGTGAATGGAGTGTTGTTTCACTTTCTATATGCTCTCCTTTTAGAGAAAATCACTCTCTTTTGAAACTGCCTTAAGCTACTTACAAGCATTCACAAGAAACTCACATCCGTTTCTCTGAAAGAGAAGCAGTCTGTTCCAACACTTCAATTCACTGGGGGAAGAGAATGGAGTGTTCCTTCACTTTCTAAATACTGTCCTTTCAGAGAAAATCACTGTCTTTTGAAACTGCCTTAAGCTACTTACAAGCATTCACAAGAAACTCACATCTGTTTCTCTGAAAGAGAAGCAGTCTGTTCCAACACTTCAATTCACTGTGCGAAGTGAATGGAGTGTTGCTTCACTTTCTATATGCTCTCCTTTTAGAGAAAATCATTCTCTTTTGAAACTGCCTTAAGCTACTTACAAGCATTCACAAAAAACTCACATGCATTTTTTTGAAAGTGAAGCTCTCTGTTCCAATACTTGAATTCACTGTGCGAAGTGAATGGAGTGTTCCTTCACTTTCTAAATACTGTCCTTTCAGAGAAAATCACTCTCTTTTGAAATTGCCTTAAGCTACTTACAAGCATTCACAAGAAACTCACATCTGTTTCTCTGAAAGAGAAGCAGTCTGTTCCAACACTTCAATTCACTGTGCGAAGTGAATGGAGTGTTGCTTCACTTTCTCAATGCTCTCATTTAAGAGAAAATCACTCTCTTTTGAAAATGCCTTAAGCTACTTACAAGCATTCACAAGAAACTCACATCTGTTTCTCTGAAAGAGAAGCAGTCTGTTCCAACACTTCAATTCACTGTGCGAAGTGAATGGAGTGTTGCTTCACTTTCTCAATGCTCTCCTTTTAGAGAAAATCACTCTCTTTTGAAAATGCCTTAAGCTACTTACAAGCATTGAAAGAAACTCACATCTGTTTCTCTGAAAGAGAAGCAGTCTGTTCCAACACTTCAATTCACTGTGCGAAGTGAATGGAGTGTTGCTTCACTTTCTCAATGCTCTCCTTTTAGCGAAAATCACTCTCTTTTGAAAATGCCTTAAGCTACTTACAAGCATTCACAAGAAACTCACATTTGTTTCTCTGAAAGAGAAGTAGTCTGTTCCAACACTTCAATTCACTGTGCGTAGTAAATGGAGTGTTGCTTCAGTTTCTAAATGCTGTCCTTTCAGAGAAAATCACTTTCCTTTGAAAGTGCCTTAAGCTATTTACAAGCATTCACAAGAAACTCACATGCGTTTCTCTGAAAGAGAAACAGTCTGTTCCAACACTTCAATTCACTGTGCGAAGTGAATGGAGTGTTGCTTCACTTTCTAAATGCTGTCCTTTCCTAGAAAATCACTTTCCTTTGAAAGTGCCTTAAGTTACTTACAAGCATTCACAAATAACTCATATCTGTTTCTCTGAAAGAGAAGTAGTCTGTTCCAACCCTTCAATTCACTGTGCGTAGTAAATGGAGTGTTGCTTCACTTTCTATATGCTCTCCTTTTAGAGAAAATCACTCTCTTTTGAAACTGCCTTAAGCTACTTACAAGCATTCACAAGAAACTCACATCTGTTTCTCTGAAAGAGAAGCAGTCTGTTCCAACACTTCAATTCACTGTAAGAAGTGAATGGAGTGTTGCTTCACTTTCTATATGCTCTCCTTTTAGAGAAAATCACTCTCTATTGAAACTGTCTTAAGCTACTTACTAGCATTCACAAGAAACTCACATCTGTTTCTCTGAAAGAGAAGCAGTCTGTTCCAACACTTCAATTCACTGTGCAAAGGGAATGGAGTGTTGCGTCACTTTATAAATGCTGTCCTTTCACAGAAAATCACTTTGCTTTGAAAGCGCCTTAAGCTACGTACAAGCATTCACAAAAAACTCACATCCTTTTCTCTGAAAGAGAAGATGTCTGTTCAAACACTTCAATTCACTGGGCGAAGTGAATCGAGTGTTGCTTCACTTTCTATATGCTCTCCTTTGAGAGAAAATCACTCTCTTTTGAAAATGCCTTAAGCTACTTACAAGCATTCAGAAGAAACTCACATGCATTTTACTGAAAGAGAAGCAGTCTGTTCCAACACTTCAATTCACTGAGCGTAGTGAATGGAGTGTTGCTTCACTTTCTAAATGCTGTCCTTTCAGAGAAAATCACTTTCCTTTGAAAGTGCCTTAAGGTACTTACAAGCATTCACAAGAAACTCATATCTGTTTCTCTCAAAGAGAAGTAGTCTGTTCCAACACTTCCATTCACTGTGCGTAGTGAATGGAGTGTTGCTTCACTTTCTAAACGCTGTCCTTTCAGAGAAAATCACTTTCCTTTGAAAGTGCCTTAAGCTACGTACAAGCATTCACAAGAAACTCACATGCATTTTTCTGAAAGAGAAGCAGTCTGTACCAACACTTCAATTCACTGTGCAAATTGAATGGTTGTTGCTTCACTTTCTATATGCTCTGCTTTTAGAGAAAATCACTCTCTTTTGAAAATGCCTGAAGCTACTTACAAGCATTCACAAGAAAGTCACATCTGTTTCTCTGAAAGAGAAGCAGTCTGTTCCAACACTTAAATTAACTGTGCGAAGTGAATGGAGTGTTGCTTCACTTTCTAAATGCTGTCCTTTCAGAGAAAATCACTTTCCTTTGAGAGTGCCTTAAGTTACTTACCAGCATTCACAAAACACTCATATCTGTTTCTCTGAAAGAGAAGTAGTCTGTTCCAACACTTCAATTCACTGTGCGTAGTGAATGGAGTGTTGCTTCACTTTCTAAATGCTGTCCTTTCAGAGAAAATCACTTTCCTTTGAAAGTGCCTTAAGTTACTTACAAGCATTCACAAGAAACTCACGTGCATTTTTCTGAAAGATAAGTAGTCTGTTCCAACACTTCAATTCACTGTGCGAAGTGAATGGAGTGTTGTTTCACTTTCTATATGCTCTCCTTTTAGAGAAAATCACTCTCTTTTGAAACTGCCTTAAGCTACCTACAAGCATTCACAAGAAACTCACATCTGTTTCTCTGAAAGAGAAGCAGTCTGTTCCAACACTTCAATTCACTGTGCGAAGTGAATGGAGTGTTGTTTCACTTTCTATATGCTCTCCTTTTAGAGAAAATCACTCTCGTTTGAAACTGCCTTAAGCTACTTACAAGCATTCACAAGAAACTCACATCCGTTTCTCTGAAAGAGAAGCAGTCTGTTCCAACACTTCAATTCACTGGGGGAAGTGAATGGAGTGTTGCTTCACTTTCTATATGCTCTCCTTTTAGAGAAAATCACTCTCTTTTGAAACTGCCTTAAGCTACTTACAAGCATTCACAAAAAACTCACATGCATTTTTTTGAAAGTGAAGCTCTCTGTTCCAATACTTGAATTCACTGTGCGAAGTGAATGGAGTGTTCCTTCACTTTCTAAATACTGTCCTTTCAGAGAAAATCACTCTCTTTTGAAACTGCCTTAAGCTACTTACAAGCATTCACAAGAAACTCACATCTGTTTATCTGAAAGAGAAGCAGTCTGTTCCAACACTTCAATTCACTGTGCGAAGTGAATGGAGTGTTGCTTCACTTTCTCAATGCTCTCATTTTAGAGAAAATCACTCTCTTTTGAAAATGCCTTAAGCTACTTACAAGCATTCACAAGAAACTCACATCTGTTTCTCTGAAAGAGAAGCAGTCTGTTCCAACACTTCAATTCACTGTGCGAAGTGAATGGAGTGTTGCTTCACTTTCTCAATGCTCTCCTTTTAGAGAAAATCACTCTCTTTTGAAAATGCCTTAAGCTTCTTACAAGCATTCACAAGAAACTCACATCTGTTTCTCTGAAAGAGAAGCAGTCTGTTCCAACACTTCAATTCACTGTGCGAAGTGAATGGAGTGTTGCTTCACTTTCTAAATGCTCTCCTTTTTGAGAAAATCACTCTCTTTTGAAACTGGCTTAAGCTACTTACAAGATTCACAGCAAGCTCACATGCATTTTTCTGAAAGAGAAGTAGTCTGTTCCAACACTTCAATTCACTGTGCGAAGTGAATGGAGTGTTGTTTCGCTTTCTAAATGCTGTCCTTTCAGAGAAAATCACTTTCCTTTGAAAGTGCCTTAAGCTACTTACAAGCATTCAACAGAAATTCACATGCGTTTCTCTGAAAGAGAAACAGTCTGTTCCAACACTTCAATTCACTGTGCGAATTGAATGGAGTGTTGCTTCACTTTCTAAATGCTGTCCTTTCAGAGAAAATCACTTTCCTTTGAAAGTGCCTTAAGCTACTTACAAGCATTCACAAGAAAGTCACATGCATCTTTCTGAAAGAAGAGCCGTCTGTTCCAACACTTCCATTCACTGTGCGTAGTGAATGGAGTGTTGCTTCACTTTCTCAATGCTCTCCTTTTAGAGAAAATCACTCTCTTTTGAAAATGCCTTAAGCTACTTACAAGCATTCACAAGAAACTCACATCTGTTTCTCTGAAAGCGAAGCAGTCTGTTCCAACACTTCAGGTCACTGTGCGTAGTGAATGGAGTGTTGCTTCACTTTCTAAATGCTGTCCTTTCAGAGAAAATCACTTTCCTTTGAAAGTGCCTTAAACTACTTACAAGCATTCACAGCAAGCTCACATGCATTTTTCTGAAAGAGAAGTAGTCTGTTCCAACACTTCAATTCACTGTGCGAAGTGAATGGAGTGTTGTTTCGCTTTCTAAATGCTGTCCTTTCAGAGAAAATCACTTTCCTTTGAAAGTGCCTTAAGCTACTTACAAGCATTCAACAGAAATTCACATGCGTTACTCTGAAAGAGAAACAGTCTGTTCCAACATTTCAATTCACTGTGCGAATTGAATGGAGTGTTGCTTCACTTTCTAAATGCTGTCCTTTCAGAGAAAATCACTTTCCTTTGAAAGTGCCTTAAGCTACTTACAAGCATTCACAAGAAAATCACATGCATCTTTCTGAAAGAGAAGCCGTCTGTTCCAACACTTCAATTCACTGTGCGTAGTGAATGGAGTGTAGCTTAACTTTCTAAATGCTGTCCTTTCAGAGAAAATCACTTTCCTTTGAAAGTGCCTTAAGCTACTTACAAGCATTAAACAGAAATTCACATGCGTTTCTCTGAAAAAGAAGCAGTCTGTTCCAACACTTCAATTCACTGTGCGAAGTGAATGGAGTGTTGCTTCACTTTCTAAATGCTGTCCTTTCAGAGAAAATCACTTTCCTTTGAAAGTGCCTTAAGCTACTTACAAGCATTCACAAGAAACTCATATCTGTTTCTCTCAAAGAGAAGTAGTCTGTTCCAACACTTCAATTCACTGTGCGTAGTGAATGGAGTGTTGCTTCACTTTCTAAATGCTGTCCTTTCAGAGAAAATCACTTTCCTTTGACAGTGCCTTAAGCTACTTACAAGCATTCACAAGAAACTCACATGCGTTTCTCTGAAAGAGAAACAGTCTGTTCCAACACTTCAATTCACTGTACGAAGTGAATGGAGTGTTGCTTCACTTTCTAAATGCTGTCCTTTCCTAGAAAATCACTTTCAATTGAAAGTGCCTTAAGTTACTTACAAGCATTCACAAATAACTCATATCTGTTTCTCTGAAAGAGAAGTAGTCTGTTCCAACACTTCAATTCACTGTGCGTAGTAAATGGAGTGTTGCTTCACTTTCTATATGCTCTCCTTTTAGAGAAAATCACTCTCTTTTGAAACTGCCTTAAGCTACTTACAAGCATTCACAAGAAACTCGCATCTGTTTCTCTGAAAGAGAAGCATTCTGTTCCAACACTTCAATTCACTGTAAGAAGTGAATGGAGTGTTGCTTCACTTTCTAAATGCTCTCCTTTTAGAGAAAATCACTCTCTTTTGAAACTGTCTTAAGCTACTTACTAGCATTCACAAGAAATTCACATCTGTTTCTCTGAAAGAGAAGCAGTCTGTTCCAACACTTCAATTCACTGTGCAAAGGGAATGGAGTGTTGCTTCACTATATAAATGCTGTCCTTTCACAGAAAATCACTTTGCTTTGAAAGCGCCTTAAGCTACGTACAAGCATTCACAAAAAACTCACATCCTTTTCTCTGAAAGAGAAGATGTCTGTTCAAACACTTCAATTCACTGGGCGAAGTGAATCGAGTGTTGCTTCACTTTCTATATGCTCTCCTTTTAGAGAAAATCACTCTCTTTTGAAAATGCCTTAAGCTACTCACAAGCATTCAGAAGAAACTCACATGCATTTTTCTGAAAGAGAAGCAGTCTGTTCCAACACTTCAATTCACTGTGCGTAGTGAATGGAGTGTTGCTTCACTTTCTAAATGCTGTCCTTTCAGAGAAAATCACTTTCCTTTGAAAGTGCCTTAAGGTACTTACAAGCATTCACAAGAAACTCATATCTGTTTCTCTCAAAGAGAAGTAGTCTGTTCCAACACTTCCATTCACTGTGCGTAGTGAATGGAGTGTTGCTTCACTTTCTAAACGCTGTCCTTTCAGAGAAAATCACTTTCCTTTGAAAGTGCCTTAAGCTACTTACAAGCATTCACAGCAAACTCACATGCATTTTTCTGAAAGAGAAGTAGTCTGTTCCAACACTTCAATTCACTAAGCGCAGTGAATGGAGTGTTGTTTCGCTTTCTAAATGCTGTCCTTTCAGAGAAAATCACTTTCCTTTGAAAGTGCCTTAAGCTACTTACAAGCATTCAACAGAAACTCACATGCGTTTCTCTGAAAGAGAAACAGACTGTTCCAACACTTCAATTCACTGTGCGAATTGAATGGAGTGTTGCTTCACTTTCTAAATGCTGTCCTATCAGAGAAAATCACTTTCCTTTAAAAGTGCCTTAAGCTACTTACAAGCATTCACAAGAAACTCACATGCATCTTTCTGAAAGAGAAGCCGTCTGTTCCAACACTTCAATTCACTGTGCGTAGTGAATGGAGTGTAGCTTCACTTTCTAAGTGCTGTCCTTTCAGAGAAAATCACTTTCCTTTGAAAGTGCCTTAAGCTACTTACAAGCATTCAACAGAAATTCACATGCGTTTCTCTGAAAGAGAAGCAGTCTGTTCCAACACTTCAATTCACTGTGCGAAGTGAATGGAGTGTTGCTTCACTTTCTAAATGCTGTCCTTTCAGAGAAAATCACTTAGCTTTGAAAGTGCCTTAAGCTACTTACAAGCATTCAGAAGAAACTCACATCCGTTTCTCTCAAAGAGAAGCAGTCTGTTCCAACACTTCAATTCCCTGGGGGAAGTGAATGGAGTGTTGCTTAACTTTCTATATGCTCTCCTTTCAGAGAAAATCCCTTTCCTTTGAAAGTGCCTTAAGCTACTTACACACATTCACAGGAAACTCAAATGCGTTTCTATGAAAGAGAAGCTGTCTGTGCCAAACTTCAATTCACTGTGCGAAGTGAATGGAGTGTTGCTTCACTTTCTAAATTTAGTCCTTTCAGAGAAAATCACTTTCCTTTGAAAGTGCCTTAAGCTACTTACAAGCATTCATCAGAAATTCACATGCGTTTCTCTGAAAGAGAAGCAGTCTGTTCCAACACTTAAATTCACTGTGCGAAGTGAATGGAGTGTTGCTTCACTTTCTAAATGCTGTCCTTTCAGAGAAAATCACTTTCCTTTGAAAGTGCCTTAAGCTACATACAAGCATTCACAAAAAACTCATATCTGTTTCTCGGAAAGAGAAGCAGTCTGTTCCAACACTTCAATTCACTGTGCGTAGTGAATGGAGTGTTGCTTCACTTTCTAAACGCTGTCCTTTCAGAGAAAATCACTTTCCTTTGAAAGTGCCTTACGCTACTTACAAGCATTCACAAGAAACTCACACGCATTTTTCTGAGAGAGAAGCTGTTTGTTCCAACACTTCAATTCACTGTGTGAAGTGAATGGAGTGTTGCTT
Source organism: Myodes glareolus (assembly GCF_982192425.1). NCBI lineage: Eukaryota > Metazoa > Chordata > Mammalia > Rodentia > Cricetidae > Myodes > Myodes glareolus. The sequence goes on from NC_142028.1 coordinate 130,484,287, forward strand.
CACTTTCTATATGCTCTCCTTTTAGAGAAAATCTCTCTCTTTTGAAACTGCCTTAAGCTACTTACAAGCATTCACAAGAAACTCACATCTGTTTCTCTGAAAGAGAAGCAGTCTGTTCCAACACTTCAATTCACTGTGCGTAGTGAATGGAGTGTTGCTTCACTTTCTAAATGCTGTCCTTTCAGAGAAAATCACTTTCCTTTGAAAGTGCCTTAAGCTACTTACAAGCATTCCCAAGAAACTCACATCTGTTTCTCTGAAAGAGAAGCAGTCTGTTCCAACACTTCAATTCACTGTAAGAAGTGAATGGAGTGTTGCTCCACCTTCTAAATGCTCTCCTTTTAGAGAAAATAATCTCTTTTGAAACTGTCTTAAGCTACTTACAAGCATTCCCAAGAAACTCACATCTGTTTCTCTGAAAGAGAAGCAGTCTGTTCCAACACTTCAATTCACTGTAAGAAGTGAATGGAGTGTTGCTTCACCTTCTAAATGCTCTCCTTTTAGAGAAAATCACTCTCTTTTGAAACTGTCTTAAGCTACTTACAAGCATTCCCAAGAAACACACATCTGTTTCTCTGAAAGAGAAGCAGTCTGTTCCAACACTACAATTCACTGTGCGAAGTGAATCGAGTGTTGCTTCACTTTCTATATGCTCTCCTTTTAGAGAAAATCACTCTCTTTTGAAAATGCCTTAAGCTACTTACAAGCATTCAGAAGAAACTCACATGCATTTTTCTGAAAGAGAAGCAGTCTGTTCCAACACTTCAATTCACTGTGCGTAGTGAATGGAGTGTTGCTTCACTTTCTAAATGCTGTCCTTTCAGAGAAAATCACTTTCCTTTGAAAGTGCCTTAAGGTACTTACAAGCATTCACAAGAAACTCATATCTGTTTCTCTCAAAGAGAAGTAGTCTGTTCCAACACTTCCATTCACTGTGCGTAGTGAATGGAGTGTTGCTTCACTTTCTAAACGCTGTCCTTTCAGAGAAAATCACTTTCCTTTGAAAGTGCCTTAAGCTACTTACAAGCATTCACAAGAAACTCACATGCATTTTTATGAAAGAGAAGCAGTCTGTTCCAACACTTCAATTCACTGTGAAAATTGAATGGTTGTTGCTTCACTTTCTATATGCTCTGCTTTTAGAGAAAATCACACTCTTTTAAAACTGCCTGAAGCTACTTACAAGCATTCACAAGAAACTCACATCTGTTTCTCTGAAAGAGAAGCAGTCTGTTCCAACACTTCAGTTCATTGTGCGTAGTGAATGGAGTGTTGCTTCACTTTCTAAATGCTGTCCTTTCAGAGAAAATCACTTTCCTTTGAAAGTGCCTTAAGCTACTTACAAGCACTCACAGCAAACTCACATGCATTTTTCTGAAAGAGAAGTAGTCTGTTCCAACACTTCAATTCACTAAGCGAAGTGAATGGAGTGTTGTTTCGCTTTCTAAATGCTGTCCTTTCAGAGAAAATCACTTTCCTTTGAAAGTGCCTTAAGCTACTTACAAGCATTCAACAGAAACTCACATGCGTTTCTCTGAAAGAGAAACAGTCTGTTCCAACACTTCAATTCACTGTGCGAATTGAATGGAGTGTTGCTTCACTTTCTAAATGCTGTCCTATCAGAGAAAATCACTTAGCTTTGAAAGTGCCTTAAGCTACTTACAAGCATTCAGAAGAAACTCACATCCGTTTCTCTCAAAGAGAAGCAGTCTGTTCCAACACTTCAATTCCCTGGGGGAAGTGAATGGAATGTTGCTTCACTTTCTATATGCTCTCCTTTTAGAGAAAATCACTCTCTTTTGAAACTGCCTTAAGCTACTTACAAGCATTCAGAAGAAACTCACATGAATTTTTCTGAAAGAGAAGCAGTCTGTTCCAACACTTCAATTCACTGTGCGAAGTGAATGGAGTGTTGTTTCACTTTCTAAATGCTGTCCTTTCAGAGAAAATCCCTTTCCTTTGAAAGTGCCTTAAGCTACTTACACACTTTCACAGGAAACTCAAATGCGTTTCTATGAAAGAGAAGCTGTCTGTGCCAAACTTCAATTCACTGTGCGAAGTGAATGGAGTGTTGCTTCACTTTCTAAATTTAGTCCTTTCAGAGAAAATCACTTTCCTTTGAAAGTGCCTTAAGCTACTTACAAGCATTCATCAGAAATTCACATGCGTTTCTCTGAAAGAGAAGCAGTCTGTTCCAACACTTAAATTCACTGTGCGAAGTGAATGGAGTGTTGCTTCACTTTCTAAATGCTGTCCTTTCTGAGAAAATCACTTTCCTTTGAAAGTGCCTTAAGCTACTTACAAGCATTCACAAGAAACTCACATCTGTTTCTCTGAAAGAGAAGCAGTCTGTTCCAACACTTCAATTCACTGTAAGAAGTGAATGGAGTGTTGCTTCACCTTCTAAATGCTCTCCTTTTAGAGAAAATAATCTCTTTTGAAACTGTCTTAAGCTACTTACAAGCATTCCCAAGAAACTCACATCTGTTTCTCTGAAAGAGAAGCAGTCTGTTCCAACACTTCAATTCACTGTAAGAAGTGAATGGAGTGTTGCTTCACCTTCTAAATGCTCTCCTTTTAGAGAAAATCACTCTCTTTTGAAACTGTCTTAAGCTACTTACAAGCATTCCCAAGAAACACACATCTGTTTCTCTGAAAGAGAAGCAGTCTGTTCCAACACTTCAATTCACTGTGCGAAGTGAATCGAGTGTTGCTTCACTTTCTATATGCTCTCCTTTTAGAGAAAATCACTCTCTTTTGAAAATGCCTTAAGCTACTTACAAGCATTCAGAAGAAACTCACATGCATTTTTCTGAAAGAGAAGCAGTCTGTTCCAACACTTCAATTCACTGTGCGTAGTGAATGGAGTGTTGCTTCACTTTCTAAATGCTGTCCTTTCAGAGAAAATCACTTTCCTTTGAAAGTGCCTTAAGGTACTTACAAGCATTCACAAGAAACTCATATCTGTTTCTCTCAAAGAGAAGTAGTCTGTTCCAACACTTCCATTCACTGTGCGTAGTGAATGGAGTGTTGCTTCACTTTCTAAACGCTGTCCTTTCAGAGAAAATCACTTTCCTTTGAAAGTGCCTTAAGCTACTTACAAGCATTCACAAGAAACTCACATGCATTTTCATGAAAGAGAAGCAGTCTGTTCCAACACTTCAATTCACTGTGAAAATTGAATGGTTGTTGCTTCACTTTCTATATGCTCTGCTTTTAGAGAAAATCACACTCTTTTATAACTGCCTGAAGCTACTTACAAGCATTCACAAGAAACTCACATCTGTTTCTCTGAAAGAGAAGCAGTCTGTTCCAACACTTCAGTTCACTGTGCGTAGTGAATGGAGTGTTGCTTCACTTTCTAAATGCTGTCCTTTCAGAGAAAATCACTTTCCTTTGAAAGTGCCTTAAGCTACTTACAAGCACTCACAGCAAACTCACATGCATTTTTCTGAAAGAGAAGTAGTCTGTTCCAACACTTCAATTCACTAAGCGAAGTGAATGGAGTGTTGTTTCGCTTTCTAAATGCTGTCCTTTCAGAGAAAATCACTTTCCTTTGAAAGTGCCTTAAGCTACTTACAAGCATTCAACAGAAACTCACATGCGTTTCTCTGAAAGAGAAACAGTCTGTTCCAACACTTCAATTCACTGTGCGAATTGAATGGAGTGTTGCTTCACTTTCTAAATGCTGTCCTATCAGAGAAAATCACTTAGCTTTGAAAGTGCCTTAAGCTACTTACAAGCATTCAGAAGAAACTCACATCCGTTTCTCTCAAAGAGAAGCAGTCTGTTCCAACACTTCAATTCCCTGGGGGAAGTGAATGGAATGTTGCTTCACTTTCTATATGCTCTCCTTTTAGAGAAAATCACTCTCTTTTGAAACTGCATTAAGCTACTTACAAGCATTCAGAAGAAACTCACATGCATTTTTCTGAAAGAGAAGCAGTCTGTTCCAACACTTCAATTCACTGTGCGAAGTGAATGGAGTGTTGTTTCACTTTCTAAATGCTGTCCTTTCAGAGAAAATCCCTTTCCTTTGAAAGTGCCTTAAGCTACATACACACTTTCACAGGAAACTCAAATGCGTTTCTATGAAAGAGAAGCTGTCTGTGCCAAACTTCAATTCACTGTGCGAAGTGAATGGAGTGTTGCTTCACTTTCTAAATTTAGTCCTTTCAGAGAAAATCACTTTCCTTTGAAAGTGCCTTAAGCTACTTACAAGCATTCATCAGAAATTCACATGCGTTTCTCTGAAAGAGAAGCAGTCTGTTCCAACACTTAAATTCACTGTGCGAAGTGAATGGAGTGTTGCTTCACTTTCTAAATGCTGTCCTTTCAGAGAAAATCACTTTCCTTTGAAAGTGCCTTAAGCTACTTACAAGCATTCACAAAAAACTCATATCTGTTTCTCGGAAAGAGAAGCAGTCTGTTCCAACACTTCAATTCACTGTGCGTAGTGAATGGAGTGTTGCTTCACTTTCTAAATGCTGTCCTTTCAGAGAAAATCACTTAGCTTTGAAAGTGCCTTAAGCTACTTACAAGCATTCAGAAGAAACTCACATCCGTTTCTCTCAAAGAGAAGCAGTCTGTTCCAACACTTCAATTCCCTGGGGGAAGTGAATGGAATGTTGCTTCACTTTCTATATGCTCTCCTTTTAGAGAAAATCACTCTCTTTTGAAACTGCCTTAAGCTACTTACAAGCATTCAGAAGAAACTCACATGCATTTTTCTGAAAGAGAAGCAGTCTGTTCCAACACTTCAATTCACTGTGCGAAGTGAATGGAGTGTTGTTTCACTTTCTAAATGCTGTCCTTTCAGAGAAAATCCCTTTCCTTTGAAAGTGCCTTAAGCTACTTACACACTTTCACAGGAAACTCAAATGCGTTTCTATGAAAGAGAAGCTGTCTGTGCCAAACTTCAATTCACTGTGCGAAGTGAATGGAGTGTTGCTTCACTTTCTAAATGCTGTCCTTTCTGAGAAAATCACTTTCCTTTGAAAGTGCCTTAAGCTACTTACAAGCATTCACAAGAAACTCACATCTGTTTCTCTGAAAGAGAAGCAGTCTGTTCCAACACTTCAATTCACTGTAAGAAGTGAATGGAGTGTTGCTTCACCTTCTAAATGCTCTCCTTTTAGAGAAAATAATCTCTTTTGAAACTGTCTTAAGCTACTTACAAGCATTCCCAAGAAACTCACATCTGTTTCTCTGAAAGAGAAGCAGTCTGTTCCAACACTTCAATTCACTGTAAGAAGTGAATGGAGTGTTGCTTCACCTTCTAAATGCTCTCCTTTTAGAGAAAATCACTCTCTTTTGAAACTGTCTTAAGCTACTTACAAGCATTCCCAAGAAACACACATCTGTTTCTCTGAAAGAGAAGCAGTCTGTTCCAACACTTCAATTCACTGTGCGAAGTGAATCGAGTGTTGCTTCACTTTCTATATGCTCTCCTTTTAGAGAAAATCACTCTCTTTTGAAAATGCCTTAAGCTACTTACAAGCATTCAGAAGAAACTCACATGCATTTTTCTGAAAGAGAAGCAGTCTGTTCCAACACTTCAATTCACTGTGCGTAGTGAATGGAGTGTTGCTTCACTTTCTAAATGCTGTCCTTTCAGAGAAAATCACTTTCCTTTGAAAGTGCCTTAAGGTACTTACAAGCATTCACAAGAAACTCATATCTGTTTCTCTCAAAGAGAAGTAGTCTGTTCCAACACTTCCATTCACTGTGCGTAGTGAATGGAGTGTTGCTTCACTTTCTAAACGCTGTCCTTTCAGAGAAAATCACTTTCCTTTGAAAGTGCCTTAAGCTACTTACAAGCATTCACAAGAAACTCACATGCATTTTCATGAAAGAGAAGCAGTCTGTTCCAACACTTCAATTCACTGTGAAAATTGAATGGTTGTTGCTTCACTTTCTATATGCTCTGCTTTTAGAGAAAATCACACTCTTTTAAAACTGCCTGAAGCTACTTACAAGCATTCACAAGAAACTCACATCTGTTTCTCTGAAAGAGAAGCAGTCTGTTCCAACACTTCAGTTCACTGTGCGTAGTGAATGGAGTGTTGCTTCACTTTCTAAATGCTGTCCTTTCAGAGAAAATCACTTTCCTTTGAAAGTGCCTTAAGCTACTTACAAGCACTCACAGCAAACTCACATGCATTTTTCTGAAAGAGAAGTAGTCTGTTCCAACACTTCAATTCACTAAGCGAAGTGAATGGAGTGTTGTTTCGCTTTCTAAATGCTGTCCTTTCAGAGAAAATCACTTTCCTTTGAAAGTGCCTTAAGCTACTTACAAGCATTCAACAGAAACTCACATGCGTTTCTCTGAAAGAGAAACAGTCTGTTCCAACACTTCAATTCACTGTGCGAATTGAATGGAGTGTTGCTTCACTTTCTAAATGCTGTCCTATCAGAGAAAATCACTTAGCTTTGAAAGTGCCTTAAGCTACTTACAAGCATTCAGAAGAAACTCACATCCGTTTCTCTCAAAGAGAAGCAGTCTGTTCCAACACTTCAATTCCCTGGGGGAAGTGAATGGAATGTTGCTTCACTTTCTATATGCTCTCCTTTTAGAGAAAATCACTCTCTTTTGAAACTGCATTAAGCTACTTACAAGCATTCAGAAGAAACTCACATGCATTTTTCTGAAAGAGAAGCAGTCTGTTCCAACACTTCAATTCACTGTGCGAAGTGAATGGAGTGTTGTTTCACTTTCTAAATGCTGTCCTTTCAGAGAAAATCCCTTTCCTTTGAAAGTGCCTTAAGCTACATACACACTTTCACAGGAAACTCAAATGCGTTTCTATGAAAGAGAAGCTGTCTGTGCCAAACTTCAATTCACTGTGCGAAGTGAATGGAGTGTTGCTTCACTTTCTAAATTTAGTCCTTTCAGAGAAAATCACTTTCCTTTGAAAGTGCCTTAAGCTACTTACAAGCATTCATCAGAAATTCACATGCGTTTCTCTGAAAGAGAAGCAGTCTGTTCCAACACTTAAATTCACTGTGCGAAGTGAATGGAGTGTTGCTTCACTTTCTAAATGCTGTCCTTTCAGAGAAAATCACTTTCCTTTGAAAGTGCCTTAAGCTACTTACAAGCATTCACAAAAAACTCATATCCGTTTCTCGGAAAGAGAAGCAGTCTGTTCCAACACTTCAATTCACTGTGCGTAGTGAATGGAGTGTTGCTTCACTTTCTAAATGCTGTCCTTTCAGAGAAAATCACTTCCCTTTGAAAGTGCCTTAAGCTACTTACAAGCATTCACAAGAAACTCACATCCGTTTCTCTGAAAGAGAAGCAGTCTGTTCCAACACTTCAATTCACTGGGGGAAGTGAATGGAGTGTTGCTTCACTTTCTATATGCTCTCCTTTTAGAGAAAATCACTCTCTTTTGAAACTGCCTTAAGCTACTTACAAGCATTCAGAAGAAACTCACATGCATTTTTCTGAAAGAGAAGCAGTCTGTTCGAACTCTTCAATTCACTGTGCGAAGTGAATGGAGTGTTGTTTCGCTTTCTAAATGCTGTCCTTTCAGAGAAAATCACTTTCCTTTGAAAGTGCCTTAAGCTACTTACAAGCATTCAACAGAAATTCACATGCGTTTCTCTGAAAGAGAAACAGTCTGTTCCAACACTTCAATTCACTGTGCGAAGTGAATGGAGTGTTGCTTCACTTTCTAAATGCTGTCCTTTCCAAGAAAATCACTTTCCTTTGAAAGTGCCTTAAGCTACTTACAAGCATTCACAAGAAACTCACATCCGTTTCTCTGAAAGAGAAGCAGTCTGTTCCAACACTTCAATTCACTGGGGGAAGTGAATGGAGTGTTGCTTCACTTTCTATATGCTCTCCTTTTAGAGAAAATCACTCTCTTTTGAAACTGCCTTAAGCTACTTACAAGCATTCACAAAAAACTCACATGCATTTTTTTGAAAGTGAAGCTCTCTGTTCCAATACTTGAATTCACTGTGCGAAGTGAATGGAGTGTTCCTTCACTTTCTAAATACTGTCCTTTCAGAGAAAATCACTCTCTTTTGAAACTGCCTTAAGCTACTTACAAGCATTCACAAGAAACTCACATCTGTTTCTCTGAAAGATAAGCAGTCTGTCCAACACTTCAATTCACTGTGCGAAGTGAATGGAGTGTTGCTTCACTTTCTCAATGCTCTCATTTCAGAGAAAATCACTCTCTTTTGAAAATGCCTTAAGCTACTTACAAGCATTCACAAGAAACTCACATCTGTTTCTCTGAAAGAGAAGCAGTCTGTTCCAAACTTCAATTCACTGTGCGAAGTGAATGGAGTGTTGCTTCACTTTCTCAATGCTCTCCTTTTAGAGAAAATCACTCTCTTTTGAAAATGCCTTAAGCTACTTACAAGCATTCACAAGAAACTCACATCTGTTTCTCTGAAAGAGAAGCAGTCTGTTCCAACACTTCAATTCACTGTGCGAAGTGAATGGAGTGTTGCTTCACTTTCTCAATGCTCTCCTTTTAGAGAAAATCACTCTCTTTTGAAAATGCCTTAAGCTACTTACAAGCATTCACAAGAAACTCACATCTGTTTCTCTGAAAGAGAAGCAGTCTGTTCCAACACTTCAGTTCACTGTGCGTAATGAATGGAGTGTTGCTTCACTTTCTAAATGCTGTCCTTTTAGAGAAAATCACTTTCCTTTGAAAGTGCCTTAAGCTACTTACAAGCATTCACAGCAAACTCATATGCATTTTTCTGAAAGAGAAGTAGTCTGTTCCAACACTTCAATTCACTGTGCGAAGTGAATGGTGCGTTGTTTCGCTTTCTAAATGCTGTCCTTTCAGAGAAAATCACTTTCCTTTGAAAGTGCCTTAAGCTACTTACAAGCATTCAACAGAAATTCACATGCGTTTCTCTGAAAGAGAAGCAGTCTGTTCCAACACTTCAATTCACTGTGCGAAGTGAATGGAGTGTTGCTTCACTTTCTAAATGCTGTCCTTTCCGAGAAAATCTCTTAGCTTTGAAAGTGCCATAAGCTACTTACAAGCATTCAGAAGAAACTCACATCCATTTCTCTCAAAGAGAAGCAGTCTGTTCAACACTTCAATTCACTGGGGGAAGTGAATGGAGTGTTGCTTCACTTTCTATATGCTCTCCTTTTAGAGAAAATCACTCTCTTTTGAAACTGCCTTAAGCTACTTACAAGCATTCTGAAGAAACTCACATGCATTTTTCTGAAAGAGAAGCAGTCTGTTCCAACACTTCAATTCACTCTGCGAAGTGAATGGAGTGTTGTTTCACTTTCTAAATGCTGTCCTTTCCGAGAAAATCACTTTCCTTTGAAAGTGCCTTAAGCTACTTACACACATACACAGGAAACTCAAATGCGTTTCTATGAAATAGAAGCTGTCTGTGCCAACACTTCAATTCACTGTGCGAAGTGAATGGAGTGTTGCTTCACTTTCTAAATTTAGTCCTTTCAGAGAAAATCACTTTCCTTTGAAAGTGCCTTAAGCTACTTACAAGCATTCATCAGAAATTCACATGCGTTTCTCTGAAAGAGAAGCAGTCTGTTCCAACACTTAAATTCACTGTGTGAAGTGAATGGACTGTTGCTTCACTTTCTAAATGCAGTCCTTTCAGAGAAAATCACTTTCCTTTGAAAGTGCCTTAAGTTACTTACAAGCATTCACAAAAAACTCATATCTGTTTCTCTGAAAGAGAAGTAGTCTGTTCCAACACTTCAATTCACTGTGCGTAGTGAAAGGAGTGTAGCTTCACTTTATAAATGCTCTCCTTTCAGAGAAAATCACTTTTCTTTGAAAGTGCCTTAAGCTACTTACAAGCATTCAATAGAAATTCACATGCGTTTCTCTGAAAGAGAAGCAGTCTGTTGCAACACTTCAATTCACTGTGCGAAGTGAATGGAGTGTTGTTTCGCTTTCTAAATGCTGTCCTTTCAGAGAAAATCACTTTCCTTTGAAAGTTCCTTAGGCTACTTACAAGCATTCACAAGAAACTCACACGCATTTTTCTGAAAGAGAAGCTGTTTGTTCCAACACTTCAGTTCACTGTGTGAAGAGAATGGAGTGTTGCTTCACTTTCTATATGCTCTCCTTTTAGAGAAAATCTCTCTCTTTTGAAACTGCCTTAAGCTACTTACAAGCATTCACAAGAAACTCACATATGTTTCTCTGAAAGAGAAGCAGTCTGTTCCAACACTTCAATTCACTGTGCGTAGTGAATGGAGTGTTGCTTCACTTTCTAAATGCTGTCCTTTGAGAGAAAATCACTTTCCTTTGAAAGTGCCTTAAGCTACTTACAAGCATTCACAAGAAACTCATATCTGTTTCTCTCAAAGAGAAGTAGTCTGTTCCAACACTTCAATTCACTGTGCGTAGTGAATGGAGTGTTGCTTCACTTTCTAAATGCTGTCCTTTCAGAGAAAATCACTTTACTTTGAAAGTGCCTTAAGCTACTTACAAGTATTCAGAAGAAACTCACATGCATTTTTCTGAAAGAGAAGCAGTCTGTTCGAACACTTCAATTCACTGTGCGAAGTGAATGGAGTGTTGTTTCGCTTTCTAAATGCTGTCCTTTCAGAGAAAATCACTTTCCTTTGAAAGTGCCTTAAGCTACTTACAAGCATTCAACAGAAATTCACATGCGTTTCTCTGAAAGAGAAACAGTCTGTTCCAACACTTCAATTCACTGTGCGAAGTGAATGGAGTGTTGCTTTACTTTCTCAATGCTCTCCTTTTAGAGAAAATCACTCTCTTTTGAAAATGCCTTAAGCTACTTACAAGCATTCACAAGAAACTCACATCTGTTTCTCTGAAAGAGAAGCAGTCTGTTCCAACACTTCAGTTCACTGTGCGTAGTGAATGGAGTGTTGCTTCACTTTCTAAATGCTGTCCTTTCAGAGAAAATCACTTTCCTTTGAAAGTGCCTTAAGCTACTTACAAGCATTCACAGCAAACTCACATGCATTTTTCTGAAAGAGAAGCAGTCTGTTCCAACACTTCAATTCACTGTGCGAAGTGAATGGAGTGTTGTTTCGCTTTCTAAATGCTGTCCTTCCAGAGAAAATCACTTTCCTTTGAAAGTGCCTTTAGCTACTTACAAGCATTCAACAGAAATTCACATGCGTTTCTCTGAAAGAGAAACAGTCTGTTCCAACACTTCAATTCACTGTGCGAATTGAATGGAGTGTAGCTTCACTTTCTAAATGCTGTCCTTTCAGAGAAAATCACTTTCCTTTGAAAGTGCCTTAAGCTACTTACAAGCATTCACAAGAAACTCACATGCATCTTTCTGAAAGAGAAGCCGTCTGTTCCAACACTTCAATTCACAGTGCGTAGTGAATGGAGTGTTGCTTCACTTTCTAAATGCTGTCCTTTCAGAGAAAATCACTTTCCTTTGAAAGTGCCTTAAGCTACTTACAAGCATTCACAAGAAACTCATATCTGTTTCTCTCAAAGAGAAGTAGTCTGTTCCAACACTTCAATTCACTGTGCGTAGTGAATGGAGTGTTGCTTCACTTTCTAAATGCTGTCCTTTCAGAGAAAATCACTTAGCTTTTAAAGTGCCTTAAGCTACTTACAAGCATTCAGAAGAAACTCACATCTGTTTCTCTCAAAGAGAAGCAGTCTGTTCCAACACTTCAATTCACTGGGGGAAGTGAATGGAGTGTTGCTTCACTTTCTATATGCTCTCCTTTTAGAGAAAATCACTCTCTTTTGAAACTGCCTTAAGCTACTTACAAGCATTCACAAGAAACTCCATGCATTTTTCTGAAAGAGAAGCAGTCTGTTCCAACACTTCAATTCACTGTGCGAAGTGAATGGAGTGTTGTTTCACTTTCGAAATGCTGTCCTTTCAGAGAAAATCACTTTCCTTTGAAAGTGCCTTAAGCTACTTACACACATTCACAGGAAACTCAAATGCGTTTCTATGAAAAAGAAGCTGTCTGTGCCAACACTTCAATTCACTCTGCGAAGTGAATGGAATGTTGCTTCACTTTCTTAATTTAGTCCTTTCAGAGAAAATCACTTTCCTTTGAAAGTGCCTTAAGCTACTTACAAGCATTCATGAGAAATTCACATGCGTTTCTCTGAAAGAGAAGCAGTCTGTTCCAACACTTCAATTCACTGGGGGAAGTGAATGATGTGTTGCTTCACTTTCTATATGCTCTCCTTTTAGAGAAAATCACTCTCTTTTGAAACTGCCTTAAGCTACTTACAAGCATTCACAAGAAACTCACATCTGTTTCTGTGAAAGAGAGGCATATGTTCCAACAATTCAATTCACTGTGCGAAGGAAATGGAGTGTTGCTTCACTTTATAAATGCTGTCCTTTCAGAGAAAATCCCTTTCCTTTGAAAGTGCCTTCAGCTACTTACAAGCATTCAACAGAAATACACATGCGTTTCTCTGAAAGAGAAGCAGTCTGTTCCAACACTTCAATTCACAGTGCGAAGTGAATGGAGTGTTGCTTCACTTTCTAAATGCTGTCCTTTCAGAGAAAATCACTTTCCTTTGAAAGTGCCTTAATCTACTTACAAGCATTCAACAGAAATTCACATGCGTTTCTCCGAAAGAGAAGCAGTCTGTTCCAACACTTCAATTCACAGTGCGAAGTGAATGGAGTGTCGCTTCACTTTCCAAATGCTGTCCTTTCAGAGAAAATCACTTTCCTTTGAAAGTGCCTTAAGCTACTTACAAGCATTCACAAAAAACTCATATCTGTTTCTCTGAAAGAGAAGTAGTCTGTTCCAACACTTCAATTCACTGTGCATAGTGAATGGAGTGTTGCTTCACTTTCTAAATGCTGTCCTTTCAGAGAAAATCACTTTCCTTTGAAAGTGCCTTAAGCTACTTACAAGCATTCAATAGAAATTCACATGCGTTTCTCTCAAAGAGAAGTAGTCTGGTTCCACACTTCAATTCACTGTGCGTAGTGAATGGAGTGTTGCTTCACTTTCTAAATGCTGTCCTTTCAGAGAAAATCACTTTGCTTTGAAAGTGCCTTAAGCTACTTACAAGCATTCACAAGAAACTCACATGCATTTTTCTGAAAGAGAAGCAGTCTGTTCAAACACTTCAATTCACTGTACGAAGTTAATGGAGTGTTGTTTCACTTTCTAAATGCTGTCCTTTCAGAAAAAATCACTTTCCTTTGAAAGTGCCTTAAGCTACTTACAAGCATTCACAGGAAACTCAAATGCGTTTCTATGAAAGAGAAGCTGTCTGTGCCAACACTTCAATTCACTGTGCGAAGTGAATGGAGTGTTGCTTCACTTTCTAAATTTAGTCCTTTCAGAGAAAATCACTTTCCTTTGAAAGTGCCTTAAGCTACTTACAAGCATTCATCAGAAATTCACATGCGTTTCTCTGAAAGAGAAGCAGTCTTTTCCAACACTTAAATTCACTGTGCGAAGTGAATGGAGTGTTGCTTCACTTTCTAAATGCTGTCCTTTCAGAGAAAATCACTTTCCTTTGAAAGTGCCTTAAGCTACTTACAAGCATTCACAAAAAACTCATATCTGTTTCTCTGAAAGAGAAGTAGTCTGTTCTAACACTTCAATTCACTGTGCGTAGTGAATGGAGTGTAGCTTCACTTTCTAAATGCTCTCCTTTCAGAGAAAATCACTTTCCTTTGAAAGTGCCTTAAGCTACTTACAAGCATTCAATAGAAATTCACATGCGTTTCTCTGAAAGAGAAACAGTCTGTTGCAACACTTCAATTCACTGTGCGAAGTGAATGGAGTGTTGTTTCGCTTTCTAAATGCTGTCCTTTCAGAGAAAATCACTTTCCTTTGAAAGTGCCTTAAGCTACTTACAAGCATTCATCAGAAATTCACATGCGTTTCTCTGAAAGAGAAGCAGTCTTTTCCAACACTTAAATTCACTGTGCGAAGTGAATGGAGTGTAGCTTCACTTTCTAAATGCTGTCCTTTCAGAGAAAATCACTTTCCTTTGAAAGTGCCTTAAGCTACTTACAAGCATTCACAAGAAACTCACATGCATCTTTCTGAAAGAGAAGCCTTCTATTCCAACACTTCAATTCACAGTGCGTAGTGAATGGAGTGTTGCTTCACTTTCTAAATGCTGTCCTTTCAGAGAAAATCACTTTCCTTTGAAAGTGTTTTAAGCTACTTACAAACATTCAATAGAAATTCACATGCGTTTCTCTGAAAGAGCAGCAGTCTTTTCCAACACTTCAATACACTGTGCGAAGTGAATGGAGTGTTGCTTCACTTTCTAAATGCTGTCCTTTCAGAGAAAATCACTTAGCTTTTAAAGTGCCTTAAGCTACTTACAAGCATTCAGAAGAAACTCACATCTGTTTCTCTCAAAGAGAAGCAGTCTGTTCCAACACTTCAATTCACTGGGGGAAGTGAATGGAGTGTTGCTTCACTTTCTATATGCTCTCCTTTTAGAGAAAATCACTCTCTTTTGAAACTGCCTTAAGCTACTTACAAGCATTCACAAGAAACTCCATGCATTTTTCTGAAAGAGAAGCAGTCTGTTCCAACACTTCAATTCACTGTGCGAAGTGAATGGAGTGTTGTTTCACTTTCGAAATGCTGTCCTTTCAGAGAAAATCACTTTCCTTTGAAAGTGCCTTAAGCTACTTACACACATTCACAGGAAACTCAAATGCGTTTCTATGAAAAAGAAGCTGTCTGTGCCAACACTTCAATTCACTCTGCGAAGTGAATGGAATGTTGCTTCACTTTCTTAATTTAGTCCTTTCAGAGAAAATCACTTTCCTTTGAAAGTGCCTTAAGCTACTTACAAGCATTCATCAGAAATTCACATGCGTTTCTCTGAAAGAGAAGCAGTCTGTTCCAACACTTCAATTCACTGGGGGAAGTGAATGAAGTGTTGCTTCACTTTCTATATGCTCTCCTTTTAGAGAAAATCACTCTCTTTTGAAACTGCCTTAAGCTACTTACAAGCATTCACAAGAAACTCACATCTGTTTCTGTGAAAGAGAGGCATATGTTCCAACAATTCAATTCACTGTGCGAAGGAAATGGAGTGTTGCTTCACTTTATAAATGCTGTCCTTTCAGAGAAAATCCCTTTCCTTTGAAAGTGCCTTCAGCTACTTACAAGCATTCAACAGAAATACACATGCGTTTCTCTGAAAGAGAAGCAGTCTGTTCCAACACTTCAATTCACAGTGCGAAGTGAATGGAGTGTTGCTTCACTTTCTAAATGCTGTCCTTTCAGAGAATATCACTTTCCTTTGAAAGTGCCTTAATCTACTTACAAGCATTCAACAGAAATTCACATGCGTTTCTCCGAAAGAGAAGCAGTCTGTTCCAACACTTCAATTCACTGGGGGAAGTGAATGAAGTGTTGCTTCACTTTCTATATGCTCTCCTTTTAGAGAAAATCACTCTCTTTTGAAACTGCCTTAAGCTACTTACAAGCATTCACAAGAAACTCACATCTGTTTCTGTGAAAGAGAGGCATATGTTCCAACAATTCAATTCACTGTGCGAAGGAAATGGAGTGTCGCTTCACTTTCCAAATGCTGTCCTTTCAGAGAAAATCACTTTCCTTTGAAAGTGCCTTAAGCTACTTACAAGCATTCACAAAAAACTCATATCTGTTTCTCTGAAAGAGAAGTAGTCTGTTCCAACACTTCAATTCACTGTGCATAGTGAATGGAGTGTTGCTTCACTTTCTAAATGCTGTCCTTTCAGAGAAAATCACTTTCCTTTGAAAGTGCCTTAAGCTATTTACAAGCATTCAATAGAAATTCACATGCGTTTCTCTCAAAGAGAAGTAGTCTGGTTCCACACTTCAATTCACTGTGCGTAGTGAATGGAGTGTTGCTTCACTTTCTAAATGCTGTCCTTTCAGAGAAAATCACTTTGCTTTGAAAGTGCCTTAAGCTACTTACAAGCATTCACAAGAAACTCACATGCATTTTTCTGAAAGAGAAGCAGTCTGTTCAAACACTTCAATTCACTGTACGAAGTTAATGGAGTGTTGTTTCACTTTCTAAATGCTGTCCTTTCAGAAAAAATCACTTTCCTTTGAAAGTGCCTTAAGCTACTTACAAGCATTCACAGGAAACTCAAATGCGTTTCTATGAAAGAGAAGCTGTCTGTGCCAACACTTCAATTCACTGTGCGAAGTGAATGGAGTGTTGCTTCACTTTCTAAATTTAGTCCTTTCAGAGAAAATCACTTTCCTTTGAAAGTGCCTTAAGCTACTTACAAGCATTCATCAGAAATTCACATGCGTTTCTCTGAAAGAGAAGCAGTCTTTTCCAACACTTAAATTCACTGTGCGAAGTGAATGGAGTGTTGCTTCACTTTCTAAATGCTGTCCTTTCAGAGAAAATCACTTTCCTTTGAAAGTGCCTTAAGCTACTTACAAGCATTCACAAAAAACTCATATCTGTTTCTCTGAAAGAGAAGTAGTCTGTTCTAACACTTCAATTCACTGTGCGTAGTGAATGGAGTGTAGCTTCACTTTCTAAATGCTCTCCTTTCAGAGAAAATCACTTTCCTTTGAAAGTGCCTTAAGCTACTTACAAGCATTCAATAGAAATTCACATGCGTTTCTCTGAAAGAGAAACAGTCTGTTGCAACACTTCAATTCACTGTGCGAAGTGAATGGAGTGTTGTTTCGCTTTCTAAATGCTGTCCTTTCAGAGAAAATCACTTTCCTTTGAAAGTGCCTTAAGCTACTTACAAGCATTCATCAGAAATTCACATGCGTTTCTCTGAAAGAGAAGCAGTCTTTTCCAACACTTAAATTCACTGTGCGAAGTGAATGGAGTGTAGCTTCACTTTCTAAATGCTGTCCTTTCAGAGAAAATCACTTTCCTTTGAAAGTGCCTTAAGCTACTTACAAGCATTCACAAGAAACTCACATGCATCTTTCTGAAAGAGAAGCCGTCTGTTCCAACACTTCAATTCACAGTGCGTAGTGAATGGAGTGTTGCTTCACTTTCTAAATGCTGTCCTTTCAGAGAAAATCACTTTCCTTTGAAAGTGCCTTAAGCTACATACAAACATTCAATAGAAATTCACATGCGTTTCTCTGAAAGAGCAGCAGTCTTTTCCAACACTTCAATACACTGTGCGAAGTGAATGGAGTGTTGCTTCACTTTCTAAATGCTGTCCTTTCAGAGAAAATCACTTAGCTTTTAAAGTGCCTTAAGCTACTTACAAGCATTCAGAAGAAACTCACATCTGTTTCTCTCAAAGAGAAGCAGTCTGTTCCAACACTTCAATTCACTGGGGGAAGTGAATGGAGTGTTGCTTCACTTTCTATATGCTCTCCTTTTAGAGAAAATCACTCTCTTTTGAAACTGCCTTAAGCTACTTACAAGCATTCACAAGAAACTCCATGCATTTTTCTGAAAGAGAAGCAGTCTGTTCCAACACTTCAATTCACTGTGCGAAGTGAATGGAGTGTTGTTTCACTTTCGAAATGCTGTCCTTTCAGAGAAAATCACTTTCCTTTGAAAGTGCCTTAAGCTACTTACACACATTCACAGGAAACTCAAATGCGTTTCTATGAAAAAGAAGCTGTCTGTGCCAACACTTCAATTCACTCTGCGAAGTGAATGGAATGTTGCTTCACTTTCTTAATTTAGTCCTTTCAGAGAAAATCACTTAGCTTTTAAAGTGCCTTAAGCTACTTACAAGCATTCACAAAAAACTCATATCTGTTTCTCTGAAAGAGAAGTAGTCTGTTCTAACACTTCAATTCACTGTGCGTAGTGAATGGAGTGTAGCTTCACTTTCTAAATGCTCTCCTTTCAGAGAAAATCACTTTCCTTTGAAAGTACCTTAAGCTACTTACAAGCATTCAATAGAAATTCACATGCGTTTCTCTGAAAGAGAAACAGTCTGTTGCAACACTTCAATTCACTGTGCGAAGTGAATGGAGTGTTGTTTCGCTTTCTAAATGCTGTCCTTTCAGAGAAAATCACTTTCCTTTGAAAGTGCCTTACACTACTTACAAGCATTCATCAGAAATTCACATGCGTTTCTCCTAAAGAGAAGCAGTCTGTTCCAACACTTCAATTCACTGGGGGAAGTGAATGGAGTGTTGCTTCACTTTCTATATGCTCTCCTTTTAGAGAAAATCACTCTCTTTTGAAACTGCCTTAAGCTACTTACAAGCATTCACAAGAAACTCACATCTGTTTCTGTGAAAGAGAGGCATCTGTTCCAACAATTCAATTCACTGTGCGAAGGGAATGGAGTGTTGCTTCACTTTATAAATGCTGTCCTTTCAGAGAAAATCCCTTTCCTTTGAAAGTGCCTTCAGCTACTTACAAGCATTCAACAGAAATACACATGCGTTTCTCTGAAAGAGAAGCAGTCTGTTCCAACACTTCAATTCACAGTGCGAAGTGAATGGAGTGTTGCTTCACTTTCTAAATGCTGTCCTTTCAGAGAAAATCACTTTCCTTTGAAAGTGCCTTAATCTACTTACAAGCATTCAACAGAAATTCACATGCGTTTCTCCGAAAGAGAAGCAGTCTGTTCCAACACTTCAATTCACAGTGCGAAGTGAATGGAGTGTTGCTTCACTTTCCAAATGCTGTCCTTTCAGAGAAAATCACTTTCCTTTGAAAGTGCCTTAAGCTACTTACAAGCACTCACAAAAAACTCATATCTGTTTCTCTGAAAGAGAAGTAGTCTGTTCCAACACTTCAATTCACTGTGCGTAGTGAATGGAGTGTTGCTTCACTTTCTAAATGCTGTCCTTTCAGAGAAAATCACTTTCCTTTGAAAGTGCCTTAAGCTACTTACAAGCATTCAATAGAAATTCACATGCGTTTCTCTCAAAGAGAAGTAGTCTGGTTCCACACTTCAATTCACTGTGCGTAGTGAATGGAGTGTTGCTTCACTTTCTAAATGCTGTCCTTTCAGAGAAAATCACTTTGCTTTGAAAGTGCCTTAAGCTACTTACAAGCATTCACAAGAAACTCACATGCATTTTTCTGAAAGAGAAGCAGTCTGTTCCAACACTTCAATTCACTGTGCGAAGTGAATGGAGTGTTGTTTCACTTTCTAAATGCTGTCCTTTCAGAGAAAATCACTTTCCTTTGAAAGTGCCTTAAGCTACTTACAAGCATTCACAGGAAACTCAAATGCGTTTCTATGAAAGAGAAGCTGTCTGTGCCAACACTTCAATTCACTGTGCGAAGTGAATGGAGTGTTGCTTCACTTTCTAAATTTAGTCCTTTCAGAGAAAATCACTTTCCTTTGAAAGTGCCTTAAGCTACTTACAAGCATTCATCAGAAATTCACATGCGTTTCTCTGAAAGAGAAGCAGTCTTTTCCAACACTTAAATTCACTGTGCGAAGTGAATGGAGTGTTGCTTCACTTTCTAAATGCTGTCCTTTCAGAGAAAATCACTTTCCTTTGAAAGTGCCTTAAGCTACTTACAAGCATTCACAAAAAACTCATATCTGTTTCTCTGAAAGAGAAGTAGTCTGTTCTAACACTTCAATTCACTGTGCGTAGTGAATGGAGTGTAGCTTCACTTTCTAAATGCTCTCCTTTCAGAGAAAATCACTTTCCTTTGAAAGTGCCTTAAGCTACTTACAAGCATTCATTAGAAATTCACATGCGTTTCTCTGAAAGAGAAACAGTCTGTTGCAACACTTCAATTCACTGTGCGAAGTGAATGGAGTGTTGTTTCGCTTTCTAAATGCTGTCCTTTCAGAGAAAATCACTTTCCTTTGAAAGTGCCTTACACTACTTACAAGCATTCACAAGAAACTCACACGCATTTTTCTGAAAGACAAGCTGTTTGTTCCAACAGTTCAATTCACTGTTTGAAGTGAATGGAGTGTTGCTTCACTTTCTATATGCTCTCCTTTTAGAGAAAATCTCTCTCTTTCGAAACTGCCTTAAGCTACTTACAAGCATTCACAAGAATCTCACATCTGTTTCTCTGAAAGAGAAGCAGTCTGTTCCAACACTTAAATTCACTGTGCGAAGTGAATGGAGTGTTGCTTCACTTTCTAAATGCAGTCCTTTCAGAGAAAATCACTTTCCTTTGAAAGTGCCTTAAGTTACTTACAAGCATTCACAAAAAACTCATATCTGTTTCTCTGAAAGAGAAGTAGTCTGTTCCAACACTTCAATTCACTGTAAGAAGTGAATGGAGTGTAGCTTCACTTTCTAAATGCTGTCCTTTCAGAGAAAATCACTTTCCTTTGAAAGTTCCTTAGGCTACTTACAAGCATTCAAAAGAAACTCACACGCATTTTTCTGAAAGAGAAGCTGTTTGTTCCAACACTTCAGTTCACTGTGTGAAGTGAATGGAGTGTTGCTTCACTTTCTATATGCTCTCCTTTTAGAGAAAATCTCTCTCTTTTGAAACTGCCTTAAGCTACTTACAAGCATTCACAAGAAACTCACATATGTTTCTCTGAAAGAGAAGCAGTCTGTTCCAACACTTCAATTCACTGTGCGTAGTGAATGGAGTGTTGCTTCACTTTCTAAATGCTGTCCTTTCAGAGAAAATCACTTTCCTTTGAAAGTGCCTTAAGGTATTTACAAGCATTCACAAGAAACTCATATCTGTTTCTCTCAAAGAGAAGTAGTCTGTTCCAACACTTCAATTCACTGTGCGTAGTGAATGGAGTGTTGCTTCACTTTCTAAATGCTGTCCTTTCAGAGAAAATCACTTTACTTAGAAGTGCCTTAAGCTACTAACAAGCATTCAGAAGAAACTCACATGCATTTTTCTGAAAGAGAAGCAGTCTGTTCGAACACTTCAATTCACTGTGCGAAGTGAATGGAGTGTTGTTTCTCTTTCTAAATGCTGTCCTTTCAGAGAAAATCACTTTCCTTTGAAAGTGCCTTAAGCTACTTACAAGCATTCAACAGAAATTCACATGCGTTTCTCTGAAAGAGAAACAGTCTGTTCCAACACTTCAATTCACTGTGCGAAGTGAATGGAGTGTTGCTTCACTTTCTAAATGCTGTTCTTTCCGAGAAAATCACTTTCCTTTGAAAGTGCTTTAAGCTACTTACAAGCATTCACAAGAAACTCACATCCGTTTCTCTGAAAGAGAAGCAGTCTGTTCCAACACTTCAATTCACTGGGGGAAGTGAATGGAGTGTTGCTTCACTTTCTATATGCTCTCCTTTTAGAGAAAATCACTCTCTTTTGAAACTGCCTTAAGCTACTTACAAGCATTCACAAGAAACTCACATGCATTTTTTTGAAAGTGAAGCTCTCTGTTCCAATACTTGAATTCACTGTGCGAAGTGAATGGAGTGTTCCTTCACTTTCTAAATACTGTCCTTTCAGAGAAAATCACTTTCCTTTGAAAGTGCCTTAAGCTACTTACAAGCATTCACAAGAAACTCACATGCGTTTCTCTGAAAGAGAAATAGTCTGTTCCAACACTTCAATTCACAGTGCGAAGTGAATGGAGTGTTGCTTCACTTTCTAAATGCTGTCCTTTCAGAGAAAATCACTTTCCTTTGAAAGTGCCTTAAGTTACTTACAAGCATTCACAAAAAACTCATATCTATCTCTCTGAAAAAAAAGTAGTCTGTTCCAACACTTCAATTCACTGTGCGTAGTGAATGGAGTGTTGCTTCACTTTCTCAATGCTCTCCTTTTAGAGAAAATCACTCTCTTTTGAAAATGCCTTAAGCTACTTACAAGCATTCACAAGAAACTCACATCTGTTTCTCTGAAAGAGAAGCAGTCTGTTCCAACACTTCAATTCACTGTGCGAAGTGAATGGAGTGTTGCTTCACTTTCTCAATGCTCTCCTTTTAGAGAAAATCACTCTCTTTTGAAAATGCCTTAAGCTACTTACAAGCATTCACAAGAAACTCACATCTGTTTCTCTGAAAGAGAAGCAGTCTGTTCCAACACTTCAATTCACTGTGCGAAGTGAATGGAATGTTGCTTCACTTTCTCAGTGCTCTCTTTTAGAGAAAATCACTCTCATTTGAAAATGCCTTAAGCTACTTACAAGCATTCACAAGAAACTCACATCTGTTTCTCTGAAAGAGAAGCAGTCTGTTCCAACACTTCAGTTCACTGTGCGTAGTGAATGGAGTGTTGCTTCACTTTCTAAATGCTGTCCTTTCAGAGAAAATCACTTTCCTTTGAAAGTGCCTTAAGCTACTTACAAGCATTCACAGCAAACTCACGTGCATTTTTCTGAAAGAGAAGCAGTCTGTTCCAACACTTCAATTCACTCTGCGAAGTGAATGGAGTGTTGTTTCGCTTTCTAAATGCTGTACTTCCAGAGAAAATCACGTTCCTTTGAAAGTGCCTTAAGCTACTTACAAGCATTCAACAGAAATTCACATGCGTTTCTCTGAAAGAGAAACAGTCTGTTCCAACACTTCAATTCACTGTGCGAATTGAATGGAGTGTTGCTTCACTTTCTAAATGCTGTCCTTTCAGAGAAAATCACTTTCCTTTGAAAGTGCCTTAAGCTACTTACAAGCATTCACAAGAAAGTCACATGCATCTTTCTGAAAGAAGAGCCGTCTGTTCCAACACTTCAATTCACTGTGCGTAGTGAATGGAGTGTTGCTTCACTTTCTCAATGCTCTCCTTTTAGAGAAAATCACTCTCTTTTGAAAATGCCTTAAGCTACTTACAAGCATTCACAAGAAACTCACATCTGTTTCTCTGAAAGAGAAGCAGTCTGTTCCAACACTTCAATTCACTGTGCGAAGTGAATGGAGTGCTGCTTTACTTTCTCAATGCTCTCCTTTTAGAGAAAATCACTCTCTTTTGAAAATGCCTTAAGCTCCTTACAAGCATTCACAAGAAACTCACATCTGTTTCTCTGAAAGAGAAGCAGTCTGTTTCAACACTTCAGTTCACTGTGCGTAGTGAATGGAGTGTTGCTTCACTTTCTAAATGCTGTCCTTTCAGAAAAAATCACTTTCCTTTGAAAGTGCCTTAAGCTACTTACAAGCATTCACAGCAAACTCACATGCATTTTTCTGAAAGAGAAGCAGTCTGTTCCAACACTTCAATTCACTGTGCGAAGTGAATGGAGTGTTGTTTCGCTTTCTAAATGCTGTCCTTTCAGAGAAAATCACTTTCCTTTAAAAGTTCCTTAAGCTACTTACAAGCATTCAACAGAAATTCACATGCGTTTCTCTGACAGAGAAACAGTCTGTTCCAACACTTCAATTCACTGTGCGAATTGAATGGAGTGTTGCTTCACTTTCTAAATGCTGTCCTTTCAGAGAAAATCACTTTCCTTTGAAAGTGCCTTAAGCTACTTACAAGCATTCACAAGAAACTCACATGCATCTTTCTGAAAGAGAAGCCATCTGTTCCAACACTTCAATTCACTGTGCGTAGTGAATGGAGTGTTGCTTCACTTTCTAAATGCTGTCCTTTCAGAGAAAATCACTTTCCTTTGAAAGTGCCTTAAGCTACTTTCAAGCATTCAATAGAAATTCACATGCGTTTCTCTGAAAGAGAAACAGTCTGTTGCAACACTTCAATTCACTGTGCGAAGTGAATGGAGTGTTGTTTCGCTTTCTAAATGCTGTCCTTTCAGAGAAAATCACTTTCCTTTGAAAGTGCCTTGCCCTACTTACAAGCATTCACAAGAAACTCACACGCATTTTTCTGAAAGAGAAACTGTTTGTTCCAACAGTTCAATTCACTGTGTGAAGTGAATGGAGTGTTGCTTCACTTTCTAAATTTAGTCCTTTCAGAGAAAATCACTTTCCTTTGAAAGTGCCTTAAGCTACTTACAAGCATTCACAGGAAACTCAAATGCGTTTCTATGAAAGAGAAGCTGTCTGTGCCAACACTTCAATTCACTGTGCGAAGTGAATGGAGTGTTGCTTCACTTTCTAAATTTAGTCCTTTCAGAGAAAATCACTTTCCTTTGAAAGTGCCTTAAGCTACTTACAAGCATTCATCGGAAATTGACATGCGTTTCTCTGAAAGAGAAGCAGTCTTTTCCAACACTTAAATTCACTGTGCGAAGTGAAAGGAGTGTTGCTTCACTTTCTAAATGCTGTCCTTTCAGAGAAAATCACTTTCCTTTGAAAGTGCCTTAAGCTACTTACAAGCATTCAATAGAAATTCACATGCGTTTCTCTGAAAGAGAAACAGTCTGTTGCAACACTTCAATTCACTGTGCGAAGTGAATGGAGTGTTGTTTCGCTTTCTAAATGCTGTCCTTTCAGAGAAAATCACTTTCCTTTGAAAGTGCCTTGCACTACTTACAAGCATTCACAAGAAACTCACACGCATTTTTCTGAAAGAGAAGCTGTTTGTTCCAACAGTTCAATTCACTGTGTGAAGTGAATGGAGTGTTGCTTCACTTTCTATATGCTCTCCTTTTAGAGAAAATCTCTCTCTTTTGAAACTGCCTTAAGCTACTTACAAGCATTCACAAGAATCTCACATCTGTTTCTCTGAAAGAGAAGCAGTCTGTTCCAACACTTCAATTCACTGTGCGTAGTGAATGGAGTGTTGCTTCACTTTCTAAATGCTGTCCTTTCAGAGAAAATCACTTTCCTTTGAAAGTGCCTTAAGGTACTTACAAGTATTCACAAGAAACTCATATCTGTTTCTCTCAAAGAGAAGTAGTCTGTTCCAACACTTCAATTCACTGTGCGAAGTGAATGGAGTGTTGTTTCGCTTTCTAAATTCTGTCCTTTCAGAGAAAATCACTTTCCTTTGAAAGTGCCTTAAGCTACTTACAAGCATTCAGAAGAAACTCACATGCATTTTTCTGAAAGAGAAGCAGTCTGTTCGAACACTTCAATTCACTGTGCGAAGTGAATGGAGTGTTGTTTCGCTTTCTAAATGCTGTCCTTTCAGAGAAAATCACTTTCCTTTGAAAGTGCCTTAAGCTACTTACAAGCATTCAACAGAAATTCACATGCGTTTCTCTGAAAGAGAAACAGTCTGTTCCAACACTTCAATTCACTGTGCGAAGTGAATGGAGTGTTGCTTCACTTTCTAAATGCTGTCCTTTCCGAGAAAATCACTTTACTTTGAAAGTGCCTTAAGCTACTTACAAGCATTCACAAGAAACTCAAATCCGTTTCTCTGAAAGAGAAGCAGTCTGTTCCAACACTTCAGTTCACTGGGTGAAGTGAATGGAGTGTTGCTTCACTTTCTATATGCTCTCCTTTTAGAGAAAATCACTCTCTTTTGAAACTGCCTTAAGCTACTTACAAGCATTCACAAGAAACTCACATGCATTTTTTTTTAAAGTGATGCTCTCTCTTCCAATAC
The DNA here is from genome assembly GCF_982192425.1 of Myodes glareolus. Classification (NCBI taxonomy): domain Eukaryota; kingdom Metazoa; phylum Chordata; class Mammalia; order Rodentia; family Cricetidae; genus Myodes; species Myodes glareolus. Next base: position 130,509,510 of record NC_142028.1, read on the forward strand.
TTGAATTCACTGTGCGAAGTGAATGGAGTGTTCCTTCACTTTCTAAATACTGTCCTTTCAGAGAAAATCACTTTCCTTTAAAAGTGCCTTAAGCTACTTACAAGCATTCACAAGAAACTCACATGCGTTTCTCTGAAAGAGAAACAGTCCGTTCCAACACTTCAATTCACAGTGCGAAGTGAATGGAGTGTTGCTTCACTTTCTAAATGCTGTCCTTTCAGAGAAAATCACTTTCCTTTGAAAGTGCCTTAAGTTACTTACAAGCATTCACAAAAAACTCATATCTATCTCTCTGAAAAAGGAGTAGTCTGTTCCAACACTTCAATTCACTGTGCGTAGTGAATGGAGTGTTGCTTCACTTTCTCAATGCTCTCCTTTTAGAGAAAATCACTCTCTTTTGAAAATGCCTTAAGCTACTTACAAGCATTCACAAGAAACTCACATCTGTTTCTCTGAAAGAGAAGCAGTCTGTTCCAACACTTCAGTTCACTGTGCGTAGTGAATGGAGTGTTGCTTCACTTTCTAAATGCTGTCCTTTCAGAGAAAATCACTTTCCTTTGAAAGTGCCTTAAGCTACTTACAAGCATTCACAGCAAACTCACATGCATTATTCTGAAAGAGAAGTAGTCTGTTCCAACACTTCAATTCACTGTGCGAAGTGAATGGAGTGTTGTTTCGCTTTCTAAATGCTGTCCTTTAGAGAAAATCACTTTCCTTTGAAAGTGCCTTAAGCTACTTACAAGCATTCAAGAGAAATTCACATGCGTTTCTCTGAAAGAGAAACAGTCTGTTCCAACACTTCAATTCACTGTGCGAATTGAATGGAGTGTTGCTTCACTTTCTAAATGCTGTCCTTTCAGAGAAAATCACTTTCCTTTGAAAGTGCCTTAAGCTACTTACAAGCATTCACAAGAAACTCACATGCATCTTTCTGAAAGAGAAGCCGTCTTTTCCAACACTTCAATTCACTGTGCGTAGTGAATGGAGTGTAGCTTCACTTTCTAAATGCTGTCCTTTCAGAGAAAATCACTTTCCTTTGAAAGTGCCTTAAGCTACTTACAAGCATTCAACAGAAATTCACATGCGTTTCTCTGAAAGAGAAGCAGTCTGTTCCACCACTTCAATTCATTGTGCGAAGTGAATGGAGTGTTGCTTCACTTTCTAAATGCTGTCCTTTCAGAGAAAATCACTTAGCTTTGAAAGTGCCTTAAGCTACTTACAAGCATTCAGAAGAAACTCACATCCGTTTCTCTGAAAGAGAAGCAGTCTGTTCCAACACTTCAATTCACTGGGGGAAGTGAATGGAGTGTTGCTTCACTTTCTATATGCTCTCCTTTTAGAGAAAATCACTCTCTTTTGAAACTGCCTTAAGCTACTTACAAGCATTCAGAAGAAACTCACATGCATTTTTCTGAAAGAGAAGCAGTCTGTTCCAACACTTCAATTCACTGTGCGAAGTGAATGGAGTGTTGTTTCACTTTCAAATGCTGTCCTTTCAGAGAAAATAACTTTCCTATGAAAGTGCCTTAAGCTACTTACACACATTCACAGGAAACTCAAATGCGTTTCTATGAAAGAGAAGCTGTCTGTGCCAACACTTCAATTCACTGTGCGAAGTGAATGGAGTGTTGCTTCACTTTCTAAATTTAGTCCTTTCAGAGAAAATCACTTTCCTTTGAAAGTGCCTTAAGCTACTTACAAGCATTCATTAGAAATTCACATGCGTTTCTCTGAAAGAGAAGCAGTCTGTTCCAACACTTAAATTCACTGTGCGAAGTGAATGGAGTGTTGCTTCACTTTCTAAATGCTGTCCTTTCAGAGAAAATCACTTTCCTTTGAAAGTGCCTTAAGCTACTTACAAGCATTCACAAAAAACTCATATCTGTTTCTCTGAAAGAGAAGTAGTCTGTTCCAACACTTCAATTCACTGTGCGTAGTGAATGGAGTGTAGCTTCACTTTCTAAATGCTCTCCTTTCAGAGAAAATCACTTTCCTTTGAAAGTGCCTTAAGCTACTTACAAGCATTCAATAGAAATTCACATGCGTTTCTCTGAAAGAGAAACAGTCTGTTGCAACACTTCAATTCACTGTGCGAAGTGAATGGAGTGTTGTTTCACTTTCTAAATGCTGTCCTTTCAGAGAAAATCACTTTCCTTTGAAAGTGCCTTACGCTACTTACAAGCATTCACAAGAAACTCACACGCATTTTTCTGAAAGAGAAGCTGTTTGTCCCAACACTTCAATTCACTGTGTGAAGTGAATGGAGTGTTGCTTCACTTTCTATATGCTCTCCTTTTAGAGAAAATCTCTCTCTTTTGAAACTGCCTTAAGCTACTTACAAGCATTCACAAGAATCTCACATCTGTTTCTCTGAAAGAGAAGCAGTCTGTTCCAACACTTCAATTCATTGTGCGTAGTGAATGGAGTGTTGCTTCACTTTCTAAATGCTGTCCTTTCAGAGAAAATCACTTTCCTTTGAAAGTGCCTTAAGGTACTTACAAGCATTCACAAGAAACTCATATCTGTTTCTCTCAAAGAGAAGTAGTCTGTTCCAACACTTCAATTCACTGTGCGTAGTGAATGGAGTGTTGCTTCACTTTCTAAATGCTGTCCTTTCAGAGAAAATCACTTTCCTTTGAAAGTGCCTTAAGCTACTTACAAGCATTCACAAGAAACTCACATGCGTTTCTCTGAAAGAGAAACAGTCTGTTCCAACACTTCAATTCACAGTGCGAAGTGAATGGAGTGTTGCTTCACTTTCTAAATGCTGTCCTTTCAGAGAAAATCACTTTCCTTTGAAAGTGCCTTAAGTTACTTACAAGCATTCACAAAAAACTCATATCTATCTCTCTGAAAAAGAAGTAGTCTGTTCCAACACTCCAATTCACTGTGCGTAGTGAATGGAGTGTAGCTTCACTTTCTAAATGCTCTCCTTTCAGAGAAAATCACTTTCCTTTGAAAATGCCTTAAGCTACTTACAAGCATTCACAAGAAACTCACATCTGTTTCTCTGAAAGAGAAGCAGTCTGTTCCAACACTTCAGTTCACTGTGCGTAGTGAATGGAGTGTTGCTTCACTTTCTAAATGCTGTCCTTTCAGAGAAAATCACTTTCCTTTGAAAGTGCCTTAAGCTACTTACAAGCATTCACAGCAAACTCACGTGCATTTTTCTGAAAGAGAAGCAGTCTGTTCCAACACTTCAATTCACTCTGCGAAGTGAATGGAGTGTTGTTTCGCTTTCTAAATGCTGTCCTTCCAGAGAAAATCACCTTCCTTTGAAAGTGCCTTAAGCTACTTACAAGCATTCAACAGAAATTCACATGCGTTTCTCTGAAAGAGAAACAGTCTGTTCCAACACTTCAATTCACTGTGCGAATTGAATGGAGTGTTGCTTCACTTTCTAAATGCTGTCCTTTCAGAGAAAATCACTTTCCTTTGAAAGTGCCTTAAGCTACTTACAAGCATTCACAAGAAAGTCACATGCATCTTTCTGAAAGAAGAGCCGTCTGTTCCAACACTTCAATTCACTGTGCGTAGTGAATGGAGTGTTGCTTCACTTTCTCAATGCTCTCCTTTTAGAGAAAATCACTCTCTTTTGAAAATGCCTTAAGCTACTTACAAGCATTCACAAGAAACTCACATCTGTTTCTCTGAAAGAGAAGCAGTCTGTTCCAACACTTCAATTCACTGTGCGAAGTGAATGGAGTGCTGCTTTACTTTCTCAATGCTCTCCTTTTAGAGAAAATCACTCTCTTTTGAAAATGCCTTAAGCTACTTACAAGCATTCACAAGAAACTCACATCTGTTTCTCTGAAAGAGAAGCAGTCTGTTTCAACACTTCAGTTCACTGTGCGTAGTGAATGGAGTGTTGCTTCACTTTCTAAATGCTGTCCTTTCAGAGAAAATCACTTTCCTTTGAAAGTGCCTTAAGCTACTTACAAGCATTCACAGCAAACTCACATGCATTTTTCTGAAAGAGAAGCAGTCTGTTCCAACACTTCAATTCACTGTGCGAAGTGAATGGAGTGTTGTTTCGCTTTCTAAATGCTGTCCTTTCAGAGAAAATCACTTTCCTTTAAAAGTTCCTTAAGCTACTTACAAGCATTCAACAGAAATTCACATGCGTTTCTCTGACAGAGAAACAGTCTGTTCCAACACTTCAATTCACTGTGCGAATTGAATGGAGTGTTGCTTCACTTTCTAAATGCTGTCCTTTCAGAGAAAATCACTTTCCTTTGAAAGTGCCTTAAGCTACTTACAAGCATTCACAAGAAACTCACATGCATCTTTCTGAAAGAGAAGCCATCTGTTCCAACACTTCAATTCACTGTGCGTAGTGAATGGAGTGTTGCTTCACTTTCTAAATGCTGTCCTTTCAGAGAAAATCACTTTCCTTTGAAAGTGCCTTAAGCTACTTACAAGCATTCAATAGAAATTCACATGCGTTTCTCTGAAAGAGAAACAGTCTGTTGCAACACTTCAATTCATTGTGCGAAGTGAATGGAGTGTTGCTTCACTTTCTAAATGCTGTCCTTTCAGAGAAAATCACTTAGCTTTGAAAGTGCCTTAAGCTACTTACAAGCATTCAGAAGAAACTCACATCCGTTTCTCTCAAAGAGAAGCAGTCTGTTCCAACACTTCAATTCACTGGAGGAAGTGAATGGAGTGTTGCTTCACTTTCTATATGCTCTCCTTTTAGAGAAAATCACTCTCTTTTGAAACTGCCTTAAGCTACTTACAAGCATTCACAAGAAACTCACATGCATTTTTCTGAAAGAGAAGCAGTCTGTTCCAACACTTCAATTCACTGTGCGAAGTGAATGGAGTGTTGTTTCACTTTCAAATGCTGTCCTTTCAGAGAAAATAACTTTCCTATGAAAGTGCCTTAAGCTACTTACACACATTCACAGGAAACTCAAATGCGTTTCTATGAAAGAGAAGCTGTCTGTGCCAACACTTCAATTCACTGTGCGAAGTGAATGGAGTGTTGCTTCACTTTCTAAATTTAGTCCTTTCAGAGAAAATCACTTTCCTTTGAAAGTGCCTTAAGCTACTTACAAGCATTCATTAGAAATTCACATGCGTTTCTCTGAAAGAGAAGCAGTCTGTTCCAACACTTAAATTCACTGTGCGAAGTGAATGGAGTGTTGCTTCACTTTCTAAATGCTGTCCTTTCAGAGAAAATCACTTTCCTTTGAAAGTGCCTTAAGCTACTTACAAGCATTCACAAAAAACTCATATCTGTTTCTCTGAAAGAGAAGTAGTCTGTTCCAACACTTCAATTCACTGTGCGTAGTGAATGGAGTGTAGCTTCACTTTCTAAATGCTCTACTTTCAGAGAAAATCACTTTCCTTTGAAAGTGCCTTAAGCTACTTACAAGCATTCAATAGAAATTCACATGCGTTTCTCTGAAAGAGAAACAGTCTGTTGCAACACTTCAATTCACTGTGCGAAGTGAATGGAGTGTTGTTTCACTTTCTAAATGCTGTCCTTTCAGAGAAAATCACTTTCCTTTGAAAGTGCCTTACGCTACTTACAAGCATTCACAAGAAACTCACACGCATTTTTCTGAAAGAGAAGCTGTTTGTCCCAACACTTCAATTCACTGTGTGAAGTGAATGGAGTGTTGCTTCACTTTCTATATGCTCTCCTTTTAGAGAAAATCTCTCTCTTTTGAAACTGCCTTAAGCTACTTACAAGCATTCACAAGAATCTCACATCTGTTTCTCTGAAAGAGAAGCAGTCTGTTCCAACACTTCAATTCACTGTGCGTAGTGAATGGAGTGTTGCTTCACTTTCTAAATGCTGTCCTTTCAGAGAAAATCACTTTCCTTTGAAAGTGCCTTAAGGTACTTACAAGCATTCACAAGAAACTCATATCTGTTTCTCTCAAAGAGAAGTAGTCTGTTCCAACACTTCAATTCACTGTGCGTAGTGAATGGAGTGTTGCTTCACTTTCTAAATGCTGTCCTTTCAGAGAAAATCACTTTCCTTTGAAAGTGCCTTAAGCTACTTACAAGCATTCACAAGAAACTCACATGCGTTTCTCTGAAAGAGAAACAGTCTGTTCCAACACTTCAATTCACTGTGCGTAGTGAATGGAGTGTAGCTTCACTTTCTAAATGCTGTCCTTTCAGAGAAAATCACTTTCCTTTGAAAGTGCCTTAAGCTACTTACAAGCATTCAACAGAAATTCACATGCGTTTCTCTGAAAGAGAAGCAGTCTGTTCCACCACTTCAATTCATTGTGCGAAGTGAATGGAGTGTTGCTTCACTTTCTAAATGCTGTCCTTTCAGAGAAAATCACTTAGCTTTGAAAGTGCCTTAAGCTACTTACAAGCATTCGGAAGAAACTCACATCCGTTTCTCTCAAAGAGAAGCAGTCTGTTCCAACACTTCAATTCACTGGGGGAAGTGAATGGAGTGTTGCTTCACTTTCTATATGCTCTCCTTTTAGAGAAAATCACTCTCTTTTGAAACTGCCTTAAGCTACTTACAAGCATTCAGAAGAAACTCACATGCATTTTTCTGAAAGAGAAGCAGTCTGTTCCAACACTTCAATTCACTGTGCGAAGTGAATGGAGTGTTGTTTCACTTTCAAATGCTGTCCTTTCAGAGAAAATAACTTTCCTATGAAAGTGCCTTAAGCTACTTACACACATTCACAGGAAACTCAAATGCGTTTCTATGAAAGAGAAGCTGTCTGTGCCAACACTTCAATTCACTGTGCGAAGTGAATGGAGTGTTGCTTCACTTTCTAAATTTAGTCCTTTCAGAGAAAATCACTTTCCTTTGAAAGTGCCTTAAGCTACTTACAAGCATTCATTAGAAATTCACATGCGTTTCTCTGAAAGAGAAGCAGTCTGTTCCAACACTTAAATTCACTGTGCGAAGTGAATGGAGTGTTGCTTCACTTTCTAAATGCTGTCCTTTCAGAGAAAATCACTTTCCTTTGAAAGTGCCTTAAGCTACTTACAAGCATTCACAAAAAACTCATATCTGTTTCTCTGAAAGAGAAGTAGTCTGTTCCAACACTTCAATTCACTGTGCGTAGTGAATGGAGTGTAGCTTCACTTTCTAAATGCTCTCCTTTCAGAGAAAATCACTTTCCTTTGAAAGTGCCTTAAGCTACTTACAAGCATTCAATAGAAATTCACATGCGTTTCTCTGAAAGAGAAACAGTCTGTTGCAACACTTCAATTCACTGTGCGAAGTGAATGGAGTGTTGTTTCACTTTCTAAATGCTGTCCTTTCAGAGAAAATCACTTTCCTTTGAAAGTGCCTTACGCTACTTACAAGCATTCACAAGAAACTCACACGCATTTTTCTGAAAGAGAAGCTGTTTGTCCCAACACTTCAATTCACTGTGTGAAGTGAATGGAGTGTTGCTTCACTTTCTATATGCTCTCCTTTTAGAGAAAATCTCTCTCTTTTGAAACTGCCTTAAGCTACTTACAAGCATTCACAAGAATCTCACATCTGTTTCTCTGAAAGAGAAGCAGTCTGTTCCAATACTTCAATTCACTGTGCGTAGTGAATGGAGTGTTGCTTCACTTTCTAAATGCTGTCCTTTCAGAGAAAATCACTTTCCTTTGAAAGTGCCTTAAGGTACTTACAAGCATTCACAAGAAACTCATATCTGTTTCTCTCAAAGAGAAGTAGTCTGTTCCAACACTTCAATTCACTGTGCGTAGTGAATGGAGTGTTGCTTCACTTTCTAAATGCTGTCCTTTCAGAGAAAATCACTTTCCTTTGAAAGTGCCTTAAGCTACTTACAAGCATTCACAAGAAACTCACATGCGTTTCTCTGAAAGAGAAACAGTCTGTTCCAACACTTCAATTCACAGTGCGAAGTGAATGGAGTGTTGCTTCACTTTCTAAATGCTGTCCTTTCAGAGAAAATCACTTTCCTTTGAAAGTGCCTTAAGTTACTTACAAGCATTCACAAAAAACTCATATCTATCTCTCTGAAAAAGAAGTAGTCTGTTCCAACACTTCAATTCACTGTGCGTAGTGAATGGAGTGTAGCTTCACTTTCTAAATGCTCTCCTTTCAGAGAAAATCACTTTCCTTTGAAAATGCCTTAAGCTACTTACAAGCATTCACAAGAAACTCACATCTGTTTCTCTGAAAGAGAAGCAGTCTGTTCCAACACTTCAGTTCACTGTGCGTAGTGAATGGAGTGTTGCTTCACTTTCTAAATGCTGTCCTTTCAGAGAAAATCACTTTCCTTTGAAAGTGCCTTAAGCTACTTACAAGCATTCACAGCAAACTCACGTGCATTTTTCTGAAAGAGAAGCAGTCTGTTCCAACACTTCAATTCACTCTGCGAAGTGAATGGAGTGTTGTTTCGCTTTCTAAATGCTGTCCTTCCAGAGAAAATCACCTTCCTTTGAAAGTGCCTTAAGCTACTTACAAGCATTCAACAGAAATTCACATGCGTTTCTCTGAAAGAGAAACAGTCTGTTCCAACACTTCAATTCACTGTGCGAATTGAATGGAGTGTTGCTTCACTTTCTAAATGCTGTCCTTTCAGAGAAAATCACTTTCCTTTGAAAGTGCCTTAAGCTACTTACAAGCATTCACAAGAAAGTCACATGCATCTTTCTGAAAGAAGAGCCGTCTGTTCCAACACTTCAATTCACTGTGCGTAGTGAATGGAGTGTTGCTTCACTTTCTCAATGCTCTCCTTTTAGAGAAAATCACTCTCTTTTGAAAATGCCTTAAGCTACTTACAAGCATTCACAAGAAACTCACATCTGTTTCTCTGAAAGAGAAGCAGTCTGTTCCAACACTTCAATTCACTGTGCGAAGTGAATGGAGTGCTGCTTTACTTTCTCAATGCTCTCCTTTTAGAGAAAATCACTCTCTTTTGAAAATGCCTTAAGCTACTTACAAGCATTCACAAGAAACTCACATCTGTTTCTCTGAAAGAGAAGCAGTCTGTTTCAACACTTCAGTTCACTGTGCGTAGTGAATGGAGTGTTGCTTCACTTTCTAAATGCTGTCCTTTCAGAGAAAATCACTTTCCTTTGAAAGTGCCTTAAGCTACTTACAAGCATTCACAGCAAACTCACATGCATTTTTCTGAAAGAGAAGCAGTCTGTTCCAACACTTCAATTCACTATGCGAAGTGATTGGAGTGTTGTTTCGCTTTCTAAATGCTGTCCTTTCAGAGAAAATCACTTTCCTTTAAAAGTTCCTTAAGCTACTTACAAGCATTCAACAGAAATTCACATGCGTTTCTCTGACAGAGAAACAGTCTGTTCCAACACTTCAATTCACTGTGCGAATTGAATGGAGTGTTGCTTCACTTTCTAAATGCTGTCCTTTCAGAGAAAATCACTTTCCTTTGAAAGTGCCTTAAGCTACTTACAAGCATTCACAAGAAACTCACATGCATCTTTCTGAAAGAGAAGCCATCTGTTCCAACACTTCAATTCACTGTGCGTAGTGAATGGAGTGTTGCTTCACTTTCTAAATGCTGTCCTTTCAGAGAAAATCACTTTCCTTTGAAAGTGCCTTAAGCTACTTACAAGCATTCAATAGAAATTCACATGCGTTTCTCTGAAAGAGAAACAGTCTGTTGCAACACTTCAATTCACTGTGCGAAGTGAATGGAGTGTTGTTTCGCTTTCTAAATGCTGTCCTTTCAGAGAAAATCACTTTCCTTTGAAAGTGCCTTGCCCTACTTACAAGCATTCACAAGAAACTCACACGCATTTTTCTGAAAGAGAAGCTGTTTGTTCCAACAGTTCAATTCACTGTGTGAAGTGAATGGAGTGTTGCTTCACTTTCTAAATTTAGTCCTTTCAGAGAAAATCACTTTCCTTTGAAAGTGCCTTAAGCTACTTACAAGCATTCACAGGAAACTCAAATGCGTTTCTATGAAAGAGAAGCTGTCTGTGCCAACACTTCAATTCACTGTGCGAAGTGAATGGAGTGTTGCTTCACTTTCTAAATTTAGTCCTTTCAGAGAAAATCACTTTCCTTTGAAAGTGCCTTAAGCTACTTACAAGCATTCATCGGAAATTGACATGCGTTTCTCTGAAAGAGAAGCAGTCTTTTCCAACACTTAAATTCACTGTGCGAAGTGAAAGGAGTGTTGCTTCACTTTCTAAATGCTGTCCTTTCAGAGAAAATCACTTTCCTTTGAAAGTGCCTTAAGCTACTTACAAGCATTCAATAGAAATTCACATGCGTTTCTCTGAAAGAGAAACAGTCTGTTGCAACACTTCAATTCACTGTGCGAAGTGAATGGAGTGTTGTTTCGCTTTCTAAATGCTGTCCTTTCAGAGAAAATCACTTTCCTTTGAAAGTGCCTTGCACTACTTACAAGCATTCACAAGAAACTCACACGCATTTTTCTGAAAGAGAAGCTGTTTGTTCCAACAGTTCAATTCACTGTGTGAAGTGAATGGAGTGTTGCTTCACTTTCTATATGCTCTCCTTTTAGAGAAAATCTCTCTCTTTTGAAACTGCCTTAAGCTACTTACAAGCATTCACAAGAATCTCACATCTGTTTCTCTGAAAGAGAAGCAGTCTGTTCCAACACTTCAATTCACTGTGCGTAGTGAATGGAGTGTTGCTTCACTTTCTAAATGCTGTCCTTTCAGAGAAAATCACTTTCCTTTGAAAGTGCCTTAAGGTACTTACAAGTATTCACAAGAAACTCATATCTGTTTCTCTCAAAGAGAAGTAGTCTGTTCCAACACTTCAATTCACTGTGCGAAGTGAATGGAGTGTTGTTTCGCTTTCTAAATTCTGTCCTTTCAGAGAAAATCACTTTCCTTTGAAAGTGCCTTAAGCTACTTACAAGCATTCAGAAGAAACTCACATGCATTTTTCTGAAAGAGAAGCAGTCTGTTCGAACACTTCAATTCACTGTGCGAAGTGAATGGAGTGTTGTTTCGCTTTCTAAATGCTGTCCTTTCAGAGAAAATCACTTTCCTTTGAAAGTGCCTTAAGCTACTTACAAGCATTCAACAGAAATTCACATGCGTTTCTCTGAAAGAGAAACAGTCTGTTCCAACACTTCAATTCACTGTGCGAAGTGAATGGAGTGTTGCTTCACTTTCTAAATGCTGTCCTTTCCGAGAAAATCACTTTACTTTGAAAGTGCCTTAAGCTACTTACAAGCATTCACAAGAAACTCAAATCCGTTTCTCTGAAAGAGAAGCAGTCTGTTCCAACACTTCAGTTCACTGGGTGAAGTGAATGGAGTGTTGCTTCACTTTCTATATGCTCTCCTTTTAGAGAAAATCACTCTCATTTGAAACTGCCTTAAGCTACTTACAAGCATTCACAAGAAACTCACATGCATTTTTTTTTAAAGTGATGCTCTCTCTTCCAATACTTGAATTCACTGTGCGAAGTGAATGGAGTGTTCCTTCACTTTCTAAATACTGTCCTTTCAGAGAAAATCACTTTCCTTTAAAGGTGCCTTAAGCTACTTACAAGCATTCACAAGAAACTCACATGCGTTTCTCTGAAAGAGAAATAGTCCGTTCCAACACTTCAATTCACAGTGCGAAGTGAATGGAGTGTTGCTTCACTTTCTAAATGCTGTCCTTTCAGAGAAAATCACTTTCCTTTGAAAGTGCCTTAAGTTACTTACAAGCATTCACAAAAAACTTATATCTATCTCTCTGAAAAAGGAGTAGTCTGTTCCAACACTTCAATTCACTGTGCGTAGTGAATGGAGTGTTGCTTCACTTTCTCAATGCTCTCCTTTTAGAGAAAATCACTCTCTTTTGAAAATGCCTTAAGCTACTTACAAGCATTCACAAGAAACTCACATCTGTTTCTCTGAAAGAGAAGCAGTCTGTTCCAACACTTCAGTTCACTGTGCGTAGTGAATGGAGTGTTGCTTCACTTTCTAAATGCTGTCCTTTCAGAGAAAATCACTTTCCTTTGAAAGTGCCTTAAGCTACTTACAAGCATTCACAGCAAACTCACATGCATTATTCTGAAAGAGAAGTAGTCTGTTCCAACACTTCAATTCACTGTGCGAAGTGAATGGAGTGTTGTTTCGCTTTCTAAATGCTGTCCTTTAGAGAAAATCACTTTCCTTTGAAAGTGCCTTAAGCTACTTACAAGCATTCAAGAGAAATTCACATGCGTTTCTCTGAAAGAGAAACAGTCTGTTCCAACACTTCAATTCACTGTGCGAATTGAATGGAGTGCTGCTTCACTTTCTAAATGCTGTCCTTTCAGAGAAAATCACTTTCCTTTGAAAGTGCCTTAAGCTACTTACAAGCATTCACAAGAAACTCACATGCATCTTTCTGAAAGAGAAGCCGTCTTTTCCAACACTTCAATTCACTGTGCGTAGTGAATGGAGTGTAGCTTCACTTTCTAAATGCTGTCCTTTCAGAGAAAATCACTTTCCTTTGAAAGTGCCTTAAGCTACTTACAAGCATTCAACAGAAATTCACATGCGTTTCTCTGAAAGAGAAGCAGTCTGTTCCACCACTTCAATTCATTGTGCGAAGTGAATGGAGTGTTGCTTCACTTTCTAAATGCTGTCCTTTCAGAGAAAATCACTTAGCTTTGAAAGTGCCTTAAGCTACTTACAAGCATTCAGAAGAAACTCACATCCGTTTCTCTCAAAGAGAAGCAGTCTGTTCCAACACTTCAATTCACTGGGGGAAGTGAATGGAGTGTTGCTTCACTTTCTATATGCTCTCCTTTTAGAGAAAATCACTCTCTTTTGAAACTGCCTTAAGCTACTTACAAGCATTCAGAAGAAACTCACATGCATTTTTCTGAAAGAGAAGCAGTCTGTTCCAACACTTCAATTCACTGTGCGAAGTGAATGGAGTGTTGTTTCACTTTCAAATGCTGTCCTTTCAGAGAAAATCACTTTCCTATGAAAGTGCCTTAAGCTACTTACACACATTCACAGGAAACTCAAATGCGTTTCTATGAAAGAGAAGCTGTCTGTGCCAACACTTCAATTCACTGTGCGAAGTGAATGGAGTGTTGCTTCACTTTCTAAATTTAGTCCTTTCAGAGAAAATCACTTTCCTTTGAAAGTGCCTTAAGCTACTTACAAGCATTCATTAGAAATTCACATGCGTTTCTCTGAAAGAGAAGCAGTCTGTTCCAACACTTAAATTCACTGTGCGAAGTGAATGGAGTGTTGCTTCACTTTCTAAATGCTGTCCTTTCAGAGAAAATCACTTTCCTTTGAAAGTGCCTTAAGCTACTTACAAGCATTCACAAAAAACTCATATCTGTTTCTCTGAAAGAGAAGTAGTCTGTTCCAACACTTCAATTCACTGTGCGTAGTGAATGGAGTGTAGCTTCACTTTCTAAATGCTCTACTTTCAGAGAAAATCACTTTCCTTTGAAAGTGCCTTAAGCTACTTACAAGCATTCAATAGAAATTCACATGCGTTTCTCTGAAAGAGAAACAGTCTGTTGCAACACTTCAATTCACTGTGCGAAGTGAATGGAGTGTTGTTTCACTTTCTAAATGCTGTCCTTTCAGAGAAAATCACTTTCCTTTGAAAGTGCCTTAAGGTACTTACAAGCATTCACAAGAAACTCATATCTGTTTCTCTCAAAGAGAAGTAGTCTGTTCCAACACTTCAATTCACTGTGCGTAGTGAATGGAGTGTTGCTTCACTTTCTAAATGCTGTCCTTTCAGAGAAAATCACTTTCCTTTGAAAGTGCCTTAAGCTACTTACAAGCATTCACAAGAAACTCACATGCGTTTCTCTGAAAGAGAAACAGTCTGTTCCAACACTTCAATTCACAGTGCGAAGTGAATGGAGTGTTGCTTCACTTTCTAAATGCTGTCCTTTCAGAGAAAATCACTTTCCTTTGAAAGTGCCTTAAGTTACTTACAAGCATTCACAAAAAACTCATATCTATCTCTCTGAAAAAGAAGTAGTCTGTTCCAACACTTCAATTCACTGTGCGTAGTGAATGGAGTGTAGCTTCACTTTCTAAATGCTCTCCTTTCAGAGAAAATCACTTTCCTTTGAAAATGCCTTAAGCTACTTACAAGCATTCACAAGAAACTCACATCTGTTTCTCTGAAAGAGAAGCAGTCTGTTCCAACACTTCAGTTCACTGTGCGTAGTGAATGGAGTGTTGCTTCACTTTCTAAATGCTGTCCTTTCAGAGAAAATCACTTTCCTTTGAAAGTGCCTTAAGCTACTTACAAGCATTCACAGCAAACTCACGTGCATTTTTCTGAAAGAGAAGCAGTCTGTTCCAACACTTCAATTCACTCTGCGAAGTGAATGGAGTGTTGTTTCGCTTTCTAAATGCTGTCCTTCCAGAGAAAATCACCTTCCTTTGAAAGTGCCTTAAGCTACTTACAAGCATTCAACAGAAATTCACATGCGTTTCTCTGAAAGAGAAACAGTCTGTTCCAACACTTCAATTCACTGTGCGAATTGAATGGAGTGTTGCTTCACTTTCTAAATGCTGTCCTTTCAGAGAAAATCACTTTCCTTTGAAAGTGCCTTAAGCTACTTACAAGCATTCACAAGAAAGTCACATGCATCTTTCTGAAAGAAGAGCCGTCTGTTCCAACACTTCAATTCACTGTGCGTAGTGAATGGAGTGTTGCTTCACTTTCTCAATGCTCTCCTTTTAGAGAAAATCACTCTCTTTTGAAAATGCCTTAAGCTACTTACAAGCATTCACAAGAAACTCACATCTGTTTCTCTGAAAGAGAAGCAGTCTGTTCCAACACTTCAATTCACTGTGCGAAGTGAATGGAGTGCTGCTTTACTTTCTCAATGCTCTCCTTTTAGAGAAAATCACTCTCTTTTGAAAATGCCTTAAGCTACTTACAAGCATTCACAAGAAACTCACATCTGTTTCTCTGAAAGAGAAGCAGTCTGTTTCAACACTTCAGTTCACTGTGCGTAGTGAATGGAGTGTTGCTTCACTTTCTAAATGCTGTCCTTTCAGAGAAAATCACTTTCCTTTGAAAGTGCCTTAAGCTACTTACAAGCATTCACAAGAAACTCACATGCATCTTTCTGAAAGAGAAGCCGTCTTTTCCAACACTTCAATTCACTGTGCGTAGTGAATGGAGTGTAGCTTCACTTTCTAAATGCTGTCCTTTCAGAGAAAATCACTTTCCTTTGAAAGTGCCTTAAGCTACTTACAAGCATTCAACAGAAATTCACATGCGTTTCTCTGAAAGAGAAGCAGTCTGTTCCACCACTTCAATTCATTGTGCGAAGTGAATGGAGTGTTGCTTCACTTTCTAAATGCTGTCCTTTCAGAGAAAATCACTTAGCTTTGAAAGTGCCTTAAGCTACTTACAAGCATTCAGAAGAAACTCACATCCGTTTCTCTCAAAGAGAAGCAGTCTGTTCCAACACTTCAATTCACTGGGGGAAGTGAATGGAGTGTTGCTTCACTTTCTATATGCTCTCCTTTTAGAGAAAATCACTCTCTTTTGAAACTGCCTTAAGCTACTTACAAGCATTCAGAAGAAACTCACATGTATTTTTCTGAAAGAGAAGCAGTCTGTTCCAACACTTCAATTCACTGTGCGAAGTGAATGGAGTGTTGTTTCACTTTCAAATGCTGTCCTTTCAGAGAAAATAACTTTCCTATGAAAGTGCCTTAAGCTACTTACACACATTCACAGGAAACTCAAATGCGTTTCTATGAAAGAGAAGCTGTCTGTGCCAACACTTCAATTCACTGTGCGAAGTGAATGGAGTGTTGCTTCACTTTCTAAATTTAGTCCTTTCAGAGAAAATCACTTTCCTTTGAAAGTGCCTTAAGCTACTTACAAGCATTCATTAGAAATTCACATGCGTTTCTCTGAAAGAGAAGCAGTCTGTTCCAACACTTAAATTCACTGTGCGAAGTGAATGGAGTGTTGCTTCACTTTCTAAATGCTGTCCTTTCAGAGAAAATCACTTTCCTTTGAAAGTGCCTTAAGCTACTTACAAGCATTCACAAAAAACTCATATCTGTTTCTCTGAAAGAGAAGTAGTCTGTTCCAACACTTCAATTCACTGTGCGTAGTGAATGGAGTGTAGCTTCACTTTCTAAATGCTCTCCTTTCAGAGAAAATCACTTTCCTTTGAAAGTGCCTTAAGCTACTTACAAGCATTCAATAGAAATTCACATGCGTTTCTCTGAAAGAGAAACAGTCTGTTGCAACACTTCAATTCACTGTGCGAAGTGAATGGAGTGTTGTTTTACTTTCTAAATGCTGTCCTTTCAGAGAAAATCACTTTCCTTTGAAAGTGCCTTACGCTACTTACAAGCATTCACAAGAAACTCACACGCATTTTTCTGAAAGAGAAGCTGTTTGTCCCAACACTTCAATTCACTGTGTGAAGTGAATGGAGTGTTGCTTCACTTTCTATATGCTCTCCTTTTAGAGAAAATCTCTCTCTTTTGAAACTGCCTTAAGCTACTTACAAGCATTCACAAGAATCTCACATCTGTTTCTCTGAAAGAGAAGCAGTCTGTTCCAACACTTCAATTCACTGTGCGTAGTGAATGGAGTGTTGCTTCACTTTCTAAATGCTGTCCTTTCAGAGAAAATCACTTTCCTTTGAAAGTGCCTTAAGGTACTTACAAGCATTCACAAGAAACTCATATCTGTTTCTCTCAAAGAGAAGTAGTCTGTTCCAACACTTCAATTCACTGTGCGTAGTGAATGGAGTGTTGCTTCACTTTCTAAATGCTGTCCTTTCAGAGAAAATCACTTTCCTTTGAAAGTGCCATAAGCTACTTACAAGCATTCACAAGAAACTCACATGCGTTTCTCTGAAAGAGAAACAGTCTGTTCCAACACTTCAATTCACAGTGCGAAGTGAATGGAGTGTTGCTTCACTTTCTAAATGCTGTCCTTTCAGAGAAAATCACTTTCCTTTGAAAGTGCCTTAAGTTACTTACAAGCATTCACAAAAAACTCATATCTATCTCTCTGAAAAAGAAGTAGTCTGTTCCAACACTTCAATTCACTGTGCGTAGTGAATGGAGTGTTGCTTCACTTTCTCAATGCTCTCCTTTTAGAGAAAATCACTCTCTTTTGAAAATGCCTTAAGCTACTTACAAGCATTCACAAGAAACTCACATCTGTTTCTCTGAAAGAGAAGCAGTCTGTTTCAACACTTCAGTTCACTGTGCGTAGTGAATGGAGTGTTGCTTCACTTTCTAAATGCTGTCCTTTCAGAGAAAATCACTTTCCTTTGAAAGTGCCTTAAGCTACTTACAAGCATTCACAGCAAACTCACATGCATTTTTCTGAAAGAGAAGCAGTCTGTTCCAACACTTCAATTCACTGTGTGAAGTGAATGGAGTGTTGTTTCGCTTTCTAAATGCTGTCCTTTCAGAGAAAATCACTTTCCTTTAAAAGTTCCTTAAGCTACTTACAAGCATTCAACAGAAATTCACATGCGTTTCTCTGAAAGAGAAACAGTCTGTTCCAACACTTCAATTCACTGTGCGAATTGAATGGAGTGTTGCTTCACTTTCTAAATGCTGTCCTTTCAGAGAAAATCACTTTCCTTTGAAAGTGCCTTAAGCTACTTACAAGCATTCACAAGAAACTCACATGCATCTTTCTGAAAGAGAAGCCATCTGTTCCAACACTTCAATTCACTGTGCGTAGTGAATGGAGTGTTGCTTCACTTTCTAAATGCTGTCCTTTCAGAGAAAATCACTTTCCTTTGAAAGTGCCTTATGCTACTTACAAGCATTCAATAGAAATTCACATGCGTTTCTCTGAAAGAGAAGCCGTCTGTTCCAACACTTCAATTCACTGTGCGAAGTGAATGGAGTGTTGCTTCACTTTCTCAATGCTCTCCTTTTAGAGAAAATTACTCTCTTTTGAAAATGCCTTAAGCTACTTACAAGCATTCACAAGAAACTCACATCTGTTTCTCTGAAAGAGAAGCAGTCTGTTCCAACACTTCAATTCACTGTGCGAAGTGAATGGAGTGTTTTGCTTCACTTTCTCAATGCTCTCCTTTTAGAGAAAATCACTCTCATTTGAAAATGCCTTAAGCTACTTACAAGCATTCACAAGAAACTCACATCAGTTTCTCTGAAAGAGAAGCAGTCTGTTCCAAAACTTCAGTTCACTGTGCGTAGTGAATGGAGTGTTGCTTCACTTTCTAAATGCTGTCCTTTCAGAGAAAATCACTTTCCTTTGAAAGTGCCTTAAGCTACTTACAAGCATTCACAGCAAACTCACATGCATTTTTCTGAAAGAGAAGCCGTCTGTTCCAACACTTCAATTCACTGTGCGAAGTGAATGGGGTGTTGCTTCACTTTCTAAATGCTGTCATTTCAGAGAAAATCACTTAGCTTTGAAAGTGCCTTAAGCTACTTACAAGCATTCAGAAGAAACTCACATCCGTTTCTCTCAAAGAGAAGCAGTCTGTTCCAACACTTCAATTCACTTGGGGAAGTGAATGGAGTGTTGCTTCACTTTCTATATGCTCTCCTTTTAGAGAAAATCACTCTCTTTTGAAACTGCCTTAAGCTACTTACAAGCATTCACAAGAAACTCCATGCATTTTTCTGAAAGAGAAGCAGTCTGTTCCAACACTTCAATTCACTGTAAGAAGTGAATGGAGTGTTGCTTCACTTTCTAAATGCTCTCCTTTTAGAGAAAATCACTCTCTTTTGAAACTGTCTTAAGCTACTTACTAGCATTCACAAGAAACTCACATCTGTTTCTCTGAAAGAGAAGCAGTCTGTTCCAACACTTCAATTCACTGTGCAAAGGGAATGGAGTGTTGCTTCACTTTATAAATGCTGTCCTTTCAGAGAAAATCACTTTGCTTTGAAAGTGCCTTAAGCTACGTACAAGCATTCACAAAAAACTCACATCCGTTTCTCTGAAAGAGAAGATGTCTGTTCAAACACTTCAATTCACTGGGCGAAGTGAATCGAGTGTTGCTTCACTTTCTCAATGCTCTCCTTTTAGAGAAAATTACTCTCTTTTGAAAATGCCTTAAGCTACTTACAAGCTTTCAGAAGAAACTCACATGCATTTTTCTAAAAGAGAAGCAGTCTGTTCCAACACTTCAATTCACTGTGCCTAGTGAATGGAGTGTTGCTTCACTTTCTAAATGCTGTCCTTTCAGAGAAAATCACTTTCCTTTGAAAGTGCCTTAAGGTACTTACAAGCATTCACAAGAAACTCATAACTGTTTCTCTCAAAGAGAAGTAGTCTGTTCCAACACTTCAATTCACTGTGCGTAGTGAATGGAGTGTTGCTTCACTTTCTAAATGCTGTCCTTTCAGAGAAAATCACTTTGATTTGAAAGTGCCTTAAGCTACTTACAAGCATTCACAAGAAACTCACATGCATTTTTCTGAAAGAGAAGCAGTCTGTTCCAACACTTCAATTCACTGTGCAAATTGAATGGTTGTTGCTTCACTTTCTATATGCTCTGCTTTTAGAGAAAATCACTCTCTTTTGAAACTGCGTGAAGCTACTTACAAGCATTCACAAGAAACTCACATCTGTTTCTCTGAAAGAGAAGCAGTCTGTTCCAACACTTAAATTCACTGTGCGAAGTGAATGGAGTGTTGCTTCACTTTCTAAATGCTGTCATTTCAGAGAAAATCACTTTCCTTTGAAAGTGCCTTAAGGTACTTACAAGCATTCACAAAACACTCATATCTGTTTCTCTGAAAGAGAAGTAGTCTGTTCCAACACTTCAATTCATAGTGCGAAGTGAATGGAGTGTTGCTTCACTTTCTAAATGCTGTCCTTTCAGAGAAAATCACTTTCCTTTGAAAGTGCCTTAAGCTACTTACAAGCTTTCACACAAAACTCATATCTGTTTCTATGAAAGAGAAGTAGTCTGTTCCAACACTTCAGTTCACTGTGCGTAGTGAATGGAGTGCTGCTTCACTTTCTAAATGCTGTCCTTTCCGAGAAAATCACTTTCCTTTGAAAGTGCCTTAAGCTACTTACAAGCATTCAGAAGAAACTCACATCAGTTTCTCTCAAAGAGAAGCAGTCTGTTCCAACACTTCAATTCACTGTGCGAAGTGAATGGAGTGTTGTTTCGCTTTCTAAATGCTGTCCTTTCAGAGAAAATCACTTTCCTTTGAAAGTGCCTTAAGCTACTTACAAGCATTCACAAGAAACTCACACGCATTTTTCTGAAAGAGAAGCTGTTTTTTCCAACACTTCAATTCACTGTGTGAAGTGAATGGAGCGTTGCTTCACTTTCTATATGCTCTCCTTTTAGAGAAAATCTCTCTCTTTTGAAACTGCCTTAAGCTACTTACAAGCATTCACAAGAAACTCACATCTGTTTCTCTGAAAGAGAAGCAGTCTGTTCCAACACTTCAATTCACTGTGCCTAGTGAATGGAGTGTTGCTTCACTTTCTAAATGCTGTCCTTTCAGAGAAAATCACTTTCCTTTGAAAGTGCCTTAAGGTACTTACAAGCATTCACAAGAAACTCATATCTGTTTCTCTCAAAGAGAAGTAGTCTGTTCCAACACTTCAATTCACTGTGCGTAGTGAATGGAGTGTTGCTTCACTTTCTAAATGCTGTCCTTTCAGAGAAAATCACTTTGATTTGAAAGTGCCTTAAGCTACTTACAAGAATTCACAAGAAACTCACATGCATTTTTCTGAAAGAGAAGCAGTCTGTTCCAACAATTCAATTCAATGTGCAAATTGAATGGTTGTTGCTTCACTTTCTATATGCTCTGCTTTTAGAGAAAATCACTCTCTTTTGAAACTGCCTGAAGCTACTTACAAGCATTCACAAGAAACTCACATCTGTTTCTCTGAAAGAGAAGCAGTCTGTTCCAATACTTAAATTCACTGTGCGAAGTGAATGGAGTGTTGCTTCACTTTCTAAATGCTGTCCTTTCAGAGAAAATCACTTTCCTTTGAAAGTGCCTTAAGCTACTTACAAGCATTTACAAAACACTCATATCTGTTTCTCTGAAAGAAAAGTAGTCTGTTCCAACACTTCAATTCATAGTGCGAAGTGAATGGAGTGTTGCTTCACTTTCTAAATGCTGTCCTTTCAGAGAAAATCACTTTCCTTTGAAAGTGCCTTAAGCTACTTACAAGCTTTCACACAAAACTCATATCTGTTTCTCTGAAAGAGAAGTAGTCTGTTCCAACACTTCAGTTCACTGTGCGTAGTGAATGGAGTGTTGCTTCACTTTCTAAATGCTGTCCTTTCCGAGAAAATCACTTTCCTTTGAAAGGGCCTTAAGCTACTTACAAGCATTCACAGCAAACTCACATGCATTTTTCTGAAAGAGAAGTAGTCTGTTCCAACACTTCAATTCACTGTGCGAAGTGAATGGAGTGTTGTTTTGCTTTCTAAATGCTGTCCTTTCAGAGAAAATCACTTTCCTTTGAAAGTGCCTTAAGCTACTTACAAGCATTCAACAGAAATTCACATGCGTTTCTCTGAAAGAGAAGCAGTCTGTTCCAACACTTCAATTCACTGTGCGAAGTGAATGGAGTGTTGCTTCACTTTCTAAATGCTGTCCTTTCACAGAAAATCACTTAGCTTTGAAAGTGCCTTAAGCTACTTACAAGCATTAAGAAGAAACTCACATCCATTTCTCTCAAAGAGAAGCAGTCTGTTCCAACACTTCAATTCACTGGGGGAAGTGAATGGAGTGTTGCTTCACGTTCTAAATGCTGTCCTTTCAGAGAAAATCACTTTCCTTTGAAAGTGCCTTAAGCTACTTACAAGCATTCACAAAAAACTCATATCTGTTTCTCCGAAAGAGAAGTAGTCTGTTCCAACACTTCAATTCACTGTGCGTAGTGAATGGAGTGTAGCTTCACTTTCTAAATGCTCTCCTTTCAGAGAAAATCACTTTGCTTTGAAAGTGCCTTGAGCTACTTACAAGCATTCAATAGAAATTCACATGCGTTTCTCTGAAAGAGAAGCAGTCTATTCCAACATTTCAATTCACTGTGCAAAGTGAATGGAATGTTGCTTCACTTTCTAAATGCTGTCCTTTCAGAGAAAATCACTTTCCTTTGAAAGTGCCTTAAGCTACTTACAAGCATTCAATAGAAATTCACATGCGTTTCTCTGAAAGAGAAGCAGTCTGTTCAAACACTTCAATTCACTGTGCGAAGTGAATGGAGTGTTGCTTCACTTTCTAAATGCTGTACATTAAGAGAAAATCACATTCCTTTGAAAGTGCCTTAAGCTACTTACAAGCATTCACAAGATACTCATATCTGTTTCTCTCAAAGAGAAGTAGTCTGTTTCAACACTTCAATTCGCTGTGCGTAGTGAATGGAGTGTTGCTTCACTTTCTAAATGCTGTCCTTTCAGAGAAAATCACTTTGCTTTGAAAGTGCCTTTAGCTACTTACAAGCATTCACAAGAAACTCACATGCATTTTTCTGAAAGAGAAGCAGTCTGTTCCACCGCTTCAATTCACTATGCGTATTGAATGGAGTGTTGCTTCACTTTCTAAATGCTGTCCTTTCAGAGAAAATCACTTTGCTTTGAAAGTGCCTTAAGCTACTTACAAGCATTCACAAGAAACTCATATCTGTTTCTCTCAAAGAGAAGTAGTCTGTTCCAACACTTCAATTCACTGTGCGAAGTGAATGGAGTGTTGTTTCGCTTTCTAAATGCTGTCCTTTCAGAGAAAATCACTTTCCTTTGAAAGTGCCTTAAGCTACTTACAAGCATTCAACCGAAATTCACATGCGTTTCTCTGAAAGAGAAAGAGTCTGTTCCAACACTTCAATTCACTGTGCGAAGTGAATGGAGTGTTGCTTCACTTTCTAAATGCTGTCCTTTCACAGAAAATCACTTAGCTTTGAAAGTGCCTTAAGCTACTTACAAGCATTAAGAAGAAACTCACATCCATTTCTCTCAAAGAGAAGCAGTCTGTTCCAACACTTCAATTCACTGGGGGAAGTGAATGGAGTGTTGCTTCACGTTCTAAATGCTGTCCTTTCAGAGAAAATCACTTTCCTTTGAAAGTGCCTTAAGCTACTTACAAGCATTCACAAAAAACTCATATCTGTTTCTCCGAAAGAGAAGTAGTCTGTTCCAACACTTCAATTCACTGTGCGTAGTGAATGGAGTGTAGCTTCACTTTCTAAATGCTCTCCTTTCAGAGAAAATCACTTTGCTTTGAAAGTGCCTTGAGCTACTTACAAGCATTCAATAGAAATTCACATGCGTTTCTCTGAAAGAGAAGCAGTCTATTCCAACATTTCAATTCACTGTGCAAAGTGAATGGAATGTTGCTTCACTTTCTAAATGCTGTCCTTTCAGAGAAAATCACTTTCCTTTGAAAGTGCCTTAAGCTACTTACAAGCATTCAATAGAAATTCACATGCGTTTCTCTGAAAGAGAAGCAGTCTGTTCAAACACTTCAATTCACTGTGCGAAGTGAATGGAGTGTTGCTTCACTTTCTAAATGCTGTACATTAAGAGAAAATCACATTCCTTTGAAAGTGCCTTAAGCTACTTACAAGCATTCACAAGATACTCATATCTGTTTCTCTCAAAGAGAAGTAGTCTGTTTCAACACTTCAATTCGCTGTGCGTAGTGAATGGAGTGTTGCTTCACTTTCTAAATGCTGTCCTTTCAGAGATAATCACTTTGCTTTGAAAGTGCCTTTAGCTACTTACAAGCATTCACAAGAAACTCACATGCATTTTTCTGAAAGAGAAGCAGTCTGTTCCACCGCTTCAATTCACTATGCGTATTGAATGGAGTGTTGCTTCACTTTCTAAATGCTGTCCTTTCAGAGAAAATCACTTTGCTTTGAAAGTGCCTTAAGCTACTTACAAGCATTCACAAGAAACTCATATCTGTTTCTCTCAAAGAGAAGTAGTCTGTTCCAACACTTCAATTCACTGTGCGAAGTGAATGGAGTGTTGTTTCGCTTTCTAAATGCTGTCCTTTCAGAGAAAATCACTTTCCTTTGAAAGTGCCTTAAGCTACTTACAAGCATTCAACCGAAATTCACATGCGTTTCTCTGAAAGAGAAAGAGTCTGTTCCAACACTTCAATTCACTGTGCGAAGTGAATGGAGTGTTGCTTCACTTTCTAAATGCTGTCCTTTCAGAGAAAATCACTTTCCTTTGAAACTGCCTTAAGCTACTTACAAGCATTCACAGGAAACTCACATCTGTTTCTCTGAAAGAGAAGCAGTCTGTTCCAACACTTCAATTCACTGTGCGTAGTGAATGGAGTGTTGCTTCACTTTCTAAATGCTGTCCTTTCAGAGAAAATCACTTTGCTTTGAAAGTGCCTTAAGCTACTTACAAGCATTCACAAGAAACTCATATCTGTTTCTCTCAAAGAGAAGTAGTCTGTTCCAACACTTCAATTCACTGTGCGAAGTGAATGGAGTGTTGTTTCGCTTTCTAAATGCTGTCCTTTCAGAGAAAATCACTTTCCTTTGAAAGTGCCTTAAGCTACTTACAAGCATTCACAAGAAACTCACATCTGTTTCTCTGAAAGAGAAGCAGTCTGTTTCAACACTTCAATTCACCGTGCAAAGGGAATGGAGTGTTGCTTCACTTTCCAAATGCTGTCATTTCAGAGAAAATCACTTTTCTTTGAAAGTGCCTTAAGCTACTTACAAGCATTCACAAGAAACTCACATGCATTTTTCTGAAAGAGAAGCAGTCTGTTCCAACACTTCAATTCACTGTGCAAATTGAATGGTTGTTGCTTCACTTTCTATATGCTCTGCTTTTAGAGAAAATAACTCTCTTTTGAAACTGCCTGAAGCTACTTACAAGCATTCACAAGAAACTCACATCTGTTTCTCTGAAAGAGAAGCAGTCTGTTCCAACACTTAAATTCACTGTGCGAAGTGAATGGAGTGTTGCTTCACTTTCTAAATGCTGTCCTTTCAGAGAAAATCACTTTCCTTTGAAAGTGCCTTAAGCTACTTACAAGCATTCACAAAACACTCATATCTGTTTCTCTGAAA
This sequence comes from Myodes glareolus, assembly GCF_982192425.1. NCBI lineage: Eukaryota > Metazoa > Chordata > Mammalia > Rodentia > Cricetidae > Myodes > Myodes glareolus. Next base: position 130,534,440 of record NC_142028.1, read on the forward strand.
GAGAAGTAGTCTGTTCCAACACTTCAATTCATAGTGCGAAGTGAATGGAGTGTTGCTTCACTTTCTAAATGCTGTCCTTTCAAAGAAAATCACTTTCCTTTGAAAGTGCCTTAAGCTACTTACAAGCTTTCACACAAAACTCATATCTGTTTCTCTGAAAGAGAAGTAGTCTGTTCCAACACTTCAGTTCACTGTGCGTAGTGAATGGAGTATTGCTTCACTTTCTAAATGCTGTCCTTTCCGAGAAAATCACTTTCCTTTGAAAGTGCCTTAAGCTACTTACAAGCATTCACAGCAAACTCACATGCATTTTTCTGAAAGAGATGTAGTCTGTTCCAACACTTCAATTCACGGTGCGAAGTGAATGGAGTGTTGTTCTGCTTTCTAAATGCTGTCCTTTCAGAGAAAATCACTTTCCTTTGAAAGTGCCTTAAGCTACTTACAAGCATTCAACAGAAATTCACATGCGTTTCTCTGAAAGAGAAGCAGTCTGTTCCAACACTTCAATTCACTGTGCAAAGTGAAATGAGTGTTGCTTCACTTTCTAAATGCTGTCCTTTCAGAGAAAATCACTTTCCTTTGAAAGTGCCTTAAGCTACTTACAAGCATTCAATAGAAATTCACATGCGTTTCTCTGAAAGAGAAGCAGTCTGTTCCAACACTTCAATTAACTGTGCGAAGTGAATGGAGTGTTGCTTCACTTTCTAAATGCTGTCCTTCCAGAGAAAATCACATTCCTTTGAAAGTGCCTTAAGCTACTTACAAGCATTCACAAGATACTCATATCTGTTTCTCTCAAAGAGAAGTAGTCTGTTTCAACACTTCAATTCACTGTGCGTAGTGAATGGAGTGTTGCTTCACTTTCTAAATGCTGTCCTTTCAGAGGAAATCACTTTCCTTTGAAAGTGCCTTAAGCTACTTACAAGCATTCACAAGAAACTCACATGCATTTTTCTGAAAGAGAAGCAGTCTGTTCCACCGCTTCAATTCACTGTGCGTAGTGAATGGAGTGTTGCTTCACTTTCTAAATGCTGTCCTTTCCGAGAAAATCACTTTCCTTTGAAAGTGCCTTAAGCTACTTACAAGCATTCAACCGAAATTCACATGCGTTTCTCCTAAAGAGAAGCAGTCTGTTCTAACACTTCATTTCATAGTGCGAAGTGAATGGAGTGTTGCTTCACTTTCTAAATGCTGTCCTTTCTGAGAAAATCACTTTCCTTTGAAAGTGCCTTAAGCTACTTTCAAGCATTCACACAAAACTCATATCTGTTTCTCTGAAAGAGAAGTAGTCTGTTCCAACACCAGTTCACTGTGCGTAGTGAATGGAGTGTTGCTTCACTTTCTAAATGCTGTCCTTTCAGAGAAAATCACTTTGCTTTGAAAGTGCCTTAATCTACTTACAAGCATTCACAGCAAACTCACATACATTTTTCTGAAAGATAAGTAGTCTGTTCCAACACTTCAATTCACTGTGCGAAGTGAATGGAGTGTTGTTTCGCTTTCTAAATGCTGTCCTTTCAGAGAAAATCACTTTCCTTTGAAATTGCCTTAAGTTACTTACAAGCATTCAACAGAAATTCACATGCGTTTCTCTGAAAGAGAAACAGTCTGTTCCAACACTTCAATTCACTGTGCGAATTGAATGGAGTGTTGCTTCACTTTCTAAATGCTGTCCTTTCAGAGAAAATCACTTAGCTTTGAAAGTGCCTTAAGCTACTTACAAGCATTCAGAAGAAACTCACATCCGTTTCTTTCAAAGAGAAGCAGTCTGTTCCAACACTTCAATTCACTGGGGGAAGTGAATGGAGTGTTGCTTCACTTTCTATATGCTCTCCTTTTAGAGAAAATCACTCTCTTTTGAAACTGCCTTAAGCTACTTACAAGCATTCACAAGAAACTCACATGCATTTTTCTGAAAGAGAAGCAGTCTGTTCCAACACTTCAATTCACTGTGCGAAGTGAATGGAGTGTTGTTTCACTTTCTAAATGCTGTCCTTTCAGAGAAAATCACTTTCCTTTGAAAGTGCCTTAAGCTACTTAGACACATTCACAGGAAACTCCAATGCGTTTCTATGAAAGGGAAGCTGTCTGTGCCAACACTTCAATTCACTGTGCGAAGTGATTGGAGTGTTGCTTCACTTTCTAAATTTAGTCCTTTCAGAGAAAATCACTTTCCTTTGAAAGTGCCTTAAGCTACTTACAAGCATTCATCAGAAATTCACATGCGTTTCTCTGAAAGAGACGCAGTCTGTTCCAACACTTAAATTCACTGTGCGAAGTGAATGGAGTGTTGCTTCACTTTCTAAATGCTGTCCTTTCAGAGAAAATCACTTTCCTTTGAAAGTGCCTTAAGCTACTTACAAGCATTCAATAGAAATTCACATGCGTTTCTCTGAAAGAGAAGTAGTCTGTTTCCACACTTCAATTCACTGTGCGTAGTGAATGGAGTGTTGCTTCACTTTCTAAATGCTGTCCTTTCAGAGAAAATCACTTTGCTTTGAAAGTGCCTTAAGCTACTTACAAGCATTCACAAGAAACTCACATGCATTTTTCTGAAAGAGAAGCAGTCTGTTCCAACACTTCAATTCACTGTGCGAAGTGAATGGAGTGTTGTTTCACTTTCTAAATGCTGTCCTTTCAGAGAAAATCACTTTCCTTTGAAAGTGCCTTAAGCTACTTACAAGCATTCAACAGAAATTCACATGCGTTTCTCTGAAAGAGAAACAGTCTGTTCCAACACTTCAATTCACTGTGCGAAGTGAATGGAGTGTTGCTTCACTTTCTAAATACTGTCCTTTCAGAGAAAATCACTTTCCTTTGAAACTGCCTTAAGCTACTTACAAGCATTCACAGGAAACTCACATCTGTTTCTCTGAAAGAGAAGCAGTCTGTTCCAACACTTCAATTCACTGTGCGTAGTGAATGGAGTGTTACTTCACTTTCTAAATGCTGTCCTTTCAGAGAAAATCACTTTGCTTTGAAAGTGCCTTAAGCTACTTACAAGCATTCAGAAGAAACTCACATCCGTTTCTTTCAAAGAGAAGCAGTCTGTTCCAACACTTCAATTCACTGGGGGAAGTGAATGGAGTGTTGCTTCACTTTCTATATGCTCTCCTTTTAGAGAAAATCACTCTCTTTTGAAACTGCCTTAAGCTACTTACAAGCATTCACAAGAAACTCACATGCATTTTTCTGAAAGAGAAGCAGTCTGTTCCAACACTTCAATTCACTGTGCGAAGTGAATGGAGTGTTGTTTCACTTTCTAAATGCTGTCCTTTCAGAGAAAATCACTTTCCTTTGAAAGTGCCTTAAGCTACTTAGACACATTCACAGGAAACTCCAATGCGTTTCTATGAAAGAGAAGCTGTCTGTGCCAACACTTCAATTCACTGTGCGAAGTGATTGGAGTGTTGCTTCACTTTCTAAATTTAGTCCTTTCAGAGAAAATCACTTTCCTTTGAAAGTGCCTTAAGCTACTTACAAGCATTCATCAGAAATTCACATGCGTTTCTCTGAAAGAGAAGCAGTCTGTTCCAACACTTCAATTCACTGTGCGAAGTGAATGGAGTGTTGCTTCACTTTCTAAATGCTGTCCTTTCAGAGAAAATCACTTTCCTTTGAAAGTGCCTTAAGCTACTTACAAGCATTCACAAAAAACTCATATCTGTTTCTCTGAAAGAGAAGTAGTCTGTTCCAACACTTCAATTCACTGTGCGTAGTGAATGGAGTGTAGCTTCACTTTCTAAATGCTCTCCTTTCAGAAAAAATCACTTTCCTTTGAAAGTGCTTTAAGCTACTTACAAGCATTCAATAGAAATTCACATGCGTTTCTCTGAAAGAGAAGCAGTCTGTTCCAACACTTCAATTCACTGTGCGAAGTGAATGGAGTGTTGCTTCACTTTCTAAATGCTGTCCTTTCAGAGAAAATCACTTTCCTTTGAAAGTGCCTTAAGCTACTTACAAGCATTCAATAGAAATTCACATGCGTTTCTCTGAAAGAGAAGTAGTCTGTTTCCACACTTCAATTCACTGTGCGTAGTGAATGGAGTGTTGCTTCCCTTTCTAAATGCGGTCCTTTCAGAGAAACTCACGTTGCTTTGAAAGTGCCTTAAGCTACTTACAAGCATTCACAGGAAACTCACATCTGTTTCTCTGAAAGAGAAGCAGTCTGTTCCAACACTTCAATTCACTGTGCGTAGTGAATGGAGTGTTGCTTCACTTTCTAAATGCTGTCCTTTCAGAGAAAATCACTTTGCTTTGAAAGTCCCTTAAGCTACTTACAAGCATTCACAAGAAACTCACATCTGTTTCTCTCAAAGAGAAGTAGTCTGTTCCAACACTTCAATTCACTGTGCTTAGTGAATGGAGTGTTGCTTCACTTTCTAAATGCTGTCCTTTCAGAGAAAATCACTTTCCTTTGAAAGTGCCTTAAGCTACTTACAAGCATTCACAAGAAACTCACATGCATTTTTATGAAAGAGAAGCAGTCTGTTCCAACACTTCAATTCACTGTGCGAAGTGAATGGAGTGTTGTTTCGCTTCTAAATGCTGTCCTTTCAGAGAAAATCACTTTCCTTTGAAAGTGCCGTAAGCTACTTACAAGCATTCAACAGAAATACACATGCGTTTCTCTGAAAAAGAAGCAGTCTGTTCCAACATTTCAATTCACAGTGCGAAGTGAATGGAGTGTTGCTTCACTTTCTAAATGCTGTCCTTTCAGAGAAAATCACTTTCCTTTGAAAGTGCCTTAAGCTCCTTACAAGCATTCACAAGAAACTCACATGCATTTTTCTGAAAGAGAAGCAGTCTGTTCCACCGCTTCAATTCACTGTGCGTAGTGAATGGAGTGTTGCTTCACTTTCTAAATGCTGTCCTTTCCGAGAAAATCACTTTCCTTTGAAAGTGCCTTAAGCTACTTACAAGCATTCAACCGAAATTCACATGCGTTTCTCTGAAAGAGAAGCAGTCTGTTCCAACACTTCAATTCACTGGGAGAAGTGAATGGAGTGTTGCTTCACTTTCTATATGCTGTCCTTTCAGAGAAAATCACTTTCCTTTGAAAGTGCATTAAGCTACTTACAAGCATTCAGAAGAAACTCACATCCATTTCTCTGAAAGAGAAGCAGTCTGTTCCAACACTTCAATTCACAGTGCGAAGTGAATGGAGTGTTGCTTCACTTTCTAAATGCTGTACTTTCAGAGAAAATCACTTTCCTTTGAAAGTGCCTAATCTACTTACAAGCATTCAACAGAAATTCACATGCGTTTCTCCTAAAGAGAAGCAGTCTGTTCCAACACTTCAATTCATAGTGCGAAGTGAATGGAGTGTTGCTTCACTTTCTAAATGCTGTCCTTTCAGAGAAAATCACTTTCCTTTGAAAGTGCCTTAAGCTACTTTCAAGCATTCACACAAAACTCATGTCTGTTTCTCTGAAAGAGAAGTAGTCTGTTCCAACACCAGTTCACTGTGCGTAGTGAATGGAGTGTTGCTTCACTTTCTAAATGCTGTCCTTTCAGAGAAAATCACTTTGCTTTGAAAGTGCCTTAATCTACTTACAAGCATTCACAGCAAACTCACATGCATTTTTCTGAAAGAGAAGTAGTCTGTTCCAACACTTCAATTCACTGTGCGAAGTGAATGGAGTGTTGTTTCGCTTTCTAAATGCTGTCCTTTCAGAGAAAATCACTTTCCTTTGAAATTGCCTTAAGTTACTTACAAGCATTCAACAGAAATTCACATGCGTTTCTCTGAAAGAGAAACAGTCTGTTCCAACACTTCAATTCACTGTGCGAATTGAATGGAGTGTTGCTTCACTTTCTAAATTCTGTCCTTTCAGAGAAAATCACTTTCCTTTGAAAGTGCCTTAAGCTACTTACAAGCATTCACGAGAAACTCATATGCATCTTTCTGAAAGAGAAGCCGTCTGTTCCAACACTTCAATTCACTGTGCGTAGTGAATGGAGTGTTGCTTCACTTTCTAAATGCTGTCCTTTCAGAGAAAATCACTTTCCTTTGAAAGTGCCTTAAGATACTTACAAGCATTCAATAGAAATTCACATGCGTTTCTCTGAAAGAGAAGCAGTCTGTTCCAACACTTCAATTCACTGTGCGAAGTGAATGGAGTGTTGCTTCACTTTCTAAATGCTGTCCTTTCAGAGAAAATCACTTAGCTTTGAAAGTGCCTTAAGCTACTTACAAGCATTCAGAAGAAACTCACATCCGTTTCTTTCAAAGAGAAGCAGTCTGTTCCAACACTTCAATTCACTGGGGGAAGTGAATGGAGTGTTGCTTCACTTTCTATATGCTCTCCTTTTAGAGAAAATCACTCTCTTTTGAAACTGCCTTAAGCTACTTACAAGCATTCACAAGAAACTCACATGCATTTTTCTGAAAGAGAAGCAGTCTGTTCTAACACTTCAATTCACTGTGCGAAGTGAATGGAGTGTTGTTTCACTTTCTAAATGCTGTCCTTTCAGAGAAAATCACTTTCCTTTGAAAGTGCCTTAAGCTACTTAGACACATTCACAGGAAACTCCAATGCGTTTCTATGAAAGAGAAGCTGTCTGTGCCAACACTTCAATTCACTGTGCGAAGTGATTGGAGTGTTGCTTCACTTTCTAAATTTAGTCCTTTCAGAGAAAATCACTTTCCTTTGAAAGTGCCTTAAGCTACTTACAAGCATTCATCAGAAATTCACATGCGTTTCTCTGAAAGAGAAGCAGTCTGTTCCAACACTTCAATTCACTGTGCGAAGTGAATGGAGTGTTGCTTCACTTTCTAAATGCTGTCCTTTCAGAGAAAATCACTTTCCTTTGAAAGTGCCTTAAGCTACTTACAAGCATTCACAAAAAACTCATATCTGTTTCTCTGAAAGAGAAGTAGTCTGTTCCAACACTTCAATTCACTGTGCGTAGTGCATGGAGTGTAGCTTCACTTTCTAAATGCTCTCCTTTCAGAGAAAATCACTTTCCTTTGAAAGTGCCTTAAGCTACTTACAAGCATTCAATAGAAATTCACATGCGTTTCTCTGAAAGAGAAGCAGTCTGTTCCAACACTTCAATTCACTGGGAGAAGTGAATGGAGTGTTGCTTCACTTTCTATATGCTGTCCTTTCAGAGAAAATCACTTTCCTTTGAAAGTGCCTTAAGCTACTTACAAGCTTTCACACAAAACTCATATCCGTTTCTCTGAAAGAGAAGCAGTCTGTTCCAACACTTCAATTCACAGTGCGAAGTGAATGGAGTGTTGCTTCACTTTCTAAATGCTGTACTTTCAGAGAAAATCACTTTCCTTTGAAAGTGCCTAATCTACATACAAGCATTCAACAGAAATTCACATGCGTTTCTCCTAAAGAGAAGCAGTCTGTTCTAACACTTCATTTCATAGTGCGAAGTGAATGGAGTGTTGCTTCACTTTCTAAATGCTGTCCTTTCTGAGAAAATCACTTTCCTTTGAAAGTGCCTTAAACTACTTTCAAGCATTCACACAAAACTCATATCTGTTTCTCTGAAAGAGAAGTAGTCTGTTCCAACACCAGTTCACTGTGCGTAGTGAATGGAGTGTTGCTTCACTTTCTAAATGCTGTCCTTTCAGAGAAAATCACTTTGCTTTGAAAGTGCCTTAATCTACTTACAAGCATTCACAGCAAACTCACATGCATTTTTCTGAAAGAGATGTAGTCTGTTCCAACACTTCAATTCACTGTGCGAAGTGAATGGAGTGTTGTTTCGCTTTCTAAATGCTGTCCTTTCAGAGAAAATCACTTTCCTTTGAAATTGCCTTAAGTTACTTACAAGCATTCAACAGAAATTCACATGCGTTTCTCTGAAAGAGAAACAGTCTCTTCCAACACTTCGATTCACTGTGCGAATTGAATGGAGTGTTGCTTCACTTTCTAAATGCTGTCCTTTCAGAGAAAATCACTTAGCTTTGAAAGTGCCTTAAGCTACTTACAAGCATTCAGAAGAAACTCACATCCGTTTCTTTCAAAGAGAAGCAGTCTGTTCCAACACTTCAATTCACTGGGGGAAGAGAATGGAGTGTTGCTTCACTTTCTATATGCTCTCCTTTTAGAGAAAATCACTCTCTTTTGAAACTGCCTTAAGCTACTTACAAGCATTCACAAGAAACTCACATGCATTTTTCTGAAAGAGAAGCAGTCTGTTCCAACACTTCAATTCACTGTGCGAAGTGAATGGAGTGTTGTTTCACTTTCTAAATGCTGTCCTTTCAGAGAAAATCACTTTCCTTTGAAAGTGCCTTAAGCTACTTAGACACATTCACAGGAAACTCCAATGCGTTTCTATGAAAGAGAAGCTGTCTGTGCCAACACTTCAATTCACTGTGCGAAGTGATTGGAGTGTTGCTTCACTTTCTAAATTTAGTCCTTTCAGAGAAAATCACTTTCCTTTGAAAGTGCCTTAAGCTACTTACAAGCATTCATCAGAAATTCACATGCGTTTCTCTGAAAGAGAAGCAGTCTGTTCCAACATTTAAATTCACTTTGCGAAGTGAATGGAGTGTTGCTTCACTTTCTAAATGCTGTCCTTTCAGAGAAAATCACTTTCCTTTGAAAGTGCCTTAAGCTACTTACAAGCATTCACAAAAAACTCATATCTGTTTCTCTGAAAGAGAAGTAGTCTGTTCCAACACTTCAATTCACTGTGCGTAGTGAATGGAGTGTAGCTTCACTTTCTAAATGCTCTCCTTTCAGAGAAAATCACTTTCCTTTGAAAGTGCCTTAAGCTACTTACAAGCATTCAATAGAAATTCACATGCGTTTCTCTGAAAGAGAAGCAGTCTGTTCCAACACTTCAATTCACTGTGCGAAGTGAATGGACTGTTGCTTCACTTTCTAAATGCTGTCCTTTCAGAGAAAATCACTATCCTTTAAAAGTGCCTTAAGCTACTTACAAGCATTCAATAGAAATTCACATGCGTTTCTCTAAAAGAGAAGTAGTCTGTTTCCACACTTCAATTCACTGTGCGTAGTGAATGGAGTGTTGCTTCACTTTCTAAATGCTGTCCTTTCAGAGAAAATCACTTTGCTTTGAAAGTGCCTTAAGCTACTTACAAGCATTCACAAGAAACTCACATGCATTTTTCTGAAAGAGAAGCAGTCTGTTCCAACACTTCAATTCACTGTGCGAAGTGAATGGAGTGTTGTTTCACTTTCTAAATGCTGTCCTTTCAGAGAAAATCACTTTCCTTTGAAAGTGCCTTAAGCTACTTTCAAGCATTCACACAAAACTCATATCTGTTTCTCTGAAAGAGAAGTAGTCTGTTCCAACACCAGTTCACTGTGCGTAGTGAATGGAGTGTTGCTTCACTTTCTAAATGCTGTCCTTTCAGAGAAAATCACTTTCCTTTGAAAGTGCCTTAAGATACTTACAAGCATTCAATAGAAATTCACATGCGTTTCTCTGAAAGAGAAGCAGTCTGTTCCAACACTTCAATTCACTGTGCGAAGTGAATGGAGTGTTGCTTCACTTTCTAAATGCTGTCCTTTCAGAGAAAATCACTTAGCTTTGAAAGTGCCTTAAGCTACTTACAAGCATTCAGAAGAAACTCACATCCGTTTCTTTCAAAGAGAAGCAGTCTGTTCCAACACTTCAATTCACTGGGGGAAGTGAATGGAGTGTTGCTTCACTTTCTATATGCTCTCCTTTTAGAGAAAATCACTCTCTTTTGAAACTGCCTTAAGCTACTTACAAGCATTCACAAGAAACTCACATGCATTTTTCTGAAAGAGAAGCAGTCTGTTTCAACACTTCAATTCACTGTTCGAAGTGAATGGAGTGTTGTTTCACTTTCTAAATGCTGTCCTTTCAGAGAAAATCACTTTCCTTTGAAAGTGCCTTAAGCTACTTAGACACATTCACAGGAAACTCCAATGCGTTTCTATGAAAGAGAAGCTGTCTGTGCCAACACTTCAATTCACTGTGCGAAGTGATTGGAGTGTTGCTTCACTTTCTAAATTTAGTCCTTTCAGAGAAAATCACTTTCCTTTGAAAGTGCCTTAAGCTACTTACAAGCATTCATCAGAAATTCGCATGCGTTTCTCTGAAAGAGAAGCAGTCTGTTCCAACATTTAAATTCACTGTGCGAAGTGAATGGAGTGTTGCTTCACTTTCTAAATGCTGTCCTTTCAGAGAAAATCACTTTCCTTTGAAAGTGCCTTAAGCTACTTACAAGCATTCACAAAAAACTCATATCTGTTTCTCTGAAAGAGAAGTAGTCTGTTCCAACACTTCAATTCACTGTGCGTAGTGAATGGAGTGTAGCTTCACTTTCTAAATGCTCTCCTTTCAGAGAAAATCACTTTCCTTTGAAAGTGCCTTAAGCTACTTACAAGCATTCAATAGAAATTCACATGCGTTTCTCTGAAAGAGAAGCAGTCTGTTCCAACACTTCAATTCACTGTGCGAAGTGAATGGAGTGTTGCTTCACTTTCTAAATGCTGTCCTTTCAGAGAAAATCACTTTCCTTTAAAAGTGCCTTAAGCTACTTACAAGCATTCAATAGAAATTCACATGCGTTTCTCTAAAAGAGAAGTAGTCTGTTTCCACACTTCAATTCACTGTGCGTAGTGAATGGAGTGTTGCTTCACTTTCTAAATGCTGTCCTTTCAGAGAAAATCACTTTGCTTTGAAAGTGCCTTAAGCTACTTACAAGCATTCACAAGAAACTCACATGCATTTTTCTGAAAGAGAAGCAGTCTGTTCCAACACTTCAATTCACTGTGCGAAGTGAATGGAGTGTTGTTTCACTTTCTAAATGCTGTCCTTTAAGAGAAAATCACTTTCCTTTGAAAGTGCCTTAAGCTACTTACAAGCATTCACCAGAAATTCACATGCGTTTCTCTGAAAGAGAAACAGTCTGTTCCAACACTTCAATTCACTGTGCGAAGTGAATGGAGTGTTGCTTCAGTTTCTAAATGCTGTCCTTTCAGAGAAAATCACTTTCCTTTGAAACTGCCTTAAGCTACTTACAAGCATTCACAGGAAACTCACATCTGCTTCTCTGAAAGAGAAGCAGTCTGTTCCAACACTTCAATTCACTGTGCGTAGTGAATGGAGTGTTGCTTCACTTTCTAAATGCTGTCCTTTCAGAGAAAATCACTTTGCTTTGAAAGTGCCTTAAGCTACTTACAAGCATTCAGAAGAAACTCACATCCGTTTCTTTCAAAGAGAAGCAGTCTGTTCCAACACTTCAATTCACTGGGGGAAGTGAATGGAGTGTTGCTTCACTTTCTATATGCTCTCCTTTTAGAGAAAATCACTTTCTTTTGAAACTGCCTTAAGCTACTTACAAGCATTCACAAGAAACTCACATGCATTTTTCTGAAAGAGAAGCAGTCTGTTCCAACACTTCAATTCACTGTGCGAAGTGAATGGAGTGTTGTTTCACTTTCTAAATGCTGTCCTTTCAGAGAAAATCACTTTCCTTTGAAAGTGCCTTAAGCTACTTAGACACATTCACAGGAAACTCCAATGCGTTTCTATGAAAGAGAAGCTATCTGTGCCAACACTTCAATTCACTGTGCGAAGTGATTGGAGTGTTGCTTCACTTTCTAAATTTAGTCCTTTCAGAGAAAATCACTTTCCTTTGAAAGTGCCTTAAGCTACTTACAAGCATTCATCAGAAATTCACATGCGTTTCTCTGAGAGAAGCAGTCTCTTCCAACACTTAAATTCACTGTGCGAAGTGAATGGAGTGTTGCTTCACTTTCTAAATGCTGTCCTTTCAGAGAAAATCACTTTCCTTTGAAAGTGCCTTAAGCTACTTACAAGCATTCACAAAAAACTCATATCTGTTTCTCTCAAAGAGAAGTAGTCTGTTCCAACACTTCAATTCACTGTGCGTAGTGAATGGAGTGTAGCTTCACTTTCTAAATGCTCTCCTTTCAGAGAAAATCACTTTCCTTTGAAAGTGCCTTAAGCTACTTACAAGCATTCAATAGAAATTCACATGCGTTTCTCTGAAAGAGAAGCAGTCTGTTCCAACACTTCAATTCACTGTGCGAAGTGAATGGAGTGTTGCTTCACTTTCTAAATGCTGTCCTTTCAGAGAAAATCACTTTCCTTTGAACGTGCCTTAAGCTACTTACAAGCATTCAATAGAAATTCACATGCGTTTCTCTGAAAGAGAAGTAGTCTGTTTCCACACTTCAATTCACTGTGCGTAGTGAATGGAGTGTTGCTTCACTTTCTAAATGCTGTCCTTTCAGAGAAAATCACTTTCCTTTGAAAGTGCCTTAAGCTACTTACAAGCATTCACAAGAAACTCACATGCATTTTTCTGAAAGAGAAGCAGTCTGTTCCAACACTTCAATCACTGTGCGAAGGGAATGGAGTGTTGTTTCACTTTCTAAATGCTGTCCTTTCAGAGAAAATCACTTTCCTTTGAAAGTGCCTTAAGCTACTTACAAGCATTCAACAGAAATTCACATGCGTTTCTCTGAAAGAGAAACAGTCTGTTCCAACACTTCAATTCACTGTGCGAAGTGAATGGAGTGTTGCTTCACTTTCTAAATGCTGTCCTTTCAGAGAAAATCACTTTCCTTTGAAACTGCCTTAAGCTACTTACAAGTATTCACAGGAAACTCACATCTGTTTCTCTGAAAGAGAAGCAGTCTGTTCCAACACTTCAATTCACTGTGCGTAGTGAATGGAGTGTTGCTTCACTTTCTAAATGCTGTCCTTTCAGAGAAAATCACTTTGCTTTGAAAGTCCCTTAAGCTACTTACAAGCATTCACAAGAAACTCACATCTGTTTCTCTCAAAGAGAAGTAGTCTGTTCCAACACTTCAATTCACTGTGCTTAGTGAATGGAGTGTTGCTTCACTTTCTAAATGCTGTCCTTTCAGAGAAAATCACTTTCCTTTGAAAGTGCCTTAAGCTACTTACAAGCATTCACAAGAAACTCACATGCATTTTTATGAAAGAGAAGCAGTCTGTTCCAACACTTCAATTCACTGTGCGAAGTGAATGGAGTGTTGTTTCGCTTTCTAAATGCTCTCCTTTCAGAGAAAATCACTTTCCTTTGAAAGTGCCCTAAGCTACTTACAAGCATTCAACAGAAATACACATGCATTTCTCTGAAAGAGAAGCAGTCTGTTCCAACATTTCAATTCACAGTGCGAAGTGAATGGAGTGTTGCTTCACTTTCTAAATGCTGTCCTTTCCTAGAAAATCACTTTCCTTTGAAAGTGCCTTAAGTTACTTACAAGCATTCACAAATAACTCATATCTGTTTCTCTGAAAGAGAAGTAGTCTGTTCCAACACCAGTTCACTGTGCGTAGTGAATGGAGTGTTGCTTCACTTTCTAAATGCTGTCCTTTCCTAGAAAATCACTTTCCTTTGAAAGTGCCTTAAGCTACTTTCAAGCATTCACACAAAACTCATATCTGTTTCTCTGAAAGAGAAGTAGTCTGTTCCAACACCAGTTCACTGTGCGTAGTGAATGGAGTGTTGCTTCACTTTCTAAATGCTGTCCTTTCAGAGAAAATCACTTTCCTTTGAAAGTGCCTTAAGATACTTACAAGCATTCAATAGAAATTCACATGCGTTTCTCTGAAAGAGAAGCAGTCTGTTCCAACACTTCAATTCACTGTGCGAAGTGAATGGACTGTTGCTTCACTTTCTAAATGCTGTCCTTTCAGAGAAAATCACTATCCTTTAAAAGTGCCTTAAGCTACTTACAAGCATTCAATAGAAATTCACATGCGTTTCTCTAAAAGAGAAGTAGTCTGTTTCCACACTTCAATTCACTGTGCGTAGTGAATGGAGTGTTGCTTCACTTTCTAAATGCTGTCCTTTCAGAGAAAATCACTTTGCTTTGAAAGTGCCTTAAGCTACTTACAAGCATTCACAAGAAACTCACATGCATTTTTCTGAAAGAGAAGCAGTCTGTTCCAACACTTCAATTCACTGTGCGAAGTGAATGGAGTGTTGTTTCACTTTCTAAATGCTGTCCTTTCAGAGAAAATCACTTTCCTTTGAAAGTGCCTTAAGCTACTTTCAAGCATTCACACAAAACTCATATCTGTTTCTCTGAAAGAGAAGTAGTCTGTTCCAACACCAGTTCACTGTGCGTAGTGAATGGAGTGTTGCTTCACTTTCTAAATGCTGTCCTTTCAGAGAAAATCACTTTCCTTTGAAAGTGCCTTAAGATACTTACAAGCATTCAATAGAAATTCACATGCGTTTCTCTGAAAGAGAAGCAGTCTGTTCCAACACTTCAATTCACTGTGCGAAGTGAATGGAGTGTTGCTTCACTTTCTAAATGCTGTCCTTTCAGAGAAAATCACTTAGCTTTGAAAGTGCCTTAAGCTACTTACAAGCATTCAGAAGAAACTCACATCCGTTTCTTTCAAAGAGAAGCAGTCTGTTCCAACACTTCAATTCACTGGGGGAAGTGAATGGAGTGTTGCTTCACTTTCTATATGCTCTCCTTTTAGAGAAAATCACTCTCTTTTGAAACTGCCTTAAGCTACTTACAAGCATTCACAAGAAACTCACATGCATTTTTCTGAAAGAGAAGCAGTCTGTTTCAACACTTCAATTCACTGTTCGAAGTGAATGGAGTGTTGTTTCACTTTCTAAATGCTGTCCTTTCAGAGAAAATCACTTTCCTTTGAAAGTGCCTTAAGCTACTTAGACACATTCACAGGAAACTCCAATGCGTTTCTATGAAAGAGAAGCTGTCTGTGCCAACACTTCAATTCACTGTGCGAAGTGATTGGAGTGTTGCTTCACTTTCTAAATTTAGTCCTTTCAGAGAAAATCACTTTCCTTTGAAAGTGCCTTAAGCTACTTACAAGCATTCATCAGAAATTCGCATGCGTTTCTCTGAAAGAGAAGCAGTCTGTTCCAACATTTAAATTCACTGTGCGAAGTGAATGGAGTGTTGCTTCACTTTCTAAATGCTGTCCTTTCAGAGAAAATCACTTTCCTTTGAAAGTGCCTTAAGCTACTTACAAGCATTCACAAAAAACTCATATCTGTTTCTCTGAAAGAGAAGTAGTCTGTTCCAACACTTCAATTCACTGTGCGTAGTGAATGGAGTGTAGCTTCACTTTCTAAATGCTCTCCTTTCAGAGAAAATCACTTTCCTTTGAAAGTGCCTTAAGCTACTTACAAGCATTCAATAGAAATTCACATGCGTTTCTCTGAAAGAGAAGCAGTCTGTTCCAACACTTCAATTCACTGTGCGAAGTGAATGGAGTGTTGCTTCACTTTCTAAATGCTGTCCTTTCAGAGAAAATCACTTTCCTTTAAAAGTGCCTTAAGCTACTTACAAGCATTCAATAGAAATTCACATGCGTTTCTCTAAAAGAGAAGTAGTCTGTTTCCACACTTCAATTCACTGTGCGTAGTGAATGGAGTGTTGCTTCACTTTCTAAATGCTGTCCTTTCAGAGAAAATCACTTTGCTTTGAAAGTGCCTTAAGCTACTTACAAGCATTCACAAGAAACTCACATGCATTTTTCTGAAAGAGAAGCAGTCTGTTCCAACACTTCAATTCACTGTGCGAAGTGAATGGAGTGTTGTTTCACTTTCTAAATGCTGTCCTTTAAGAGAAAATCACTTTCCTTTGAAAGTGCCTTAAGCTACTTACAAGCATTCACCAGAAATTCACATGCGTTTCTCTGAAAGAGAAACAGTCTGTTCCAACACTTCAATTCACTGTGCGAAGTGAATGGAGTGTTGCTTCAGTTTCTAAATGCTGTCCTTTCAGAGAAAATCACTTTCCTTTGAAACTGCCTTAAGCTACTTACAAGCATTCACAGGAAACTCACATCTGCTTCTCTGAAAGAGAAGCAGTCTGTTCCAACACTTCAATTCACTGTGCGTAGTGAATGGAGTGTTGCTTCACTTTCTAAATGCTGTCCTTTCAGAGAAAATCACTTTGCTTTGAAAGTGCCTTAAGCTACTTACAAGCATTCAGAAGAAACTCACATCCGTTTCTTTCAAAGAGAAGCAGTCTGTTCCAACACTTCAATTCACTGGGGGAAGTGAATGGAGTGTTGCTTCACTTTCTATATGCTCTCCTTTTAGAGAAAATCACTTTCTTTTGAAACTGCCTTAAGCTACTTACAAGCATTCACAAGAAACTCACATGCATTTTTCTGAAAGAGAAGCAGTCTGTTCCAACACTTCAATTCACTGTGCGAAGTGAATGGAGTGTTGTTTCACTTTCTAAATGCTGTCCTTTCAGAGAAAATCACTTTCCTTTGAAAGTGCCTTAAGCTACTTAGACACATTCACAGGAAACTCCAATGCGTTTCTATGAAAGAGAAGCTATCTGTGCCAACACTTCAATTCACTGTGCGAAGTGATTGGAGTGTTGCTTCACTTTCTAAATTTAGTCCTTTCAGAGAAAATCACTTTCCTTTGAAAGTGCCTTAAGCTACTTACAAGCATTCATCAGAAATTCACATGCGTTTCTCTGAGAGAAGCAGTCTCTTCCAACACTTAAATTCACTGTGCGAAGTGAATGGAGTGTTGCTTCACTTTCTAAATGCTGTCCTTTCAGAGAAAATCACTTTCCTTTGAAAGTGCCTTAAGCTACTTACAAGCATTCACAAAAAACTCATATCTGTTTCTCTCAAAGAGAAGTAGTCTGTTCCAACACTTCAATTCACTGTGCGTAGTGAATGGAGTGTAGCTTCACTTTCTAAATGCTCTCCTTTCAGAGAAAATCACTTTCCTTTGAAAGTGCCTTAAGCTACTTACAAGCATTCAATAGAAATTCACATGCGTTTCTCTGAAAGAGAAGCAGTCTGTTCCAACACTTCAATTCACTGTGCGAAGTGAATGGAGTGTTGCTTCACTTTCTAAATGCTGTCCTTTCAGAGAAAATCACTTTCCTTTGAACGTGCCTTAAGCTACTTACAAGCATTCAATAGAAATTCACATGCGTTTCTCTGAAAGAGAAGTAGTCTGTTTCCACACTTCAATTCACTGTGCGTAGTGAATGGAGTGTTGCTTCACTTTCT
Source organism: Myodes glareolus (assembly GCF_982192425.1). Lineage (NCBI taxonomy): Eukaryota > Metazoa > Chordata > Mammalia > Rodentia > Cricetidae > Myodes > Myodes glareolus. The sequence goes on from NC_142028.1 coordinate 130,551,444, forward strand.
AAATGCTGTCCTTTCAGAGAAAATCACTTTCCTTTGAAAGTGCCTTAAGCTACTTACAAGCATTCACAAGAAACTCACATGCATTTTTCTGAAAGAGAAGCAGTCTGTTCCAACACTTCAATCACTGTGCGAAGGGAATGGAGTGTTGTTTCACTTTCTAAATGCTGTCCTTTCAGAGAAAATCACTTTCCTTTGAAAGTGCCTTAAGCTACTTACAAGCATTCAACAGAAATTCACATGCGTTTCTCTGAAAGAGAAACAGTCTGTTCCAACACTTCAATTCACTGTGCGAAGTGAATGGAGTGTTGCTTCACTTTCTAAATGCTGTCCTTTCAGAGAAAATCACTTTCCTTTGAAACTGCCTTAAGCTACTTACAAGTATTCACAGGAAACTCACATCTGTTTCTCTGAAAGAGAAGCAGTCTGTTCCAACACTTCAATTCACTGTGCGTAGTGAATGGAGTGTTGCTTCACTTTCTAAATGCTGTCCTTTCAGAGAAAATCACTTTGCTTTGAAAGTCCCTTAAGCTACTTACAAGCATTCACAAGAAACTCACATCTGTTTCTCTCAAAGAGAAGTAGTCTGTTCCAACACTTCAATTCACTGTGCTTAGTGAATGGAGTGTTGCTTCACTTTCTAAATGCTGTCCTTTCAGAGAAAATCACTTTCCTTTGAAAGTGCCTTAAGCTACTTACAAGCATTCACAAGAAACTCACATGCATTTTTATGAAAGAGAAGCAGTCTGTTCCAACACTTCAATTCACTGTGCGAAGTGAATGGAGTGTTGTTTCGCTTTCTAAATGCTCTCCTTTCAGAGAAAATCACTTTCCTTTGAAAGTGCCCTAAGCTACTTACAAGCATTCAACAGAAATACACATGCATTTCTCTGAAAGAGAAGCAGTCTGTTCCAACATTTCAATTCACAGTGCGAAGTGAATGGAGTGTTGCTTCACTTTCTAAATGCTGTCCTTTCCTAGAAAATCACTTTCCTTTGAAAGTGCCTTAAGTTACTTACAAGCATTCACAAATAACTCATATCTGTTTCTCTGAAAGAGAAGTAGTCTGTTCCAACACTTCAATTCACTGTGTGTAGTGAATGGAGTGTTGCTTCACTTTCTATATGCTCTCCTTTTAGAGAAAATCACTCTCTTTTGAAAGTGCCCTAAGCTACTTACAAGCATTCACAAGAAACTCACATCTGTTTCTCTGAAAGAGAAGCAGTCTGTTCCAACACTTCAATTCACTGTAAGAAGTGAATGGAGTGTTGCTTCACTTTCTAAATGCTCTCCTTTCAGAGAAAATCACTCTCTTTTGAAACTGTCTTAAGCTACTTATTAGCATTCACAAGAACTTCACATATGTTTCTCTGAAAGAGAAGCAGTCTGTTCCAAAACTTCAATTCACTATGCAAAGGGAATGGAGTGTTGCTTCACTTTATAAATGCTGTCCTTTCAGAGAAAATCACTTTGCTTTGAAAGTGCCTTAAGCTACGTACAAGCATTCACAAAAAACTCACATCCCTTTCTCTGAAAGAGAAGATGTCTGTTCAAACACTTCAATTCACTGTGCGAAGTGAATGGAGTGTTGCTTCACTTTCTAAATGCTCTCCTTTTAGTGAAAATCACTCTCTTTTGAAAGTGCCCTAAGCTACTTACAAGCATTCACAAAAAACTCATATCTGTTTCTCTGAAAGAGAAGTAGTCTGTTCCAACACTTCAATTCATTGTGCGTAGTGAATGGAGTGTTGCTTCACTTTCTAAATGCTGTCCTTTCAGAGAAAATCACTTTCCTTTGAAAGTGCTTTAAGCTACTTACAAGCATTCACAGCAAACTCACATGCATTTTTCTGAAAGAGAAGTAGTCTGTTCCAACACTTCAATTCACTGTGCGAAGTGAATGAAGTGTTGTTTCGCTTTCTAAATGCTGTCCTTTCAGAGAAAATCACTTTCCTTTGAAAGTGCCTTAAGCTACTTACAAGCATTCAACAGAAATTCACATGCGTTTCTCTGAAAGAGAAACAGTCTGTTCCAACACTTCAATTCACTGTGCGAAGTGCATGGAGTGTTGCTTCACTTTCTAAATGCTGTCCTTTCAGAGAAAATCACTTTCCTTTGAAAGTGCCTTAAGCTACTTACAAGCATTCACAAGAAACTCACATCCGTTTCTCTGAAAGAGAAGCAGTCTGTTCCAACACTTCAATTCACTGGGGGAAGTGAATGGAGTGTTGCTTCACTTTCTATATGCTCTCCTTTTAGAGAAAATCACTCTCTTTTGAAACTGCCTTAAGCTACTTACAAGCATTCACAAGAAACTCACATGCATTTTTTGAAAGTGAAGCTCTCTGTTCCAATACTTGAATTCACTGTGCGAAGTGAATGGAGTGTTCCTTCACTTTCTAAATACTGTCCTTTCAGAGAAAATCACTTTCCTTTGAAAGTGCCTTAAGCTACTTACAAGCATTCACAAGAAACTCACATGCGTTTCTCTGAAAGAGAAGCAGTCTGTTCCAACACTTCAATTCACAGTGCGAAGTGAATGGAGTGTTGCTTCACTTTCTAAATGCTGTCCTTTCAGAGAAAATGACTTTCCTTTGAAAGTGCCTTAAGTTACTTACAAACATTCACAAAAAACTCATATCTGTCTCTCTGAAAAAGAAGTAGTCTGTTCCAACACTTCAATTCACTGTGCGTAGTGAATGGAGTGTTGCTTCACTTTCTAAATGCTGTATTTTCAGAGAAAATCACTTTCCTTTGAAAGTGCCTTAAGCTACTTACAAGCATTCACAAGAAAGTCACATGCATTTTTCTGAAAGAGAAGCAGTCTGTTCCAACACTTCAATTCACTGTGCGAAGTGAATGGAGTGTTGTTTCACTTTCTAAAGGCTGTCCTTTCAGAGAAAATCACTTTCCTTTGAAAGTGCCTTAAGCTACTTACAAGCATTCACAAGAAACTCACACGCATTTTTCTGAAAGAGAAGCTGTTTGTTCCAACACTTCAATTCACTGTGCGTAGTGAATGGAGTGTTGCTTCACTTTCTAAATGCTGTCCTTTCAGAGAAAATCACTTTCCTTTGAAAGTGCCTTAAGCTACTTACAAGCATTCAACAGAAATTTACATGCGTTTCTTTGAAAGAGAAACAGTCTGTTCCAACACTTAAATTCACTGTGCGAAGTGAATGGAGTGTTGCTTCACTTTCTAAATGCTGTCCTTTCCTAGAAAATCACTTTCCTTTGAAAGTGCCTTAAGCTACGTACAAGCATTCACAAGAAACTCACATGCATTTTTCTGAAAGAGAAGCCGTCAGTTCCAACACTTCAATTCACTGTGCGAAGTGAATGGAGTGTTGCTTCACTTTCTAAATGCTGTCCTTTCAGAGAAAATCACTTTGCTTTGAAAGTGCCTTAAGCTACTTACAAGCATTCAGAAGAAACTCACATCCGTTTCTCTGAAAGAGAAGCAGTCTGTTCCAACACTTCAATTCACAGTGCGAAGTGAATGGAGTGTTGCTTCACTTTCTAAATGCTGTCCTTTCAGAGAAAATCACTTTCCTTTGAAAGTGCCTAATCTACTTACAAGCATTCAACAGAAATTCACATGAGTTTCTCCAAAAGAGAAGCAGTCTGTTCCAACACTTCAATTCATAGTGCGAAGTGAATGGAGTGTTGCTTCACTTTCTAAATGCTGTCCTTTCAGAGAAAATCACTTTCCTTTGAAAGTGCCTTAAGCTACTTACAAGCATTCACAAAAAACTCATATCTGTTTCTCTGAAAAAGAAGTAGTCTGTTCCAACACTTCAATTCACTGTGGGTAGTGAGTGGAGTGTTGCTTCACTTTCTAAATGCTGTCCTTTCAGAGAAAATCACTTTCCTTTGAAAGTGCCTTAAGCTACTTACAAGCATTCACAAGAAACTCACACGCATTTTTCTGAAAGAGAAGCTGTTTGTTCCAACACTTCAATTCACTGTGCGAAGTGAATGGAGTGTTGCTTCACTTTCTATATGCTCTCCTTTAAGAGAAAGTCACTCTCTTTTGAAACTGCCTTAAGCTACTTTCAAGCATTCACAAGAAACTCACATCTGTTTCTCTGAAAGAGAAACAGTCTGTTCCAACACTTCAATTCACTGTGTGTAGTGAATGGAGTGTTGCTTCACTTTCTAAATGCTGTCCTTTCAGAGAAAATCACTTTCCTTTGAAAGTGCCTAATCTACTTACAAGCATTCAACAGAAATTCACATGAGTTTCTCCAAAAGAGAAGCAGTCTGTTCCAACACTTCAATTCATAGTGCGAAGTGAATGGAGTGTTGCTTCACTTTCTAAATGCTGTCCTTTCAGAGAAAATCACTTTCCTTTGAAAGTGCCTTAAGCTACTTACAAGCATTCACAAAAAACTCAATCTGTTTCTCTGAAAGAGAAGTAGTCTGTTCCAACACTTCAATTCATTGTGCGTAGTGAATGGAGTGTTGCTTCACTTTCTAAATGCTGTCCTTTCAGAGAAAATCACTTTCCTTTGAAAGTGCCTTAAGCTACTTACAAGCATTCAACAGAAATTCACATGCGTTTCTCTAAAAGAGAAACAGTCTGTTCCAACACTTCAATTCACTGTGCACAGTGAATGGAGTGTTGCTTCAATTTCTAAATGCTGTCCTTTCCAAGAAAATCACTTTCCTTTGAAAGTGATTTAAGCTACTTACAAGCATTCACAAGAAACTCACATCCGTTTCTCTGAAAGAGAAGCAGTCTGTTCCAACACTTCAATTCACTGGGGGAAGTGAATGGAGTGTTGCTTCACTTTCTATATGCTCTCCTTTTAGAGAAAATCACTCTCTTTTGAAACTGCCTTAAGCTACTTACAAGCATTCACAGGAAACTCACATCTGTTTCTCTGAAAGAGAAGCAGTGTGTTCCAACACTTCAATTCACTGTGCGTAGTGAATGGAGTGTTGCTTCACTTTCTAAATGCTGTCTTTTCAGAGAAAATCACTTTCATTGAAAGTGCCTTAAGGTACTTACAGGCATTCACAAGAAACTCATATCTGTTTCTCTCAAAGAGAAGTAGTCTGTTCCCACACTTCAATTCACTGTGCGTAGTGAATGGAGTGTTGCTTCACTTTCTAAATGCTGTCCTTTCAGAGAAAATCACTTTGCTTTGAAAGTGCCTTAAGCTACTTACAAGCATTCACAAGAAACTCACATGCATTTTTCTGAAAGAGAAGCAGTCTGTTCCAACACTTCAATTCACTGTGCGAAGTGAATGGAGTGTTGTTTCACTTTCTAAATGCTGTCCTTTAAGAGAAAATCACTTTCCTTTGAAAGTGCCTTAAGCTACTTACAAGCATTCACCAGAAATTCACATGCGTTTCTCTGAAAGAGAAACAGTCTGTTCCAACACTTCAATTCACTGTGCGAAGTGAATGGAGTGTTGCTTCAGTTTCTAAATGCTGTCCTTTCAGAGAAAATCACTTTCCTTTGAAACTGCCTTAAGCTACTTACAAGCATTCACAGGAAACTCACATCTGCTTCTCTGAAAGAGAAGCAGTCTGTTCCAACACTTCAATTCACTGTGCGTAGTGAATGGAGTGTTGCTTCACTTTCTAAATGCTGTCCTTTCAGAGAAAATCACTTTGCTTTGAAAGTGCCTTAAGCTACTTACAAGCATTCAGAAGAAACTCACATCCGTTTCTTTCAAAGAGAAGCAGTCTGTTCCAACACTTCAATTCACTGGGGGAAGTGAATGGAGTGTTGCTTCACTTTCTATATGCTCTCCTTTTAGAGAAAATCACTTTCTTTTGAAACTGCCTTAAGCTACTTACAAGCATTCACAAGAAACTCACATGCATTTTTCTGAAAGAGAAGCAGTCTGTTCCAACACTTCAATTCACTGTGCGAAGTGAATGGAGTGTTGTTTCACTTTCTAAATGCTGTCCTTTCAGAGAAATTCACTTTCCTTTGAAAGTGCCTTAAGCTACTTAGACACATTCACAGGAAACTCCAATGCGTTTCTATGAAAGAGAAGCTGTCTGTGCCAACACTTCAATTCACTGTGCGAAGTGATTGGAGTGTTGCTTCACTTTCTAAATTTAGTCCTTTCAGAGAAAATCACTTTCCTTTGAAAGTGCCTTAAGCTACTTACAAGCATTCAACAGAAATTCACATGCGTTTCTCTGAAAGAGAAGCAGTCTGTTCCAACACTTCAATTCACTGTGCGAAGTGAATGGAGTGTTGCTTCACTTTCTAAATGCTGTCCTTTCAGAGAAAATCACTTTCCTTTGAACGTGCCTTAAGCTACTTACAAGCATTCAATAGAAATTCACATGCGTTTCTCTGAAAGAGAAGTAGTCTGTTTCCACACTTCAATTCACTGTGCGTAGTGAATGGAGTGTTGCTTCACTTTCTAAATGCTGTCCTTTCAGAGAAAATCACTTTCCTTTGAAAGTGCCTTAAGCTACTTACAAGCATTCACAAGAAACTCACATGCATTTTTCTGAAAGAGAAGCAGTCTGTTCCAACACTTCAATTCACTGTGCGTAGTGAATGGAGTGTTGCTTCACTTTCTAAATGCTGTCCTTTCAGAGAAAATCACTTTGCTTTGAAAGTGCCTTAAGCTACTTACAAGCATTCACAAGAAACTCACATCTGTTTCTCTCAAAGAGAAGTAGTCTGTTCCAACACTTCAATTCACTGTGCGTAGTGATTGGAGTGTTGCTTCACTTTCTAAATGCTGTCCTTTCAGAGAAAATCACTTTCCTTTGAAAGTGCCTTAAGCTACTTACAAGCATTCACAAGAAACTCACATGCATTTTTATGAAAGAGAAGCAGTCTGTTCCAACACTTCAATTCACTGTGCGAAGTGAATGGAGTGTTGTTTTGCTTTCTAAATGCTGTCCTTTCAGAGAAAATCACTTTCCTTTGAAAGTGCCGTAAGCTACTTACAAGCATTCAACAGAAATACACATGCATTTCTCTGAAAGAGAAGCAGTCTGTTCCAACATTTCAATTCACAGTGCGAAGTGAATGGAGTGTTGCTTCACTTTCTAAATGCTGTCCTTTCCTAGAAAATCACTTTCCTTTGAAAGTGCCTTAAGTTACTTACAAGCATTCACAAATAACTCATATCTGTTTCTCTGAAAGAGAAGTAGTCTGTTCCAACACTTCAATTCACTGTGCGTAGTGAATGGAGTGTTGCTTCACTTTCTATATGCTCTCCTTTTAGAGAAAATCACTCTCTTTTGAAAGTGCCCTAAGCTACTTACAAGCATTCACAAGAAACTCACATCTGTTTCTCTGAAAGAGAAGCAGTCTGTTCCAACACTTCAATTCACGGTAAGAAGTGAATGGAGTGTTGCTTCACTTTCTAAATGCTCTCCTTTCAGAGAAAATCACTCTCTTTTGAAACTGTCTTAAGCTACTTATTAGCATTCACAAGAACTTCACATCTGTTTCTCTGAAAGAGAAGCAGTCTGTTCCAAAACTTCAATTCACTGTGCAAAGGGAATGGAGTGTTGCTTCACTTTATAAATGCTGTCCTTTCAGAGAAAATCACTTTGCTTTGAAAGTGCCTTAAGCTACGTACAAGCATTCACAAAAAACTCACATCCCTTTCTCTGAAAGAGAAGATGTCTGTTCAAACACTTCAATTCACTGTGCGAAGTGAATGGAGTGTTGCTTCACTTTCTAAATGCTCTCCTTTTAGTGAAAATCACTCTCTTTTGAAAGTGCCCTAAGCTACTTACAAGCATTCACAAAAAACTCATATCTGTTTCTCTGAAAGAGAAGTAGTCTGTTCCAACACTTCAATTCATTGTGCGTAGTGAATGGAGTGTTGCTTCACTTTCTAAATGCTGTCCTTTCAGAGAAAATCACTTTCCTTTGAAAGTGCTTTAAGCTACTTACAAGCATTCACAGCAAACTCACATGCATTTTTCTGAAAGAGAAGTAGTCTGTTCCAACACTTCAATTCACTGTGCGAAGTGAATGAAGTGTTGTTTCGCTTTCTAAATGCTGTCCTTTCAGAGAAAATCACTTTCCTTTGAAAGTGCCTTAAGCTACTTACAAGCATTCAACAGAAATTCACATGCGTTTCTCTGAAAGAGAAACAGTCTGTTCCAACACTTCAATTCACTGTGCGAAGTGCATGGAGTGTTGCTTCACTTTCTAAATGCTGTCCTTTCAGAGAAAATCACTTTCCTTTGAACGTGCCTTAAGCTACTTACAAGCATTCACAAGAAACTCACATCCGTTTCTCTGAAAGAGAAGCAGTCTGTTCCAACACTTCAATTCACTGGGGGAAGTGAATGGAGTGTTGCTTCACTTTCTATATGCTCTCCTTTTAGAGAAAATCACTCTCTTTTGAAACTGCCTTAAGCTACTTACAAGCATTCACAAGAAACTCACATGCATTTTTTGAAAGTGAAGCTCTCTGTTCCAATACTTGAATTCACTGTGCGAAGTGAATGGAGTGTTCCTTCACTTTCTAAATACTGTCCTTTCAGAGAAAATCCCTTTCCTTTGAAAGTGCCTTAAGCTACTTACAAGCATTCACAAGAAACTCACATGCGTTTCTCTGAAAGAGAAGCAGTCTGTTCCAACACTTCAATTCACAGTGCGAAGTGAATGGAGTGTTGCTTCACTTTCTAAATGCTGTCCTTTCAGAGAAAATGACTTTCCTTTGAAAGTGCCTTAAGTTACTTACAAACATTCACAAAAAACTCATATCTGTCTCTCTGAAAAAGAAGTAGTCTGTTCCAACACTTCAATTCACTGTGCGTAGTGAATGGAGTGTTGCTTCACTTTCTAAATGCTGTATTTTCAGAGAAAATCACTTTCCTTTGAAAGTGCCTTAAGCTACTTACAAGCATTCACAAGAAAGTCACATGCATTTTTCTGAAAGAGAAGCAGTCTGTTCCAACACTTCAATTCACTGTGCGAAGTGAATGGAGTGTTGTTTCACTTTCTAAAGGCTGTCCTTTCAGAAAAAATCACTTTCCTTTGAAAGTGCCTTAAGCTACTTACAAGCATTCACAAGAAACTCACACGCATTTTTCTGAAAGAGAAGCTGTTTGTTCCAACACTTCAATTCACTGTGCGTAGTGAATGGAGTGTTGCTTCACTTTCTAAATGCTGTCCTTTCAGAGAAAATCACTTTCCTTTGAAAGTGCCTTAAGCTACTTACAAGCATTCAACAGAAATTTACATGCGTTTCTTTGAAAGAGAAACAGTCTGTTCCAACACTTAAATTCACTGTGCGAAGTGAATGGAGTGTTGCTTCACTTTCTAAATGCTGTCCTTTCCTAGAAAATCACTTTCCTTTGAAAGTGCCTTAAGCTACGTACAAGCATTCACAAGAAACTCACATGCATTTTTCTGAAAGAGAAGCCGTCAGTTCCAACACTTCAATTCACTGTGCGAAGTGAATGGAGTGTTGCTTCACTTTCTAAATGCTGTCCTTTCAGAGAAAATCACTTTGCTTTGAAAGTGCCTTAAGCTACTTACAAGCATTCAGAAGAAACTCACATCCGTTTCTCTGAAAGAGAAGCAGTCTGTTCCAACACTTCAATTCACAGTGCGAAGTGAATGGAGTGTTGCTTCACTTTCTAAATGCTGTCCTTTCAGAGAAAATCACTTTCCTTTGAAAGTGCCTAATCTACTTACAAGCATTCAACAGAAATTCACATGAGTTTCTCCAAAAGAGAAGCAGTCTGTTCCAACACTTCAATTCATAGTGCGAAGTGAATGGAGTGTTGCTTCACTTTCTAAATGCTGTCCTTTCAGAGAAAATCACTTTCCTTTGAAAGTGCCTTAAGCTACTTACACGCATTCACAAAAAACTCATATCTGTTTCTCTGAAAAAGAAGTAGTCTGTTCCAACACTTCAATTCACTGTGCGTAGTGAGTGGAGTGTTGCTTCACTTTCTAAATGCTGTCCTTTCAGAGAAAATCACTTTCCTTTGAAAGTGCCTTAAGCTACTTACAAGCATTCACAAGAAACTCACACGCATTTTTCTGAAAGAGAAGCTGTTTGTTCCAACACTTCAATTCACTGTGCGAAGTGAATGGAGTGTTGCTTCACTTTCTATATGCTCTCCTTTAAGAGAAAGTCACTCTCTTTTGAAACTGCCTTAAGCTACTTACAAGCATTCACAAGAAACTCACATCTGTTTCTCTGAAAGAGAAACAGTCTGTTCCAACACTTCAATTCACTGTGTGTAGTGAATGGAGTGTTGCTTCACTTTCTAAATGCTGTCCTTTCAGAGAAAATCACTTTCCTTTGAAAGTGCCTTAAGCTACTTACAAGCATTCAACAGAAATTTACATGCGTTTCTCTGAAAGAGAAACAGTCTGTTCCAACACTTCAATTCACTGTGCGAAGTGAATGGAGTGTTGCTTCACTTTCTAAATGCTGTCCTTTCCTAGAAAATCACTTTCCTTTGAAAGTGCCTTAAGCTACTTACAAGCATTCACAAGAAACTCACATGCATTTTTCTGAAAGAGAAGCCGTCAGTTCCAACACTTCAATTCACTGTGCGAAGTGAATGGAGTGTTGCTTCACTTTCTAAATGCTGTCCTTTCAGAGAAAATCACTTTGCTTTGAAAGTGCCTTAAGCTACTTACAAGCATTCAGAAGAAACTCACATCCGTTTCTCTGAAAGAGAAGCAGTCTGTTCCAACACTTCAATTCACAGTGCGAAGTGAATGGAGTGTTGCTTCACTTTCTAAATGCTGTCCTTTCAGAGAAAATCACTTTCCTTTGAAAGTGCCTAATCTACTTACAAGCATTCAACAGAAATTCACATGAGTTTCTTCAAAAGAGAAGCAGTCTGTTCCAACACTTCAATTCATAGTGCGAAGTGAATGGAGTGTTGCTTCACTTTCTAAATGCTGTCCTTTCAGAGAAAATCACTTTCCTTTGAAAGTGCCTTAACCTACTTACAAGCATTCACAAAAAACTCATACCTGTTTCTCTGAAAGAGAAGTAGTCTGTTCCAACACTTCAATTCATTGTGCGTAGTGAATGGAGTGTTGCTTCACTTTCTAAATGCTGTCCTTTCAGAGAAAATCACTTTCCTTTGAAAGTGCCTTAAGCTACTTACAAGCATTCAACAGAAATTCACATGCGTTTCTCTAAAAGAGAAACAGTCTGTTCCAACACTTCAATTCACTGTGCACAGTGAATGGAGTGTTGCTTCAATTTCTAAATGCTGTCCTTTCCAAGAAAATCACTTTCCTTTGAAAGTGATTTAAGCTACTTACAAGCATTCACAAGAAACTCACATCCGTTTCTCTGAAAGAGAAGCAGTCTGTTCCAACACTTCAATTCACTGGGGGAAGTGAATGGAGTGTTGCTTCACTTTCTATATGCTCTCCTTTTAGAGAAAATCACTCTCTTTTGAAACTGCCTTAAGCTACTTACAAGCATTCACAGGAAACTCACATCTGTTTCTCTGAAAGAGAAGCAGTGTGTTCCAACACTTCAATTCACTGTGCGTAGTGAATGGAGTGTTGCTTCACTTTCTAAATGCTGTCTTTTCAGAGAAAATCACTTTCATTGAAAGTGCCTTAAGGTACTTACAGGCATTCACAAGAAACTCATATCTGTTTCTCTCAAAGAGAAGTAGTCTGTTCCCACACTTCAATTCACTGTGCGTAGTGAATGGAGTGTTGCTTCACTTTCTAAATGCTGTCCTTTCAGAGAAAATCACTTTCCTTTGAAAGTGCCTTAAGCTACTTACAAGCATTCAATAGAAAGTCACATGCATTTTTCTGAAAGAGAAGCAGTCTGTTCCAACACTTCAATTCACTGTGCGAAGTGAATGGAGTGTTGTTTCGCTTTCTAAATGCTGTCCTTTCAGAGAAAATCACTTTCCTTTGAAAGTGCCTTAAGCTACTTACAAGCATTCACAAGAAACTCACACGCATTTTTCTGAAAGCGAAGCTGTTTGTTCCAACACTTCAATTCACTGTGCGAAGTGAATGGAGTGTTGCTTCACTTTCTATATGCTCTCCTTTTAGAGAAAATCACTCTCTTTTGAAACTGCCTTAAGCTACTTACAAGCATTCACAAGAAACACACATCTGTTTCTCTGAAAGAGAAGCAGTCTGTTCCAACACTTCAATTAACTGTGCGTAGTGAATGGAGTGTTGCTTCACTTTCTAAATGCTGTCCTTTCAGAGAAAATCACTTTCCTTTGAAAGTGCCTTAAGGTACTTACAAGCATTCACAAGAAACTCATATCTGTTTCTCTCAAAGAGAAGTAGTCTGTTCCAACACTTCAATTCAGTGTGCGTAGTGAATGGAGTGTTGCTTCACTTTCTAAATGCTGTCCTTTCAAAGAAAATCACTTTCCTTTGAATGTGCCTTAAGCTACTTACAAGCATTCACAAGAAACTCACATGCATTTTTCTGAAAGAGAAGCCGTCTGTTCCAACACTTCAATTCACTGTGCGAAGTGAATGGAGTGTTGCTTCACTTTCTAAATGCTGTCCTTTCAGAGAAAATCACTTTGCTTTGATAGTGCCTTAAGCTACTTACAAGCATTCAGAAGAAACTCACATCCGTTTCTCTGAAAGAGAAGCAGTCTGTTCCAACACTTCAATTCACAGTGCGAAGTGAATGGAGTGTTGCTTCACTTTCTAAATGCTGTCCTTTCAGAGAAAATCACTTTCCTTTGAAAGTGCCTAATCTACTTACAAGCATTCAACAGAAATTCACATGCTTTTCTCCTAAAGAGAAGCAGTCTGTTCCAACACTTCAATTCATAGTGCGAAGTGAATGGAGTGTTGCTTCACTTTCTAAATGCTGTCCTTTCAGAGAAAATCACTTTCCTTTGAAAGTGCCTTAAGCTACTTACAAGAATTCACAAAAAACTAATATCTGTTTCTCTGAAAGAGAAGTAGTCTGTTCCAACACTTCAATTCACTGTGCGTAGTGAATGGAGTGTTGCATCACTTTCTAAATGCTGTCCTTTCAGAGAAAATCACTTTCCTTTGAAAGTGCCTTAAGCTACTTACAAGCATTCACAGCAAACTCACATGCATTTTTCTGAAAGAGAAGTAGTCTGTTCCAACACTTCAATTCACTGTGCGAAGTGAATGGAGTGTTGTTTCGCTTTCTAAATGCTGTCCTTTCAGAGAAAATCACTTTCCTTTGAAAGTGCCTTAAGCTACTTACAAGCATTCAACAGAAATTCACATGCGTTTCTCTGAAAGAGAAACAGTCTGTTCCAACACTTCAATTCACTGTGCGAAGTGAATGGAGTGTTGCTTCACTTTCTAAATTCTGTCCTTTCCGAGAAAATCACTTTCCTTTGAATGTGCCTTAAGCTACTTACAAGCATTCACAAGAAACTCACATCCGTTTCTCTGAAAGAGAAGCAGTCTGTTCCAACACTGCAATTCACTGGGGGAAGTGAATGGAGTGTTGCTTCACTTTCTATATGCTCTCCTTTTAGAGAAAATCACTTTCTTTTGAAACTGCCTTAAGATACTAACAAGCATTCAGTAGAAACTCACATGCATTTTTTTGAAAGTGAAGCTCTCTGTTCCAATACTTGAATTCACTGTGCGTAGTGAATGGATTGTTCCTTCACTTTCTAAATACTGTCCTTTCAGAGAAAATCACTTTCCGTTGAAAGTGCCTTAAGCTACTTACAAGCATTCACAAGAAACTCACATGCGCTTCTCTGAAAGAGAAGCAGTCTGTTCCAACACTTCAATTCACAGTGCGAAGTGAATGGAGTGTTGCTTCACTTTCTAAATGCTGTCCTTTCAGAGAAAATCACTTTCCTTTGAAAGTGCATTAAGTTACTTACAAACATTCACAAAAAACTCATATCTATCTCTCTGAAAAAGAAGTAGTCTGTTCCAACACTTCAATTCACTGTGCGTAGTGAATGGAGTGTTGCTTCACTTTCTAAATGCTGTCCTTTCAGAGAAAATCACTTTCCTTTGAAAGTGCCTTAAGCTACTTACAAGCATTCACAAGAAACTCACATGCATTTTTCTGAAAGAGAAGCAGTCTGTTCCAACACTTCAATTCACTGTGCAAAGTGAATGGAGTGTTGCTTCACTTTCTATATGCTCTCCTTTTAGAGAAAATCACTCTCTTTTGAAACTGCCTTAAGCTACTTACAAGCATTCACAAGAAACTCACATCTGTTTCTCTGAAAGAGAAGCAGTCTGTTCCAACACTTCAATTCACTGTGCGAAGTGAATGGAGTGTTGCTTCACTTTCTAAATGCTCTCCTTTTAGAGAAAAACACTCTCTTTTGAAACTGTCTTAAGCTACTTACAAGCATTCACAAGAAACTCACATCTGTCTCTCTCTTAAAGTGAAGCAGTCTGTTCCAACACTTCAATTCACTGTGCGAAGGGAATGAAGTGTTGCTTCACTTTATAAATGCTGTCCTTTCAGAGAAAATCACTTTCCTTTAAAAGTGCCTTAAGCTACTTACAAGCATTCAACAGAAATACACATCCGTTTCTCTGAAAGAGAAGCAGTCTGTTCCAACACTTCAATTCACAGTGCGAAGTGAATGGAGTGTTGCTTCACTTTCGAAATGCTGTCCTTTCAGAGAAAATCACTTTCCTTTGAAAGTGCCTTAATCTACTTACAAGCATTCAACAGAAATTCACATGCGTTTCTCCGAAAGAGAAGCAGTCTGTTCCAACACTTCAATTCACAGTGCGAAGTGAATGGAGTGTTGCTTCACTTTCCAAATGCTGTCCTTTCAGAGAAAATCACTTTCCTTTGAAAGTGCCTTAAGCTACTTACAAGCATTCACAAAAAACTCATATCTGTTTCTCTGAAAGAGAAGTAGTCTGTTCCAACACTTCAATTCACTGTGCGTAGTGAATCGAGTGTTGCTTCACTTTCTAAATGCTGTCCTTTCAGAGAAAATCACTTTCCTTTGAAAGTGCCTTAAGATACTTACAAGCATTCAATAGAAATTCACATGCGTTTCTCTGAAAGAGGAGCAGTCTGTTCCAACACTTCAATTCACAGTGCGAAGTGAATGGAGTGTTGCTTCACTTTCTAAATGCTGTCCTTTCAGAGAAAATCACTTAGCTTTGAAAGTGCCTTAAGCTACTTACAAGCATTCAGAAGAAACTCACATCCGTTTCTTTCAAAGAGAAGCAGTCTGTTCCAACATTTCAATGCACTGGGGGAAGTGAATGGAGTGTTGCTTCACTTTTTATATGCTCTCCTTTTAGAGAAAATCACTCTCTTTTGAAACTGCCTTTAGCTACTTACAAGCATTCACAAGAAACTCACATGCATTTTTCTGAAAGAGAAGCAGTCTGTTCCAACACTTTAATTCACTGTGCGAAGTGAATGGAGTGTTGTTTCACTTTCTAAATGCTGTCCTTTCAGAGAAAATCACTTTCCTTTGAAAGTGCCTTAAGCTACTTAGACACATTCACAGGAAACTCCAATGTGTTTCTATGAAAGAGAAGCTGTCTGTGCCAACACTTCAATTCACTGTGCGAAGTGAATGGAGTGTTGCTTCACTTTCTAAATTTAGTCCTTTCAGAGAAAATCACTTTCCTTTGAAAGTGCCTTAAGCTACTTACAAGCATTCATCAGAAATTCACATGTGTTTCTCTGAAAGAGAAGCAGTCTGTTCCAACACTTAAATTCACTGTGCGAAGTGAATGGAGTGTTGCTTCACTTTCTAAATGCTGTCCTTTCAGAGAAAATCACTTTCCTTTGAAAGTGCCTTAAGCTACTTACAAGCATTCACAAAAAACTCATATCTGTTTCTCTGAAAGAGAAGTAGTCTGTTCCAACACTTCAATTCACTGTGCGTAGTGAATGGAGTGTAGCTTCACTTTCAAAATGCTCTCCTTTCAGAGAAAATCACTTTCCTTTGAAAGTGCCTTAAGCTACTTACAAGCATTCAATAGAAATTCACATGCGTTTCTCTGAAAGAGAAGCAGTCTGTTCCAACACTTCAATTAACTGTGCGAAGTGAATGGAGTATTGCTTCACTTTCTAAATGCTGTCCTTTCAGAGAAAATCACTTTCCTTTGAAAGTGCCTTAAGCTACTTACAAGCATTCAATAGAAATTCACATGCGTTTCCCTGAAAGAGAAGTAGTCTGTTTCCACACTTCAATTCACTGTGCGTAGTGAATGGAGTGTTGCTTCACTTTCTAAATGCTGTCCTTTCAGAGAAAATCACTTTCCTTTGAAAGTGCCTTAAGCTACTTACAAGCATTCACAAGAAACTCACATGCATTTTTCTGAAAGAGAAGCAGTCTATTCCAACACTTCAATTCACTGTGCGAAGTGAATGGAGTGTTGTTTCACTTTCTAAATGCTGTCCTTTCAGAGAAAATCACTTTCCTTTGAAAGTGCCTTAAGCTACTTACAAGCATTCAACAGAAATTCACATGCGTTTCTCTGAAAGAGAAACAGTCTGTTCCAACACTTCAATTCACTGTGCGAAGTGAATGGAGTGTTGCTTCACTTTCTAAATGCTGTCCTTTCAGAGAAAATCACTTTCCTTTGAAACTGCCTTAAGCTACTTACAAGCATTCACAGGAAACTCACATCTGTTTCTCTGAAAGAGAAGCAGTCTGTTCCAACACTTCAATTCACTGTGCGTAGTGAATGGAGTGTTGCTTCACTTTCTAAATGCTGTCCTTTCAGAGAAAATCACTTTGCTTTGAAAGTGCCTTAAGCTACTTACAAGCATTCACAAGAAACTCACATCTGTTTCTCTCAAAGAGAAGTAGTCTGTTCCAACACTTCAATTCACTGTGCGTAGTGAATGGAGTGTTGCTTCACTTTCTAAATGCTGTCCTTTCAGAGAAAATCACTTTTTTGAAAGTGCCTTAAGCTACTTACAAGCATTCACAAGAAACTCACATGCATTTTTATGAAAGAGAAGCAGTCTGTTCCAACACTTCAATTCACTGTGCGAAGTGAATGGAGTGTTGTTTCGCTTTCTAAATGCTGTCCTTTCAGAGAAAATCACTTTCCTTTGAAAGTGCCGTAAGCTACTTACAAGCATTCAACAGAAGTACACATGCATTTCTCTGAAAGAGAAGCAGTCTGTTCCAACATTTCAATTCACAGTGCGAAGTGAATGGGGTGTTGCTTCACTTTCTAAATGCTGTCCTTTCCTAGAAAATCACTTTCCTTTGAAAGTGCCTTAAGTTACTTACAAGTATTCACAAATAACTCATATCTGTTTCTCTGAAAGAGAAGTAGTCTGTTACAACACTTCAATTCACTGTGCGTAGTGAATGGAGTGTTGCTTCACTTTCTATATGCTCTCCTTTTAGAGAAAATCACTCTCTTTTGAAAGTGCCTTAAGCTACTTACAAGCATTCACAAGAAACTCACATCTGTTTCTCTGAAAGAGAAGCAGTCTGTTCCAACACTTCAATTCACTGTAAGAAGTGAATGGAGTGTTGCTTCACTTTCTAAATGCTCTCCTTTTAGAGAAAATCACTCTCTTTTGAACCTGTCTTAAGCTATTACTAGCATTCACAAGAAACTCACATCTGTTTCTCTGAAAGAGAAGCAGTCTGTTCCAACACTTCAATTCACTGTGCAAAGGGAATGGAGTGTTGCTTCACTTTATAAATGCTGTCCTTTCAGAGAAAATCACTTTGCTTTGAAAGTGCCTTAAGCTACGTACAAGCATTCACCAAAAACTCACATCCGTTTCTCTGAAAGAGAAGATGTCTGTTCAAACACTTCAATTCACTGGGCGAAGTGAATCGAGTGTTGCTTCACTTTCTATTTGCTCTCCTTTTAGAGAAAATCACTCTCTTTTGAAAATGCCTTAAGCTACTTACAAGCTTTCAGAAGAAACTCACATGCATTTTTCTGAAAGAGAAGCAGTCTGTTCCAACACTTCAATTCACTGTGCCTAGTGAATGGAGTGTTGCTTCACTTTCTAAATGCTGTCCTTTCAGAGAAAATCACTTTCTTTGAAAGTGCCTTAAGGTACTTACAAGCATTCACAAGAAACTCATATCTGTTTCTCTCAAAGAGAAGTAGTCTGTTACAACATTTCAATTCACTGTGCGTAGTGAATGGAGTGTTGCTTCACTTTCTAAATGCTGTCCTTTCAGAGAAAATCACTTTCCTTTGAAACTGCCTTAAGCTACTTACAAGCATTCACAGGAAACTCACATCTGTTTCTCTGAAAGAGAAGCAGTCTGTTTCCACACTTCAATTCACTGTGCGTAGTGAATGGAGTGTTGCTTCACTTTCTAAATGCTGTCCTTTCAGAGAAAATCACTTTGCTTTGAAAGTGCCTTAAGCTACTTACAAGCATTCACAAGAAACTCACATCTGTTTCTCTCAAAGAGAAGTAGTCTGTTCCAACACTTCAATTCACTGTGCGTAGTGAATGGAGTGTTGCTTCACTTTCTAAATGCTGTCCTTTCAGAGAAAATCACTTTCCTTTGAAAGTGCCTTAAGCTACTTACAAGCATTCACAAAAAACTCACATGCATTTTTATGAAAGAGAAGCAGTCTGTTCCAACACTTCAATTCACTGTGCGAAGTGAATGGAGTGTTGTTTCACTTTCTAAATGCTGTCCTTTCAGAGAAAATCACTTTCCTTTGAAAGTGCCGTAAGCTACTTACAAGCATTCAACAGAAGTACACATGCATTTCTCTGAAAGAGAAGCAGTCTGTTCCAACACTTCAATTCACTGGGCGAAGTGAATCGAGTGTTGCTTCACTTTCTATATGCTCTCCTTTTAGAGAAAATCACTCTCTTTTGAAAATGCCTTAAGCTACTTACAAGCTTTCAGAAGAAACTCACATGCATTTTTCTGAAAGAGAAGCAGTCTGTTCCAAAACTTCAATTCACTGTGCCTAGTGAATGGAGTGTTGCTTCACTTTCTAAATGCTGTCCTTTCAGAGAAAATCACTTTCCTTTGAAAGTGCCTTAAGGTACTTACAAGCATTCACAAGAAACTCATATCTGTTTCTCTCAAAGAGAAGTAGTCTGTTACAACATTTCAATTCACTGTGCGTAGTGAATGGAGTGTTGCTTCACTTTCTAAATGCTGTCCTTTCAGAGAAAATCACTTTGATTTGAAAGTGCCTTAAGCTACTTACAAGCATTCACAAGAAACTCACATGCATTTTTCTGAAAGAGAAGCAGTCTGTTCCAACACTTCAATTCACTGTGCAAATTGAATGGTTTTTGCTTCACTTTCTATATGCTCTGCTTTTAGAGAAAATCACTCTCTTTGGAAACTGCCTGAAGCTACTTACAAGCATTCACAAGAAACTCACATCTGTTTCTCTGAAAGAGAAGCAGTCTGTTCCAACACTTAAATTCACTGTGCGAAGTGAATGGAGTGTTGCTTCACTTTCTAAATGCTGTCCTTTCAGAGAAAATCACTTTCCTTTGAAAGTGCCTTAAGCTACTTACAAGCATTTACAAAACACTCATATCTGTTTCTCTGAAAGAGAAGTAGTCTGTTCCAACACTTCAATTCATAGTGCGAAGTGAATGGAGTGTTGCTTCACTTTCTAAATGCAGTCCTTTCAGAGAAAATCACTTTCCTTTGAAAGTGCCTTAAGCTACTTACAAGCTTTCACAGAAAACTCATATCTGTTTCTCTGAAAGATAAGTAGTCTGTTCCAACACTTCAGTTCACTGTGCATAGTGAATGGAGTGTTGCTTCACTTTCTAAATGCTGTCCTTTCAGAGAAAATCACTTTCCTTTGAAAGTGCCTTAAGCTACTTACAAGCATTCAAAGCAAACTCACATGTATTTTTCTGAAAGAGAAGTAGTCTGTTCCAACACTTCAATTCACTGTGCGAAGTGAATGGAGTGTTGTTTTGCTTTCTAAATGCTGTCCTTTCAGAGAAAATCACTTTCCTTTGAAAGTGCCTTAAGCTACTTACAAGCATTCAACAGAAATTCACATGCATTTCTCTGAAAGAGAAGCAGTCTGTTCCAACACTTCAATTCACTGTGCGAAGTGAATGGAGTGTTGCTTCACTTTCTAAATGCTGTCCTTTCAGAGAAAATCACATAGCTTTGAAAGTGCCTTAAGCTACTTACAAGCATTCAGAAGAAACTCACATCCGTTTCTCTCAAAGAGAAGCAGTCTGTTCCAACACTTCAATTCACTGGGGAAAGTGAATGGAGTGTTGCTTCACTTTCTAAATGCTGTCATTTCAGAGAAAGTCACTTTCCTTTGAAAGTTCCTTAAGCTACTTACAAGCATTCAGAAGAAACTCACATGCATTTTTCTGAAAGAGAAGCAGTCTGTTCCAACACTTCAATTCACTGTGCGAAGTGAATGGAGTGTTGTTTCGCTTTCTAAATGCTGTCCTTTCAGAGAAAATCACTTTCCTTTGAAAGTGCCTTAAGCTACTTACAAGCATTCAACAGAAATACACATGCATTTCCCTGAAAGAGAAGCAGTCTGTTCCAACACTTCAATTCACAGTGCGAAGTGAATGGAGTGTTGCTTCACTTTCTAAATGCTGTCCTTTCAGAGAAAATCACTTTCCTTTGAACGTGCCTAATCTACTTACAAGCATTCAACAGAAATTCACATGCGTTTCTCCTAAAGAGAAGCAGTCTGTTCCAAAACTTCAATTCATAGTGCGAAGTGAATGGAGTGTTGCTTCACTTTCTAAATGCTGTCCTTTCAGAGAAAATTACTTTCCCTTGAAAGTGCCTTAAGCTACTTACAAGCATTCACAAAAAACTCATATCTGTTTCTCTGAAAGAGAAGTAGTCTGTTCCAACACTTCAATTCACTGTGCATAGTGAATGGAGTGTTGCTTCACTTTCTAAATGCTGTCCTTTCAGAGAAAATCACTTTCCTTTGAAAGTGCCTTAAGCTACTTACAAGCATTCACAGCAAACTCACATGCATTTTTCTGAAAGAGAAGTAGTCTGTTCCAACACTTCAATTCACTGTGCGAAGTGAATGGAGTGTTGTTTCGCTTTCTAAATGCTGTCCTTTCAGAGAAAATCACTTTCCTTTGAAAGTGCCTTAAGCTACTTACAAGCATTCAACAGAAATTTACATGCGTTTCTCTGAAAGAGAAACAGTCTGTTCCAAGACGTCAATTCACTGTGCGAAGTGAATGGAGTGTTGCTTCACTTTCTAAATGCTGTCCTTTCCGAGAAAATCACTTTCCTTTGAAAGTGCCTTAAGCTACTTACAAGCATTCACAAGAAACTCACATCCGTTTCTCTGAAAGAGAAGCAGTCTGTTCCAACACTTCAATTCACTGGGGGAAGTGAATGGAGTGTTGCTTCACTTTCTATATGCTCTCCTTTTAGTGAAAATCACTCTCTTTTGAAACTGCCTTAAGCTACTTACAAGCATTCAGAAGAAACTCACATGCATTTTTTTGAAAGTGAAGCTCTCTGTTCCAATACTTGAATTCACTGTGCGAAGTGAATGGAGTGTTGCTTCACTTTCTAAATGCTGTCCTTTCAAAGAAAATCACTCTCCTTTGAAAGTGCCTTAAGCTACTTACAAGCATTCACAAGAAACTCACATGTATTTTTCTGAAAGAGAAGCAGTCTGTTCCAACACTTCAATTCACTGTGCGAAGTGAATGGAGTGTTGGTTCACTTTCTATATGCTCTCCTTTTAGAGAAAATCACTCTCTTTTGAAACTGCCTTAAGCTACTTACAAGCATTCACGAGAAACTCACATGCATCTTTCTGAAAGAGAAGCCGTCTGTTCCAACACTTCAATTCACTGTGCGTAGTGAATCGAGTGTTGCTTCACTTTCTAAATGCTGTCCTTTCAGAGAAAATCACTTTCCTTTGAAAGTGCCTTAAGATACTTACAAGCATTCAATAGAAATTCACATGCGTTTCTCTGAAAGAGAAGCAGTCTGTTCCAACACTTCAATTCACTGTGCGTAGTGAATGGAGTGTTGCCTCACTTTCTAAATGCTGTCCTTTCAGAGAAAATCACTTTGCTTTGAAAGTGCCTTAAGCTACTTACAAGCATTCACAAGAAACTCACATCTGTTTCTCTCAAAGAGAAGTAGTCTGTTCCAACACTTCAATTCACTGTGCGTAGTGATTGGAGTGTTGCTTCACTTTCTAAATGCTGTCCTTTCAGAGAAAATCACTTTCCTTTTAAAGTGCCTTAAGCTACTTACAAGCATTCACAAGAAACTCACATGCATTTTTATGAAAGAGAAGCAGTCTGTTCCAACACTTCAATTCACTGTGCGAAGTGAATGGAGTGTTGTTTCGCTTTCTAAATGCTGTCCTTTCAGAGAAAATCACTTTCCTTTGAAAGTGCCGTAAGCTACTTACAAGCATTCAACAGAAATACACATGCATTTCTCTCAAAGAGAAGCAGTCTGTTCCAACATTTCAATTCACAGTGCGAAGTGAATGGAGTGTTGCTTCACTTTCTAAATGCTGTCCTTTCCTAGAAAATCTCTTTCCTTTGAAAGTGCCTTAAGTTACTTACAAGCATTCATAAATAACTCATATCTGTTTCTCTGAAAGAGAAGTAGTCTGTTCCAACACTTCAATTCACTGTGCGTAGTGAATGGAGTGTTGCTTCGCTTTCTATATGCTCTCCTTTTAGAGAAAATCACTCTCTTTTGAAACTGCCTTAAGCTACTTACAAGCATTCACAAGAAACTCACATCTGTTTCTCTGAAAGAGAAGCAGTCTGTTCTAACACTTCAATTCACTGTAAGAAGTGAATGGAGTGTTGCTTCACTTTCTAAATGCTGTCCTTTCAGAGAAAATCACTTTCCTTTGAAAGTGCCTTAAGCTACTTACAAGCATTCACAAGAAACTCACATGCATTTTTCTGAAAGAGAAGCCGTCTGTTTCAACACTTCAATTCACTGTGCGAAGTGAATGGAGTGTTGCTTCACTTTCTAAATGCAGTCCTTTCAGAGAAAATCACTTTGCTTTGAAAGTGCCTTAAGCTACTTACAAGCATTCAGAAGAAACTCACATCCGTTTCTCTGAAAGAGAAGCAGTCTGTTCCAACACTTCAATTCACAGTGCGAAGTGAATGGAGTGGTGCTTCACTTTCTAAATGCTGTCCTTTCAGAGAAAATCACTTTCCTTTGAAAGTGCCTAATCAACTTACAAGCATTCAACAGAAATTCACATGCGTTTCTCCTAAAGAGAAGCAGTCTGTTCCAACACTTCAATTCATAGTGCGAAGTGAATGGAGTGTTGCTTCACTTTCTAAGTGCTGTCCTTTCAGAGAAAATCACTTTCCTTTGAAAGTGCCTTAAGCTACATACAAGCATTCACACAAAACTCATATCTGTTTCTCTGAAAGAGAAGTAGTCTGTTCCAACACTTCAATTCATTGTGCGTAGTGAATGGAGTGTTGCTTCACTTTCTAAATGCTGTCCTTTCAGAGAAAATCACTTTCCTTTGAAAGTGCTTTAAGCTACTTACAAGCATTCACAGCAAACTCACATGCATTTTTCTGAAAGAGAAGTAGTCTGTTCCAACACTTCAATTCATTGTGCGTAGTGAATGGAGTGTTGTTTCGCTTTCTAAATGCTGTCCTTTCAGAGAAAATCACTTTCCTTTGAAAGTGCCTTAAGCTACTTACAAGCATTCAACAGAAATTCACATGCGTTTCTCTGAAAGAGAAACAGTCTGTTCCAACACTTCAATTCACTGTGCGAAGTGAATGTAGTGTTGCTTCACTTTCTAAATGCTGTCCTTTCCGAGAAAATCACTTTCCTTTGAAAGTGCCTTAAGCTACTTACAAGCATTCACAAGAAACTCACATCCGTTTCTCTGAAAGAGAAGCAGTCTGTTCCAACACTTCAATTCACTGGGGGAAGTGAATGGAGTGTTGCTTCACTTTCTAAATGCTCTCCTTTTAGAGAAAATCACTCTCTTTTGAAACTGCCTTAAGCTACTTACAAGCATTCACAAGAAACTCACATGCATTTTTTTGAAAGTGAAGCTCTCTGTTCCAATACTTGAATTCACTGTGCGAAGTGAATGGAGTGTTCCTTCACTTTCTAAATGCTGTCCTTTCAGAGAAAATCACTTTCCTTTGAAAGTGCCTTAAGCTACTTACAAGCATTCACAAGAAACTCACATGCGTTTCTCTGAAAGAGAAGCAGTCTGTTCCAACACTTCAATTCACAGTGCGAAGTGAATGGAGTGTTGCTTCACTTTCTAAATGCTGTCCTCTCAGAGAAAATGACTTTCCTTTGAAAGTGCCTTAAGTTACTTACAAACATTCACAAAAAACTCATATCTGTCTCTCTGAAAAAGAAGGAGTCTGTTCCAACACTTCAATTCACTGTGCGTAGTGAATGGAATGTTGCTTCACTTTCTAAATGCTGTCCTTTCAGAGAAAATCACTTTCCTTTGAAAGTGCCTTAAGCTACTTACAAGCATTCACAAGAAACTCACATGCATTTTTCTGAAAGAGAAGCAGTCTGTTCCAACACTTCAATTCACTGTGCGAAGTGAATGGAGTGTTGTTTCACTTTCTAAATGCTGTCCTTTCAGAGAAAATCACTTTCCTTTGAAAGTGCCTTAAGCTACCTACAAGCATTCACAAGAAACTCACATGCATTTTTCTGAAAGAGAAGCCGTCAGTTCCAACACTTCAATTCACTGTGCGAAGTGAATGGAGTGTTGCTTCACTTTCTAAATGCTGTCCTTTCAGAGAAAATCACTTTCCTTTGAAAGTGCCTAATCTACTTACAAGCATTCAACAGAAATTCACATGAGTTTCTCCAAAAGAGAAGCAGTCTGTTCCAACACTTCAATTCATAGTGCGAAGTGAATGGAGTGTTGCTTCACTTTCTAAATGCTGTCCTTTCAGAGAAAATCACTTTCCTTTGAAAGTGCCTTAAGCTACTTACAAGCATTCACAAAAAACTCATATCTGTTTCTCTGAAAGAGAAGTAGTCTGTTCCAACACTTCAATTCATTGTGCGTAGTGAATGGAGTGTTGCTTCACTTTCTAAATGCTGTCCTTTCAGAGAAAATCACTTTCCTTTGAAAGTGCCTTAAGCTACTTACAAGCATTCACAGCAAACTCACATGCATTTTTCTGAAAGAGAAGTAGTCTGTTCCAACACTTCAATTCACTGTGCGAAGTGAATGGAGTTTTGTTTCGCTTTCTAAATGCTGTCCTTTCAGAGAAAATCACTTTCTTTTGAAAGTGCCTTAAGCTACTTACAAGCATTCAACAGAAATTCGCATGCGTTTCTCTGAAAGAGAAACAGTCTGTTCCAACACTTCAATTCACTGTGCGCAGTGAATGGAGTGTTGCTTCAATTTCTAAATGCTGTCCTTTCCGAGAAAATCACTTTCCTTTGAAAGTGATTTAAGCTACTTACAAGCATTCACAAGAAACTCACATCCGTTTCTCTGAAAGAGAAGCAGTCTGTTCCAACACTTCAATTCACTGGGGGAAGTGAATGGAGTGTTGCTTCACTCTCTATATGCTCTCCTTTTAGAGAAAATCACTCTCTTTTGAAACTGTCTTAAGCTACTTACAAGCATTCACAAGAAACTCACATCTGTTTCTCTGAAAGAGATGCAGTCTGTTCCAACACTTCAATTCACTGTGCGTAGTGAATGGAGTGTTGCTTCACTTTCTAAATGCTGTCCTTTCAGAGAATATCACTTTCATTGAAAGTGCCTTAAGGTACTTACAGGCATTCACAAGAAACTCATATCTGTTTCTCTCAAAGAGAAGTAGTCTGTTCCCACACTTCAATTCACTGTGCGTAGTGAATGGAGTGTTGCTTCACTTTCTAAATGCTGTCTTTCAGAGAAAATCACTTTCCTTTGAAAGTGCCTTAAGCTACTTACAAGCATTCACAAGAAAGTCACATGCATTTTTCTGAAAGAGAAGCAGTCTGTTCCAACACTTCAATTCACTGTGCGAAGTGAATGGAGTGTTGTTTCGCTTTCAAAATGCTGTCCTTTCAGAGAAAATCACTTTCCTTTGAAAGTGCCTTAAGCTACTTACAAGCATTCACAAGAAACTCACATCTGTTTCTGTGAAAGAGAAGCAGTCTGTTCCAACACTTCAATTCACTGTGCAAAGGGAATGGAGTGTTGCTTCACTTTCTAAATGCTGTCCTTTCAGAGAAAATCACTTTTCTTTGAAAGTGCCTTAAGCTACTTACAAGCATTCACAAAACACTCATATCTGTTTCTCTGAAAGAGAAGTAGTCTGTTCCAACACTTCAATTCATAGTGCGAAGTGAAGGGAGTGTTGCTTGACTTTCTAAATGCTGTCCTTTCAGAGAAAATCACTTTCCTTTGAAAGTGCCTTAAGCTACTTACAAGCTTTCACACAAAACTCATATCTGTTTCTCTGAAAGAGAAGTAGTCTGTTCCAACACTTCAGTTCACTGTGCGTAGTGAATGGAGTGTTGCTTCACTTTCTAAATGCTGTCCTTTTTGAGAAAATTACTTTCCTTTGAAAGTGCCTTAAGCTACTTACAAGCATTCACAGCAAACTCACATGCATTTTTCTGAAAGAGATGTAGTCTGTTCCAACACTTCAATTCACTGTGCGAAGTGAATGGAGTGTTGTTCTGCTTTCTAAATGCTGTCCTTTCAGAGAAATTCACTTTCCTTTGAAAGTGCCTTAAGCTACTTACAAGCATTCAACAGAAATTCACATGCGTTTCTCTGAAAGAGAAGCAGTCTGTTCCAAAACTTCAATTCACTGTGCGAAGTGAATGGAGTGTTGCTTCACTTTCTAAATGCTGTCCTTTCAGAGAAAATCACTTAGCTTTGAAAGTGCCTTAAGCTACTTACAAGCATTCAGAAGAAACTCACATCCGTTTCTCTCAATGAGAAGCAGTCTGTTCCAACACTTCAATTCACTGGGGAAAGTGAATGGAGTGTTGCTTCACTTTCTAAATGCTGTCCTTTCCGAGAAAATCACTTTCCTTTGAAAGTGCCTTAAGCTACTTACAAGCATTCACAAAAAACTCATATCTATTTCTCTGAAAGAGAAGTAGTCTGTTCCAACACTTCAATTCACTGTGCGTAGTGAATGGAGTGT